>NC_137863.1:35645414-36385414 GCF_963924005.1 Protomyctophum bolini
TTTTACTTTCTAGTACACTGATATACAAGTATACTGTATAACTAAATATGTTTAATTTTATGGTACACTGGCATAGGTGTAGAAGATTCCATTATCTGGTACACACAGGCAGTTCTTACAAGAGCAACGAGAAGTGATCAATAGATAATCCGAATCCCTCCAATGAGACTGATTGATTGTATATTTAAACATTCTATTACACAACAACCATCATTATTATCATTAGGCCTACCATGACATTTGGAATCATAAATCACGTGGCGAAGTTGGGCCTGATGTAAGGATTATTGATTGGGATTTTAAGCTCATTAATCAGTGATCGTGGGGTCGGGGGAGAGTTTTGTGCAAACCATTGAAACAGCATTGACCTCATGGGTCTAGAGGCCTTCTTGCTTTCCCACACTCCTTAACCAATTGTTTGTCACAACAGATAACATCAAGCTATGTGTGTGTGTGTGTGTGTGTGTGTGTGTGTGTGTGTGTGTGTGTGTGTGTGTGTGTGTGTGTGTGTGTGTGTGTGTGTGTGTGTGTGTGTGTGTGTGTGCGTGCGTGCGTGTGTCTGCCACACATGTGCGTGTGCAGAAGGAACGAGTGCATGACACTGCCACAGAATACACTCGCTGTCCCTGTGTGTATGTGTGTGTGTGTGTGTGTGTGTGTGTGTGTGTGTGTGTGCGCGAGAGTGCGTGCGCGTGTGTGTGTGTGTGTGTGTGTGTGTGTGTGTGTGTGTGTGTGTGTGTGTGTGTGTGTGTGTGTGTGTGTGTGCGTGTGAGAGAGAAAGAGAGTGACAAACTCTTGCATCTGTGGTGTGCACGTGTGTGTATCACTATGTAGTCCTGTCACTGTGTCTCTGTCAGGTCTGTGCACATTTGCTCACAACACACAAACCCAACAGTTATCAGCTGGTGAAGGCAGACCTGACTTACACCTTAAATCAAGCAGAGGGTTCCCACAATGGTACGCATGCAGGACCTCTGCAAGCACAAGCCATCCTGTCACATCAACACCAACAACTTCAAACAAAGGCCCAGGCCCTAAAAGTCTTGTTGTTGTGTCACTAAGCCAATACGTTCTGTAGTGTGTCACCTACTGTTCTTTCTGTTATTTATAGCCTATAATTTCTAAGGAATACAATGTGATGTGTAGTTTCTAAACACACACACAGGCGTACGCACGCATGCAGGCACGTGCACACACACACACACGCACGCATGCACGCACACATCTGGAATAAGATCAGAGGGATAATTTTAAATAGGAAAATTAAGTCTTGAATGTATTACCACATAGTTAGTTAGGCTATAGTTACTAGTTGCAGAATTAGAATATGTGACCCCTGTAAGTTTTCAAAGGATTATCTGATGATGACAAACATCAGGCTGATGAGCTGTAGTTTTCCCTCCAAAAACAGATTTGTAAAGGGTGGGGGAGTCAGGGTGGAGCTGGTGGTGAGGTAACCGGGTCAGGACGATTCTCCCATAGTAGCTCAGGGGGCTGGGTAATTTAGACACGGCACACTTCCTTTGTCCTCAGGATGAAGGGGAGGGAAGAGGGTGGCTCAGGAGTGTGGGAAAGCTGTGGAGCGATGGGCTCCACACCAGGGGGAGAGACGCACCCACCAGCTCCAGCAGCCTGCCAGCTGTTTGATGAAACCCGACCTGACAAGAGCCTACTGCTCAATGGCAGCCCGGGGGCTTAGTACACAAAAGCACAAAACGGACATGCCTCGGACACACGGGAGGGGGTGAGATGGGGGGGGGCACGCTTTCAGAATCGGGTTTTAAGTTTGATTACTCAAAACATGTGCACACAATATTGAATGCTCACACGCTTTAAGCATGCAGGATGCTTTCATTTGCATGTATGAACATGCAGCCTGTCTTTGATCTCTTTTTACTCTCCCTGACACGGTGACACCACTGACTGCAGAAAAAAGGAATCACCTGCTCTCTTTATTGCCCGTTTAATCCAAAGCTATACTGTATGAACATTTAGCCCATTGTTGAAGAGTTGAAACTGGTAGGTTTTGAGAAAATATAATCACCTCTGCAAATACTTCAGAATTTCCAGTGGTGGAAAGTAACTACCGGTAAGTACATTTGAGGTATTTGTACTTTACTTGAGTATTTCCAATACTTTTACTTCTACTACACTACATCTCAGAGACAATATTGGCTGTTTTGGAAAATAGTAGATTTGCTATTTTCAAAATATTTTTGAAAACTTGAAATGAGACATTCTGCATGAATAGTAGCCTACTTGTACTTGTAGCAGAGTATTTCTATATTGCTATACTATACTTTTACTTAAGTAGGTAGGCTATTTCCTCTTGTCATGTATTACTATTATCATCATCTTATGATTGTCATATGTTTCTGCAATGAAGCCATACCCTCATAACATACTAGCCAGATATGTTGGAAATTGCATCAAGAGAAAATGTTTACTTCAATGTTACTTATTCTTCGATACATGTCTATTTATTTATATCTGTCAAGAAAAACAGAGTCTTCATGTTGAATATCTGGAGCACAGGGAGGAAGAACTATAGCCTACTCCATATCTGAAATTATAAAATGTGTTTATTTTTGTTGTGGCTTAACCAAACTCAATTTGTTCAAGCTCAACACCAATCACATGAAGCAATTGTATTTCACTATATTTTCCTTTACAAAAGGACACAATCAGATGTGATTCACATGGAAGATATAACAGATAGGACAATAAATCTTGAATGCATATTATGCAAAGTAAGAGGTTGACTCCACAGGAGTCAGTTACACAAGAAAAGTATTTCTATTGACTCCACAGGAGTCGGTTACACAATAAAAGTATTTCTATTGACTCCACAGGAGTCAGTTACACAAGAAAAGTTACAATTTCACAGTAGAAATACTCCAGTTTCCTGTAAGGCACGGACAATTTGAGCCTTTACATTGCAGAGGCAGTTCCGTACAGGAGTAGAAATAACAGCAACACTGAAGGCAGGACCTAAAGCACACAGACAGCATTTGGTGTAGAGATATCGTTGGCAGAATGCAAAATGTCCATTCAATTTGAGTGAGACATCTACCACGGCCTCCAGACTGTCTTGTTGGTGCTGTGGGCTTGCTTGTCTGAGCTCTGGCTGTGGAGCTGCTGCTGGGCAGAGAGAGGAGAGTTGGGGCAGAGGTCTCGGTCAGCTCTGTGGGCAGGGTGGAGGTACTGGAGGTGTGGGAGTGACACTTCCTTCAAGGAGCTAGCGGATAGGAAGTGCAGTGTCTCCTTCCAGCACTGTGAGTAGCCCTCGCTGTGGGCCCTGCGAGGGGCTGCGCTGTGGCGCTGCAGCTGCTGCTTGAGGAACGCCACTGTCATCTCCAGGATGTCAGCCTTCTCTAGCTTGGCGTTGGGGTCCTGCTTCTGGAACTCTTTCTCCAGCAGAGCCTTGAGCTGCTCAATGCAAGTGTTGATGCGGTCTCTGCGTACCTTCTCCACAACTGGTTTCCTTATCTGCAGGAAAGAGAAAAATACTTTGGTCAGGTCTATGTTCTTTGAGTTGAAGCCATGAACACAATAGTTTAGGAATTAATCATGTCATCATTACTATGAATGTATAACTTACTTTGTGTCTGTCTTTGGTAGAGAGCATTGAGTAGCTAGAATCCCTGGCAGTGGTAGAGGTAGGTGCCATTCTGACAGAGAGAGAGAGAGAGAGTACAGTAGCTTCTCTGAGAGAGAGCAGTGAGTTGTGATCCAAGCAAGGTTCCCCTCTCTCCTATTTATAGCTGACATTAGCATTACAAAGCCATGAGTCCCAGGCTGGATTAGCTTTCCCACACTCCGAAGCCAGTGGGCGAGGCGGCCGCAACAATAGGAGAGGTATCAATTATCTCATGGCTAACTGGCCCCGTGGCCTTAAACAGAGGGAACGGTAGGGCTACTATCTAAGGTACAGTCTCAACACAAGCAGGTCGTTAGTCTTTTATTACCTGGGAACATTCCCTCTGTCTGACCTGACTGCTGCAGATGGAGAGTGGCTGAGACAGTTTGATATGGGGCCCACTAAAGACATAAAGATAAGGCACATGCTGTATTCACATAGCAGCTATCACTCCAAATAATCATTCATTTGTTTTTGACATAACTCACGAAACAGCTACTGTAATTATTATTGAAGTAGGCCTATTATAATACATACTTAAATCTATGCAGGGTTGCTTTTGTGAAGATTGTGTTGCAACTGAAACATTGTGAAAGGAGACAATACAATAACCAAAGATGTAAAACTAGTCCAGATATAGTGTGAGACAAGGATCAGACGTAGTAAACTGCTGGTTTATTTTGCTGCCAACACACACAGCTAGGATAGGCAAATGCTGTAGTCTACAGTCAGGTACTGGATGAATGAATGCCATCCTCCTCTTTGTACGCCCACAGAGGTATACGGAGGCTTCACGTGGACAAACATAATCATTTAGTCAAAGGAACTATACTCAAGACAAGTGTGTTTTATTCATGTTTCCACATGTCAAATATTAACTTCACATAGACAGACAGATGCATTCAATCATCCACCACAGCCTCATTTGACCTCTCTGCCTCAGTATCGTATAATGTGATGTCAAAGTCATTATCTTGCCTGTCTCAAGGGAGAAGGCACACTTGCAGTTAATTGATGAAAGAAGAAAGGGCTTGCACATTCAACAGAAAAGGAACCCGCAGGTGCAAAGGTATAATCTTTGTAGGTGTAATTTGTATATGTCTATATGCCTTTATCCTCTCTTCTCATGGAATAAAAAAAAATCACACATTTAATGTTTGTGTTAGGGACAAGATGACGTACATTTTCCCTTCATTATCAATGGCGTTTTTAAAACAAACATTGGACTTGTAGTGTTTGCCCGATAAGCAGCTGGAAATGAGCACAGTGTCAGGATGTAAAAGGCAGCCACACCATGGTTTATTCCCAAAAGAAGTTGTACAGCATGGGAAATGGCATGATACACACAGCAAACAAATGGGGGCATGTTGGTGTGCAGCTCCACCATGCCCTGCACTGAATCTAACACTGAGTGGGTGTGTGCTCCCTGGCAGCCTTTTATAGGCAGCTGAACCAATCAGTGCAGACTCTACCATATTACCGGTTAAACATGCAACACTTCTGAACCCCACATAACCCACATCACATGAGCCTATAAATCTATATCACTACACCGGTAAGTAAATATCAATTATGCCCACTATTGCAAGATAAACCACATATCCCATTATCATTAGCAGCTCCAATACATAACTCAAACACCCCCTGGCCATTTCACTGTGGTCCAGTCCAGACCAATATATGGTGCTCTGGTAGCCTGGGGACTCTTTTGCCCTAACACACTGGAACAGACAGAACAGAAGCAGTCAGTATTCAAGTACCCATAACACAGTCTCATATTACATTTTCATGTTCACAATACTCTCAATAAACCAGTTCAACTCATGACTCTTTCTTTGTGTGCAAATATAAATACTTAAATGTGCCAAATATCAGTAACGGAGGACCACTTCGTTACAGGACTAAAAACAAACATAGCGCCCCTCAAAAAAATAAAATAAAATAAAATCACCCACTTTTTTACACCTTTTACAACTGTGATGGGACAATAAAGAGGACCACAAGTCAGGAATGATGCAAGTCTGGGACAACAACCAACATCCACCCACAAGAACATTTTATGGATTAATCATGTTTTCTAACTCTTTTTGGAGAGTGTTTGTAAGGCATTGTCATTGTAAGGCATTGGGGCTCATTTGTATGAATCTGAGAACCCATGTCAAATTAAGGAAACAGCGCCATCGACAGTCTGTCTCAAGGGACATTTTTATAGTCTATACTCTTTGGTTGACCCAGACAGGCCATTGAACCCCAACATCCCTCAATATAGACATTCATCTCAAGGCCACTCAATGGTACAGTTTGCAAGTATGTAATTAGAAAGTGCAGCTCAGTTCAGTTCTCATCTCTTTTTTTTTAAAGATTTGTTTTTGGCTTTTCTGCCTTTGTTGATAGTAACAAATGAAGACAGAGACAATCCCAGCTCTTCAAGTAGGTACATGTGTCTCCTGGAGTCCTGTTACAGGCCTAATGGTGTATTTCATTTTATTTTATGTTGTAGGCTATATTATGTATTCTGCCTTGTAAGGACCTGGGGTGTATTAGTCAGTTTGGTATTCACTTGATCATTGTTTGCAAACTGTCATGTCGGTTTATTGTCATTGTTTATGTAAACTGGTAAAAGTGTCCTGTAAATCCATATGGGCGGGGCTTCTTCGGAAGCATGACACTTAAATAAAGAATCAATCAATCAATCATGAAGATGGACAGGAAAGAGAGAAGGGGAGAGACATGCAGTAAAGGTTGTCATGAACGCGCGTCGAACACGCGACGCACTGTCAGGCCGCCAAAGCCTATATGTGCCATGCGCCTGGACCACGTGGCCATGCAGCGGGCACCCCTCAGTTCTCATTTTTGTGCAGTAGTTGCACAGTTGATTCTTAATGTTTCTTATAATTATTTGTAAAATGTAATATCCAGTGCCCCCCCCCCCCCCTAATTTGGTAAAGCCTCGTGTAGGCCTACAATGTGCAACGTAGATATTTTTTAAACTTCATACATTTTGTTTCCACTTCTCTCTCTCTCTCTCTCTCTCTCTCTCTCTCTCCCCCCCCTTAAATTGATCTCTCAACCCAGATCAGTTAGCATAGTTGACATTTACTTTGCTCAAAGTTTGTGCTTACGAATGCGCATTTGCGCATCACCGACACCCCTTGCAGCGCGGCGCGTGGATAGATTCCTCCGAGTTTATTATCGAGCGCTGCGCCTTTGATGTTCATGGAACGTGTGCATCGGCACTTCTGTTTCCTCTTTTCCCACCGTAGGGATCAAAGGTTCTCACAGTAGGCTAAACCATACGCGCTCGTGGACATGGCGAGAGGCGCCATAGAGTTAGGTGTCACGATGGCACGCTTTCTGGTCACACTTCTGTTTGAAAAGAGAGGAAGCTGGGGTGAAGGGAGACTTTATTACAGTACCTACTCACCGCAGAGTGTGGGAAAGTCTTAGGTGCTAAAAGTCCACGCATATAGGAGCGCCATGGGTTTTCCTGGCCCATAAATACGCTCCTTTATAGTGTGGAGCTCAGATTGACCAAGAACACATGCACTAGTTGCATGCTTGCTGATCACAGGACATTGTGTGTATATTTTCTACCGTTTGGGATGGCTTCTGTAACCGAAAACAGGCCCGAAGATACTTCTGTTGAGAATAACAGTTCCAACAAGGTAAGCAACTTCAAACTTTTGCCTTATACCACTCATAGTCATATCATATAGTTAGCTCAACTGTCGACTCAATTGCTAACAATTAAATTCAATTGCTAATGAACATGTCTACTTCCCCAGTTACGAAAGGTGATGGTGGAGAAAGTGAGGAGGGACCGCATCAACCAAAGCATCGAGCAACTCAGAACACTTCTTCACCCTGGAGAGCAAAGCGGTGGACGGAGCTCTTCGCGGCTGGAGAAGGCCGATGTATTGGAGATTGTAGTGGGTTTTCTCAGGCAGAAAGCCATGGCCAGGGCCGCGCCCAGCTACTCTGACGGATTCTCCCAGTGTCTTCAAGAGAGCCTTCGGCACCTGTCGCTCCATGCTCGCTTGAAGCCCGCGGAACGAGAGGAGATCAAGCGCTTCTACGTGCAACAGAGGACGGCCCTGCAGAGGAGCGCGTCGGCCCAGCACGGCCGCCGGCGTACGGGCACATCCAAGCGGTCAACGCCGAGGTCGTCGCCGCGGACCCAAGGCCGGCTGTGGAGACCATGGTGACATATATACTGGCCGCGTTTCATATGGACTATAGCTATAAGCAGCTACAGGCTGCGCGTAATGTCTGGGATAAGGTTTGTTTATTTCTGCGAAATGTTGTCTTTGATGCCATATTTTGGTGGTTGGATCAGTTGTGCAACATTTGCACTATAAGCGCCTTGTCTACAATGTAGCCTATATACGGCAAATAGAAAATGTAGAGTTTCAGGTCTGTATAATTATTTTGCCTTTTGTGAAGGCGTTGTGGTTGGCCTATACTGTAGCCTATACATATCAGTACTTCTCTTATCCCAACAATAAAGTTCAGCGTTTACTCTTTTATTTGATCGTGATGTCTATAAATTGTCCTGCACTTGACTGAGCAAAATATAAGTACCATGGACAGCGCCACCAGACCATTTCAACGAGTCACTAGCATTTTTCGCAATGTGTTTTATATAGAGTTGCAGAAATTCAGGACAATATAGTGAAAGGGACATAAATATGGTAAATTGACCTACAGAGAAAATAAATTATAGGCCTATGAGTTAACTATAAATAAATGGAACTATAGTTTATTTCGACCCATGACAATGTTTTGCAACTGAATTCAAAATGGGAACAGTTTGCTTTAGGTTATAAAAAAAATATACCTCACATATTGTATAGCTTAGAAAACAGATGACACATTGCAACATTCATTTGGACCTGCAGTATAGAAAAAATGATAAACTATAGAGGCACAGAAAATTCTAACAAAAATAAATAGGTTTACATCCTAAACATGTAGCCAAATGCCACACAGCATTTGTGCTACTTGTTATGCTATTTATTAACATGTAATATGATTAAGAAATGAGATAAACTCAAACTTTGCAAACTAGACTTTGCAAAAGAGTAATGATTTTCCATTTGTAATATAATACCTCAAATTCATTTGTATACACAGAGGACTAATATAAAGTCAGATAAGCATGCCATGTCACATAAAAGGTGATGTTTGGTATTGTACCTGCATGGAACCAAATGGGAGGCATTTATCAGTGAACGGAGAACTAACGCAATGGACAAGTAAATTGCATAATGATGTTTGTTTATTGAAAAGGTAATAGGTAAATTAATATAAACACACCAATCGAACGTCAAGGTAGATAGAAGTGATGACACATCATGACAATAACTTCAATATGTATCCAAGACAGTGTAAACGTCTCCATGAGAGACATGATCAGTATTTTGAGCAAAAACTATTCTATTCTATTGTTTAGAGAGAGAGAGAGAGAGAGAGAGAGAGAGACATAGAGAGAGATAGATGGCAAAAATTTGGTATAAGATTAAGAGCAGAGGCTAATAATTTCCCTCAATTCCCTTCTGAGAATAGGCAGGTGCTGGTGGCATTGAGAATCTAAAGACATGTAACTGTGACTCTCCAGAGTTTTGCCATTCTGTTCATTGACAGAACCCTCATTGAACAATAGCGTGTGCCTAGTTAAAAATCTTTGTTTATGCATGTTGTTTAGGACAAATCAGTAGATTACTGTTGATAAACATGACAGATATCTAATGTGTTCAGACTTCAGGATATCCCATTGATGATAATAACGGTGAAGATGTGTTGGGGAAAGGATCTCAATGAGTGTCTCTGGAATTTAAAGAAACATGTATAAAGTAATAGGCTACATTGTTAGTATAATATTTATAGTGTAGGCCTAATATTACAGTATTGCACCCCCCTTGAATTAATTTGTAAATGTTTTATTGTTAAACATGAGGGTGGGGGGTTGAGATGTTTCTTCCCTGAAATGTATCAATTTCCCGCTGATGATAGTCAGGTCCTGGTAAGGTTGCTGATACTAAAGACATAACTGCTCTCCAGAGAAGAAATACAATGAACAAAAATATGTAGTAGTTGATATTTGTTTATTAAAATATCAGATGTACATTCCTCAAATTAATGCAGATAGAAGTGATGACACATCACAAATAACTTGTATATTTCTCCAATACACTGTACTCAAATTGAGTAGAGGGTTTTCAATGAGTAAGTCTCTATGAGAGATGTAAGACATACTGTGAAATAAATAGTAATTTGGGTAAACATTACCCTCTCCATTCCACAGTTGGTTCAGAGCACAATAACACTTCGCACTTAGTATGAAAGGCAAATTTAAGAAATAAGATCTTAAAATAGATCAAGTGTAGCTAATCACAGAGTGATGACAAAATGCTTAACAATCATATTGATCAATAACATCCATAAAGAAAGATCATCAATATAACATTGGCGTCACTGGAAAATAGTGACAGTAGGGTGCTTAAGTATCCCATAAATGGTGATTTAACATATTGATCTTACAACAGATCATTCTTAATTAATCATTCAGATTAAAGCATGATATACTGTAGTCCACAATGGAACATTTTCAATGCGAAAGAGTCATGTTTTTAGATCAATTTGATCTTTCTTGTTTTTTCAAATATAGAAAAATATTAGTGTCACTAGAAAATGGTGACGATATGGTTTTAATCACCTCCTTTAAAACAAAAGGATAAATTAGACATATTGATCAGTCTTAGTTAATCACTTTGATTATATTATTATAGTCCAAAATGGAAAATAAGGACAGTAAAGATTTTTGATCAATTTGATCAATCAGTTAAAAAAAAGTCCTGGCAGTGAACAAGAGCTATAGACTTGTTGGAGCAAACATTAATATCAGATTATTCTGATATATCCGGTCATTCATGCAATATACATTTTGTTCATGCCAAAGTGTTGTCAGAGTTTGGCATTAAAGAAACATTGTCCAGTTTTCAGCAGACCGTGCCATTCTAAATATGAAACTAAAAAGTAGTTCCTGATGACAATTCTGCCAGCATTTCATTTTTCAGTTCTGTTATAGTAATATTGGACCAATATGGTCAACTCAGTTCATCAGGTTGGAGTTCCAGTCTGAAGTTTACTACCAGGGCCTCCAGAGGGCGATGTTGACTGGACCCTTCTCTTTGGTGATGCTGGACTGAACTGGAGAACTCAGCTGAGGCAAACATGTCTCCTTCATGTTCTTGTCAGAGGATGACTGCAGGTTCTGGAAGTGGTCCAGCAGTCTTCTCTGGGACTGTATCTTCACCTCATCCTTGGACAGGAAGTGCACCACCTCATGGACACACTTGGAGTATCCCTGATTGACAGGAGCTGAGTTGACAGGTTGATACTGCTGCTGTCGTCTCAGGAAGCAAACTGTCATCTCCAGGATGTCTGCTTTCTCCAGCTTGGAGTCAGCTTGTTGTTTGAGGATCTCTGAACCCAGGAGAGACTTGAGCTGCTCAATGCTGCTGTTGATTCGCTCTCTGCGCAACTTCTCCACCAATGGTTTTCTTATCTGCAGAAAGAAGAAATATATCATTAATTAACACATTCTGAAGAACAACATAACCTTGAATAAGTAGAATCATTTTAGAATGAAATTCAAGCCATAAAGTTGAGTCTTCAATTATTTACCTTGTGGTTCAGAGTCAGGAGCTCCTTAGAAGAGGTGATTGGTGAAGTGATTGTAGGAGCCATGGCTGATCTCTGTGCTGTAGAGGTCTCTGTAGAGAGGATCTGATCTCTACTGGCTTCATCCCTCCTATTTATAGTCTTCAATCTACATATGAATGTGTGGGTCTGGGTCTAGTTGGACTTTCTCACAGTCTTAGCCAATCAGAGAGCCAGGAAGGACAATGAGGAGTGCTGCCACATGCTCAATGCTCTTACTGCTGAGGGACAATGGTTAGATCTCAGGGGAACAGGTGGACGACTGGAGAGAGGCTTTGTGTGAATCTGGGAAAGTGGTGACCCTGTAAAGAGAGCAGATCTGCTGCCATGATGTTGAGATCAATGACTTTGACTGAGCACACGCTCATCATTACATCACTTAATGGGGCATCATAGAATAATCTGAACAATTTACTGACTGGCACGTCAACACTGTATATATATATAGCACATTCTGTATCTACTTGTATATCTGGCACTTATCTCACAATTCTGCTTTACTTTAACATGGTACAAACAGAACACACATTAATTATCCCATCACATGTGGGAAACTGATATGTATATTTATTAAGTACCAAAAAAAACCACATTTAAATATTTGAAATATAAATCATAGAAAATGATTGCTAATTGTATGTCAGTGATGAAAAAACAAATAACTTTTCAAATGAATGCTTTGCTGAAATAGTTGTATGCTCTATAACAAAATGATATATTTTCAAGGATGTATTTACATTTATAAAATACAAGCCTTTGTCAATGTTGTACAATCTTAACACTGAGGCTGTATTTCAGAATATTATCCCAATATAATTTTACTCATTTTATATATTTTTTTACGTAGTTTTAATGTGCACAAAAGTAACCTAATAACTGGCAGATTGTTACTGTGAAACACAAAACCGATTAAATGGCATAAATGATGGTATTCAGAGGAAGCAGATGTTTCTCCTGCCTGTTGGCTGGAAGTCATGTGAGTAGAGAGTTGGTCAGAGTTTCCCACACTGTCTCTTGTGTGCTGTGGTCAATGCACTATAAAAGGACTTTGAATGGACCTTTAGTGACTGACGGCTGTTTAGCTCTGTGTAATTGAGACAGAACACGACGTCACAAACCATCTGGAGGGAAAAGACCTCATTGGGTAATTTTGAGGATTTCAAGTCACAAATACTTTGTATGATATTTCTAGAGTATAATATTAATTGTGTAGTATTACAATTATGTCTACTCCCCTTGAATTCCTTGATAAATGTTAAATTTTTAAACATGAAACATGAAGCTTTGTGTTTGAGACAGCTCCTTCCTGAAGTGTGCCAATTTCCCTTTGAGAATTATGTCAGGTGCTGGTGGGGTTGAGGATGTGGGAAGAAGAAAGAGGCCAGGAGGTGCCCACAGTCAAGCTTTGGCTCAATGAGATGACAGAAACTCACTTAGAATTTGATTCATACTCAAAGATAAACCTGAGGAAATTATGAAAATTTGGAAGCCTTTACTTTTAACCCTAGAACACTAAACACGTGTGATTTTCACCTAGACAATTATATTTGAAAATTTCACAATGTTGCTTATGTCTGAGCCGGTGGGTGGGTCTTTCAGTAACTTCATGATGCTCAGTGTCATCATAGAAGGTAGCTTAGATTTGTTTCCCTGCCCAAATCCCTGTTTTTTTCTACAAGCAGGGGAAAATCCCATACACCCAAGGTTGCCCCCCCAGCTCCATTATTATTATTTAATGAATATATATATTTTTAAATAATACCCACAATAATACCCCACATTTTGCCCTGTGTGGTACATGTGTGGATCAATACTTGTCCATATAGAGACCCCTGTCAACCTCTGACTCCCCCAGGGTAGAGATCTGGATCTCTGTGAGTGAGGTTTCTCTGGTTTCCCACACTCTGTCTATTGACTGGTTTCAATGGAGAGACAATAGAAGTGTGTCTTATTTAGTTACATTGTGTCACATTAGTTACACAATGACGTCATTGTTTAGGAGATAAACAGTAGTAGCAACATTTGGTGATCTAAGTTGGTCTTCTAGAAAACTGGAAAATTGAGTCAGTGATTGAAAATGATTTAGTGAAATGATGTGAGACAAACCATGACTTTGTAAAATAGTGCGACATGAATGAGTTAGCTGTTTTCATTTGCATTTACCTCAAGGCAAGCAAAGGCATTTGCATAGATTCCCATTACATAGAGATCTAATTACCAAACTCTCTTCCTTTAGATCTTCAGTGTGACATTATCTGTAGCCATATGCATTACTGATATTAAGTCATAAATCATGTAAAAAAAACTGCTGATGTTGATATTTGCTATTGTAACATGGAGTTAACTTGGAGGTCTTCATCAATGAATGGAGAAAAGGACAAAGGGCAAAAAGATGTCAGTTTATGTTTGTTTATTGAAATATCAGGTATAAATTCCTCACCCAAAGGAAAATAGAAGTGATGACACATCACAACAATAAATTGGATATTTCGCCAAGACACTGTACTCAAATAGAGTAGAGGATGTACAATGATAACTCATAGTCTGAGAGTCAGATACCCATACTACTTTTCACATAGTAAAAATAATGGCAAATAAACATAATAAGATCTTAATATAGATCAAGTTTAGCTAATCACAGAGTGATGACAAAACGTTTAACAATCATATTGATCAATAACATCCATAGAGAAAGATTAATCATATGGCATCACTGGAAAATAGTGACAGTAGGGTGCTTATAAGTGTCCCTTAAAGGATAGTTTATATTGATCTTACAACAGATCATTCTTAATTAATCATTCAGATTAAAGCATGATATCTAGTCCACAATAGAACATTTTCAATGAGGAAAAAGTAGCTACAAAAAGTAGCTAGACATTTTCTAGTGTCACTAGAAAATGTTGACAGTGGCCTACATGATTATAATTATCCCTTTTAAAACAAAAGGATTAGACACACTGATCTTAAAACAGACCAGTGTTATTCACTTAGATTACAGTATTGTATCTATTCCACATAAGAAGGACAGTAAAGTTCTTATAACAATCAGATAATATATTATTATAATATAATAATAATCCCAGCAGTGAAAATGTTCACAGCATAACAAGAGCTGGGCTTGGAGTTTACAGTAATTATAGAATCAGATCATTCTGAGGTATTCATGCAACATGCATGGTTCATGCCAAAGTATTGTCATAGTTCAGCATGAAAGACACAATGGGCAGTTTTCTGCATATCATGACATTGTAAATATCAAACTAAGAAGTAGTTCATAAAAAAAACTTTTCAAATACAGAAAAAGATAAAACAATTTCTTCGTTATTGAAATGTTCAATTCTGTTATAATAATCTTGGACCAATATGGTCAACTCAGTTGGTCAGGTTGGAATTCCAGTCTGTATTTTATTACCAGGGCCTCCAGGGGGCGATGATGACTGGACTATTCTTCTTGGTGACGCTGGACTGAACTGAATACCTCAGCTGAGGCAAACAAGTCTCTTGTCAGAGGATGACTGCAGGTTCTGGAAGTGGTCCAGCAGTCTTCTCTGGGACTGTATCTCCACCTCATCTTCGGACAGGAAGTGCACCACCTCTTGGACGCACCTGGGGGTATCCCTGATTGACAGGAGCTGAGTTGACAGGTTGATACTGCTGCTGTCATCTCAGGAAACAAACTGTCATCTCCAGGATGTCTGCTTTCTCCATGGCTTGGAGTGAACTTGATGTTTGAGGATCTCTGGACCCATGCAGGAGAGACTTGAGCTGCTCAATGCTGCTGTTGATTCACTCTCTGTGTAGCTTGTTTCTGCAGAAAGAAGAAAGACATCATTAACAAACACATTCTGAAGAATAACAGAGCCTTGAATAAGTACAAACATCTTAGGAATTAAATGTCCATGAAGTTGAATCTTCAATTTACCTTAAACTCAGGTGCTAGAGGAGGTGATTGGTGAAGTGGTGCCAGGCGGTGATCTCTCTGTGCTGTGCTGTAGAGGTCTCTGTAGAGAGGATCTGATCTCTACTGGCTTCATCCCTCCTATTTATAGTCGCCAATCTACATATGAATGTGTGGGTCTGGGTCTGGTTGGACTTTCTCACAGTCTTTAGCCAATCAGAGAGTCAGGAAGGACAATAAGGAGTGTGCTGCCACATGCTCAATGCTCGTACTATGGTTAGATCTCAGGGGAACAGGTGGACAACTGGACAGAGGCTTTGTGTGAATCTGGGAAAGTGGTGACCCTGTAGAGAGATCAGATCTTCTGCCTGATGCTGAGATCAATGACTTTGACTGAGCACACGCTCATCATCACATCACACACATGAAAGATCATCATCTAACATGGAACAATCCACACAATTTACTGACCAAGTCAAAACTGTACAATAGTATAGGCACATTTCGTTTCTACTTCAAGATATTACACATAAACACTATTCAGTATTCATCCCATTATCCATGTGTGATACTGACATTAAACATGGTATAACGTAGTTAATTATTTTGTTTATGTCTCCTGAGGAGACAGGATAGGCATTTGAAGCCTATCCTGGACGGGGTCAATCATCAATCAATCTGTCAAAATTACATGTATAAACAATTACATTAGAAAGCTACTTGAATGAGCAGTTCTCATTTGTTGCTATTTTAACCATGAACCTTATGTACAATACATTTGCCAATATATTTTTATTTGATATTATACCTTCTTAATTGGTATCTGACTTTGTTTCCTTGTTTCTTTCTTTCTCAATTCTTCATAACTTGAATCAGCAAAATGTAGGCGTCTTTTACATCTAAACTTAAGACAACAATATGAATATGTTGTCTCATGTGACCTGATGGAAAAATCACCTTTCTTCATGTCATAATGCATTGCATGACATTTCATTTTCACTACTTAAAGTTAACTGTTTCATATGGATACTTTCAGTAGTTTTTCCCATAATGCACAATCTCAGCCAATTCACATTGTCTTGTATTTGATTTGATTTAATCTGATTTGATTAAATTGGATTTTGATAAAAGTAGTAAGTAAAAAGTAAAATCACAATATAACTTAAACCCAGGGCATCACTTGAAGGGTAATAAAACACCCTTTTCCAATGTGATCCTGCAGCATAACTAGCTCCTTCTTTCACAAATAGCTGGCATGCTGTCTAAACCTGTAGCCTTTGTATTTGGAAAATAAGACAAATATTGTAAAAACACAATTTGATTAATTCAAATAATTTAGAAATGTGCAGCTTGATTTTGTGAAATACAACACATGAATGTAATTTTAAAGTTTGTCTTTGTTCAAGTTAAGGTGTTCAGGTTAAACAGATGTTTCTCTTGTCTGTTTGCTGGAAGTCCTGTGAGTAGAGAGTTGGTCAGAGTTTCCCACACTTCCTGTGTTCTGTGCACTACAAAAGGACTTTGAATGGACCTTTAGTGACGGCGGTTGACTCTTTGTTGCGGAGACAGAACTTGACGTCACATACCATCTGGAGGAAAATGATCTAATTGGCTGCTTGTGGATTTATCATTAAACATTGTAAAAAATGCAAGTCGCTAATCAATAACTTAGCAAATACAGACGTCCACATCTTTCTATATCTATATCTGTTTTAGGTTTTGGCTATAAGGCCAAGTACGTCACTTTAATATTGTATTAATCAACAAAACACAGGCTGCCCTTGAATTACTTGACAAATGTTTCATTATTAAACATGAGATTGCTGGGGGTTTGAGGCGGTGCCTTTTTGAAGTGTGCCAATTCCCCTCTGAGAATAGTCAGGTGCTGGTGGGGTTGAGGAAGCTAAAGACATTGAACTGTGACTCTGCTCTCCAGAGCTTTCCCACACTCTGTTCATTGCAGAGCTCTCACTGAACAATAGAAGTGTGCCTAGTTAAATGTTAATATATCCTAGCAGTTCCTAATGACCGCCCCCCCCCTCCCCCAATACATATAATTTAACAGTTGTTTAAGATAGGCCAGTAATGAATGCCCTGTACAAATAATCATTACATTGATTCTCGGTTTATGGAAATACATTATAGTGTGTTCGTTATGGACAATATTTTCTTAAATGTAGATACATTATTTGGCTGGTTGTCCATATAGACAAATCCACAGAGCGTTGCCCTGTAGTTGCACTGTCATTATTGCCACTTGACACTCCTAACTCCCCCAGGGTAGAGGTCTGGATCTATTGTCGCACAGGGGCTCTGCGAGTGAGGTTTCTCTGGTTTCCCACACTATGTCTATTGACTGCTTTCAATGGAAAGAAGTGTGTCTTATTTATTTATACATCATATTTTATTTGTTACACAAAGTGGCGTTATTGTTTATAGGAGAGAAACAGTATACCAGCAACAATTTGGGATATAGTTGATTTTCTATCAAACCACTGGAATCTTGAGACACACTGTACAAAAATGACTCCGCAAAATGATTTAAGACAAACCATCTAAAATAGTGTTGCATGAATGAGTTAGCCGTTTTCATTTGTACCAATGCATTTCAATAGATTTCCATTTCATAGAGATTTAATAGCCAAACTCTCTCCTTATCATCTTCACCAGTGTAACATAATCTGTAGCTATACATTTAACAGACCTATATAAAGATAGAAAATCTTATCAAAAGACTAGTGGTGTTGGAATTTACTATTGTAACTTTGAGGTCTTTGTCAATGAATAGAGGGCAAAAATATGTCAGTTTATGTTTGTTTATTGAAAAGACTCAATGAGTCACATCAGGTACGTATACATTCCTAGAAGTGATGACGCATCACAACAATAAGTTGGATATTTCTCCAATACACTGTACTCAATTAGAGTAGAGGATGTACAATGAGAAGTCAGGTCCCTATAAGAGACGTAAGATTAAATGAACAGCATTGTGGGTAAACATTACTTTCCATTTCACAGTAGAGTTTGTTCAGAGTCAGAGAACCATAATACTTTGCAGTTGGTAAAATCCAAAAACGAATGAATGAAATAAGATCTTAAAACAGATCAGGTTTTGCTAATCACAGAGTGATGACAAAAAGTAAAACAACCAGTTCGGTCAATGATATTTACAAGATTTACATCATTATGAAAATAATCAAAATTTTTAGTGTCACTAGAAAATGGTGACAGTATGATTTTAATCACCCCTTTTAAAACAAAGGGATAAAATAGACATATTGATCTTACAACAGATCAGTCTAATCATAAGATTCCATTATTGTTTTGTAGTCCAAGATGGTGGTTACAAGAGCATTATAACACTTTGCACTTTATAGTAATAAAGGTAAACTGAAGAAATAAGATCTTAATATAGATCAAGATGAACTAATCACAGAGTGATTTAAACTGATCAATAACATCCGTAAGGAAAGATTCATCATAAAGAACATTAGTGTCACTAGACAATAGTGACAGTATGGTGCTTATAAGTATTGATCTCACAACAGATCACATATATCATCATTAATCAATCATATGAGAGACATGAAGACATTGTCTTCAGATAAGCATAATAAACAAAATAAGATCTTAAAACAGATCAGGTTTAGCTAATCACAGAGTGATGACAAAACAATCATATTGATCAATAACATCCATAGAGAAAGATTAATCATATGGCATCACTGGAAAATAGTGACAGTAGGGTGCTTATAGTTTAAAATATTGATCCTACAACAGATCATTCTTAATTAATCATTCAGATTGAAGCATGATATCTAGTCCACAATGGAACATTTTCAATGAGAAATCGAGAAATGTTTTTAGATCAATTTGATCTTAAAAAAATATAATACTAATACAAATATTAGTGACACTAATATTATGGTGATAGTATAGTAGTAGATTAGACATCGATCTTACTACAGATCAGTCTTAATTAATCCACAATGGAAAAATGTCCATAAGGACAGTAAAGTTTATATATTCCAGCATTGAAATAAGTCACAACGGCAAGAGCTAGGCTTGGAGCTAACATTAATATCAGATCATTCTGATGTATCAGGTCATTCATGCAACATGCATGGTGTTCTGTTCATGCCAAAGTATTGTAGGAGTTTAGCACGAAAGAACATTGGCCATGAACTACATGTTCATGAAAATCTTTTCAAATAAAGAAAAAATAAAACAATTATTAAAATATTGCATTTTTCAGTTCTCGATTGGACCAATATGGTCAACTCAACTGTTCAGGTTGGAGTTCCAGTCTGTAGTTAACTACCAGGGTCTCCAGAGGGCGATGTTGACTGAACTCTTCTCTTTGGTGATGCTGGACTGAACTGGAGAACTCAGCTTAGGCAAACATGTCTCCATCATGTTCTTGTCAGTGGATGACTGCAGGTTCTGGAAGTGGTCCAGCAGTCTTCTCTGGGACTGTATCTTCACCTCATCCTTGGACAGGAAGTGCACCACCTCTTGGAAACATCTGGAGTATCCCTGATTGACAGGAGCTGAGTTGACAGGTTGATACCGCAGCTGTCGTCTCAGGAAGCAAACTGTCATCTCCAGGATGTCTGCTGCTTTCTCCAGCTTGGAGTCAGCTTGTTGTTTGAGGATCTCTGAACCCAGGAGAGACTTGAGCTGCTCAATGCTGCTGTTGATTCGCTCTCTGCGCAACTTCTCCACCAATGGTTTTCTTATCTGCAGAAAGAAGAAAGACATCATTAATAACCAAATTCTGAAGAAGAACAACATACATTTGGTACAACTTTATGAACAATATTTAAGTGTCTGTTCAGTTGAGTCTTCAATTTACCTTGTGGTTCAGAGTCAGGAGCTCCTTAGAAGAGGTGATTGGTGAAGTGATTGTAGGAGCCATGGCTGATCTCTGTGCTGTAGAGGTATCTGTAGAGAGAATCTGATCCCTACTGGCTTCATCCCTCCTATTTATAGTCCCCAATCTACATATGAATGTGTGGGTCTGGGTCTGGTTGGACTTTCTCACAGTCTTAGCCAATCAGAGAGCCAGGAAGGACAATGAGGAATGTCATGCTGCCACATGCTCAATGCTCTTACTGCTGAGGGACAATGGTTAGATCTCAGGGGAACAGGTGGACGACTGGAGAGAGGCTTTGTGTGAATCTGGGAAAGTGGTGACCCTGTAGAGAGAGCCGTTCTGATGTCTAATGGTTGGGATCAATGACTTTGACTGAGCACACGCTCATCATTACATCACACACGTTGGAGACAGATAACGATGATTATAGTGTATATTATATTATACACAATCTGTATGGCACTTCAATATCTCACTGCTATGCTGTATACACGGGCAAAACACACTAATTATCCCACGTGAGACTGGCATGAATCACTCATTGCAAAAAATACAATATATAAATCATAGAAAATTATGAAAAAACAAATAACTCATATTTTCTAATTCCTGTTTTACAAAATCTTTCATTTTCAAGGATTTATTCGCGTACAAAGACTGAAGGCTGTATTTTTTGAAAATACAAATATTCCTATATTTCTTTCCTCAACATTTGGTATATTTAAAACAAAATTACTTCAGGGATTGTTGCTGTGAAATACAAGATAGAACGTGTTTAATGTATCCTTTTCATGCATCAAAACGTCAAATTACATAAATTACGGTGTTCAGAGGAAGCATATGTTTCTCCTGCCTGGTGGCTTTAGAAGTCATGTGAGTAGAGAGTTGGTCAGAGTTCCCACACTAGTAATGTGTGCTGTGGTCATTGTTGAACTACAAAAGGCCTTTAGTGACTGCAGGCTGTTTAGCTCTGTGTTGTTAAGACAGAAACTGACGTCAGTAAACATCTGGAGGGAAAAGACCTCATTGGGTCACTTTGAAGATTTCAGAAACATGGACAAAGTTACACACTTGTAGTCCTTAACGTTGAAGTTCTTGTTGTTGCACCAGGCTCACCTGCAGCATGCTGCATGCCTGCCGGCTTTTAAACAGGTGGGATAAACCAAGCACCTACTTGAATTTAACCTTATTTTCAATAAATATCATTCAATAAATACTCCAGGCATGGGGGTAAGATCAACATGGAATGAATTTTGTACTGGCCATATAAGGAGCATGTCTTTAGTATACAGGGTTTGATGAGGTCAGATCAACATGTCAGAACAGGTCAGCTCTATATATGGAGATCTAAGGGTGGTACCGGGGTCGGGGGCAATGACATGATGGCCAGGCCTTAATTTTCGGGCCTGTTGAGAACTCTAGTTTTCGCCGGCTACCGGACACGGCTGCACTAATAATTTTGGGACAGTCTAGAGTTTGAATGGACAGGTATCAGTCAAAAGGGAGACATCGAAGAGGATGTCAGGTGGTGTCACGACGAGACCTGGGCACCATACATGGGGGCATTCCCATGTATGGGAATATTGAGTGACGGACGGGAAATGTACGATTTCATAGTAAATGTGATTAAACCCCTCACTTGCCAGCCAACTTGATGCTGATTGCCATTGGAAGCAGCTAATGTGTGCGTGCATGCATAGTGCAGGGTGCATGGCAACTATCCACAATTTGCCATTGACAGCCCATACATCCAAATAGAAAAGTCGTATTGCATTAAACAACATCAAACTCATTGCATTGCAGCTGTACGAAAAGCTTGAATTATCCTCTTTTTATCTGCAAAATGTTTGTTTCACAAAAATCCGTAGACATTTTATGAGATACTTTGTCAAGAAAATCCTTACCGGTGATTATTTTGTTTCAGAGTTTTGATGCGCTCGCTTTCAGTAACTCCAAGGAATTATGAAACTAACGCTTTGCCGGTAGAAAGAGGATAATTCAAGCAAGATAATTCAAGTGTGTGGTTGTTGGGGGGGCTAGCAGATGGTACAACATTATTGGACTGCAGTAGAGCTCAGATGTATCATCATCACATGGCTGTGACTGTAGTAGCAATACGGTGTTAGCAAACTGTCCAACTTATCATAAATCCACTCACATACTTTGAAACCAGAGCTCAGGATGCTGCGATGGCCAGGTCACAGGTGCGACGGAAAGGAGGCCGGAGAGATGCTCCGAAATGGACAAAAGGGTCTCTGTCCATCTCTGTCGCAGAGACAAAGGAGTCCAAGATCAAATTACGGTAATTGTGGTCTTCAGAACTACTACAGTGAGTGCTTGACAGGATAAATTGCTGTGCATGCACCACCTGGTTGTTGGCATACTTCTTGTCCTCCACAGGGAGCTGGTGTGAGAGGTGCCTCCCACCCCCTCCAATTGGCTGGTTTTAGTTCTTGTTTTTGTATTAGTTAGTGGGCCCTTTTAAGGAGTATTAGGTAGGATTTTTTTGAATTGTTAGAGCGGATAAAACCCACATATATGTTTTGTGGTTTTACTTGAATAAAATGGAAATGTTCACCTTTTATTTTTGTTTTAAGTCATTGCGTTTTAATCCAAAGTTGTCATACAGACCTGTGTTGCCCTAATTGTGTTGCTCCAATTGTATAGTGAGGATTACTGATTTTCCCCCATGGGATAATAAAGGTATCTATCTAGACCTCCCAAAGGTGGCACAGTCAGTACATTGATTATTTTAACCTTAAGCACCCTGCACTTTACGAATTCTTGAATTACAATTAAGTTGGGTGTTTTTAAGCAGTGCCACACATTAGACTCTTAAACGCCATACAGTAGTTTAAGAAAGAAGGGCAACTTGGTAACAAAGGCAAATTGAAAAAACTATATTCAAATGGATCAGATCTCAGTGATCACCAGTATCACCAGAAAAACATATTATGGTCAAGTTCAGTTTCTCAAACTGGAGGTCCAGTCTGCAGTTCTCAACCATGGCCTTTAGAGGGTGGTGTTGACTGTATCCCACCTGCAGGAGGAATGGTCCAGCAGTCTTGACTGCATCCTTGGACAGGAAGTGCACCACCACCACCACTTGGAGATGATTAGAGAAGCCCTAAATTCAGAAATAGCTTAATGAAATGTACACTAGTTTAATGTAGAATGTAATGTTTTGGTCTAAAACACCACGGTTTATATTGTATTGGATGATGATGTCTAAGTTATGGAACATGAGCATCACCAGCAGGTGTAAATGGTGTTCCCATTGTCAGAGAATAAACCAAATATACAATAACCAGTGAACCAATGAAGGTTGGACTGGTAACAGAGACATATATTGATAAAACGATGAAACAGAGAGCAAAATTCATGGATTTATAATTTCTCTTTAATAATGAACAAAACATATTTGCACATCGGTATGTGATACCATAATAAGACAAATGAAAAATAAACAATATGTTTAGATAAAAAAAATCATATTTCCCTTTCATAAGGGATAATAATTACTGCTATATAGATGCCCAACTTCCTGTGAGTGGCCAGCACTCTCATTTAAGTGTAAATTCAAGATCTCTTTCAAGCAGCTTTGGTCTTTCAGACAGTCAGGCCATCATAGTATTAATATTTTGTTAAAACTTTGCATTATCAGAACATAGAAAGTTGTCTATCATAGAAAAATACTTCAGTAATTAATTATGATTTGACCCAGACATACTAGGTATAGAATACATGGTGTATGTGACATTCATCTTTCTTAAAGAAAGCCTTTAGCAGTACAACTGCTTCTTACAATGCATTGCATTTCAAAATGATCCGCCGATTTGCAACTAAGAGGGAGGGAATAAACAAATCATCTCCTTTTCATATCATGAAGTCACTGCAAAAAATAAAAATAAAGACGGCTCAAATCAATAATCCGGTCCAGATGTGAACAGCTCATCAAAGTCTTTCAACTCTTCCTGGTCACGTTAAAGACACAGAAGAGGTGCTACATCTTCGTCTGCGGTGGGAAAGAGACGTAGGATGTCTCTTGAACATCTAGAGTAGCCGTTGTGCGACAGCAGGGTCTTTCTCAGAGTGAAGAAGGACAACGTCTTCTCCAGGAGGTCTGAAGCAGGGATCCCATTCTGCAGGTGTTCTCCGATTAGAACCTTCAGCTTCTCTACACCCGTGCTGCATTTCCTCTCCAACATGTGGAGTGTACATCTGTACCTGTGAGAATTAAACAGCCATGAATACTTAGTTTCTAATGACTTACACATTGATCACATTTGAGAGCTCGCTACAGGACCTGGTGTGTAGTTAGTATATAACTACACATCAGGTCTACACCAGGCATTTTGTACAGTATCCATTCAAAACGACCATGAGTGCTGAGAAGCTTAAAAGTGCCTTCTGGGCTGTGAGTGTTAAAAGAAAACAGTGTCATTGCTTACCTAAATTGCTGTTCCTTCATTGAATCCTGAAGATCAAGGTTGAAGTGAGGGGCCATTTTCAGATTTTCGTATTGAATTTGTTGTTTTTCCTCAGAAATCAAAGTAGTCTTGTGGTTAGATGTTGGTTCCTGTTGCAATGCAGATGGTGGTCGTGTTCAGAGAATCTCTGTTGATGTCTGCATGTGCACTCTGTATTTATGTTCCTTGTCCAGGCCTCGTCCCTGTTTTTTAGCCAATCAGGAGCCTTGGAGCTTCGGACAAAAGACTAGATTTAATGGCTGCCACACATGACAGGTGGGATGTAGTTCTTTATGCCATATGTCAATGAGATCTGCTAAATTATTCGCTGGGAAAGTGTGTGCCCATGTAGACATATCAAAATCTTGTTTCCCATGGCTATAATAAAAGTCAATATAAAATATTGTATAAAATATAACAGACATAACAGAATTAATACAAAGGAAAATTAAATCAATAATTAAATTGCTGCTCTGATCATTTTTGTTGAAAATAATTATATTGTCTTCAACCTTCTAGGATGCATATTTGAGACATACAGTAACATGACAACATTAGATTTACCATAATAGTATACAGTATTAAAATAATGAACTCAACAAATAATTGAAAAATGTTGCAACTTTCATATTTGAATGTGCAACATTACATAGAAGCAATGATGTTTTGAATCTGTGTCACTCTGCAAAGCAGTGAGTTATTATAATTGACCAGACAGAGCAGTGAACTGTAAACTGGCATTAGGCCCACAGCTCGCCCAGCCTGGGAACGGCCGTAAGACTGTCAGGGCCGACACACTTCCATTGTGAGTGTGGCTGACAGCCTGCATACTGAAGTGTGGGAAGCCGTGTGTGGCTGTGGCTCCCAGCTCCAGAGAGAGGAGGGCGTGTGACCGGGGCACGCTCAGACCTCGTGCAGGGAGGGAGCCAGCTGTGGGAGATCAGACGAGGAAATTATGAGGGAAACACAATCCACTATATATATACTGACTGACAGATTGGCAGTTTTGGCACACTGAAATGAAAACTCTTTGGAGCATGAATTTTGGGGAATTTAGTATAGGGTCACTTTAAATCTGAGACATAATGGACAAGAAAGGACTAACTAAGTACTTTTGTGTTTACTTAATTTGTTTGTTTCCACAATCTTGAGTATCTAGACAGATGAGTCTGACATACATACACATTTTGAAAGATGGAACACAGGGAATTAGGAACGATAGGTAATCAAACCTTAATTATTGTGGGAAAGCGTGACCGTCCAGACAGGGCTTTTTGTGTTTAGCATCATTGTATAATCGCACCACTGTACGTTCAAACAGACAACAAGAAAGCTTACAAGTCAGGCATGTAGATCTGATTCATGGCTGATGAGAGATGATATACAGTGGAATGAATTACATCACAACTAATGACAATGAAGCACCTATTTCATAGATTGAGATGAGGGAAAATTGACATGTTCTATAAAATAACAGCAGAAGTGTGCTGCACTAGTGATGATGCTGAAAGTGTGCTTGGTTCAAATCATTGATCTCAACATCAGGCTGCTCTCTTTACAAGTTTACAGGGTCACCACTTTCGCAGATCCCCTCCCCCCTCCACACACACTTGGCAGCACTCCTCATTGTCCTCCCTGGCTCTCTGATTGGCTAAGACTGTGAGAAAGTCCAACCAGACCCAGACCCACACATTCATATGTAGATTGGGGACTATAAATTGGAGGGATGAAGCCAGTAGAGATCAGAATCAGATCCTCTCTACAGAGACCTCTACAGCACAGAGATCAGCCATGGCTCCTACAATCACTTCACCAATCAGCTCTTCTAGGGAGCTCCTGACTCTGAACCACAAGGTAAATTGAACGTTGAAGACTAAGTGTCATTAAATGTCAATTATTGTTTGTAGACATTGTACTTCATCACACTTGTGTTGTTCTTCAGAATAAGTTTATTAATGATGCCCTTCTTCTTTCTGCAGATAAGAAAACCATTGGTGGAGAAGTTGCGCAGGGAGCGAATCAACAGCAGCATTGAGCAGCTCAAGTCTCTCCTGGGTCCAGAGATCCTCAAACAACAAGCTGACTCCAAGCTGGAGAAAGCAGACATCCTGGAGATGACAGTTTGTTTCCTGAGACGAGTCAGACGACAGCTACCTGTCAACGCAGCTCCTGTCAATCAGGGGTTCTCCAGGTGTGTCCAAGAGGTGGTGCACTTCCTGTCCAAGGATGAGGTGAAGATACAGTCCCAGAGAAGACTGCTGGACCACTTCCAGAACCTGCAGTCATCCTCTGACAATAACATGATGGAGACATGTTTTCCCCAGAGGTCTGGAGTTCAGTCCAGCATCACCAAAGAGAAGAGTTCAGTCAACATCGCCCTCTGGAGGCCCTGGTAGTAAACTACAGACTGGAACTCCAACTCCTGACTGAGTTGACCTTTATTGTTGGTCCAAGATCACTATAACAGAACTGTACAATTCAAGAATGAGAGAATTGTTTTTTTTATTTTCTGTATTTGCAGAAGTTATTTTAATCAACCATTTGTTTTCATGTATATGCAAATCGTTGATCTTTTCCATGAAAAGAAAATGTGTCATGTGACAACATATTGGCACAAACACCATGCATGTTGCATGATGAATCAGAATAATCTGATTTGACCGTTACCTGTAAACCTATAGCTTTTGCTAAACTGTGTTTTTTCACTGTTGTGAAATTTCTGTTTTACTTGATTGTAGATCAAATTGATCTAAACAAAAGTACAGGCCTTCTAATCTACATAGATATACTATAATCTAAGTTATTAATTAAGACTGATCTGTTGTAAGATCAATACGTTTAATCTATCCTTTTGTTTAAAAGAGATAATTCAAATCATGTACTGTCACCATTTTCTAGTGATTTTTATTTTTTATGATGATGTGATTATTCTTTCTCTGTGAATGTTATTGACCAAATTGGTTGTTTAACACTCATCACTCTGTGATTAGCAAAACATGATCTATTTTCAGATCTTAAGTCTTATGTTTGCCTTCATGCGAGTAATGTTTACCCACAATTCTGTTCATTTCAATATACATTGTTTTCATACACACCTACATCCTAGTCTACTCTATTTGAGTACAGTGCGTTGGAGAAATATCCAAGTTATTGTTGTGATGTGTCATCACTTCCATGTTCCTTCCCTTGTGGAATGTATTTTATACTTGATGTGACTCATTGAGTCTTTTTCAATAAAACAAACAAACATCAATTGCAATCTTTTTTGTTCTTCTCCCTTTGTTCTTGTTCATTCTTTGATAAAGGCCTCCAAATTATCTCCATGCTAAATAACAAAAATCAACCTTTAAATTTGTCAGTTAAATTTGTTACGCCAGTGAAGATGAAGATCCAATGATTATGTTCATGCAGATGTTGGTAAATTATACTGACTTAGCTATGACATGGCAATATGCAAATTCAATTAAAACAGTTGCGTAATTTGTGCAGCACTGTTCTTTTACAAAGACAAATACGTTCCCTTAAATCCTCAAGATTCAAGTTGTTTTTTAGAAAACCTACTCTGATCCCAAAATGTTGCCGCTGCCGTTTCTCTCCTAAGATTCCTAAACCTAAACAATGACGTCACATTGTGATGTATAAATAAGACACACTTCTATTGTCTCTCTATTGAAATCAGTCAATAGACTTAAGTGTGGGAAACCAGAGAAAGCTCACTCACAGAGCCCCTGTGAGACAATAGACCCAGACCTCTACCCTGGGGGAGTCAGAGGTTGATGTGGGTCTCTAGTGATTGATCCATATTGAATCAGCCCTATCATTTATAGTAGGATCTATATGAACAACATAAAATCCATAAGGAGCCAACACATTAGAATCTATTTCCATAAACCCACAATGCCACAAATTAACAATCTGTTAAAAACATTTGAATTACTTTTGGCCATCCAAAAATACTAATAGAATTAGGTGATTACTTAATCTGGGTCATCCATTACTGGCATATCTTAAAGTCAAATAATATAATAAGCATGGAGATAAATATGTGTTGTTTCATTCTGTTTACCAACAGTAGTATGCTTTTGTTTGTTCCTAAACAACTGGCACTGGAGTTATTTTTTTATGGATTTATTGGGAACTGCTTAAATTAGCATTTAAGTAGGCATATGTCTATTGTTCAGTGAGAGCTCTGTCAATGAACAGAGTGTGGGAAAACTCTCCGAGCAGAGTCCCAGTTCAATGTCTTTAGCATCCTCAACCCCACCAGCACCTGACTATTCTCAGAGGGGAATTGGCACACTTCAGGAAGGAACTGTCTCAACCCCCATCCTCATTAATGAAACATTTATCAAGGAATTCAAGTATAATAATAGTATAGATTTTCATCCTACACAAACATTAAATTCCCATTGACAATGAATTGAGAATTTTATGTTTTATGTTCAATTACAATGTGGTGATCAGTGGTGTGTGAGAGTACATGAATGTAGGGGCTAATGTGTACATGTCAGTCTAAAACAAAAGAAGGCAACGAGTAGGCCTACACGTAACAGAAGCCAGCTTGATGAGGGTTGAAAGGACTGACACTGACGTCTGGGCAGGCGGGCGGGAAGGGAACACTGGTTAATTGCCCACAGTTAACTCAATGGAACCTCAGTCCATCCAAGGAACGGCAAGACACAAAGAAAGCACATACTGTATAGGCAACAAGTGATCGCAGTACAAATATGCATTGTCATATCTATGATATCTATAATCAATAATAATGTTAATATAGCCTCCTATAGGCTATTCTCAGAGTTACCCGTTGCCCAATGAGACCATTTCCCTCCAGATGGTTTGTGACATCAGGTCACCTTAGCAACACTAAAAGGTCTAAAGGTCCATTCAGTCATTTTATAGAGCAATGAATGACCACAGCACACACCACTCAGTGTGGGAAACTCTGACCAACTCTCTACTCACATGACTTCCAGCCAGCAGGCAGGAGAAACACCTGCTTCCACTGAACACCATAAATTGTGTCATTTAACATCGGTTTTGAACTTTGACTTTAATGGCTATTTTTGCTGGTCTCTGTGATATAAGCTGTTATGTACCGAGAATCTAATTTAAGAAGCATGAATTTGAAAATATGGCATGAAGTGTGCACTACATTCATTCCTGACAAATTGAGAAAATATTCAGCAATTTACCAAGATTTACAGTATATTTCACATTTTCAAACTCTTTTGAAATCCAAGTCAGTATCACACGTGTGATGGTATGTTTTGACTGTATCATATATAGAGGGTAGGCGCGTGACATCAAGTTACGCAGGAACGCCTACTGAGTGACAAAAAATACTTTCTGGCCTTGACAGCCCATACATCGAACCAGAAAAGTCATATCTGATTTCATTAGACAACGTTAAACAATGTTAAAGTCACTTTTTGCCATTCACTTTATGCATGCGCATACCCTCTATAGTAGTGCCAGATAGATAGAGATTACTATGAAAACCTGCAAAACCCGTCTGTCGCTCCGTCACGCCACAACTCATGACACATGTCACGCCACCATATATATATGGCTGTCAGTCCCTCACGTGTCGTGACACGTCACACCACCATATATGGCTGTCACTCTCTCACGCCTTGTGACAAGCTCCATATATGGCTGTCTCCATATATGAAGATCACGACCATTAAGAAACTGTTGTTTTATCACGACCTAAAGGGCGAGGTCATCAGGGCGTCTTAATTACTGGTAATAATAATAATTCCAATCTAGCACTTTTCTTGGCACTCAAAGTCGCTTTTAGAACATAGTACCAAAAAAACTTTATTAAGGGAATAACTAGGCCTAGTTAAAAGCCTAAAAATCACACGTTTGAAGTGATCATACTTCATCTCATTCTGGCCAATCACATTTTAAGTCCTCAGTGCTCCTCACTTTTCCATCATCAATTTTATCTTCAATGTTTGCGTTTACACAAATCCGGAAAGCTTCATAGGAGGGGCTAGCCACCTCAAAAAACGAAGCAAAGAAAACATCATCAGTAAATCGTTTTTAGAATGTTATCTTATCTGTCCCGGACCCCCACATGTGTGATGTAATGATGAGCGTGTGCTCAAAGTCACTGATCTCAACACGAGGCAGCAGATCTCCTCTCTTTACAGGGTCACCACTTTCCCAGATTCAGACTCTGTCCATCACCCCCCAATCGTCCACCTGTTCCCCTGAGATCTGACCATTGTCCCTCAGCAGTAAGAGCGTTGAACATGTGGCAGCACTATATTCCTCATTGTCCTTCCTACCTCTCTGATTGGCTAAGACTGTGAGAAAGTCCAACCAGACCCAGACCCACACATTCATATGGAGATGAGGAACTATAAATAGGAGGGATGAAGCCTTCTTCAAGCCAGTAGAGATCAGATCCTCTCTACAGAGACCTCTACAGCACAGAGATCAGCCATGGCTCCTACAATTCACCGATCACTTCTTCTAAGGAACACCTGACTCTGAACCACAAGGTAAATTGAAGACTCAACTGAACAGACTTGTAAATATTGTTATGGTTGCACTTATTCAAATGTATGTTGTTCTTCAGAATGTGTTAATAATGATATATTTGTTCTTTCTGCAGATAAGAAAACCATTGGTGGCGAAGTTGCGCAGAGAGCGAATAAACAGCAGCATTGAGCAGCTCAAGTCTCTCCTGGGTTCAGAGATCCTCAAACAACAAGCTGACTCCAAGCTGGAGAAAGCAGACATCCTGGAGATAACAGTTTGCTTCCTGAGACGACAGCAGCAGTATCAACCTGTCAACTCAGCTCCTGTCAATCAGGGATACTCCAGGTGTGTCCAAGAGGTGGTGCACTTCCTGTCCAAGGATGAGGTGACGATACAGTCCCAGGGAAGACTGCTGGACCACTTCCAGAACATGCATCCTCTGACAAGAACGTGAAGGAGACGTGTTTGCCTCAGCTGAGGTCTCCAGTTCAGTCCAGCATCAAAGTGTTCAGTCAACATTGCCCTCTGGAGACCATGGTAGTTAAGTACAGACTGGAAGTCCAACTTGACTGACCGAGTTGACCATATTGGTCCAAGATTACTGTCAACTGTGAAGTTTCTTTTTTTTATTAACAATTTTCCATGAAAATGAAGAAAATGTGTCTTTCATGTTAACCCATGACAATACGTTGGCACGGACACCATGTATTTTGCATGAGTCAATTGACACATCAGAATAATCTGATGTGTGTGTTATGCTGTGAACTTTTCTTTCTGTTGTCATAACTGTCACAGTTTTACGGTTAGACAATCTAACAATCAGGTAAAACTTTTACCTCATTGTTAGATTAAATTGTTTAAAAAAAATGTTAAAGTCCTTCTTATGGAGGGTTTTCCAATGTGGACTATAGGCTACTATAATCTAAGTGATTAATTAAGACTGATCTGTTGTAAGATCAATATTTCATCTGTACTTTTTTTTATGGATTCTTAAAATAACCGAAATCACCATTTTCTACTGACACTAATGTTTTCATAATGACTTAAATCATGTCAATGCAATCGACCAAACTGGTTGTTTAACTTTTTGTCATCACTATGTGATTAGCAAAACAATCATCTTTTTTTCAATATTATTCTTTGTTTTTTATTAAGGGCAAAATATTATGGCTGTCTGGCTCTGAACCAACTGTGATGACTCTTTCATGCTATAAACTCTGACAATACTTTGGCATGAACACCATGCATGTTGCATGAATGACCTTATACATCAGAATTATCTGATATTAATGTTAGCCTAGCCTTGTGCTGTGACTTTTCTTTCCCACTGCTGGGATATTTTTGTTTTACCTGATGTTATAGATCAAATTGATCTAAAAAACAAACGTTCCCTCTTAGACATTTTTTCATTGTGGACTAGATAGGAATCCAAGTGATTAATTAAGACTGATCTGTTGTAAGATCAATATGTCTAATTTATCCTTTTGTTTTAACAGGGGTGATCAATATGTCCAATTTATCCTTTTGTTTTAACAGGGGTGATTAAAATCATATTGTCACCATTTTCCAGTGACACTAATATTTCCATAATGATGTAAATCCTATGAATGTCATATTGACCGAACAGGTTGTTTAACTTTTTGTCATCAAACTGTGATTAGAAAACCTGATCTATTTTAAGATCGTATTTCTTTCATTTGTCTTTTCTTTTTTACCATGTAAAGTATTATGGTTCTGACTCTGAACCAACTACTGTGAAATGGAAAGTATATGTTTACCCACAATGCTGTTCATTTAACACAATGTCTTATGTCTCTCATAGAGACGAGTTATTATTGTAAATCCTCGACTCTTTTTGAGTACAATGTCTTCTATCTGGCTTTAGGAGAGGAATTTGATCCACCTGATGTGACTCATTGAGTCTTTTCAATAAACAAACAAACAGACATATTTTTTGTCCTTTGTCTTTTGTCTCTATTAACTTCATGTCGATGTTACAATAGCAAAGATCAACATTATTGGTCTTTTCATAAATTAGGCCAATGAAGATTTTATTACACTGAGCTCCTTCAGAGGTTATTCAATTATTCAGACCTATAGGATATGAAATGGCAATCTGTGCAATTGCTTGCCCGAACAGCTTAAACTAATTCCATGCAGCACTAATTTACAAAGTCATGGTTTGTCTTGCATAACATTGCCATGTCATTATTTTGGAATGACAACCAACTTAGATCGCAAAAGTTTGCCACTATGTCGCTCCTCTCCTAAACAATGACGTCACATTGTGTAACTAATGTGATAAGACACACTTCTATTGTCTCTCCATTGAAATCAGTCAATAGACAAGAGTGTGGGAAACCAGAGAAAGCTCACTCACAGAGCCCCTGTGGGACAATAGATCCAGACCTCTACCCTGGGGGAGTCAGAGGTTGATGGGGGTGTCTATGGACACCTATTGATCCATTCTGAACCAGCCCTATAATTTATAGTATTTATATTTTTTAACCAAATATAATCAACAAGGAATCAACAAATTATAATATATTTCCATAAACCTAGAATCAATTTGATGATTATTATATGTATACACCTCATCCATTACTGGCCTACAGTATATCCTAAAGAGCAAAAACATTTTATATCATAAGCTTTAAAATATAACTGTTTTGGAGTGAATTCATTTGGAACTGCTATAGGATATATTAACGTTTAACTAGACGTATATTGTTCAGTGAGAGCTCTGTGAGTGTGGGAAAGCTCTGGAGAGCAGATTCACAGTTTAATGTCTTTAGCATCCTCAACCCCACCAGCATCTGACCATTCTCAGAGGGGAATTGGCACACTTCAGGAAGCAGTCTCAAACCTAGATCCACCCTCATGTTTAATATTTAAATATTTAAGTTGACGCACAATACAAATGCATGTTACACTGAATATTACACTAACAAGTTTTTATTTGTTAATGTATGACTTTAGCCATGCGTCTTGCAATCCTCATAGTCATCCATTGAGATCCTTTCCCTCCAGATGGCTTATGACGTCAGGTTCTGTTCTGTCTCAACAACACAGAGCTAAAAAGCCGCCAGTTACTATGTCTATTCAAAGTCCTATAGTCCATTGACCACAGCAGACAGTACACAAGAGACTCTGACCAACTCTCTACTCACATGACTTCCAGCCAACAGACAGGAGAAACACCTGTTTCATCTGAACACCACAATACATCTTTGTATTAAAAGGTAAAACTGTGCAAAGTATCCATTCAATGAAAAATGACTTGCGTTTGTCTCTGTGATATATGACATTTTAAAAAAGTTCGCAAAACACATATTTTACCCATATAACAGAGCATACATTTGAAAATATGACTTGAAGTTACCAGTTTCTTCTTCACCGACAAGGATCACAATTCAATAAATAATATTGTTGAATTGAAAATAATTACTGAATATATTATATTCAGTAATTATTATTTCAATTACTTATATTGCACAAGATTAAATTATTCTGTATAGTAGCTTCCATTTGTATACATGTGTATGACATGTGTGATAGATAGCTAATTGTGTTCTGTTTATTGATCCGTTTATTTTACAGGGGTCATGAACAACACAACTATGAGAGTTGGCTCTATTTATATTAATATATGATCATTTTCTTGCATTGTTGAAGAAAGCTGGCCGTCCCACCATTAAGACTTTATCATCTGTTTACTTGTAAATGTATGCACTTACCTGCTTGCATTGATTGTCTGTTTGCAAACAACATCTTAGGTATACAATGAGATAATTAACAGAATCTGCTTTGCAGGGAGGAATTAGCATTTAAGTAGTAGGCACATGCCTATAGTTCAGTGAGAGACATGACAATGACCAAAGTGTGGGAATGCTCTGGAGAGCAGTGTCCCAGCTCAGTACCTCAAACCCCTCCAGGGGAACTGGCACCCGTCTAATTATGTACCTATACCTCCACGTTTACGTTTCATAGAACATCAAATTTAGAAATATATCCTCAAAAAAATAAACATTTAATTATAAAGTTTAAGAAAGCATGTTTGGAATCATAAAACACGGGACGTGATGTTAAGACTGTCCGTTGTGCCAATAGATGGTGTGGGCTCACATGAGATTTGCCTTGATGTTAAGAGTGGCATTAGGAGGTGTATTCTTAAAAGGTGTATTCTTAAAAAGAAGTCACCAGTTTCTTATTCACTAACATGATCACGAATCATCAATAGGCCTATATCCAGTATTATTTTTGCATTCTTTTTGCATGTGAATGTGTACACAGTGTTATACTTTACAGTCAATTGTGTAGATCATTCTGTTACCTTATGAACATGTGTGATGTTGATGATGAGCGTGTTGTCACAGTTCAAGACCAGACCCAAATGCAGGACGACAATCAGGAAAAGTTCAAAGTGTTTATTAACACCAAAAAAAACAAGGAACATGAGGAGCATAGGGAAAATAACAAACACTAGGAGGACAGGAGCAACATGAAAACTGTGACTAACTAATAATCCGACAAGGAACTGCACAAACAGGGGAGTATAGACACAGGGAGTAACAGGACACAGGTGAAACTAACTGACAATCAACACAGGGATTGGATAAGACTAAAAGGACACAAGTGCAAAACATAGGCTAATCACAGTACTGGTGAGACAAGGCAGGTACAGAATACAGAGAGAGACAGGAAAAGACAAAACCATACTACAACATAAAGGTACACAGTGCAAAATCAACTCTAACTGGACATAAGAAACATGAAACACAAAACTACAAAATCACAGGAAAACAATGAAGTAAAACACTAAATAACTAAAAAACAAGAAAGTACTAAACGGAACGTGACACGTGTGCTCAGTCAGTCATTGATCACAACATCAGGCAGCAGATCTGCTCTCTTTACAGGGTCACCACTTTCCCAGATTCACACAAAGTCTCTCTCCAGTTGTCCACCTGTTCCCCTGAGATCTAACCATTGTCCCTCAGCAGTAAAATAATTGAGCATGTGGCAGCACTACATTCGTCACTGTCCTTCCTGGCTCTCTGATTGGCTAGGACTGTGAGAAAGTCCAACCAGACCCAGACCCACACATTCATATGTAGATTGGGGACTATAAATAGGAGGGATGAAGCCAGTAGAGATCAGATTCTCTCTACAGAGACCTCTACAGCACAGAGATCAGCCATGGCTCCTACAATCACTTCACCAATCACCTCTTCTAAGGAGCTCCTGACTCTGAACCACAAGGTAAATTGAAGACTCAACTAAACAGACACTTAGATGTTCATAAAGTTGTACCAAATGTATGTTGTTCTTCAGAATTTGTTATTAATGATGTCTTTCTTCTTTCTGCAGATAAGAAAACCATTGGTGGAGAAGTTGCGCAGAGAGCGAATCAACAGCAGCATTGAGCAGCTCAAGTCTCTCCTGGGTTCAGAGATCCTCAAACAACAAGCTGACTCCAAGCTGGAGAAAGCAGACATCCTGGAGATGACAGTTTGCTTCCTGAGACGACAGCAGCAGTATCAACCTGTCAACTCAGCTCCTGTCAATCCGGGATACTCCAGATGTGTCCAAGAGGTGGTGCACTTCCTGTCCAAGGATGAGGTGAAGATACAGTCCCAGAGAAGACTGCTGGACCACTTCCAGAACCTGCAGTCATCCTCTGACAATGACAAGAACATGAAGGAGACATGTTTGCCTCAGCTGAGGTCTCCAGTTCAGTCCAGCATCACCAAAGAGAAGAGTCCAGTCAACATCGCCCTCTGGAGGCCGTGGTAGAAAACTGCAGACTGTAACTCCAACCTTACTGAGTTGACCATATTGGTCCAAGACTGTCATCATTCAATACTGAATGTATTGTTTATCTGTATTTACAGACAGCTTTATAATACCTTTAATGTTTAAACTAATTTGATTTAAAAAAATACTGTTTCAGAGAAAATTAATATAATTATCACTGTGTCTTTAATGCAAAGACAGATTCATGCTGTCATATTATTATGACATTTATTACCTGATTGTTCAAGTTGAACTAGAAGTGCTTAATGTCAATGACGTTTTACCATTATGCATTTCATATCCGACCTATATGGTTATGCGAGATTGGTCTTTACATTATAGATCCTTTCTGTTTAAATAGAATACTTAACTTACTTTTTCGTAGTGACACTGCCATTATTGTGATGATTAGAAACAAATATATTCTTATATATATATATTAGAAATTGAAAAAAATGTATCACTGTCTTTAACGCAAAGACAGATATTAGCATGTACGGTACATATGCTGGATTCAAGCTGTCATTATGACATTTATTACCTGATTGTTGCAGTTCAAGTTGAACTGGAATCTTAATTTCAATTGCCATTATGCATTTAAAGGAATGCTTAATTTACTGCTGTCACCTTTTGTAGTGACACTGACATTAAGATGATTATAATTATGTTATTTTTATCACTTAATTCATCCAAAAATATGATCTGTTTCTAAGGTCTTATTTTTCTTATTTGCTCTTGTTACTAAATGCCATGTTCCTAGTTTACATGAAGTGTAATATTTACTCTCAATATTGTTCAATTAGTATAATGGGATATTGTATGTCTTTCATAAAGACAAGTTGTTATTGTAAACCCTCTACTCTATTTGAGTACAGTGTCTTGGAGAAATGTCCAAGTTATTGTTGTGATGTGTCATCACTATTATCTGCCTTCACTTCAGGAATTTTCACCTGATATGAGATCATGAGACTCATGGCGTTTTATTGAATAAACCAGACTCAACTGCTATCTTTCTTGTCATTTGCATTTTCTCTACCCATTGACACAAGTCTATATACCAGTGCCATAGAAACATAATAATGTTACATATCATTGCTGTCGGGAGGAACTCAATATATACAGTATAGGCCTATATATATTGTGCATAAATCAGTGCTATTGAACACCCTTCATGTCTGTGTGTTGGTTAAAAAGGTATTGATCGAATGGAAAGTATTAAAAGACGCTTCAGACAAAACCTCTTAGCTCCATTGGACCCTCAAACTGTCTGCTAAAACAACTAACTCCACCAACTCTCCCCCTCTCATGCAAGGAAATTGTCTGTCTCTTCACATTATTTGTCTTTTCATAAATTATGCCAATGGGAGATTTAATTATAAGTCATTCAGAGTTTGTTAAATTATTCTGAACTATAGGCTATGAAATAGCTAAATTTGCTGTACAAAGGGAATATACAATGTTTGGCATCAGTAAACATATCCAAACATATCCAACAAACCAAATCATAAATAGCAGTTAAATCCAATAACTTTAATAGTAAATAATATTCATATCATGAAATAATTAATATCCCAATAAGTCATGATCATCAATAATGTAGGTCTAATGTGTAGGATGAAAGCATCAAGGGCTGCCTAATATCAAACACCTACACAATACACACATATATCTATATATATGAATATAATATGTCGAATACACAGTATATATGCATACATAATATTGCTTGGAATGACTCCAGATTCCAGTTGTTCTTTTAGAAAAACCAACTTGGATCCCAAAGGTTTTGGCGCCATCTCTCCTAAACAATGACGTCACATTGTGTAACTAATGTGATGTATAATAAGACACACTTCTATTGTCTCTCCATTGAAATCAGTCAATAGACATAGTGTGGGAAACCAGAGAAAGCTCACTCACAGAGCCCCTGTGGGACAATAGATCCAGACCTTTACCCTGGGGGAGTCAGAGGGTGGGGGTGTCTGGACTCTGGACACATATTGATCCATCCTGAACCAGCCTTATCATTTATAGTATCTGTATTTTAACAAAATATGATCTACAACTTAAGGAATTAACCAATTATAATATAATTTCCATACACCCAGAATACATTTGATGATTATTTGTATGTCATTCATCACTGGCCTAGAGAGAACTATAGCCTATATCATAAGTTGAAGATACATGTTTTTTCTTCATTGTGTGTTTATCGTCATATCATCATCATCATCAGTAGGCTTTTGATTTCTCTTAAACAACTGGAAAGTGATATTTTGGAGGGGGTTCATTGGGAAGTGCTGTTGTTGAGATATATTAACATTTAACTAGGCACACTTCTATTGTTCAGCGAGAGCTCTGTCAATGAACAGAGTGTGAGAAAGCTCTGGAGAGCAGAGTCACAGTTCAATGTCTTTAGCATCCTACAACCCCACCAGCAGCTGACTATTCTCAGAGGGGAATTGGCACACTTCAGGAACGAGCTGTCTCAAACCCCCATCCTCATGATTAATATGGAAACATTTATCAAGGAATTCAAGTGGAGTAGGTTTTTCATGCACAGTGCACACTACTGTAAAGTGTAATATTACACCACGAATATTACACTAGCAGCAACTTATATGCATGTATGACGTAAGCCATGTTTCTTGCAGTCCCCTTTGAGATCCTTTCCCTCCAGATGGCTTGTGACGTACGCCAGTTTATTTTCTGTCTCAACAACACAGAGCTAAAAAGCCGTCAGTCACTAAAGGTCCATTCAAAGTCCTTTTATAGTGCATTGACCACAGCACACAAGAGACAGTGTGGGAAACTCTGACCAACTCTCTACTCACATGACTTCCAGCCAACAGACACCTGTTTCATCTGTGACATCTAACTATATATGTTTTAATGTGAAAGAGACATTTTTGCCTTGGAAAAAAGCGCTATATAAATGCACTATTTACCATTTATTTACCATTTTTAACTCAGCAATCGCTTCTTTTATTTCACATCAGGGATCGTTTGAATTTACTTTTGTCAGTATTAAAAGTAACACATCTAGACGCAAAGTACATTCTATGAAGAAATACTGTTGGTGTTGATCTGCATGTGATTTTATTATTTATTATTTAAAAAATAAATACAAATCCGTAATAAAACATGTTTTTACCATTTAACAGAGCATACATTTGAATGTTATCGCATTGTTGAGGATGAGGAAATCTGGAGGTCCAGACATTATTAGGCTACTTTACAGTCTTTTAACTTTCTAAATGTATGCAGTTACAGTACTACCTGCTTGCATTAATTGATTTATGTCTGTTTATAAACATCTTAGGTATACAATGAGATAATCAACTGAATCTGCTTGCAGGGAGGAATTAGCATTTAAGTAGTAGGCACATGCCTATTGTTCCGGGAGAGACATGACAATGACCAAAGTGTGGGAATGCTCTGGAGAGCAGTGTCCCAGGTCCGTACTTCAACCCCCTCCAGGGAAACTGGCACCCGTCTCATTGTGTACCTATACCTCCACGAAACATTCATGTTTCATACACCATAGACTTTGGAAATAAGTTCATGTTTCTGAAAATATGAATGGAATTTTTAACAGGTTGTTCTTCACTGACATGATCACTTAATATTTTCTATGATTTATTTTGCACTATTCTTTTCTGTAGGCCTATAGTACTCATGTAAGTGATCCATGTCAGTGTAGCAGGGCTGTGACTGTGAGTACCACAGACGAAAAACAGTCTTAGTCCAAATTTCATTCTGACCCCTCCACGAAAAGGCCTCGTTGTCCTGACCCCTTATCTATCATTTATACATTATGGATAAATAGTGTGGACTTAGACAGTTTTTTCGTCTGTGGCATTCATTATGAAATGACTACGCCACCCTCACAAATAGGAGTGAGGGATCCTACAAACACATTAACCATCGCTACTGTATATGCTTCTGGACAATGTAACTGAACAAGATACGGTTTCCCAATTTTGTACGGGTTCAGGATGAACAGAACCAGAGGCGGCAGTGTCAAGTTTATTCAACATGTAGAAAAATATATTCAAGTTAAAATACAGAAGGGATGAGGGGTTATTATAGCTGGGAAATCATGATCCTACAGCAGGTGATATAGAGTGAAGGCTTCGGTTTAGCCTATTTGTAAACAATACAAATGGGCTAAACCAAGAGCAAATGAAGTAAATAAAGTAATGAAAGTAAACACAGTAAACAAAATCCAAACCATGCACTATTAATTAATGCCCCAATATAAACCCATGTCCTCAGACTCCTCAACAGGTGATATAGAGTGAAGGCTTCGTGTCCTACTGGGTCCTTCAAACTAAACATACAGCAAATAAACCAATCAAATCAAATCAAATCAAAACAATACAAATGGGCTAAACCAAGAGCAAATGAGGCTAGTGCTACACCAGTATAACGTATGATAGTCTGATTAGCGTGTGTTCTGTCTGCATCATGTTAATGATACACCTATTTATGGTGGAACATATGTGCCAGATATACAAGATGCAGATTGTGTATACTACACAGTGTTAACTTTACACTGGTCAGTAAATTCTGTAGATCATTATTTTACCCAATGGATGATTGTTAACTGTCTCCCACGTGTGTGATGTAATGAGGAGCGTGCCGTGTGCTCAGTCAAAGTCACTGATCTCAACTTCAGGCAGCAGATTTGCTCTCTCTACAGGGTCACCACTTTCCCAGATCCACACAAAGCCTCTCTCCAGTCGTCCACCTGTTCCCCTGAGATCTAGCCACTGTCCCTCAGCAGTAAGAGCATTGAGCATGTGGCAGCACTAATTCCTCATTGTCCTTCCTAGCTCTCTGATTGGCTAAGAGACTGTGAGAAAGTCCAACCAGACCCAGACCCACACATTCATATGTAGATTGGGGACTATAAATAGGAGGGATGAAGCCAGTAGAGATCAGATTCTCTCTACAGATACCTCTACAGCACAGAGATCAGCCATGGCTCCTACAATCACTTCACCAATCACCTCTTCTAAGGAGCTCCTGACTCTGAACCACAAGGTAAATTGAAGACTCAACTGAACGGACACTAAAAATATTGTTCATAATTGGTTGTTAGTTTGTTACTTGTTCAAATGAATGTTGTTCTTTGGAATGTGTTTATTTATCATGTCTTTCTTCTTTCTGCAGATAAGAAAACCATTGGTGGAGAAGTTGCGCAGAGAGCGAATCAACAGCAGCATTGAGCAGCTCAAGTCTCTCCTGGGTTCAGAGATCCTCAAACAACAAGCTGACTCCAAGCTGGAGAAAGCAGACATCCTGGAGATGACAGTTTGTTTCCTGAGACGACAGCAGCAGTATCAACCTGTCAACTCAGCTCCTGTCAATCAGGGATACTCCAGGTGTGTCCAAGAGGTGGTGCACTTCCTATCCAAGGATAATGGGAAGATACAGTCCCAGAGAAGACTGCTGGACCACTTCCAGAACATGCAGTCATCCTCTGACAAGAACATGATGGAGACATGTTTGCCTCAGCTGAGGTCTCCAGTTCAGTCCAGCATCACCAAAGAGAAGAGTTCAGTCAACATTGCCCTCTGGAGACCCTGGTAGTTAACTGCAAACTGGAAGTCCAACTTGACTGACTGAGTTGACCATATTGGTCCAAGATTACTGTCAACTGTGAAGTTAACAATTTGTTTAATTTTCCATGAAAATTAAGAAAATGTGTCAATGTGTCTTTCATGTTAACCCATGACAATACGTTGGCACGGACACCATGTACGTATGTTGCATGAGTCAATTGACACATCAGAATAATCTGATATTAGTGCTATTTATAGGATACTGAATGTATTGTTCACAGCTGTGACATTTTTGTTGTTATAACTGTCACCGTTTTACGGTTAGGCAATCTAACAATCAGTTAACGTTTTACCTGATTGTTAGATTAAATTGTTTAAAAGAAAATAACGTCCTTCTTGTGGAGGGTTTTCCATTGTGGACTATACTATAATCTAAGTGATTATTAAGACTGATCTGTTGTAAGATCAATATTTTATCTGTCCTTTTTTTTAATGGATTCTTAAAATTATCGATGTCCCGATTTTCTAGTGACTAATATTTGCATAGTGATTTAAATCATGTCAATGCAATCGACCAAACTGGTTGTTTAACTTTTTGTCATCACTCTGTGATTATCTTTTGTATCTTTTTTTCATTATTATTCTTTGTTTTTTAGTGCAGAATAGTGCAAAATATTATGGCTCTCTGACTCTGATCCAACTGTGATATTTCTTTCATGCTAAACTCTGACAATATCTTGGCATGAACACCATGCATGTTGCATGAATGACCTTATACATCAGAATTATCTGATATTAATGTTAGCTCCAAGCTATAGCTCTTGTGCTGTGACTTTTTTCACTGCTGGGATATTTTTTGTTTTACCTGATATTATAGAATCAGATCAAACTGAAAAAACGTTCCTTCTTTTTTACACTGCTGGGATATTTTTGTTTTACCTGATGTTATAGATCATATTGATTTGTGGACTAGATATAGGAATCTAAGTGATTAATTAAGACTGATCTGTTGTAAGATCAATATGTCTAATTTATCCTTTTGTTTTAACAGGGGTGATTAAAATCATACTGTCACCATTTTCCAGTGACACTAATATTTCCATAATAATGTAAATCCTATGAATGTCATATTGACCGAACAGGTTGTTTAACTTTTTGTCATCAAACTGTGATTAGCAAAACCTGATCTATTTTAAGATCATATTTCTTTCATTTGTCTTTTTTGGTTTTTCTTTACTAAGTGCAAAGTATTATGGTTCTATGACTGAACCAACTACTGTGAAATGGAAAGTACTGTATATGTTTACCCACAATGCTGTTCATTTAACACAATGTCTTATGTCTCTCATAGAGACGAGTTGTTGTAAATCCTCGACTCTTTTTGAGTACAATGTCTTGGAGACATATCCAAGTTATTGTTGTGATGTGTCATCACTTCTATCTGGCTTCAGGACAGGAATTTGATCCACCTGATGTGACTCATTGAGTCTTTTTCAATAAACAAACAAACTGACATCTTTTTAGTCCTTTGTCTTTTGTCTCTATGAATTAACTTCATCTCGATATTACAATAGCAATGATCAACATTATTAGTATTTTTATTATTAGGCCAATGAAGATTTAATTACCTTCAGAGTTTATTAAATTATTCAGACCTAAATGGCAATCTGTGCAATTGCCTGGCTTATCGAGGTAACTTTTCAAATGAAAACAGCTTAAACTCATTCCATGCAGCACTATTTTACAAAGTCATGGTTTTGTCTTGCATAATATTGCCATGTCATTATTTTGGAATGACAACCAACTTAGATCCCAAAAGTTTGCCTCTATGTCGCTCCTCTCCTAAACAATGACGTCACATTGTGTAACTAATGTGATGTATAATAAGACACACTTCTATTGTCTCTTCATTGAAATCAGTCAATAGACATAGTGTGGGAAACCAGAGAAACCTCACTCACAGAGCCCCTGTGGGACAATAGATCCAGACCTCTACCCTGGGGGAGTCAGAGGTTGATGGGGGTGTCTGGACACATATTGATCCATTCTGAACCAGCCTTATCATTTATAGTATCTGTATTTTAACAAAATATGATCTACAAGGAATCAACCAATTATAATATAATTTCCATACACCCAGAATTCATTTGATGATTATTTGTATGTCATTCATCACTGGCTTAGAGAGAACTATAGGGGCTACTGTGGCTCAAGAGGTAGAGCAGGTCGTCCATGTCCAATGATCCATGGGTCGGCGGTTCGAATCCCGGCTCCTCCTGTCTACATGTCAAAGTGTCCTTGGACAAGACACTGAACCCCAAATTGCTCCCGATGTGCTGGTTGGTACCTTGCATGGCTTCTGCCGCAATCAGTGTATGAATGTGTGTGTGAATGGGTGAATGTAATGCACAATCTATGTAAAGCGCCTTGGATAAAGGCAATATACAAATGCATTTATAAATACTATTATAGCCTATATCATAAGTTGAAGATAACTGTTTTTTCTTCATTGTGTGTTTATCGTCATATCATCATCATTATCATCAGTAAGCTTTTGATTTCTCTTAAACAACTAGAAATGATATTTTGGAGGGGGTTCATTGGCAAGTGCTGTTGTTGGGATATATTAACATTTAACTAGGCACACTTCTATTGTTCAGCAAGAGCTCTGTCAATGAACAGTGTGTGAGAACAGAGTGTGAGAAAGCTCTGGAGAGCAGAGTCACATTTCAATGTCTTTAGCATCCTCAACCCCACCAGCAGCTGACTATTCTCAGAGGGGAATTGGCACACTTCAGGAACGAGCTGTCTCAAAACCCATCCTCATGATTAATATGGAAACATTTATCAAGGAATTCAAGTGGAGTAGGTTTTTCATGCACAGTGCACACTACTGTAAAGTGTGATGTTACACCACGAATATTACACTAGCAGCAACTTATATGCATGTATGACGTAAGCCATGTTTCTTGCAATCCCCTTTGAGATCCTTTCCCTCCAGATGGCTTGTGACGTATGCCAGTTTCTTTTCTGTCTCAACAACACAGAGCTAAAAAGCCGTCAGTCACTAAAGGTCCATTCAAAGTCCTTTTATAGTGCATTGACCACAGCACACAAGAGACAGTGTGGGAAACTCTGACCAACTCTCTACTCACATGACTTCCAGCCAACAGACACCTGTTTCATCTGTGACATCTAACTATATACGTTTTAATGTGAAAGAGACATTTTTGCCTTGGAAAAAAGCGCTATATAAATGCACTATTTACCATTTATTTACCATTTTTAACTCAGCAATTGCTTCTTTTATTTCACATCAGGGATCGTTTGAATTTACTTTTGTCAGTATTAAAAGTAACACATCTAGACGCAAAGTACATTCTATGAAAAAATACTGTTGGTGTTGATCTGCATGTGATTTTATTATTTATTATTTTAAAAATAAATACAAATCCGTAATAAAACATGTTTTTACCATTTAACAGAGCATACATTTGAATGTTATCGCATTGTTGAGGATGAGGAAATCTGGAGGTCCAGACATTATTAGGCTACTTTACAGTCTTTTAACTTGTAAATGTATGCAGTTACAGTACTACCTGCTTGCATTAATTGATTTATGTCTGTTTGTAAACATCTTAGGTATACAATGAGATAATCAACTGAATCTGCTTGCAGGGAGGAATTAGCATTTAAGTAGTAGGCACATGCCTATTGTTCGGTGAGAGACATGACAATGACCAAAGTGTGGGAATGCTCTGGAGAGCAGTGTCCCAGGTCCGTACTTCAACCCCCTCCAGGGGAACTGGCACCCGTCTCATTGTGTACCTATACCTCAACGAAACATTCATGTTTCATACACCATAGACTTTGGAATAATTCATGTTTCTGAAAATATGAATGGAACAGTTTGTTCTTCACTGACATGATCACTTAATATTTTCTATGATTTATTTTGCACTAGGGTTAGGGTTAGGGTTAGGGTTCTTTTCTGTAGGCCTATAGTACTCATGTAAGTGATCCATGTCAGTGTAGCAGGGCTGTGAGTACCACAGACGAAAAACAGTCTTAGTCCAAATTTCATTCTGGCCACTCCACGAAAAGGCCTCGTTGTCCTGACCTCTTATCTATCATTTATACATTATGGATAAATAGTGTGGACTTAGACTGTTTTTTCGTCTGTGGCATTCATTATGAAATGACTACGCCACCCTCACAAATAGGAGTGAGGGATCCTACAAACACATTAACCATCGCTACTGTATATGCTTCTGGACAATGTAACTGAACAAGATACGGTTTCCCAATTTTGTACGGGTTCAGGATGAACAGAACCAGAGGCGGCAGTGTCAATGTCATGTAGAAAAATATATTCAAGTTAAAATACAGAAGGGATGAGGGGTTATTATAGCTGGGAAATCATGATCCTACAGCAGGTGATATAGAGTGAAGGCTTCGGTTTAGCCCATTTGTAAACAATACAAATGGGCTAAACCAAGAGCAAATGAAGTAAATAAAGTAATGAAAGTAAACACAGTAAACAAAATCCAAACCATGCACTATTAATTAATGCCCCAATATAAACCCATGTCCTCAGACTCCTCAACACCACTATGGCACATTGGCACATGGCCCAACAGATAATCTGGTAAAACCCAGTCTCAAATACAATATGGCACAGTGGGAAAAACAGTGAAAGGTTGTAGGTTAGGTTAGATAGGTTAGTTGTCCTCTAGACAACAATAGATCACAATACATCTGTTTACCACTCAATACAAATTCATTACATTATACAAAATATAGCAAAACGACTACAATACAACTAAATACGAAAACCTACCCAGTCAATATACTCAAGGCTAAGCATGAGGCCTCAAACCTGGTTTATGCACTACCCTTAAGCGGCAGTGCTACACTAGCCTGGCTAATAAGACTAATATCACACAACACTGTCGGCAGGCAATTGTTTTTGCCTGCCAACCGCTGATTCGGTCTGGCTTATTAGCCAGGCTAGTGCTACACCAGTATAACGTATGATAGTCTGATTAGCGTGTGTTCTGTCTGCAACATGTTAATGATACGCCTATTTATGGTGGAACATATGTGCCAGATATACAAGATGCAGATTGTGTATACTATACTATACACAGTGTTAACTTTACACTGGTCAGTAAATTGTGTAGATCATTATTTTACCCAATGGATGATTGTTAACTGTCTCCCACGTGTGTGATGTAATGAGGAGCCTGCCGTGTGCTCAGTCAAAGTCACTGATCTCAACATCAGGCAGCAGATTTGCTCTCTCTACAGCAGGGGTGCCCAAAAGGTAGATTGTGATCTACCAGTAGATCACAAACGCTGTGCAGGTAGATCACATGACATGCCCCCAAAGAATATTTAATTTAAATTTTTTGGCATCATCTGCCAAGAATTAAGTTGACTTGATTGATCTACATTCAAAAGTGCCTGTCAGCTCAAACCCAAAATGCAATACTTTGTTTTCAAGAGTGTTGCTGTGCACAAATGTCGGTAGAATTACAGATTAAATGCAAAATCTCTACTTATTCCATTTCTCCCCCTTTATTTCCCTTTCCAATTGTATTTGTCTATATATGTAATGCCAGCGACGCTATTCCAAAGCCATTTTCAGCAATGGTATTATAATGTTTTCGGTGGGTAGATCTTGTTGAGCTGGTCATTTTGAAAGTAGCTCTCAAGTCAAAAAAGTGTGGCCACCCCTGCTCTACAGGGTCACCACTTTCCCAGATCCACACAAAGCCTCTCTCCAGTCGTCCACCTGTTCCCCTGAGATCTAGCCACTGTCCCTCAGCAGTAAGAGCATTGAGCATGTGGCAGCACTAATTCCTCATTGTCCTTCCTAGCTCTCTGATTGGCTAAGAGACTGTGAGAAAGTCCAACCAGACCCAGACCCACACATTCATATGTAGATTGGGGACTATAAATAGGAGGGATGAAGCCAGTAGAGATCAGATTCTCTCTACAGATACCTCTACAGCACAGAGATCAGCCATGGCTCCTACAATCACTTCACCAATCACCTCTTCTAAGGAGCTCCTGACTCTGAACCACAAGGTAAATTGAAGACTCAACTGAACAGACACTTAAATATTGTTCATAATTGGTTGTTAGTTTGTTACTTGTTCAAATGAATGTTCTTCAGAATTTGGTTATTAATGATATCTTTCTTCTTTCTGCAGATAAGAAAACCATTGGTGGAGAAGTTGCGCAGAGAGCGAATCAACAGCAGCATTGAGCAGCTCAAGTCTCTCCTGGGTCCAGAGATCCTCAAACAACAAGCTGACTCCAAGCTGGAGAAAGCAGACATCCTGGAGATAACAGTTTGCTTCCTGAGACGACAGCATCAGTATCAACCTGTCAACTCAGCTCCTGCCAATCAGGGATACTCCAGGTGTGTCCAAGAGGTGGTGCACTTCCTGTCCAAGGATGAGGTGAAGATACAGTCCCAGAGAAGACTGCTGGACCACTTCCAGAACCTGCAGTCATCCTCTGACAAGAACATGAAGGAGACATGTTTCTGTTTGCCTCTGCCGAGTTCTCCAGTTCAGTCCAGCATCACCAAAGAGAAGAGTCCAGTCAACATCGCCCTCTGGAGGCCGTGGTAGAAAACTGCAGCCTGTAACTCGAACTTGAGTTGACCATATTGGTCCAAGACTGTCAAAGAACTGTATCATTCAATACTGAATGTACTGCTTCTCTGTATTTACAGACAGCTTCATAATACCTTTAATGTTTAAACTAATTAGAAAAAATACTGTTTCAGAGAAAATGAATATAATTATCATTGTCTTTAATGCAAAGACAGATTCATGCTGTCATATTATTATGACATTTATTACCTGATTGTTGCAGTTCAAGTTGAACTAGAAGTGCTTAATGTCAATGACGTTTTACCATTATACATTTCATATCCTATATGGTTACGCAAGATAGGTCTGTACATTATAGATCGTTATGTTTAAATGGCATACTTAACTTACTGCTGTCACCTTTTTGTAGTGACACTGACGTAATTTCTGAGAAATTGAAAATAATTATCACTGTGTCTTTATTGCAAACACTGATTCAAGCTGTCATATTATTGTGACATTTATTACTCGGTTGTTGCAGTTCAAGTTGAACTGGAAGTGCTCATTTCAATGAGTTTTTGCTATTATGCATTACATATGCTATACGGATACGGTTATGCAGGAGCCAGTAACATTTAAAGTGATGCTTTACTGCTGTCACTTTTTTGTAGTGACACTGACATTATGATGTAGCCTATCATTTTTTTTTGTGATGATCTGTTTTAAGGTCTTATTTTCTTATGCTTTTGTTCCGATGAACACTGAACAGTTTACACAATGTGTAATATTTTCTCACAATATTATTCAATTTGTATAATGTGATATTGTATGTCTTTCATAAAGACAAGTTATTGTAAACCCTCTACTCTATTTGAGTACAGTGTCTTGGAGAAATGTCCAAGTTATTGTTGTGATGTGTCATCACTTGTAGCTGCCTTCACTTCAGGAATTTTCACCTGATGTGAGATTATACGACTCACAGAGGTTCATTGAATAAACCAGACTCAACTGCCATCTTTCTTGTCATTGAATTTTCTCTACCCATTGACACAAGTCTCTATACCAGATCTATAGAAATATAATAATGTTACATACCGTTAGGCCTATTATGCAAAATATTATAACAATTAATAAGGGACATTATTTTATTTCTAAATATTGGACAATGAGCTCACACAAGCTATGTGATGGGTAACGGGACACAGTTTGATTGTTCCCCCAATGAAAGCTGTGAATGGACAGCGTGTGGGAAACCCGGGAAAACTCACTCACAGTGATACAATAGTTCCAAATCTCTATCCTGGTGGTGACGTGTGATGGGACAAGAACCTTTGAACTGTGCTTTAGTTATCTTTCAACATAGTAGAATGGGCAATGATGCTTCTTCTTATTCTTCGATGCTATTATGTAAACACATTGGACATTGATTTAAAGTAATCACATTTTATTTTATTCTTACACTTTGCTTAATGTCATGTCATGCCATGTCATGAATATGTGACATATATTCGAAGACTTCAAATGCAGTTCTATTTCCTCAAAATAAATCCTTGATCAAGTCGAGCCTATTGATTATACTGTTGGGCCAGTGTTAGCTACCGTGTTTTTATATTGAAATTCATATAGGCCCTACAGTATGATCCTTTTCTCGTGTTGTTGAGGAAAGCTAGAAGTCCAACCATTAAGACTTTATGTTTACTTTTAAATGTATGGACTTGCTTCCATTAATTACTGATTTGTGTCTGTTTGCAAACAAAATAGCTACAATGAGATAATTAACAGAATCTGCTTGGCAGGGAGGAATTTAAGTAGTAGGCACATGCCTATAGTTCAGTGAGAGACATGTCAATGACCAAAGTGTGGGAATGCTCTGGAGAGCAGTGTCCCATGAGGTCCGTACCGTACCTCACCCAAAGTACATTAAACTTAAGTACTGAACTTGAGTACAATTTTGAGGTATTTGTACTTTCCTTGAGTATTTAAATTCCCACATCTTTTACTTCTACTCCACTACATCGAGTATCCTATACTTTTGGTACTTTAAGTACATTGTTAAACCAATACTTACCAATACTTTAATTACTCAAGTCAAATTTGAATTCCGGACATGTATTTCAATATTGCAGTATTGGTACTTTTACTTAAGTAAAAACACAAGTACTTTTTCCACCACTGGAACTAGCACCCGTCTCGTTATGTACCTACAGTTCCTCCATGTTCATGTTTCATACACCATAAAATCCTCTGTTAATTCTGAGAGTGTACAAATGTAACCAACCAGGCAACCACATGCAATGGCATAGGCCAAATCAGACAGAAATATAGTCTGATTCCTACTATTTGAACAGTCACTTCAAGCAATATTCACAAAAGAGCAGCCATTGTTACCATAATTTATATGACCATTGTGTTATTGTGTATTGATGATGTTGCTTGTGTTTCTCAAGTGTTATTTTTAACTTCCCCAAGAAGAAGAAAGACGTATCTGCTGCATATGGTTTTAATCTACATGTAAAATGTAATGTCCAAGAAAATGCTATTCATAAGCCCCTGTATAATTCATACCAAGACAAATTGATTGCCTTTTGTGTCACGTGACGTAAGTTTACGGTTATTACTATTTCCAGCCAAGTAATTCTACATTAGTAGTTTCAAAAGGCATTCAAATTACTTTAGTTGTGTTTCTTGTCAATTCTAAAACTTGGGTGCCAGCCAATGTGGTCCTTTCAATCCAGATGGTTTGGGATATCATGTTCTGTGTCAAGACAACACAGAGGAAACAGCCACCACTAAAGGCCATTCAAAGTCCTTTTGTAGTGCATTGACCACAGCACACAGGACTCAGTGTGGGAAACTCTGACCAACTCTCTACTCACATGACGTCAAGTGACAAGACAGGAGAAACATCTGCTTCATTCATGCACATTACATCACAGCATCAAATTAAAAATATTTACAGAATAAATTCCAAAGACCCACATCATGAAACTAAATCGATAGTTGCTCTCTAAGTTTGTACAGTTGTTCCAAGATCTTGTTAACATGTTAAAATGTCACTCATTAGTAATATGTACAAAATGTACATATAACCAGATATTCCACATAATGTAGATAGAATGTGATATACATCGCATGGTAATATGCACTGGCCTGTAAATTGTTCAGCTTATTCTATGTTATGCCATTAATTAGGCGCTATCTGTCTCCCACGTGTGTGATGTAATGATGAGCGTGTGCTCAGTCAAAGTCATTGATCCCAACCATTAGACAGCAGAACTGCTCTCTCTACAGGGTCACCACTTTCCCAGATTCACACAAAGCCTCTCTCCAGTCGTCCACCTGTTCCCCTGAGATCTGAGAACCATTGTCCCTCAGCAGTAAGAGCATGGAGCATGTGGCACGGCAGCATTACATTCCTCATTGTCCTTCCTGGCTCTCTGATTGGCTAAGACTGTGAGAAAGTCCAACCAGACCCAGACCCACACATTCATATGTAGATTGAAGACTATAAATAGGAGGGATGAAGCCAGTAGAGATCAGATCCTCTCTACAGAGACCTCTACAGCACAGAGATCAGCCATGGCTCCTACAATCACTTCACCAATCACCTCTTCTAAGGAGCTCCTGACTCTGAACCACAAGGTAAATTGAAGACTCAACTAAACGGACACTTAAAATATTGTTCATAATTGGTTCTGGTTGTACTCAAATGTATGTTGTTGTTCAGAATGTGTTAATTAATTATGTCTTTCTTCTTTCTGCAGATTAGAAAACCATTGGTGGAGAAGGTACGCAGAGAGCGAATCAACAGCAGCATTGAGCAGCTCAAGTCTCTTCTGGGTTCAGAGATCCTCAAACAACAAGCTGACTCCAAGCTGGAGAAAGCAGACATCCTGGAGATGACAGTTTGCTTCCTGAGACGACAGCAGCAGTATCAACCTGTCAACTCAGCTCCTGTCAATCAGGGATACTCCAAGTGTGTCCATGAGGTGGTGCACTTCCTGTCCAAGGATGAGGTGAAGATACAGTCCCAGAGAAGACTGCTGGACCACTTCCAGAACCTGCAGTCATCCACTGACAAGGAGACTTGTTTGCCTCAGTTGAGGTCTCCAGTTCAGTCCAGCAGCACCAAAGAGAAGAGTCCAGTCAACATCGCCCTCTGGAGGCCTTGGTAGAAAACTACAGACTGGAACTCAAACCTGATTAATTGACTTGACCATATTGGTCCAGGATTTCTGTCAAACAGCTGTAATTTAAATACAGAAAGACTGCCTTTCCATGTACACTTTGTAAAGAAGGGTTTTTTTACTACTTGTAGGCTAATGTTTTATGTTAAAACGTATTTTTCTTTTCATCAGAAAAGAAAATGTTCAGAGACTGAAAAAACATCACTAAGGCATGGAGCAGCAGATTTTAAGTTATGAGGTGGATCTTTTAACTGCCATGACAATGTTTTTACCTGACAGTTAAAGATCAGTTATATTGATCTGAAACTTTTACTGTCCTCAAGTGGACATATATGTTTAATCTAAGTGATTAATTAAGCCTGATCTATTGTAAGATCAATTCAAAAGGCATACCTAACTTTACTGACATTAATTTCTAGTGACACTAACATTGTTATGACAATGTGTATTGTGAAGTATCTTCAGTATAATGCAATATAATATTGAATTTATCTGTCAACCTTGAAGACTTGACAATGTATTTGACAGTTACGGATCAGTTATATTGATCTAAAATGTGTACTTTAAGGATAAAGTATTTTATCTTAAAGTAGTATCTTTTTATTTTTAAAAAGCATATCAATGTACGGTCACAATTCTCTCTTGACACTACAATTGTTATGACAATGTGCATCGTCCTTCTCTATGAATGTTATTGACCGAATACACTGGCTATTTATCTTTTTATCATCATTTAGGAAATTGGCAAAAACCTGGTGTATTTTATGATCTTATTTTGATCATTTTGATTTTTGTTTTCAACAACCAATTGTATAATTGTTCATGTCACACTGTCCCACCTACGTCTCTCATAGAGACAAGTTGTCATTGTAAATCCTCTACTCGTTTTGAGTACATTGTCTTGGAGAAATATCCAAGTTATTGTTGTGATGTGTCATCACTTCTATGTGCCTTTAGCTCAGTTATATATTGCTGAAATGAATGATTCATTGAATCTTCTTCAATAAAAAAAACATCAACTGCAACCTTTTGTGAACATTTCCTTCTCCATTCACTGATAAAGATCTCAAAATTAGTTATCTTAATCTGACTTTATGAAGTATTTGACTAGGTCTTAATTAATGCCAGTGGATTATCTTATTACAATACATTAGCCATGGTTATAAGAACTGTTGTTCTTCCAAAGAAAAACTTGATTGCTCTTTTTTGGAAATGTCTTGCATGGAAATCTGCCCTTGATGCATTTCTTCCTGATAATAAATGATTGACTCTAACTAAACACTCTCACAGTTAAATCAGCAGCATGCTGTATAGGCCTATAGAACTATTCTTAAAATATGTTATAGTACTACAAATATTATTTCTCATGGACTCACTGGGACTGATGAAACATTGATTTATCAGCGTTGGTTTGAGCTTTTGGTATGTTGCATGTACTTTCCTCTTAATCACTTTAGCCCTACACATGTGTATTTCTACGTGGATTGTATTTGCATATAATTATATGCCTAAAACATGCACACGGTGGCTATTGTTGTAACTCAGTGTGCTTATAGCAACCGGTATGACTGCAACAGGTTGGGTCTATTTTTACACTCAGTTTACTGTGTCGATGTATTATAGGGAATATGTCAAAAAAGCTGGATTCCCAGCTTTCCATCATCCATCATGTCTTTCTGACTCTGTCTGCAGATCTACATAACATATTGTGACTGGATATTTTTAGTGCATGACACCAGCGCATAAATAAGCAGTGGTAGAAAAAGTACTCACATTTTTTACTTAATTTAAAGTACCAATATTGCAATATAGAATACTCTGTTACAAGTAAAGGTCCGGAATTCAAAATGTACTTAAAGTACCAAAAGTAAAAGTACTCATTGTGCAGACTGTCCCGTTTCAAGTTTGCAAATGTATAAAAATCTTTTGAAAATAACAGATCTACAAGCTGACAATGCGTCGTGATGCGATGCATTGTAAGCGCCGAAGTGGTCCATGCATGTTTTGGGAGAATAATCGACATGTAGTGCAGTAAATTAAAGCACAATATTTTGAACCGAGATGTAGTGGAGTAGAAGTATTGGAAATTGTAAATACTCAGGTAAAGTACAAATACAGCAACATTGTACTTAAGTACAGTACTTAAGTAAATGTACATAGTTACTTTTCAGTTTTCACCACTGCAAATAAGTATGTATCACCATAATCACTACTCTGTCTATCCGTGCAGAGTCTCAGGTTTCTCTCTTCTCTTGTCTGATCTCCCACAGCTGGCTCCCTCCCTGCACGAGGTCTGAGCGTGCCCCGGTCACACGCCCTCCTCTCTCTGGAGCTGGGAGCCACAGCCACACACGGCTTCCCACACTTCAGTATGCAGGCTGTCAGCCACACTCACAATGGAAGTGTGTCGGCCCTGACAGAAAGCCCCAGGACTGGTCCCATGCAAAGGACAGAGGTAGGCTTAAGGGCCAGTATAGATAAACCATCTGTCCGAGCTGCAGCTCACTGGTGAAAGGTGCAGTGTGTGAGGAACAACATTTTAACGAAATTTTGGCGGGAGTGTGTGTGTGTGTGTGTGTGTGTGTGTGTGTGTGTGTGTGCGTGCGTGCGTGTGTGTGTGTGTGTGTGTGTGCTTTGATGGATTTTCTGAAGGAATTACCCAAACATGTTGAAAAAAGTATATAATTATTCTTTAGGCCTACAGTACATGTTCTTCCAGACTATAGTAACTTGTTCTCAGGTGTTCTGTTAATTTATATCCTCTGTGTTAAACATCAGAATAGCAATAAAGCTTAATTGCCTTGTGTCCACATGGGTACTGTCGCACTGATACTTTCCCAGAGAATAATTGAGCTGATCCTGTAATGACACCTGTTCCACTGCAGCAGCCATTAAATTCAGCCTATTGTCCCAGAGTGGCTTTCTGATTGGATGGACGGCAGAGACGATGAGGATAAGAAGCATGAATTCAGAGGGAAGACACAGCAGATATAAGAGAAGACCCTCTCAACTCCTATGAGAGCAACTACAGCCGATAACAAGGCCAAACGAGCAAAACATTTCTTAAGGAAAAGCAGTAAACTGAGGACCTTCATCTGACAATGGCTTTCTTTGACTTCACTCTTCAGGACTCCACAAAGAGCCACTACATTAGGTATGTTATGGCTCCTTTAAAACTTCAACCTGCTTCATTCATTAATTCACACATTGCCAAATCCAGAGTATTCATTTAACTGTAAATTGATAAATTAATGTGTGATGATTTTACGTCACACAATCCTTGTGGGGATAAACGGTGCTTTTGAATGTTTTTGAATGTTTTGTTTCTTTCAAACTTAGTTACTATATAGCCATAGTCCAAAATATCCTATGGGATAGGATTGTAAAGGATGTAAAATTAGACATTGGACAATCCTATATGATTTTATTATAGGAATTATAATAGTCTTTTGGACCATTATTCCAGAACTGTATATGTTTATGGCAATGTTTAATAGGCCTGTGTATTGACTGAACAAACCAGGTCCTATAGTGAGCTCTATGTGATTAAAATGTAAGCCATTAGAAACTAACCATTCATGGTTGTTCTGATTCTCACAGGTACAGATGTACACTCCACATGTTGGAGAGGAAATGCAGCACGGGTGTAGAGAAGCTGAAGGTTATGATCGGAGAACACCTGCAGAATGGGATCCCTGCTTCAGACCTCCTGGAGAAGACGTTGTCCTTCTTCACTCTGAGAAAGACCCTGCTGTCACACAACGGCTACTCTAGATGTTTAAGAGACTTCCTACGTCTCTTTCCCACCGCAGACGAAGATGTAGCACGACTGTGCCTTTAGATTTGACATTGTTTTTGTCTGTGTGTTTATAGCACAATATTGGTATTGGTTTTCTCTCGACATATATGCATCACAGCGAACCCTTCTGCTGCTTAATTGTGAAGAGAGCGACAGATCGATGTCAAAATTATTCGAGTGAAGACCCTGCTGTCACACAAAAGATGCTCCAACTGTTGAAGGTTGTTTCTATCTCTTTTGTGCGCCAGAGGATGAACCATCAATCTACTCTACCAGGGAAGGATGAATGGACTCAGAGTCAAAGGTGAAGGAGGTTCACGATGAGCAGATAACAGAAATTCTGCTCTGTTCTTTGTGCTGCTTTGTATAGAGTGGCCATTTCTTCCTCTTCCCAAAGTTCCCAACAAAGACTCATGACTATGCAAGAAATGGTGAAGCTGCTGAGTTTTATACATGCATTCACACAGTTTGATGTTTTGGATGCACGCAATGACACAACAAAATTATGTAGACTAATAGTAATATCTAATACCCCAACATGGGTATTTGCATCTGAGAACATGAAGTCTTAGGATTAGTCTTTTAAATCAGTATGGATGGAAATGGTGAAAGTTGTGTAGCATATATGCATTCAGAGAATAATGCTTATCTACTCTTTGTGTGAAAATGTAAATACAGACTTAAAGTACAGCATATTGCATTCATTCATATAAAGACTTTTCTTTTCTATTGAAAATGAACTTATTACTGTATATTGTATTTGACTGTTATGTCCTTCTTTTGTATCACCAGAGGTGATAAAAAGATTAATTTCAATTTTCGAACAATTAAAGAAGAAATTAAGAAATGCCAACTGTAGTATTCCCATTCATGTGTCTTGACATCACTTGTCACCTGTCAGCCTCATCCTTCTCTCTCTGTGCACTGTGACCTGTGGTAGGCAGTAGTGGAAAAAGTACTCATAGTTTTTACTACTCCGTTACACAAAATGTACTTGAGTAAAAGTACAAAAGTATTTGCATCAAAATGTACTTAAAGTACTAAAAGTAAAAGTATTCATCATGCAGAATGTGCCATTTCAAGTTTTAAAATGTATAAACATATTTTGAAAATAGCAGATCTACAAGCTACGGCACATCTACGACACATTGTGAGCTTGTAGGTCAGCTATTTTCAAATGGCCGAAATGTTATAGGGCTGAAGTAGTTACTGTAGTGTATGCCATCACAATCTACCAAGTAAGTGGAGTAAAAGTATATTTGTCTCTGAGATGTAGTGGAGAGGAAGTAAAAGTTAAACTATTGGAAATACTCAAGTAAAGTCCAATACCTCAATACTTAATGTAAATGTACTTAGTTACTGTACTTTCCACCACTGATCGTAGGTTCCCGTATACGACCACAATTCTATTGAACATGTGACACGCACCGTTTTTATTTTATTTTAATAGCTTGATATTCTGATAGCTACTCATTCTTATTTGTTTGCTCAGTAACAGTCAGGGGTCTCCATATCTCTCTGGCTCTTTTGTAAACAGAACAGAAAATACTTTTTCAGGTCAGGATACCAATTTCATCCAATCAGGAGTGAGAGGGATACATCATTTATGAAATAACTTAAATTGGATGTGACACAAAGGAAATGAGCAGACACAATTGAAACTGGAACACTATAACATTAAAACTGATAAATAATATGTATACTGAATTTGGCAACCCACCTGAAAATTTATTTTCTGTTTATCAGAGAGCTGGAGAAACACTCTCTATAGCAATGCTCACTATCACAATATAGAGCTTTAATATTTTAACTTATTTTTTTATCAAAAAAATATCAATTCATACTTTAAGTTAAATCTGAGAATATACAAATTAAACCAAATTGACCCCTTTTGGTTTAATTTGTACACTCTCTGAGTTACAGACCCTTAAGGGTGCATTTAGCTGGGAGCCCCCTGGAACGGACACGCTCAAGGACCTCTAGCAGTCTAGGCCAGGGCATGCAGCCTGGGCAGGGGTTCTCAACGCCCTGGGGCCGATGTCGAGAGCCTATATGAGGGCAACTCACTTAACACCTCTGGTTACATCATTGCCTTTTCAATAGTATAGCACAGTGCTACTCAACCTGCGGCCCGTGGGCCGCATGCAGCCCCTGCTAAAGGTATCTGTGGCCCGTCACAGTCATATAGTTATAGCAATAAAAATATAATTAATTTTCATTACCATCCTAACATTATGTTTATGTTTTATATTACCTTGTTGGAAAAAGAATAAATTCACTGAAATATTTTGTAACTAATCACTGGGATTCAATTGCACAAAATAAACACAAGGACACTCATAGTTTTTTATGATTGGTTTATTCGCATCCACTTGGTTTGAAGAGATACATTCATTCAACAATTTGTTTTAAACAACAGTAACATTTACTTCATTGAAGGTAGGAGTGCTGTCACCCACAGAGTGAAAATTCAACACATTTTGTTTGGTGCAGTTCTCTCAAAAGAGAGAATCCTTCAATCTGTTAAAAATACAGATTTCATTTTTATCGCATGAAAGATGTATGTTCTATCAAATTTGATATTGAATATCAATATCTAAACTCAAAAAGAAAAAACAAATCTAAAAAAAGAATCATATTATGATCACAAATAGTATATCTCCATCAAGGAGATAAATTATGTCATCAACACTAAATATTCCCACAGGGAAGGAAAGGTTACATTAAATTTACTTACGTCAACATGGTGTATCACCATAAATGATGATCATATAAACAAATTGAATTCCTTAAAATATTTAAGAAAGCAAAAATAAATCAACTGTTCTCATTTTGAGAAAAAAAAGAAAGAAAAGGGGGAAAAAATAATACAAATACCTCAAATGAGGTGATAGATTTAAGTCCACTGTATGTACAACTAGTTGTACAAAATTAATTACGGTAGTTTCTCTTTCATAAAAGTATGCCATTCTGGCACAAACATATTTGACCAATGTGGTCAATTGAATTTTGTCTCCAGTTTGTAGTTAACTACCAGGGTCTCCAGGGGGAAATGTTGACAGGACTCTTCTCTTTGGTGATGCTAGGCTGAACTCGAGACCTCGACTGGGGAAAACACGTCTCCATCATGTTCTTGTCAGAGGATGACTGCAGGTTCTGGAATTGGTCCAGCAGTCTTCTCTGGGACTGTAGCTTCACCTCATCCTTGGACAGGAAGTGCACCACCTCTTGGACACACCTGGCGTATCCCTGATTGGCAGGAGCTGCATTGACAGGTTGATACGGCAGCTGTCGTCTCAGGAAGCAAACGGTTATCTCCAGGATGTCTGCTTTCTCCAGCTTGGAGTCAGCTTGTTGTTTGAGGATCTCTGGACCCAGGAGAGACTTGAGCTGCTCAATGCTGCCGTTGATTCGCTCTCTGCGTAACTTCTCAACAAATGGTTTTCTTATCTGCGGAAAGAAGAAGGGCATCATTAATAAACTTATTCTGAAGAACAAACATACATTTGAATATTAAGTACAAATAATTATTGATATTTATTGACACTTAGTCTTCAATTTACCTTGTGGTTCAGAGTCAGGAGCTCCTTAGAAGAGGTGATTGGTGAAGTGATTGTAGGAGCCATGGTCGATCTCTGTGCTGTAGAGGTATCTGTAGAGAGAATCTGATCTCTACTGGCTTCATCCCTCCTATTTATAGTCGCCAATCTACATATGAATGTGTGGGTCTGGGTCTGGTTGGACTTTCTCACAGTCTTAGCCAATGAAAAAGCTTGGTTAGACAATTGAGAATGCATCATGCTCAATGATCTTACTGCTGAGGGACAATGGTTAGATCTCAGGGGAACAGGTGGACGACTGGGGGGTGATGGAGAGACTTTGTGTGAATCTGGGAAAGTGGTGACCCTGTAAAGAGAGCAGTTCTGATGTCTAATGATTGGGATCAATGACTTTGACTGAGCACACGCTCATCATCACATCACACACGTGGGAGGTTGACATAGATAAGAAAAATAAAATAACATTTCATGTTCATAATCAACTATACTTTTTATACTGCCACTATTCATGATAGATATACAGTAGGCCTATACCCTAAATTTACAATCTAACTTGCAACCTCTGTGAATGTCATGCTTTACTTTATTCTTCAGCTGTTTCTGCTGGTGGTCTTAATATTTTAGCAAAATTGAGAGTAGCTAATATTTTTTAGATAAAAAATGAAATTATATTATAGGTCAAACCAATTTATTAATATAATTAAATAAACATTAAGTTGGAATTTATTATATAGGGTCCATAGTGTTAATGTTGAACATGACTACCTTGTTGAAATGCTAACACACATTACATATTTTTGTTGCATTTCTCCTTTGTATTTTGCGCAAAGTCCCCCTGCAGTGTGAAATTACATTGTACCATATTAGACAACACCTCACCAAGCATTCTTTTTTTTTATCCCCTCAGTCAAAATAAACAGCCTGGTATGCAGAACAACAAGTCTGAGCTGAGAAGAAAGCATTTGAATTTTCATTAATCCTTGCAATGTCTGCATTCCATATAGGAGCTTGATGGGACCCCTGTCACAAAAGCCTGGCAGGGACATGTCTTGATGTTTGGAATTTCCATTCACAGACACTGAGGTGCAACTCCCAGGCTGAGTCCATAGTTAATGTGATGTGCAACCAGACACACTTCTTTTGTTCTTAATGAAAGCAGTGAATGAACAGAGTGTGGGAAACCAGAGAAAACTCACTCACAGGGCCCCTATGATGAGACAATACACCCAGACCCTTATAGACAGAGTGGTGGGAGATGGTGAGTGGCATTCTTTTCTATACATTTCACAACATATTTGTAATATTATTTAGACTTTTCTTATTACATTTTGTGAAAATAATTAGCATCTAACACATATAATCTTGTATAATTTGTGAAATCACAACAAGTTAGTTGTCTCAAGACACTTTACAAGTTTACATGTAGAGCAGAGAACCGACAAAGATCCCACACACACACACACACACACACACACACACACACACACACACACACACACACACACACGCACACACACACACACACACACACACACACCCACACACACACACACACACACACACACACACTTTGTTTTATATTTTCCTTCATCCAAATAAATAATTTACTGACTTCACATGTATATTATACTTTTATGGTCTGCTTAAAAATATGTGTTTTTTGCTGCCCTAATTGAGGAGTATTAGGTCTAGACTCTCTAGACAACAAACCCTTCCCTCAGGGGATTATTGGGAGCTGCTTGTGTTGGGGTGAATTAGCATTTAACTAGGCACACGTCTATTGTTTAGAGAGAGCTCTGTCAATGAACAGAGTGTGGGAAAACTCTGAAGAGCAGAGTCAGTCTACTTCATGTGCTCAACCCCACCAGCTCCTGACTATTCTCAAAAGGGAATTGGCACACCTTTGGAGAGGAATTTCCCTACAATTTAGGCATTTAGTAGACACTCTTAATCCAGAGCGATTTACAGTAAGCAAGAACAAACACATGAAATACATAAAAAGAATCATTCAAGAATCATACGTAAACTACTGTAGAACCTATGGGAATATCTATATAATGAAACTATGTGTATACTAGTTAGGCTATAGAGTGCTACGTCTACAAACTCTCCTGTACTCACTTATTCTTTACATTTTGTGCCAATTTGCCTTTCCATTGTATCAAATCGATTTCTCTGTTTTTTTTATTTGACAGCATTAAAAGGCTATGCATCCTTTAAAACAAGGGCCACAAAGAAAACAGTGGTTTTCTGCTGTGCTCTCTTATGCTTGCTAATAACACAAGTATTTTTCTCTTGTTTTGTATAAACTCATAAGAAACACATAAGAACCAATGGAGTATTTTATTTACCTGACCCTAAGTTACCAAATGAGCATACTGAATAAAGTTTTTTTTATAATTTGGTAAAATGATGGACATCTCATTCAACAACAATATATTATAGTTATATGATAGCAAAGATATGACCAACAGACGCTGCTGGTAAATGCATATTATAAACATTAATCATCATCATCATTTTTCGACCGTGGTCGAGATAGTGGATTTCACAACACCACGCCAGACTTCCTGGTCCTTCATTGTCATCCCCAGTTCCTGCTTACTGATGCATGTGTCCCTAGCGATGACATCAGGGAACGACAGTTTTCTATCTCTGGTCTGCTTTGAGGCAGGACTCCAGAGAAGAAGGGAAGATATAACCTCATTGTCAGCTCTGTAGCAGTGGCCGGCAAACTGTTCTTCTGGATCGGATTAGTGAAGAAACACGGGGAAGGTTGCCGTATATTAGAATAGTCGATGGGTGGCTCTTCCAAGACAGATTTTGCGCTCTCATTAGAAGGTGGGTGTAAACTTGTGCCATCCAACCGTTTCTCTAGTTTCTTTGAAAGTGTCCATGTCTCGGAGCCATAGAGTAGAATCAGCTCAACGTCGTCATTTTACTAAGCTGGGATGACCAGATCTTATGCATGTCATTGCAGGCTGACCAGGCCATACCCTTCCTAGTTTGAAAGTCCTTTTGGGAAGAAGATATATGAACCCAAATACTTGTAGTCATCAACCTGTTTCAGAGGAGTGTTGTTAAGTGTTTTTATAGTGTGGTTATTGTTGGATTTGCATATATATATATAGTATTCAGTTTTCGGCTCATTGAGACCAACACAGTTGGAGGCCTGCTCAAGAGACTGAAGGAGAGCCTGAGCGTATTCCAATGATTGACTGATAAGCGCAATGTCATCAGCGAAGTCAGTGTCGGTTAGGTATTTAGCAGGATGACGAGAGCTTCTCCTAGGGTGTAGCCTTATCATTGATAGTATCAACTGACATACGAAGAACATAATCAACAACAATAATAAATAGAAACGGGGCAAGTGTGTTGCCTTGGAGAATGCCAGCAAGGATGGGGAATGATGGTGTTTCTCTGTCAGGGGTAAGGATGATCGCTGAGGTATTTATATATAGAACATTTTATAATTATAGAACATCATTAATACCTTTAGAAATAAAGCCAGGTTTAGTGTTTTAAGGCCTAAAAGGCTCTTCAGATTATAATTTTTTAAAGATTTGTTTTAGGCTTTTCTGCCTTTATTGATAGTATCAAGTGAAGAGGGACAGGAAAGAGGGAGAGAGAGAAGGGGAGAGACATGCAACACAGGAACAAGGATGTATGTACTGACAGTTTGTTTGTGAAATGAGTCCAGTCTTATAGGGAGCAGCAGGGTTTCCTGCACAATGTTGTTGGCATGGTGCTGCGCCATGCTTGAAATAAATCGCGCCATGCCAAGCTTAAAAAAAAAGGGGGGCTAGTGAATCATGGTGTGTGTGTGATATGAAATGTCCAGTACCTCCCCTGTGCCTCCCCAAGTGCCACCCCAGTGTCTGACCATGCAGTGCCCCCCAGTGTCCCCCTGAGTGCCTCCCCAGTGCCTGCAGTGCCTCCCCAGTGCCTCCCCAGTGTCCCCTCAGTGCCTCCCCAGTGTCTTCCCAGTGCCTCCCCAGTGTCCCCTCAGTGACTCCCCAGTGCCTCCCCACAGTGTCTCCCTGAGTGCCTCCCCAGTTTGCCCCCGAGTGCCTCCCCAGTGCCTCCCCAGTTTGCCCCTGAGTGCCTCCCCAGTGTCTCCCCAGTGCCTCCCCAGTTTGCCCCTGAGTGCCTCCCCAGTGCCTCCCCAGTTTTCCCCTGAGTGCCTCCCCAGTGTCTCCCCAGTGTCTCTCCAGTGCCTCCCTATGTGTCTCCCTAGTGTCTCCCCAGTGCCTCCCTAGTGTCTCCCCAGTGTCTCCCCAGTGCCTCCCCAGTTTTCCCCTGAGTGCCTCTCCAGTGTCTTCCCAGTGCCTCCCCAGTGCCTGCCCAGTGTCCCCTAGTGTCCCCCCAGTGTCTCCAATAACATTACAAGAGCAATAATACAAATGAATCTTACTTTATTAATCTTAACGCCAGTACTAATAATTAATGAATCTAATTAATTAATGAATCAAAATTTTCAGATTTATTATTATTTTTGAATGTTACTGTATATTTTATTGTTGTTTTTATTGTTACCGTGAAGCACTTTGTAAGCTTGTTTTTGAAATTGTGCTATATCAATAAAGTTATTATTATTATTATTATTATTTGCAAAATTTGTTTCAAGATATGTGTGTCTTTTAACCTGGTAAGCCACCCGGTTGCTGAATTAAAAAAATAAAATACAAATTTATTTAATTCCACGACCGGGGTGGTTACCCAGCCAGGCTGTCTTTGGCTAGGATTGCCTGATTCTGAGTTGATTGTTTTTTGTGGCCTACACTGTAGGCCACAAAAGAACATAGATGACATTTGTGGAATAACAAGTGAAGAATTGCTTAATTTTGTATAATGTTTTGGTGAAAAAGGTTGGCTTTCGTAACATTTTGACATGAGTTGCCATGGTGATGGCATGAAACCAAACCTATTTGCCCTACTTGTCCAGCATGACATGTACATTTCTCTATGAATTTAATACACAGGACCACTATGGAAACAAGCCCTTTGTGCTATCCATTTAGGACCATTTTATAATTGTGCCACTGTACTATTTGCAAACTTTTTTTTTGCAAATTTGCAAAGTATTCAATCAATCAATCAATCAATCAATCAATCAATCAATCGTGCTACAGCCCCTGAAATGAACAAAAGGAGGCAGATTAAAAATAAAGCAGAGTCTTCATAAATATCTGTTCCTATGATAACATGCCAGTATATGATAGTCAAGTATTGCATAGTGAAGTACTGTGTACCGTTTAAATGTAGGCCCTACTTATTGAAATAAATAAAATGTATTGTCCATGTGTTTTTCTGCTTAATAAAAAATATTGAAACACAAGGACAGCAAGTACTGACAAAAACTAAAAAAGAAAAATAATAATAAAGAAAAAAAATGCTTTGAGAACTGTTTGACACAGATGCCTTAAATAAAAAACGAAACGTTTTCATCAATCTCAGCATGCACAATATACTGTAGTCCAAGCATATTGCTGTGCAGTCATTCTGACTTTTTAAGTTTCTACCAATGCAACACAACCCAAGATACTGGTAGTCGCCGGACAATAAGCCTCACACTGCCTCCTGTCGACAGTCTCATACAGTAGTTCAGAACAGTATATAACAGAACTGTGTTTTTTCCATCAATCACCCAGCAGACCAATGTTCTTCTTATCATATTAAAAGCATGTTGTTGACGTGGATTTTAATAGTGCATTTTGTCTGATTCCTAACTAGTAGGCTACTTGTGGTCGTTTTATTGTTCTTAATATTACTCAGTCACTGCTTAGTTCTTACTCTTCGTTCACCATCAGATGGTTTGATGTCAGACTCTGTCTCTATGACAACATAGAGCTAAACAGCCGCCACTAAAAGTCCATTCAACGTCCTTTTGTTCACCACAGCACACACAGACTCAGTGTGCGAAACTCTTTACGCACACCCACTTCCAGTCAACTCACAAGATGGGAGAAACATCTGCTATCGGCCATATTCAGACCGCAGCCATCTATACAGCAAGGTGATACCTAGGTGATACTTCCCATAGACAGCCCATTCATCCAAACAGAAAAGTCCTCTCTAATTATATTAAACAACGTCAAAAAACATTGAAGCTGTAGGGAAAGCTTGAATTATCCTCTTTCAATCTGTAAAGTTTTTGTTTAATAAAAATCCCCCGCAGACATGTTATGAGCTACTTCCTGTCAAGAAATTCCTTGCAGTTGATTATTTTAGTATCAGAGTTTGGTAGCGCTCGTTATCAGTAAGGCAACCTCCTGCTGCCTGCTGCAATATGTGCACATTCAAAACAGGTGGTACGCAGGGCCATTGAGTTTAACTAATTCAGAAACCATTATTAATTATATGGCCTTTTTTATCAGCATTCGATTCAATGATAAAATGTGAAATTATCTGCATATTTTGAAATTTAGACATGTATTGTCAATAAGTGCAGATAAGAAAACCATTGGTGGAGAAGTTGCGCAGAGAGCGAATCAACAGCAGCATTGAGCAGCTCAAGTCTCTCCTGGGTTCAGAGATCCTCAAACAACAAGCTGACTCCAAGCTGGAGAAAGCAGAAATCAACCTGTCAGTTCAGCTCCTGTCAATCAGGGATACCCCAGGAGTGGGTGTGTCCAATAGGTGGTGCAATTCCTGTCCAAGGATGAGGTGAAGATACAGTCCCTGAGAAGACTGCTGGACCACTTCCAGAACCTGCAGTCATCCTCTGAAGAACATGAAGGAGACATGTTTGCCTCAGCTGAGGTCTCCAGTCCAGTTCAGTCCAGCATCACCAAAGAGTCCAGTCAACATTGCCCTCTGGAGGCCCTGGTAGAAAACTACAGAGTTTGGCAACTCAAACAAATTCAATTGCAATTTGCACCTCCCTCTAAAATTGATCACATTGGTCAAAGATGTTTGTGCCAGAAAGGCATACTATGAAAGATAAACAAACATTTTCATGATTACCGGTACTTAACCCATTCAGGCCTGACGTCGAAATAAAAAAAACGTTCTGAAAGATATACCTATTCAAAGATTTGTGCCGCATTTTTACGATTTTTCAAAAATAGCAGACCTACAAGTTGTGTTCTTGTAGTTCTACAAGCTCTAGTAGTTCTACAAGCTATGAGCTTGTAGATCTACTATTTTTCAATAGCTAACGTATAACAAAATGGGTTAAAGTGTAATGTCACTTATTTTGCTTTCACACTGAAAAACAAAATTATGAACCGAGAGAAAATTGAACATGTCTTATAAAATTAAACAAATTGCCTGTAAATGAGCTTATAATGGCAATATATACAAGTTAGAAAAAAAAGAAATCTTGATGAAAAACAAAAACAGGTATGTTTAAAGAACATTGGTAGTAAAAGTATATCCATAAAAAAGAGGGATGTCATTAAGGGAGTAAGGGAGGTGGTCAAAAACTGTTAAATGCCCGGATGCAAACTGTAACCCAGATGAAACCATAGAGAACCTGCTAGTGGACTGTCAGAGGTCTAGAGATGTATGGGGGAAAATGCCACAGATCGGTTTTTAACATTAACATTAACGTTATACTTATAATGCAGTATTGTATGGAGTCTTTGATGAAAAACATGTCTGCTATGGAACAAGACTTTTATTGGGCTGTGGTTTGCACTGTGGTCGATAAGATCTGGAACACCAGGAGTAATCAGGAGGGCCATCTCTGGAGAGGTGGTCTTCATACAAATAGTAACTGAACTGAAAAGACAGAGAACCCTGGACTCAAGACAGAAAAACTGATACCAATACTCTGTGTGTGTATTGCAATTCCTTACTACTGTACTGCCAAACTCAATGTAATATGAGTGCCATGAATAATTTAAATAAAGCATATTTAAAAAGGAAAGCAGGACATGGGTTTAAAATGTATTTAGAAACTTAATTGTATTAAATATTGTAGGATGGCATTTTGTATTGCCGCTATGTTTTGTATGTTATTTTTTATTCCTCAGGTACCCACACTTTCTCTCCATAATAAGGACACACGCTCTTACACCAAATGGTAGGGCTGTAACGATTACAAATATAAGTTTATGATTAATTGTCACACATAATTGGGTGCTTGGACCATAGACTGTAAAAAATATGGATAAAGCGTCCCGCGGGTCTAACGTGAACGTAAAATGAAGCCTGTCAGTCCTTGCAATGGAAGTCGCCATCTTTCTAGATCCGTTTTGGCCCAGTTCAGGCCAGCTGGCCCATTGGCTGGCCCAGACAACGAGGCGGGACTTCCCCCTTCTTCTTCGTTGGTTTTTATTTTGACTCGAGTGGGTGGGGGATCCCGTTCATAGACTGTAACGGTAGCCACGCCTTTCAGAACATGCGCGACTTTATGGTCATTTTTCTAATAAATGGGACCATAATTTTCCAAAAAGAATATTATGACATTAGAAATGAGACTTTAAACTAGTGACTGGAAGCAAAAAGTATTCATGACCATGTTTATTAAGGTAATACAGTCTAGGTGAAGTTGGGCCCAAATACATGGACTTCTATGGGGCTATGGGTTTTTTTTAGCCCAATGAGAGCGCCACAACAGGCCATTATATGAACTTTCATTTCCTTAGTGGCTTCACAAAATATCCGTCTGACTGCCCCCCTGGCTTGGACATGAACTCACGCATCACTAACATGTCCTACACATACAAGACAAAGGAAGTGTCCCTCTCTCACAGAGAGAGAGAGAGAAGGATGAGGCTACATGCTTGGCAGGACTTAAGAAAAGGCCTACATTGACAGAGGTGTTGACACAAGCCAGCGTCATATGAACCAACCAGAGAGAGAGCGAGAGCAAGAAAAGAAAGAAAGAAAGAAAGAAAGAATTATGGCCACGGCGGGCCATGAGGAATTGACCAGTACATAGAGATAAGTTTTGCCGTCAAGCCAGTCATTAAACAATAGCCGTCACAACACACAATCTTCAACACACCCACAACACAGCAGCCGCACACTTAGTAACACTAACTAACTATCTACTAACTGTAGTGTAGATGAACATCAGTCTTCATTTTGAAATGATGTGAAAGCCCAAAACCTCTAGCTTGAACTTAAAAGGCTAATTGAAGTGGCCAAGATCCACATGATAATACTATTCTCTGTTACAACAACTCAGTTTGTTCAGTGGCAAACACAACACAACACAGACTGCAGCATCCACCCAATCCCAGAGCAGACACAACACAGACTGCAGCATCCACCCAATCCCAGAGCAGACACAACACAAAACTGCAGCATCCACCCAATCCCAGAGCAGACACAACACAGACTGCAGCATCCACCCAATCCCAGAGCAGACACAACACAGACTGCAGCATCCACCCAATCCCAGAGCAGACACAACACAGACTGCAGCATCCACCCAATCCCAGAGCAGACACAACACAGACTGCAGCGTCCAATCCCAGAGCAGAAACACAACACAACACAGACTGCAGCATCCAATCCCAGAGACACAAACAGTCACTGACTGAACATGTTTCATTAATTGCCACCCAATCATTGCGTCCTAAAATCACAGCAACAGCTTGAAGTGTACACACAGCTTAATTTGCTTACAACACAAGCAGCAGCAGCAGCAGCAGCAGCAAAGATGGGGAAAAGGGTTCGTACCTTGAGCTGTCTTCTACTTCAGTTGTAGAAGAAGGGATGGCGGCCAGCAGGGTCAAAGTTTGGAACCCACCAATGGATAGAGAGAGATAGAGCAGTCCTCTTTTAGTTGGTCCTCAGATGAGCCCTCCAGCGGGGTCTCCAGTCCTCTCCATCCTCCATACATCCCGACTGTGGCGACTGTGACTCAGGAGGTAGAGCAGGTCCTTGGGCAAAATTGCTCCAGATGTGCAGGTTGGTACCTTGCATGGCTTCCGCCGCAATCAGTGTATGAATGTGTGTGTGTGTGTGTGTGTGTGTGTGTGTGTGTGTGTGTGTGTGTGTGTGTGTGTGTGTGAATGTAATGCATATGTAATGCATATGTTGGATAAAGGCGCTATATAAATGGCACCGTTTACCATTTAATCCCAGTGTCAATGGCACCGACCAGCCTCATTCTCCTCCTCCTGGAGGCCATCTTCTCTCACCCACCCTCGGTATCACTCCATACAGATGCATGTTGGTAACGTGTTCATCCTGGTTGATGTTTAGCACTGCACGTAGCATTCTGGTGTAGCACAGTGGGGCCAGGGACGGTAGAGCAGGCTTCAGGGTCCAGCATTCACAGCTATATAGGAGAGCGGACATCATGAATGGTAAATGGTGCATTTATATAGCGCCTTTATCCAAGGCGCCTTACATAGATTGTGCATTACATTCACCCATTTACACATACATTCATACACAGATGGCGGCGGAAACCATGCAAGGCACCAACCTGCACATCAGGAGCCATTAGGGGTTCATAAATCATAAATAATAATAACTTGAATTTATATAGCACCTTAAAAAACACACTTTACAAAAACATGCTATTTTTTTTTTTACATTGTATGGTTTTATTACTGTAAATTGTTTGACATTGACTTATAATAATAATTATAGTTGAATCTACTTGTTCAGTTATTGTTATTTTAGTATTTAAAAAGAAACATTTGCACATAGCTTGTAGAAATGCCTATTCTCATACTTTAGTGTGACAGTCTTGTATGAAGTAGTATAGGGCATTAAGCCATTTTGGGGCGTTATACTTTAAAATAGAAGATCTACAAGCTCATAGCGCGCTATAAACTTGTAGGTCTGCTATTTTTGAAAAGAATAGTGAAAATTTGCCTCAAATCTTTGAATATATATTCTTTCAGAATTTCAGTTCAAATCTTTGCTTCTGGGGGGTCCCTGGAACAACATAATATTTTCAATGGGGGTCGTGGCATATTACATATCATTTTTGGGGTCCTTGACATGAAATATTGAGAACCACTGATATAGAAACATATTTTTTTTTATTTTATTTCAGGCCTAAATGGGGGATAGGCCTATGATATTTCTGCTTAATAGCAAACAAACACAATATTATTCACTTCACAGGCACAGCACACAAACAATGCTTTATATCCCGACTAGTTCTTTCATTTTACTTTTTGTAAATATAATTAGTGACATGACATTACACACAAACAAACAATTCACCTCTATTAACCATGAATGCTAATGCAGCTAATTAACTGTAGGTAGTAGCTAGGTAAGCTAACGCACCTGGTCTCTTGGGGAATGGACTTTTTTCCAAGGACGATAATTAAACTTCTCCTCCTGCTGTCACCGTCATGTCTCTGGGCAGTTTCCACTCCCTGACAACACTGACAACTATCCTCATCTTCCATGAGGTGGAAGTTGGTACGTTTAAACTTGTTTATTTCACTGTTTTTTACTAACAATAACAAACACGAAGGAGTTTGAGTCAAACAAACACTCGTCAGTTTAGAGCAGGACGCAGGTGTGTGTGTGTGTGTGTGTGTCACTCACAACCACACAGCCAGCCAGTTCTCCCCCCCTAGTGGCCAGCCAGACACACCTGTTGCCTGGCTGCCTGCATTAACTCGGGGCGTGAAGAACAAACACTCACGGCTGTTTGCGTTTATAGTTGATTAGTTTAATTTATTATTTATATACTTTACTTTCGGCTGGGATTTTTTTTGGCTGCTCCTCTGCTTTGGCTCGGTGATCTTGTTGCTCCAGCCTCCAAGGTAAGATTTGAGTTTTTGTATTGAGTTTGTTATGTAGCAGCTAATGTGGTTTTCAAATTTGAGTTGTTTGATTAACTATTGTTAATCAATTATCGTAAGGTCTAATCATGCATTTGCGTTGCCGACTGCAACGCATGGACCAGAGCTAGTGTAACTGTTGACTTTGATTATTTGTTTTCATGCCAAATAGCTAGGGCTACTAGGCCATGTTTGTTGCAGAATACAGAATACAGTTGTCCCGATACCTTTTTTTTTTCTCCAGATAAAGTAGAAGTACTTAATTTTAGAATACTAGTCCAACGGTTTTCAGCTTCTTTTGGAATTCTGCTCCAGGCTTTACCTTCAGAGCTAGGGGTCTTCAACGTTTTTCAGGGCATGGACCCCTTTAATAGCTGACAGAGATGAAGCAGGGACTCCCCTCTATACACTTGTGTTCATAGATGGCTTCATAGACTTGTTTTTCGTTTATGTTGGATGCATGTTAATGTGTATATTTCACATATTTAACCACTTAAGCTGCTGTCTGCTTGGTAAAGTTGACCTTTCACTCTGTACTTGGCCTGCTCTTTTTTCCTTCTACACCAAACCTTTGCTGAAAATAGCTGATCTGCAAGTTGTGAGCTTGTAGATGTGCTATTTTTGTCTTGGGTTCAAGTGGTTATGGTAAAAGTTACATTAATCTAGATTGTATCCACTGATTCCACTCTATAAAAGGGAGTTAATTGTCTTTGTGTTTCCCAAACACTGGGTCTGTCACAGACTATGGGTTGCGAACTTGCGATTAAATGTTGCGCCTTGAAAAAACAACTGACTGAATTCCCATATGTATAAATGCTAGTGGAAAATGGCAGAGCTTTAAACTACTTGCAATGTGTTGTGAGGTTGGAGATCTGCTATTTTCACTAGTTTGCTTTCTGGCAAATGGGAATTGGTGTATCGCTATAGTAACCTTGTTTCCTTCTCTGGGTTTACAGAAAGAAGACAGGACAATTAAGATGGATCCAGACATCGACGCCATTGCCACCAGACTGGACAAGTAAGGCAGCCTACTGAATAATTGTGTTCACTACTGGCTATATATTTTGTCAAGTACGCTTAGACTGGTGGGATCTGGGAACAATTCTGACAGTGAAAATGGCTGAAACAAACTCATCAATTTAGATTGCTGAAAGTTTGATCTGATGTATTGTGCGATGTATTGGCTGTCACCTATTCAGTCAAACATGATGCCTCAACAAAATTATGTAGTGTGCGCAGTGGAAAAACAAGAAAAAACTTTCTATGGCAGAGTTAAAGGTTTTTAGTTTTTTCCGTTGTCCACCCTGCAGCAGAGCCACACACCTGGCATAGCCAACCTCACTGAGGGATACAGATCTAAAAGAAAGATTTGAGTTTGTTTACTTGGATGACACCTGTATTATTATAAAAATGCTGAATTGCTGCCAAGTGTTTCAACCAATGGCCAATGATAAGACTTTCTGTCCTGATGAAGGTCTAAGCGACTGGAACGTCGCTCTAATAAAGAGCAACATTTTGGCGGGACCTTTTCTTTGTTTTTCAAAGATACCCTTTTCAATGATAAGACTTGGAAGAAAATCGGAAAGAAAATCTCGGGTGGCTGTGTTAAATGTATTACTGACAGATTCATTATCCTGTTTTGTTTTACAGGTCATTGTCTCTGGATTTCGATGATGAGCAGATGGAGGCGTACCACCGGTAGCTATATAGTTTCTGATCTAGAAATCCCCCCATGTTCAAATTAGGGATGTCTTTATGAAAGTGGCTAGAAGATAATGGCCCATATTTTCCTATATTTACATACAGTAACCCCCACAGGTTAACATTGAAGTACACTAATAATGGTGTTGCATTTCTTTTAACCACTTTCAACCTGGAATCCTTAGTTTAGTCCAAGGAAACATTGGGTACCACAAATTAATGCTACAAGACACCTGGCTCAAATCACTTTACTGGTGAATACATTACATAATGCATACTGTAACTAAACTAATCTTTTACAGCCACATAAAGGACGCTAAAGCTGCTGCCAAAGGAGGGAACATGTTAAAAGGCCTGGAGGACTTCAAAAAGGCGTTTCAAATCGTTCCCAGTAAAAAACTCAAGGCTAGAATACAGCAAATGGAGGCCATTCTGGCAGAGCAAGAATCTGAGGGCGAAGATGAGGAGTTTGTCAGCATTAATGGTCTTCCGCTCTTCAGAGAACTCTACGACAAGTTGTATTATTATCAGAGAGAAGGCATCTCCTTCCTTTACGGGCTGTACCGCGATGAACTTAAAGGTGGCATCCTGGCAGATGATATGGGTCTGGGCAAAACCATCCAGGTAGGCAGGCCTGCAGCTAATGCTGCTTCATCTTCATACTAATTATTTTAACACCTGAGGCTACAAATGCCTTCTAAAACTTTCGTTCCACGAGGACCCTGAAATTTATATAATTTGGCCCCCCCATCTGAAAAGGTCTTGTGCCTAGGGACCAAACATTTCAAGGTTTTTCAAAAATGGCACATGAGAGAGACATGCTGTTTTTGAATAGCTGACGCTAAAATCACAAATGCTTTCCTGGTTTTAATGTGTTAAACCGGAATACTGTATGTTGGTAAATGTTCAACACAAGTTATCTGGATCCCTTGAATGTGTTTGCCGTAAACTAGAGTCGACTATCATTCACATTTTGGTGTAATTGTACACATGCGTACAATTGCCGTACCAATGGCTACATTTGATGTGACCCATATGGAATTTGAATCATGATTCTCTTGCACGATTTCCTATTTTTGGTGCGATTTTTGTTAAAATGCTAGTTTTTCACCCTGACTGCCAAGGATTTTCATGTTCCAGCGCCCTCCGTTTGCATGGCTCCTAGGCCTACCAGAAGTGATGAATCACTAAACTTATTATTCATTTTAAAAAATAAAATGTGACGACGAATGACTGGTTTCACCCCTGCAATCCATCCAGATCATTACATTCCTCTCTGGCATGTATGACGCCGGGCACGCCAAATACACTCTCCTCGTCATGCCCACGTCCCTCATCACCAACTGGACCAAGGAGTTCGCCAAGTGGACCCCAGGAATGAGGGTGAGAGAGTTCCACGGCACCAACAGGGCGGAGCGCACCCGGAATTTGGAGAAGGTTCAGAGACGTGGAGGCGCCGTCATCACCACGTACAACATGATGCTCAACAACTGGGAGCAGCTGGCATCTTCCAACGGCCAGGAGTTCATCTGGGACTACATGATCCTGGACGAGGCTCACAAGATCAAGTCCACGTCGTCCAAAACCGCCAAAAGTGCCTATGCAGTGCCTGCCAAGAACCGCATCCTCATCACTGGTAAGGCTTGTCGCAATTATCAAACATTTATCAAACCTATTTAAAAAATAATAATCTTTCATGAGCTTTTATTTCTGCCATTTTTATTGAAATATTGGTAATTACGTTGTAATATTGTGCCATCCTTGTCAGTAATTTCTGTTGCACTTTCGATTGTCATATCTGCTTCATGCAATTTGTCTTCATGAAACTTAAAAGACACACTGAAAGATAAGATTCTATCTATGTAATGCTAAAAAACACTTTCATTGCATTGTTTGTGACAACCCCACAGGAACCCCTGTGCAGAACAACCTGCGAGAGATGTGGGCTCTGTTTGACTTCGCCTGCCGAGGCTCCCTCCTTGGCTCAGCCAAAACCTTCAAGACAGAGTATGAGAACCCCATCACAAGGTAGGGTGCAATAATGAGTTTGAGCCAGACGTGAAAGTCGACCAGGTCACAGTAGTGGTTCTTTTTTTTAAGTAAATCTAAGGTCTAATCAAGCACCAAATATCAATTTTTTTGCACATTACGATCCATAATGCACATAAGGACTGTCACCCCTATCACCAGGGCCAGGGAGAAGGATGCGACTCCAGGAGAGAAAGCCCTGGGAGCCAAAATGTCTGAGAACCTAATGAAAACCATCGGGCCGCATTTTCTGAGGAGGACCAAAGCCGAGGTCCAGAAGAAACAGACTGCAGAAACGGACGGAAACAGACAAGGCGTAGAGTCCGGTGCGGCAGTCATGCCCAAACTGACCAGGAAGAATGACCTGGTCATTTGGACGTTCCTCAGCAAGGCCCAGGAGAATATCTACCGTCAGTTCTTGTCCCTGGATCACATCAAGGAGCTGCTCACCACCACCAGGTGTGTGTAAGCTCACACACTTGCCAACGCAAAAATCTAAGATGGTAGATTCTTTCCCGTAGTAGAGCCCTGGAAAGTAGTTGTCCTAGTGTAGAGCCTTGGGGACACGCACACAGACGCACACAGACGCACACAGACGCACACAGACACACACAGACACACACACACACACACACACACACACACACACACAGTTGGTAAACCAGGGTTTACCAAGTTGTTAATCTCTACCTGTACATCCCTACCAACAGATCACCTCTTGCTGAGCTTACGGTCCTGAAGAAGCTGTGCGACCACCCGAGGATGCTCTCTGCCAAAGCTGTGTCTGAGCTGGGTCTGGAGGAATGTCTGTCTGAGGTTGGTATCTGAGCTGGGTCTGGAGTCATTATTAGAACAGCCTGAAGAATGTCTGTCTGAGGTTGGTATCTGAGCTGGGTCTGGAGTCATTATTAGAACAGCCTGAAGAATGTCTGTCTGAGGTTGGCACAATCGTTACACATCCAGCCTGATCGCAATTCTATTTGCATAATCGTTGAGTTTTCCACTCCATATGAAAATGGCTGGATGAAATTAACAGTAATGTCATATTTCCACATTGTTGTCCAGGCTCTTTTAATAGCATCCCATTCCCTATTGTGGAAATTTCTTTTTACGTAGTAACATTTTATCTGTCAGTCATTTCTTTGCATCTTCCAGACCAGTAATTGGATTTAGCAAAAAACAAATTGTATGTTAAATGTAATAATTGATCACAATAATTTGACAATTAATGGTCAACTAAAATATGGTGATGTCAATATCCTATAGGGAGATGATGAGTCTACAGCAGGCGGCATTGATGGAATCTCGGATGAAACGCTCATCTCCGAGTCTGGAAAGATGACCTTCCTTGTCCAACTCCTCCTGAGGCTTAGGGAGGAAGGTCATCGCACCCTTGTGTTCGCACGCTTCCGGAAGGTGCTGGACATTCTCCAGCGAGTCCTTGTCAACATGGGATTCAAGGTGGGCACTTGCTGTTGGCCAAAATAAAAAAGTCACGCAATGTTTGACCAATTAATTTGACAGTATAAAATGGTGATTGAAGGTCAAGGTAACACATGCTCATTATCTAAAATCCCATGATATGTAGTCTAAAGTCTAAAATCCCATGATATGTAGTCTAAAATCTAAAATCTCATTGAGACTTGTGTCATGATAATGATACAGTATTGCCCAGCCCTAATGGATACTTTATGATGGTTAGAAAGAATATTCAACACACTTGTCATCGGTTAGTATTTAGGCAGACAGTTGCATTAATTAATCATGATCAATGGAAGTATTGGCACATGATTAAATATTGTATGTTGGTTTTTTTGAGAACCGCTGCTTTAAATCATCATGGCAAAATTAAACTCATTTTTGTTAGTCACCCCTTTGAGAACCACTAATGACTCAGCCACTTCCCCTGTTGTAAGGTCCTGAGGCTGGATGGCACCATCAGCAAGATGGCCGAAAGGGAGCAGCTCATCCAGAAGTTCCAGAATAACGCTCGCTACACTGTCTTCCTGCTGACCACCCAAGTGGGCGGCGTGGGCATCACCCTGACTGCTGCCAACCGTGTGGTCATCTATGATCCCAGCTGGAACCCTGCCACCGATGCCCAGGCCGTGGACCGTGCATACCGCATTGGGCAGACTCGGAATGTGGTGGTCTACCGCCTCATTACTTGTGGCACAGTGGAGGAGAAGATCTATAGGCGTCAGGTCTTCAAAGACTCCCTGATTCGACAGACCACAGGGGATAAGAAAAACCCCTTCAGGTATGCTGTGTGGAATTATACATTTATGTTTGATTGCACTTTATCTAGTGCCAAATCATTTGTCTCAAAACGATTTACATCATTGTCCTCGGGCATGACCATTTAAAATAATTGCACAGTAAGATGATCCATTCAATGTATTCATCTTCACAGATACTTCACTAAGCAGGATCTGAAGGAACTGTTCAGCCTGCAGGAGACACGCTCGTCCAACACCCAGCTTCAGCTGCAGAGCCTCCACTCCAGCCACCGCCTGACAGACCCCGAGCTGGATGAACACATAGCGCACCTCCACGCCATGGAGATGTTCGGCATCTCGGATCACGATCTAATGTTCTCGGTACAAATTGTCATTCCTTATTGCACCATATTTATTAATGCTTATTGCTACCAACATTCAGAAGACATCCCCCGCCCCCCTCATTCGTTATTCTAGCTGTATTAAGTTTCATTGTGATGCACAGCATTATGCTAACCAACACTCACTTGTTTGGTGGACCACTTGCATTTTGCTGCTTGAACCTGTGTAGGTGTATAGGTAGTGACCATGTACCTTCATCTTGATTCTTTGAGGTGGTGATCAGCGACGAGGAGGAGGACGAGGAGTCTCGGCACCAGATCGAGACCAGAGTCCAGAAGGCTGAGGAGAGGATGAGGGTGGAGTCGACGCTCCATGCTCAGCTGGCAGAGAACATGGGCTCCAGCACTGAGGCAGCCTTTCTGAGACGGATGGCTCAGGATGGAGCTCCAAGGTCCTCTCGGAAACGAGAGAAGCCAAGGACTCCTGCCCCCCAGCCTGCTGTGGTGGTGGACCTGGACATGTCTGCATCTGCCCCCTACCATGAGTATCCCCAGCCTGCTGCTGTGGTGGTGGACCTAGACATGTCTGCATCTGCCCCCTCCCATGAGTATCCCCAGCCTGCTGCTGTGGTGGTGGACCTAGACATGTCTGCATCTGCCCCCTCCCATGAGTATCCCCAGCCTGCTGTGGTGGTGGACCTAGACATGTCTGCATCTGCCCCCTCCCATGAGTATCCCCAGCCTGCTGTGGTGGTCGACCTGGACACGTCTGGATCTCGGGAAGAGGAACAAGATGAAGCACAGAGTGGGAGCGTACAGATGGTCGAAACTCTGGATGAAAGTGTCGTAGAGAGCCCGGCTGGAACAGTGGAAGAATGTACGCGGTCACCCAGAGATGTGGCATTCCAGTCCGGCCCCTTTGAGGAGAAACGCGATGCTGGGCAGACTCTAAGCACACCGATCAACATCACTTTGGATGATGGCGTTGCAGAGAACCAACCTGAAGTACTGCATGACTCATCCAAAGATTCATCCATGCACGAAGACGGTGAAATATACCCTCCCAAGAATTCCACCCAAAAAGGTGACTTTGAACTTCAGCTAGAGGACGGCGATGATGACGACATGTTCCCAGGAACAGTGGAAGAATGTACGCGGTCACCCAGAGATGTGGCATTCCAGTCCGGCCCTGTTGAGGAGAAACATGATGCTGGGCAGACTAGACGACAGCTAGAGGACAGCGATGATGACCTGTTCACAGGCTACGACGTGAACGACCAGAACGTTGAAGCCCAGCAGAGGAATTTGCTCTCCCGTCTCCAGTTGGAGGGCAGTTTTGATGTGGAAAAGTCTCTCGCCATTGTCAATGACTCACCTGCCGATGACAAATCTGCAGGCTCAATCATAATGAGGAAGAAAAAGAAGGCAGCTGTGATCTATGACAGTGACGAGGAGGAAGATGTGATTGATCACAGTGAAGAGAAAGATGACCACACAGAGCAGCCAAATATTAGCCTGTTGGCTGGACTGGGAGCATCCAGTTCTACCCCACTCAGACATGCCCCCCTCGGACCCTCCCCACTCGGTTCTACCCCCCTCGGACCCTCCCCACTCAGTTCTACCCCCCTCAGACCCTCCCCACTCGGACCCTCCCCACTCAGTTCTACCCCCCTCGGACCCTCCCCACTCGGACCCTCCCCACTCAGTTCTACCCCCCTCGGCGCCACTCCACTCAGTTCTACCCCTCTCAGACATACCTCCCTCGGACTCGACAAACTTGGTTCACTCAGTTCTACCCCCCTCGGAGCCACTCCACTCAGTTCTACCCCTCTCAGACATACCCCCCTCGGACTCGCCAAACTTGGTTCACTCAGTTCTACCCCACTCGGACCCACCCCACTTGGTTCTGCCCCTCTTGGATCCACCACACTCGGGTCCTCCCCACTCGACTCCAACAAGAGCAGCAGAGGGAACACTTCTGTGGCCTCCAAGCGCTCTCTGATCAAGTCGTTCATCGAAGACCTGGACGATGACGAGGGCAGCACGGGAGAACACGAAACGAGTGGAGAGGAAGACCTTGAGGAATCTGAGGGTGAAGAAGGCTCTAACGAGGGGGAGGAAGTCTCTAAAGAGGTCATGGAAGGGGAGGAAGTCTCCGAAGAGGTCATGGAAGGGGAGGTTGAAGAAGCTTCCACTGAGGAAGTTGAGGAAGATTCCACTGAGGAAGAGGAGGTTGAGAGTGAGGAAGCTTCCAAGGAGGAAGAGGAAGAGGAAGATGAGGAAACCTCCAAGGAGGGTGAGGAAGGCTCCGACGAGGAGACAGAGGAAGATGAGGAAAGCTACAGCGAGGAGGATGATTAAGGCTCCAATGAGTGAGTCAGAATCTGTCTGATCTTTTTTTTTTTAAGTATTTTATAAATAAAATGTACTTTTGCATTATGCCCTGCCATTTCTTTATTTTGCTTATGGAGAACTTGAAGTGGTGCCGTTTTGTGAAGGCCTGGGTTAATCTGAGATTAAATTGTGAACCTTTCTTAAAGAAATTGAGTTGACAAAGATTGTCTTATTCTGAGTGTTGGGGGGGGGGGGGGGGGGGGGAATCAATCCTTCTGGAAACTGCTCCAGAAATAATAGCACATGCATCATCTGTAGAATGGTGGTTTTTTTTTTATGCCTGCACAATTTGTGACATTCACTTCCAGCAGGGCTGCTTAAACTACTTTAAAATAAACTCTTAATTTCTACCTAGTGGTAGAGGGGTCAAACAATGGATATTTACTGTCATACTGTGACTTTTAACGTGATCCAGATGGTATTGCCAGCCTCTTTTACAATTTCAAAATGCTGCATGGTTGGGATGTTTTACAGACAAGATGGAAACTAGAAAAAAGCAACAAACTAGACAATTTAACCTACTTTACTATACAATTTGGACCCAAATAATACGTTAAAGTGCTTAATAAGATTAAAGCACACTGACCTAAGTTTCCTGGTTAATCCTTGAAGGGTGTATTTTAAACTTCTGCCAGGTAACAAGCTGAAATGTGCCATGGGGTTCCTTAACACTTTCTTACACATTACCCAAACCTGAAAATGGAACAAATTGCATATGCATAACCTTTTTAGTAAGTGACTCGCATAGAAAAAACATTACGTACAATTTGGATCCAAGGAATTCATTGAAATAGAATCTATATTAGGATTCCACCACAACTTTACTATTACAGGAAAAAGAACAAGCTGAAAATAGTATTTTATGTTCCCTATTTACTAATAACATCAAGGTCTACATTAAAATCTGAATCTATTTGGAACTGTACTAGTGCTTTACTGCCTCTAAGACCACTGTAACACAAAGTGCTGTACAGGTAACATACTTATGAACATTGCACCAGTAAAGGAAAAACATGGACTGTCAAGCTCAGCTCTCGCTAAAGATGAGGCAGACTAGTCCGTATTAAAGATGGAACCGACTGGGCAGCTCTCATGTGTGTGTATTATTCCACAGCCTGGGCGTGTGGCCAGGCTCCTGGGTCACCATGAAGGCTCGGTCACCTCCGTTTTTTTTATGCTGGTTATTGGCACAACCAGCAGAAACTGATCATCTGACCTCAGGGCTCTGCATGGTTTAGTTTATTTAGGATCCCCATAGTTTAGTTTATTTAGGATCCCTGTTAGCTGTTAACACAACAGCTATTCTTCCTGGTGTCCTCACACAATAATACAAAAAGAAGAAAAAAATAAACAAAACAAGTTTACAGATATCACAAGATAATACATTACAGACTAAAAAAATACGGATAGCTCATTCACTCTAGATTAAACCAGTAAGACGCCTGCTCAGGGCGAGAAGCGACTTCTCATGCACTGGCCCTATATGGAGCGTGTCTTGAGTGTACAGGGTTTGATGAGGTCAGATCAACATAATATGGAATGTCAGAACGGGTCGGCTCCATAAGGAGATCTAAGGGTGCAGCGGCGGCAGTGTCTTGAGTTTAAAAGGGTTTGATGAGGACCCAGGTAGGACCGGGCCTTAATTTTCGGGAGAACTCTAGTTTTCGCCGGCTGCCGGGTGTGGCTGCACTAATAACTTTGGGGCAGGCCCCCAGAAGGCCCTCGCACACAACAAAGGGTGCACGCACCACAGTTTGGGAACCAAACCACTGCTGTATATGACTGTATTCTTCATTGCATGAGTTCTTGGATTATGCACTGTATTATGCTCGACCCATTGCAACATCTCTCGCCGTCTGGTATTATGTATGTCTATCACTGGTATAATGAATATTTTTATATAAACATTTTGTTTATATAAATGTTCCTAAAAAATCCAGTCAGACTAGCAGTGAATGGGATGTGGCTATACAGTTTTGAAATGGACAGGGGACCCCAAACCATGTGTACTGCATCTGACCACTACTACCATGTCTATGCTCGGACAGAATAGATTCACGCGTATGAGACCACTATACTGCATCTATGGAATACTGTAGTGCAACTGTGGACGCTATCTTGAAAATGAAGCCTTTCCAAGATGTTAGTTTTTAGTATGTATAGCATACAAGTAACAGAATCTCTTCTATCAATTTGGGGTTTCAACCATACCTATGCCTATCTAAAAACGTGTCCTTTGTGTTTCAAGGTGATCACCATGCCCCAGTATCTGAAGAAGAGGTTTGGAGGGAGCCGAATCAGCCTCTATCTCTCGGTCATCTCTCTGTTTCTCTACATCTTCACCAAGATCTCTGTGAGTGTGAGACAGAAACACCTGGGAACCAACACGGCGGCCCTTTGACTTAATGCTCATTTTGTAACTCTTGCTACTAATATGTAGGCAATTTGTTTATTTATTTATTTGTAAAGGATCTCCATTAGCTATGTGTTGGACAGTCTGAGTGTACTTGACCATTCTGTCCCCCTTTTGCCGGTTCAAGTTCGGTCGGTCACTCTTTCTGTCTGTTATAGTACGATGAAGCTGAGTTCCAAGTATATTTATATAGTGGATTCAGATCCCAGGACTCTACAGCGACTCGCCTGTATATCCTGGGTATCTATTGAACTGCTGATGAAGAGAGAGCACCGCCCTATACCCCCAGCGTCTCGCCTAAAGGATAGTGCGGCCTCTGTTATTAAGGCCCAGGCCTCAGGCCCCTCAGCGCTTCGCCTGAGGAGTCTGGCCGTTGAACACAGAGGTCATAGCGTCTCGCCTGTGACATGAGTTGGGTTGAAATGCAAACTTTAGTAGATTTCTTCTCTTTGTCCTGACTGTGCCTGGCAATTGAGGCAACTCCAGGCCAAATGCCACCATTGAAGCCTCCATCGACATGGACATCTGAAGCAATCAAGGAACTGAAGGCCAAGCTTCGACTGGAGAAGGACAGCGTGGTGACCATATACAGAGGGGACATCATGACAGTACACGTTCCTACCGTCCCTGAGGGGAAACAAGTTTGTTGGGAGTTTGCTACAGATGGTTATGACATCGGCTTCGGTGTATATTTTGACTGGACTCCTGTCACCAGCCGGTCTATCACAGTCCACATCAGCGAATCGAGCGATGACGAAGATGAGGATGACATTGAAGGTCAGTGCGTGTCGGCCGCATGTCATTATCCTAAAATAAGGCAGATCGACAAGACCTAGACTTAAGTGGTTAACACTTGATTCTGTCACAATTTACCAACATAAAAGTGTGTAGACAATAGACATGTGTCTCTGCCTGGTATATTTGTTAGTTTTCTTGAATTGTTGGTATGTGCTTTGTGCTGCAGGGCCCATCAGTAGCGGAGATGTTGAGAAGGGCTCCAAAACAGTGTCCAACTCCAACCTTGGTGAAATCTTGCCCGTCTACCGCCAAGACAGCCACTTGTTGGTGCATGGCGGCAGTCATGAATTCCCTGGTGAGGGCACTTACCTCCTGAAGTTTGATAACTCTTACTCACTTTGGAGAAATAAAACACTGTACTACAGAGTATATTATAGTGCCTGAGAAGAATCCTATTCCCTATTGTCTATGAATGTATGATATACAAGAACTATGATTCCAAGAACTATTTTTTGATTCCACACATGGTAAAAAGAGAGAATATTATCTAATGGTTAGCAATAGGCACATCTATTTTTTACCACTATCGGCTTGTATCGCCCCAGGGGCCACATTTTGAACGCAACATGTCCCACTTACCGATAGATATTTTCTAAAGCATTTCATATAATGTATATGTGCCATGTCTCCATGTATGTACTGTGCATTTAGATAAAGTGTCTATCATAAAGTAAATTATATATTGTCGTAAGCCATAACATTTCTATTTTCTGAAAGCAGCGATCAGGGAGCCCTTGACACATGCTTTGTATGGGTCAGATGCACTGTTCTAAAGTCATGGGTGTTGATTTAACTCGCTGAGACAGTCAAGTCCTGAGTGTTCATTTAACTCTCCTTGTTAAATTAACACTCAGCACTTGGGGATTGTTTTTGTTTCCTGTATGTTCCCCTTTTTATGATTCTTAAGTTCATTCAGTTCCTGTCATTTGTATTTATGCAACTGCATTCTTGCTGATTCTTTTCTAAAGTCTGTGTGAAATCCAACCATGTTTGTTTAATTTCATATAAATAGTGTGCACAGCAAGGCCAATGTTTTATCCATGTACTTTCTCTGTGATTATTGTTGTTAAGACGCAAGATAAAAGTCTGTGTATGTTTAATGTGTTGGAGGAGTTTTTACGGGTTGACCAGAGGTTCACAACCTGTCTATTATGACACAAATAAAAGCCATCCCTTAACACGTGAAGCTGGTGTTATGTAATATAGATTCAATATTTACATTTGACTTGCCCCCGCTTAGCTTATTTGTTTTGAGTGAGGGATCTGATCTTAACCACAGTTCAGCCACAGGATGTCTTTCAGATTATTTCCTCAATGTATTTTATCCACAAATGTAAATCAAAGTCACTGCATTTGTATATCCCCTGTGCATTGGACATATTTTGTAATGTCCAGTCCTAATTTGTCCTGATTTCCAAAATCAATGCTTTTACCTCATTAAATCACTTGTGTGCATGTTTCCAAAGATTTCTTGCTGATTTCCAAGGCTTTTGCTGCTAATGTGTAGAATATAAACAACTGATTCAATGCTTCCCATGTCTGCTGTACTATATTGTTTTAAATGTTACATATGTATCCTGAAATTCTTTTCCATAATAAAGAGGAAAATTATTGTATAGTTTTCTGAGTTACATATGGTTTTTATTTTATTTTTTTGTTAGTTGTATATACCCATTTAGGGATGAAGACCACAAATTGTTTTTCAAAGAAAATATGCCCACTTAATTTGAGAAATGAAGATCTAACAACATCAACTCTTATCCAGAATTAGAAGCTGCTCCAAGTTAGTCCCGTGTGTTTCCATTAAATTCTGACTGGGGGATTGATGTAATTGTTACAGAGCTGGTGATGAACACAGTTCTCCCTAAAGGCTGTAGGCAGCCAGCAACACTGAATCACATTTAGGCAAGGGGAGTTTATTATAGGACACAAGAGCATTAAGACAAAAGGCAAAAGAAACAAAAAAATATAACTGTATGATAAAGAGAAATAGTTAAGAGAATATAAAATAAGAATATGCAAACATGTACAAAAACTCAAAGGTTTGGCCTAGTAGTGATATAAAGACTGTTCAACAACTGCATTCAATAAAACCCTAACCACACCAAAGGGTCAAGACGGTTTTAGCGTTGTCCCTGCGGTGTGATATGTCTTATTGCACGTTGACCCACATTGACCCTAGTGATTCAACGCATGGAATTCAATGGCGCAAACTACACCAAACCGTTTGGACCCATGGAGTTGCATGGTGACCCTTTGGTGTGGTTAGGGCTTTAAGGTTCACCTCAGGCCCACATAAATGGATTTCCATTGTTGTAGCTCAACTACCTATCCTATTGGTTGTTTAGAATGATTAGCGCAGGTGAGGCAATTATGGCCCTCCTACAAATAACACTGGGTAACTTGAGGTAGGTTCAAAATAACATGCATTGAGCTATAAAACCAGTCCATACTGCGTAGCTGTCGTCATGAGTCATTTAAACTTCTTCGCTCTTTGGTCCATCGCTAATGCTCCCCGCCAGTTTGTTGGGTAAGTAACAACAGCGTTTCAAAATGTGGTGGTGTTGGGTAGTAGTTTAAACCTTTTCATTAAAAGTTTGTTCATACTGTATCTCTCCCTGCAGTAATTCCAAAAGGAGACAAGTCCTCCTGCCACTGCCTCTCCCCAAATATTTGGTTATATTTGGTTTAGGAGAGTGGGCCTCTATAACATCCGTATGCGTGGAGGTTCTGGTGGGGGACAAGACCCAACAAATTGGGACACTGTCACAACAAAACAGGCAAGGTTGGCCAGTGGTTCTCAATGTGATTACAGGGGTCCCCAGCTGAGTTGGTTAATGGCATCAAATTCAATCAATCATTTTAGGCTATAGCATCGGCCCATGTGAAAATGGCAGAAAATGGCTGCTCTACAAGCTCAGTGACACTGTTTGAGAACTGCAGTAGGCATGTTTGCATTTAAATTTGTTTCAAATGAAGCACATGCACTAAAATCCTGAGGGTGTACAATATTGGACCATCTTGGAACACAAGATTTAACTGTTTAGTGTACACTGTACAGTTTCCTTTAAATTAAAGTGGCATGTTTGACTCCCAATAAAGTTGGTCTCTCACTTGGAGTGGTCATTGGGACCCTGCAGTTGTGGCAGCGGCGGAAGCGAGCGGAGGAGTTTATGGGAAGATCAAGCTTAAAGTTTGCAGAGAGGTAACATGGATATTCCTTTCCCCTGTATTGAAGTCTACAGCAGCGATTCCCAAGCTATGCATTTGGTGCCCCCAAATTGGCAACTTTTTAGATGATACAAATTGTATCTTTGGCAAAAAAGTAATGCAATTTTTGTATATTTTAAATATATATATTCTTACTAACTTAAAGTATATTCTTAGTTTCATTGATTCAAGCTGTAACTCAATCGATTAATATGATCATTAAATGGTGCATTTATATAGCGCTTTTAACCAAAGCACTTTACATAGCTTGCATTACATTCACCCTTTCACTCACCCATTCATACACCAATGGCGAAGGGCTTTCAAGATATTAAAGTGGAACCCCTGTCTGTAGGCCTATACTCTTGAACACAATGTGTGATTCAATTGACTATTGCATTCCTTACACTGAATTCTGACCAACGTACCACAGGATAAAACTGCCTTCATCAGCAGTACGCTAAATGAAAGCATGGGTATCGAGGCTAGCAGTACGCCAATGGTACAAGGCAAAAAACAGAGGACACCAATGGTACAAGGCAAAAAACAGAGGACACGTCTATTCCCAGAGCAGCAACTGGTAGATCTTTCCCAAACACTGGACACAACGGTGAGCAGACTTTTTTTTTTGTACTGGAATGGCCTTTTAATATTTCTCTTGAACTTAATTGTATCTTAATGTAAAACACTGTTTCTCAATGTGGCATCCATCATTGAGGTGTTTTGTGAGTTAAATGATTGATTGGTGGTACTAAATGGACCCAACTCTGAGCGTGAAATGGACCTGCAAGTCCATTTGTACACTCTCACTTAAATGAACATTCAGAGTTTTACTGTAAAATTGTATCAAATGTCTGTCTGTGGCCTGATCTGTAATGATGCTTACACCCTCTAACATACGTGTGTGTGTGTATATATATATATACCGGTATATATATATTTTTTATTGACATTTATTTTGCAAGGACGCCCTGAGTCTTGTTCATTTGGATTTTTGTGTGCGTGTCCGACCGACCAGAAATCTCCCCCCTCGCTTTTGGGTGTTTTGCATTCTGAGTTTCAAGCTGACAGAACTCGAACCCATGACTCCACTTTGGCAAGTGATCAGCGTCTTACTTGGCCACGGGTAAGGAAGACTCCTGGTAAATAACATTTAATATTACTGTAGTCATGTGGGCTGAATAACTGATTCTTTGTTTTTGTCCTTCCATGATCCATCTATTTAAAGGATACGACTGCTGGAATTGCAAGGAGAGGCCAGACCATGTGGAGTTCAATTGAAGGCACGGAACAAGGTCCAAGCCCCAAGAAAATGAAGATCTTTGGAGGAACTAGAAGAAAAATGCAGCATGAAGGAGATTCCAAACTGGAAAAGGAAAACCTTGTGGGTGCAGACCGTCTATCAGTGTGTCCATCAGCACGCTGGAGACATGGCATGTGTTTGACTGATCATCATACAGCCGTTGTTATTGGAGGGGAGACGTCGGCGACCAGTCAAACTCATTGCAAGGATTCTCTGTGGAAGCTTGACACAGGTCAGTTAATTTATATGAGGAAAATTTCTTTCCCACTGGCTCGCACACACACACACACACACACACGGATACCTGATTTTTCAACCATGTAAAAGACAACTAGCTAGAATCACAAAGTGTTGAATAGATCTATATTGCAAATTTTTGCTGTGTGTGTATCATACTGTATCGTAAGACTGCTACATTTATATATTTTGCTTTTGTATCTTCCTCAGATAATGATCACTGGTTCCCCATGAATTCCTCTGCCTCTGGACCTATACCACCTCCTGCCACTGGCCACTCTGTAACCTATGACCCTGAATCCAACTTGGTCTATGTGTATGGTGGCTTGGGGGAGGGACACAGATACAGTGACCTCTACATTCTAAATACTCTGAGCTGGAAATGGGAGCTTGTCACTGTGAGTTTGTCACAAAAGATAAACCTTGTGGTTACTTAACTTTTCAGTACTTTAGTAATAGTAGCTAGCAAATGTTTCTATTCACCACTTGAGCCTGATTTATACTTTGTCTCACAACATATTGCATTGTGGAGGTTTAGGTCTGTTTTGGAAAATATATTTGCCTATAGTAACATGCCCAAAATGGGGACACTAGTGAAGTTTCTTTTTACGTGCATGTTCCCTCTTAGGCAGCTGGAAACATTCCTTGTTTGGCTCATCACACTGCAGTCGTCTACAACAAAGAACTGTATGTCTTTGGTGGTGTCCGGCCAAGCCGTGGTGCTATGACAGGCTTGACCAGTGACGCTCTTTACATCTTTAACCCAGAATTTAAACTCTGGTACAAGCCCATCATAGAGGGGAAAGCACCTCTGTCTAGGCTTGGGTAAGTTGACACAATGTCATGAGGTGGTGTTGCCATTTTCTTTAATTTAATTTTAAGATTTGATAAAAAATTATGTATTGAGCAGGCACTCGATGACTCTACTCTCGAAGAAGCTGTTTATCTTTGGTGGCCGGAAGACTGCAACCTACCTCAATGATCTCCACGTTCTAGACCTTGGTAAGGTAGAGAGGCATGTCATGTTTTTCCACAGCAATCCTTAATCTTCACACTAATTTGATCTTTTATTTTCTTTTTTATTAAAGGTTTTATGGAGTACACTGCTGTGAAATATCAGAACATGCCACCACTGCCACGGGGGTGAGTACCGTATGTAATTCAACCTTGACAAATGCTATTGCAATGCCCATCTGTATTTCCTTTCTAGGACAGACTTGCTTGTACTACATGGCACGCAGGTTACCACACAAGATGTCTGTTAATGCACTTTGTTGTTTCGGAAATAATTGTGCCCGTATCTGGAGTTATTATTTTAACAGTGCAAGTACATTGTATTTATATAGCACTTTGAGGTCTCAAAGTGCTTTACATACAGTGAAAATATAAAGCAGATTAAAAATGCTGTACAATTCAGCTCAAACAATAAAAGCGTCAAATAGATCATAAATCAATAAAGTCAAGATGAACCTTCCACAAACCCTAGGTGTGGCTCGCAGACTAGGGGGCGAGCTGTCTGGGATTAATGTTGAAAATCACAGGACCGATCAATGCCAAATGTCTTGGGTGCTGCCAGTAGGCCAATGAAGTAAATCCCAGATTTTATGTTTATTTATTTTTATACTAGTTTACTTTTTGTGAACTTGAATTATATACTCTAAATCAATTAAGAGGCAAGTGACTCCATATGCAGACGTCAATATAATGTCATTAATCTGAGATCCACATAGTAGCCAAGCTGTTATTAGACCCTTGGTGATTGGTATAAGTTTTAAGAATGGTGTTGGAGGAATATTATTGACCCAGGTGATTTTTTTTTTTTGACAGCTTCCATGCAGCACTTCCAGTGTCAAACGACAGGATTCTGATCAGTGGAGGCTCAAGTTCTATTGGAACTTTACAGGATGTTCATGTCTTCAATATAGGTGAGGATTGTTGCTTAACCCTTTCTCTCAGATGGCAGAATACTGTATACTGAAAGTGTTAACTTTCAGAGTCTAACATTCCTGATTTTTACGGTCTAATTACTCATTGACATAATAATCCTGATTTTGCTACTTACTCCTTGTGTTGAGCATATAGAAACCTTGTATGTCCAAAATGTGAGCTTGTAGATTGGCTTTTTGCTATATTTTGTCATGATGAAATGGGGCATTTATTAAACTGGAATATGAATTTGAGATGATATATATATATAGATATATATATATATATATATATATATTACACAACAGTAACAATATACTGCATGTCTTAACTAAACGATTCGGTCTGTTAGGATTTTAATTATGGTTTTAATATACTTGACAATTTATAATCACAAAACACTATTCTTCATTTTCTGAGTCGCTGGGTTTCTTGTATCAATAGCTGATGTATTATTTTCGTAGACTGTAACACTTTATTTTTCTTCTCAGACACCAACATGTGGACTTCATTAAAAGCATCACCTCTTGGCGACAAACCTCTTGTTGGACACAGTCTCATCCATCTGAGCACATCCATCCTTACAGATGATGAGAAGCGGAGGCGAAATGAGAAGTGGAGGAAGAACAAGCTTGTGGATATCGAGTGCAGGGTCTTGGTGTTTGGCGGATCAGATGGCTGTGGACTGTACAATGATGCCTTAAAGTGTCATATAGAGATTCCTCTATAATTATGTATAATGTATTTTAATGTTTTATTGTTTTTATGTGATTTATTTGTATGAAATAAAATGTACAGTACTTTTAACCTGGATTGATGGATTATTGGATAGAGAACAAGAGGGATTTTTTAAACTAAAGGACACATTCATTTTAACATCTCAGCTTTTGTGTGCACCCAGACTGTTATGTTGGGCTATAAGACTAATTGAAAGCACGCCTGTGCTTCTGGTGGTTGACATCGTCTATGCATGAGGGGATCATTTGGTACACGGACATTGCTGGTTGTAGGAGTGGTTGCACAACTCAAAAACAAATCCCAGATTGAAAAGAAACAAACATAAACACACTCCTCCTATCTCCTACACTAAAAGACAACGCCCACTAATGTGCATGTGCGGTGATTGGTCGTTGAGAACGAACGGCGGTGACGTCAGGTCGTCGTCAGTGTTGCCATATCCGTTTATTATGAGCGACTTTTGGCTTGTTTTTCTGTGAAGTTACTTGTAATTGTAAAATAAATAGTTGTTGCAGGTTGCGGTTTTTGGAGGCTTTTTTCTAAAGTGGTAGTTTCCTAATGTATTCATGGCCTACACGAACCCTATGTTGTGCCAAGGACCCCACCGGATTTGTGTTTTATTATTATCTACCTTATAAATCTATTTTATAAATGCACCAAGTCTGAGTCTCTGTACATCTGTAATCCACGCAACCCGAGATCCGTTCGCCCCACCGGCTTCAAATTCGACACACCACACCACCACCACAAGGAGTGCAGTGCCCGGCCTTGAGTGAGTCTGTCTGACCCACGCCCAGAACCACCACAAAAGGCCTCTGCCCAGGCTCTGGATATGGAACTGGCCTGACATCACAATGTGTTCTGACATTTGCATAGACTCCATATTTGGGTATGCCTGACAAAGAACTCCATATATGGCATGGGCATAAAAGGGACACAATTGTAATGCATTTCCAACTTGCTGCCGCTATAGTTATTGTAAGAGCCATTTGTACCACCATATTGTTTCTAGGTTTCATTGTCAATTTGACAATCAAGGTTGCCATGGTTACAGGGATAGAGTTTTTGACTGTGTTCATGAGGGCTGGCTGGTGATCTGTATCCTGTGCATTGAGCAGCTAATAAATATAATTTAACGTCTACTCAGCAGACACTTTTGGACATCAGTTATTTTGATCACACGTCTGAACTTCCTCTGCAACCAGTATCATTCATGACCCAAGTATATAGTGATTTAATTGGGCGTTAGTTATTTAATTAATGATAATATTAATATAAAAAACATATTTTCCCAATATTCTTCGATGCCAGGTCACAACGTGTCGCATCTCGATGCTTGTGAGCTTGTAGATCGGCCGTTTTTATAGCTGATGAATTCTATTAGATTAAAATTGCATATTTGTGGAGTGGCTTCTTTTGGACTTGTTTTCGTAGACCTGGCTGATTATTTACCTCGCACAATGAATCTGGCAACACTGGCTTCAGTGTGTGTGTGTGTGCCACCATGGCGGAACGTGATCGAGTTGACAGGAGCAGTAGTAGTCACAGCATGGATAAAAGCATAACTCTGCCACCGGACGAAATATTCCGAAACCTGGAAAACGCAAAGTGCTTCGCGATAGATATAGGTATGTTTTATCATTTCACACAACGACGACGCGGGTTCAATGTTTTTGGTCCTCCTGGTTCCAGGTGTGATACAATGACAACACGTCACACGCCATTATATTGGAAATAAACAAGACTGGGCTTTAGATTATAGTGATCGTATTAACTACCTGGCACAAACGCGGCTCACCTTGACTGCGTGCATCATGTTTATCTCTGTGGCTGAAGTCGTACACACGATCAACTTTAAAGAAGTACAATGGCCGTTTAGCTAGCCACATTAGCATGTGGGAAGTCAAGTCTCAAAACAGCCAAAGCAGCCACCAGTTGCCTACCTTAACGCTACGATATTTTACGCCCTTTCTCAATGAACCTCATAATGACCAAAGGTCTGTTTTCTAGCTGTTGACTAGCCTGCCTGTCAAGTGTCAACTACAGTCCTCGCTGCAATAAATGCTGCATTTCTTTATGCAGGTGGATCCCTAACAAAGCTCGCCTATTACTCCACTGTTCAACACAAAGTGGCAAAAGTGCGGTCATTTGACCACTCTGCAAAGGTACTGTATGTGTGTGACCTCACATTGACCTTTTTAAAATCACAATTGCATGTTTTTTCTTATTTCTTTACTCAACACTATCAAAACACTGTTGCTTCCTTGTGGTGTAAAAGTTGTTCAATCTCTCATACTTGTGTTTTATTTATATGTATATGTTTGTCTAGGATTCTGCAGAAGACAAGCTTTACGAAATATCCGAGCAGGAAGAGATCACTGCTCGCCTGCACTTTATCAAATTTGAAAATGCCTACATTGAAACCTGTTTGGATTTCATCAGAGACCACCTGGTCAACACTGACACCAAAGTGATCAAAGCCACAGGTGGAGGAGCACACAAGTTCAAAGACCTCATTGAGAAGAAACTTGGACTCAGGTGAGTGTCCCAGTGAACTTTGATTAAACAGCCACAAAAAGACGTCTCTATGCTCTGTTATTAGGGGTGAGTTCAATTAATCAATATGGCAATAGAGTGGATGCACGTGACATCATCATCAAACCCGGAAGTTATGCAGGAACGCCTACTGAGTGGCAAAAAAATACTTTCTGGGGCCTTGACAGCCCATGCATTTGAAACAGAAAAGTCCTATCTGATTGCATTAAACAACATTAATGTTAAACTCATGTTGCCTTTTGCTTTGCCACTTGATTTGCCACTCGATGTGCCATTCACTTTAAGCATGCGCATACCCTCTATAATCATATCGTACCATATCGATATGTCAGGAAATGCAGTGTGTGATGCGGCTTTTTGTTGAAATGTTATCCACTACGTTTTTCAAATTGATTTGGAAACTTGAATGTCTCTGTCTGACAATATATTTGTCAAAACAACATCGTGGTCTATGACTCTGTATCGTGATATGTATCGATCGTGTGGTTATTGGCAATACCCAGCCCTAAATTGGTAATTTTTTGGAATCGACGTATAATTGATATCGTATCGTGGCCTCTGTATCGTGATACATATTTATCGCAAGGTTGTAAGAGATACCCACCACTAGTTGTTATCGGACTGCTTTTTACCCTGATATATTCTATGCATGAAAAAGAACAAAGCTTATTAACAAGGTTGGGAATTGGCACAACCTACCAGGCAAATTCTGATTAAAAAAATATTTTGCAGTGGCTGGAATCAGAATGTATTGGCTAGTAAAACGGTAAAAGTGGCAGGTATACATTAGCATGTCTCCAGCCGATATAACCATAGGATAAAACAAGTAGTTTACAATCCAAAATACTTTGCTAATAGGCCTGTAATGTTTTGAGTTATGCTAGAGTGGACAAGGAGGATGAGATGACATGCCTAATCAAGGGCTGTAACTTTGTGCTGAGGAACATCCCCCATGAGGCCTTTGTCTATGCCAAGCACGCCGACTCAGAGTTCCGCTTCCAGAACACCCACCCAGACATCTTCCCTTACCTACTGGTCAACATCGGCTCTGGGGTATCCATTGTGAAGGTAATGATATCTTGAGCAGTTGAGCCAAGATTTTATTTTAATTTAATTTAATTTAATTTTAACAACTTAAAACCTAACATTTTGGGGGGAACATTAGCCCAAATAGCAGATCTGCAACCTTCTTTTTTCTTTTTTTTAACAATATATTTATTGCATTTCTTTTTTTTTGACAAATGGACAAAGCAATACATACCGGTAATACAGACAATACAATTACTTAAATAAGGGCACTTAGATTGGTATCTGCAAGCTTCTTGACCATTCCTCTCTGTAAACTCAGGTTGAGTTTACTAAGTCTAGTCCGACTCTAGACTCTAATCACTTAAACCCTCTAGACTAGAGAAGGTGATTATGGTAAGGTGCTTACTGTGCTGCTGTAGTGGTGTGTTGGTTTGAGAAAGGTAGACTGATGACTCTTAAAGGGTCAGAAACAAAAAATATATACTTTTTCAATTGTTAAAGGATATACAGTATATTTGTTTGATATAGTAGACTAGACAAGGCATTACCTCCACACATATGCCAAATTATGTTTCAGCCTTTCAGGTACTTATTCAGACTGCCTTTTTTAATGAATGTCATCGGTTGTTTTTACAATACATAGTGTGGTACTTCAGTTCAGTATGACCAGGGGTGCACACTATTATTTTGGGCTAGTACTCAAAGGAGCACCTGCCCATGTAGTTTGGTGCGCACATAAGAGCCACTTGTAATGATTAGTCAACACTAGTTTTATTTCTAAGTCTTCTTACAGGACGTTAACATCTCATTTGAGTTCCTTTTGAATGCCTGTCAGCATTCTCTAAATCCCTGTCTCTCAGCTGGTGCGCAAATGCACCTCCATGCCTTTGATCTACCGCGCACCAAACGTTTTGACAACGCATGCGCACTGGCGCACCGCTTGTGTGCACCCCTGAGTATGACTTTACAATCGGTTACAGTCCTTTACCTGCTAATGACCATTTAATTGTATTTAGTAGAGTGGGCAGGAATCTTCTCTACATACTGTCCATTAGATTTACAGCCTAGATTTAGAGTGATGTACAGCAGACTGTATTGTTCTACAGTCTGCTATGGTTTCTGAAACCACTGAGATTACGAACAATAGTACTGTACATAAGTTAGAAAGGTCAGAGCCATAGCAGCCAGACAATGCTCTTGGCATCTTGAAATTGTATTAAAGAGAATCATGGATAACAGCAGAGACAGTTGCTAAGCAGGGGGTTAGATGGGTTTAATACATAATCTGATGGAAGCCCTTTCAGAAGAGCTATGCAATAGATAAGATCATACAATAACTAAATTCACATAAATAGAAAATATTGTGAATGACATTTTGTCAGGTGTCACTGTCAATCCACATTTTCCACCACAGTTAGTAAAAACTCATCTCTTCTGTTGTCATTGAGATTCAAATAATGTCCATGTCTTCTCCCTTTAAATAGGTTGAATCAGAGGACAAATTTGAACGCATTGGAGGGAGTTCAATAGGTGGAGGAACATTCTGGGGCCTTGGAGCATTGCTCACCAAGACAAAGGTATCTCTCTAGTCTTATCCCATAACTGTATGCTTGGTGTCAGACAATTGGTTATTACCATCTCTTAAAAGTGACTCAACAATCTTTATTATTTGTTCACATCATGTAAGTAAGTGCATGTCATATACTGCATATTTAAAACAGACATTGGCCAAAGTGCTGTACAAAAAAAAAAAATATATATATATATATATATATATATATATATAAAACAAAAAATATTGACAGAGAGTGGAACACATACACAAGACAATTCAGTATACTGAGCAGAAATAGATTAAACATCAGGCATATACATTTTGTTCTTTTTTAACCCCTCACAAAATAAAAGGGGGGGGGGACACGGTACAAAGTGTGATATTTATTCAGGACAAGCCAATTGAACTTTGATTGAACTTTTGTTGTCTCTTAGAGATTTGATGAATTACTACAGTTGGCCTCAAAAGGGCAGCACACAAGTGTTGATATGCTTGTCAAAGATATCTACGGAGGATCGTATGGATGCTTGGGCTTGACTGGAGATCTTATTGCCAGCAGCTTTGGGAAGTCTGCTACTGCAGACACAGGTGATGCAAGGACACTTTATTTTACTTGCAAACATGAAAACTTGAAATGTCAAAAAGTCACAGCATACTCTATTACTGTGTAACATTTCCAGGTTAGACATTTTGCTGATGTTCTTTAGTGTGCACAGTAAAAATTCCTCAGTGTTAACCACTTATGCATTACATACTGTGGTTTGTTGTCCGGGTCCCTACTATTTTGAAAAACATTTTCAAATTGTTCAACTAACTAGACGATCGACACGTTGTTTTTTTGCCCAATGTTATAAACGTTTTAAAAAGGCGTTAATGGCGTTGTTGGCGCTGTGGGAGTTGATAAAAAGAAGTTAATTAAGTCCTTGGCAGACATTGAGTTAAGTGCGGTCTAACCTATTCTGTAGCCTCTGTAGACATTTTTAAAGCACAGCTCAAGACCCACTTCTACAACATTGCTTTTAATTGATCTTTTTTTTGTTTGTTATTCATGTCCTCACTGTACTGCATTACTGCTTGTTTTTTAATGTCGTTTCCTTGCTTTTCTTTTTTTTTGTCCATTGCTCTGTAAAGCACTTTGAGCTGCATTTCATGTCATGAAAGGTGCTATACAAATAAAGTTTTATTATTATTATTATTATAACTGACTACACTTGACCACTGAAGGCTGTACTCTTGTGTAAAATCAGATTTATTTTTTCCAAGAATCTGTGACTTGATGACATTCATACTTGCCCCTGGGCTTCTGTTATAAAACCTAAAAAAAAAGATTTTGAAAAGAAAGTGTGCAAATGGGACAAAGTCAAGGACTTATTTCTCTCAGGGAAGACAGATTGCATCTCTTCTCGTGATAACGCATACTTGCAATTCCCACTCATGGGAACGGAATAACTGGTGGGAATAACTGGCTTAACCGACCTTAGGCCTTGTTGTAGACAGTGCAGCCTAGTTGTGTTACTGTTGAGAAATGTGGACATGGCATTGAGCCAAGATAGACACACTCCCTGATTATTGTGAAGTGGGTGAACGGTTAGGTTTGATAAGCATTCATGTAAAATGATTAAAAAACTTGCATTAACTTTTAACGTTTATCGTTCTTCTGTTTCTGTATGTCTAATATCGATCTATAGAATTCTCCAAAGAAGATATGGCCAAGAGCTTACTCCACATGATCAGTAATGACATCGGGCAGCTGGCCTGCCTGTACGCCAAGCTCCACAACCTCTCCAGAGTCTACTTTGGAGGCTTCTTCATTAGAGGTCATCCTGTAACAATGCACACTATTACTTACAGTATCAACTTCTTCACCAAGGCAAGGACTCCTCTTCTGTATTTACCCTAAGTGCTTTAACCATGTTGGGAACTGTCTAGTCCAGAAGTGAATATGTTATCAAATGGGGATGGGCAAAAAAAACGATTCACTCAAATATTGTGATTTTTTTAATGCCACAATTTTATTTTTTATTGGTATTTGGTAATTGTTGAATCGCAGAAGGGCAATATAATTAAGAATGGCAATGTAAATTGAATCGATCGTAAGTGATTCATCCAAGCCCTATTATCAAGATGATAAGCTATCTTTTTGCCCACCTGGACTTTCCTCATTGTCATGTTAAGCCAATGTGAACACATTTGTTAAATCCAGTTTAGGCCTGCTAACAGTTTTATTGCTAATTGCTATTTCACATTTTTTGTGTTGCAGGGTGAAGTTCAAGCTCTGTTCCTGAGACATGAAGGCTATCTCGGTGCCATTGGAGCTTTTCTCAAAGGAGCCGAGGAAGACAGTAAGGGGAAAATCCCTCACAGAACACAATTTCCCAACCAACATGATTTGGTAGAGTTAATGCCAAAAATCTTTTGGAAAATGATGCTGCAAAAGTTTGACAAATGCATTGTTATTCCTCCATCAATTTTAAATGTGTTAGTGGAAATTGACATTTGTTTATTAACAGTTACTTCTACTGAGAGAAATTGTCCCATACAGATTCAAATAATTCTGTTAGTGTAAGTTCTGGAATATTTAGCAAGCCTGAAACTGTATTATCAGAGAGATTTTCTAACTCGTTCCTATTTCTTTACTGTTCCACCTCAGTTCTTGCCACCTCAGTTCTTGCCCACTCCATGCAAACCTCTCCCTCACTTACAGCGAAAAGGGAAAACGGTTGGGAAACTTGTGGTATTACAAAAATAAATCAACTTTCAATTTCCCGAGATCAAGTATGCATATCATCTCGGACTTTAAGGGGTGAAAGTATGGCCTATCCTCAATTCATCTACTTATGATTAACGGGGCTCCTTTGTACTTCTTTCAGTCCTTGATATTAAAATAATAACCTTTTAATTGTTTTGGGAACATGACCATTTTGGGGGAAAAAAGATTGTTGGATGTTGTACTACGAAAGAGAAGTATCTGAGATTCACTTCATGATTACTATTGTGAAATATCCAGAGATCTGAATGATTAAAAATTCAAGAGATTAATCAGAAATTATTTAATCATCACTAAAATGGAACAAAAACAACTGAACAAAATCCAAAACCTCCACTCTGAGTGACTTTAATAAACTTAAAAATATATATTTTTGAAAGAGTTGTAAATGCCCAAACTGTCCCTCGTCTTTATTTAGATCCCAACCAGTACAGTTGGGGGGAGAATTATGCTGGGAGTTCCGGACTCATGAGTGTCTCTCCTGACATGAATCCCATGCAGCGTGCACGCAGCGGAACGGTGAGTACACATCCAATGATGACCACTGTTAAAGGAGAATTCAGGACTAGCTGTTTTCTTACCATAATCTGATGTAATGTTCTTCATACGGTAACAGGACAGCTCACTCCTTTTCCACCTCAGAGTCAAAAGTGCGGACATCTCACCCCGAAAGTCCAGATAACTCACCGGTCATGTCGATGAGATGTCTCTACTTGTGTCTGTATCATACAGACAGACATAGGGACGGACGGACATTGCTGGTTCTAGGAGTGATTGCACCACTCAAAAACAGAGAGAGAGCAAGAGGGGTGAACACTAGATGGCAGTAGAATAGAGTAGTCTCTTTTTAGTTTGTGAATAAATGGATGATTAATCCTTAAAAAAGAATTATATATGTCTAGAATTATATATATATGTATATCTGTCCCCCAGTTGCACTCATCCCCATTACACAAGTCATTCTCCCGTCCATAACAATAATGAACTGCCCCTTTAGTGACATCACCAACATGAATTACGTTTGTTATTTCAACAATATAACTCCCCTAATGAACATTCTACAGAATATCCTAGAACGAGTGGTACAGGTGAAAATTTACAAAACTCCATTCGGAGCACAATTGGGCACGTTGGGTCTCGCGCTAATTCGCTTATTTTGATCGCTCGATCACTACACATCTGTCTTTCATAATGACAAGATAAGATCCACCATTTTTAAGTGTACTAATTGTGCTGCCGTAAAAACTAGCGTAAGACCCTGCATGCTCGGAGCTGCGGTGGACTCTGGATGGAGTTATGAAATGTCTCTCCTGTACCACTTGTTCTAGGATATAATAACAGATTAAGGTAAGGAAACTGCTAGTCTGGAAATCTCCTTTAAATGGCTTCATCCTATTAAGCCTTGACTTCATGGAGTCACCATTATTGAATTTTCGAATCCACAGCCCTCTTGAAATAATCTGTCTGACTGTCCTCTTTTAATTTCTTCTACACACCTCTTCATACCTGTCTGTGTTGTAACCCTTTCCTTCAGTTCCCTGTAAGTACTTCCTCATGCTTTGTGTGTGTGCTAGTTTGATGAGTGTCACATGCTCAGTACATTGCTTTCTAGCTGTGCAGGTTTGGCTAGTATATTTGGTCATGCTAGGAACTGTTTTAATCCTGATTTATTCATAAATTGAGGTCTCATTTGTTTTTTTTCCAAACTTGCTTTGTAACGTTTCTCAGCTGCTAACTGCAGATGCTGTAGTGATCGCTTGATTTTACCTGCCCTTTAAAATAATGTTTTGTTGAAATCTAAGATAATGTGAGAATTCTATTGGTGTGTGTGCAGTGGTTGACACTAACGGTAGCCTGACTGCCTGTGGCAAGTAATTAAAAAATTCAAGCAAGTTGAGTTTTGAATGAAGTATACTGTAGGGTTTAAGTGGTTAACACACATAGATATAGATGCATGCATTATTGAAGCAATGCGGCTACCATATTGCCAGGGTCACGCCTTGCTTCTGAAAGTATCTATGTACACACTACAGTATGTCTATTGAAGCAGAAGGTCCACAATTAAAATAACTTTCAAGCGGTTTGGTTTGTTACAAGTGTCAGAGTGTAGTTATGATATAGGATCGTTGTTTGAATCAGAGAGGCTTGTTGTCTGTATCAGCCAGGGCAAGGAAGTCTTTTCACAATGCACTTGGCATTGCTGGGCCCCAATACCTAGCCATGTACCTCAGACATATTTCTTGCAGTGGAGTTGTGGAAAGTTGCCCTTGCCAATATGGCTGTGACGCAAGGTTAATATAGACCAGATCACAATGTTTGTGAACAAACTGGTATTTCAGCGTCAAATGTAGATATATATATATATATATATTTACAATATAACATATACGGTAGTGTCCAATTAACTATATCTCTTTGTTTGTTATAGATAGCTACAGGTTGACAAAGTAATACATTTCTACGGGTCAATAACAATATGTCAGTGTCCTGAAATAAGTCAATATAATACTATTCCAATGTGACACTGCTGGCGTTATCTAGACTCTACCCAGAAGTCTAGCCGCAATTTGCAACTCTGGATTTTTTTTATTATGGGATGAATCTAGAGTTGCAATACCCTCCATTAACTCCCCATTCATCCAATTTGCGTTTGCGATCTGCTTGTATTAAACAACGTTAAACTCACCAACATTGCAGCTCTAGGCCGCCAAGCTTGAATTATCCTCTTTCAATCTGCCAAGCTTTTGTTTCATAAAAATCCACCGTAGACATGTTATGAGCTACTTTCTGTCAAGAAATTCTGTGCAGGTGATTCTTTTTGTTGGAGTTTGGAAGCACTCGTTTTTATTAATGGGTCGTGCACTGCGGGTGCCTCCTGCATTATGTGCAAATTCGAAATGGGTGGTACGCAGGGCCGTTCAGTGACTTCGACCAGTGCTTCCAAACTCCAACACTTGCACTTGCAGAATCACTTGCACAGAATATCTTGACAAAGTAGCTCATAAGATGTGAAAGAGGATAATACAAGCTTGGCCTAGAGCTGCAATGTTGGTGAGTTTAACGTTTAATACAAGCAGATCGCAAACGCAAATTGAGTGAATGGGGAGTCAATCGAGGGTATTGCAACTCTAGATTCATGGAAGCACTGAGAAAACTGTTCTTTGTCCTTTTTTTTTTCAAACTTAACTACAGGAGCGGTGGTCTCAAACATAGAGGAAAACATGACCGAACACGACTCTCTCACTGTATAACAAAATGAAGTAAAAACTTCTATAGACTGAGACTTAGGGAAACATTTTTCCTTTTATTTTATCATGCTCATAAAGTTATCTGTGCTCAAAGTGCAATTAAAAAGCAAACGTTTCGGTCCTAAGACTTTCGTCAGTGCTATCTATATAGCACTGACGAAGGTCGTTTGCTTTTTAATTGCACTTTGAGCACAGAGCACCTTATGATCATGATAAAATAAAAGGAAAATGTTTCCCTAAGTCTCAGTCTATAGAAGTTTTTACTTAATTTTGTTATACAGTGAGTGAGCGAGTCATGTTCTGTCAAGTTTAACTCTAGATTCATCCCATTATGAAAAAATCTAGAGTTGCAAATTGCAGCTACCCAGAAGTCCATTTTTGATTGTGGTGTAATTTTGTCCAATCTGTATGGTAAAGTATGTTAATACAATATTACTTATACAATTGAGATGGTTGTATTTTGTCTGTCTGCTCTTCTATTGAGGCATTTCGATCGTGTCAAAGGTATGTCTCACCTAGACACAAGATCTGACAAAAACTTTGACCTGATGGTCAATATTCAATTTATCCCCTGAGCAAGCACCTGGGTTCCATTAGCTCAATGGTAAAAATGTCAGCACTTGCAAATCTAGGGTAGAAGAGGAAAGTTACAACGTGTAGCTTTAACTAAAATCAAAACGAGGCTTTACAAATAATCACTTTGTGAAAATACCCTTCGTTTTGTCCATTTACTCCATATATAAGCCTAGTATTTTGGTTGTATATGAAATCTTATCTTCCATTTGTTTATCTTTGCCAGTTTTAATAGTGGATCCTTTTTTTAAATGGTATGTTTTTTTTAAATTATTACACAATAAATGTTTTTATCTCAGCCAAAAATAGCCCAAATTACTAATGACTAATAAAAACTAAACACAAATGTAAGCATTTTCACAAAATGATAACTAAACTGACAAACCAGCTTTGAAAATATATGAAATGTACCTGAAACAGAAGATCAATGGGGTGGCTGGTCAATGCGCCACCATGGCATCTACTGTCTGAGAGAATGTGAACAAGGCTTCATGTTGTCATCTCACCTTTGCCTCTAGTTTGACATGTTGGAGATGGATCGTCTGGAGAGGAAGCTTGTGAACCTGCCTCTGCTCCAAGATCCGTCCTCGTACATCCCAGACACAGTGGACCTCACAGAGGACGCCCTCGCTCGAGAATACTGGCTCTTCTGCTTCGAGGAAGCGCTAGACGGGGTGTGATGATGATAGTGTCTGTGTCTCTTTGTACTACTGCCAAAATTGACAATATTCAAACCGTGGTCATAATTTTCTCTTACGTCATTCCTCCTTTACACCCCTTATTTGGATGAGATTTTCCCCAAAACTAGGGTTTTAGTTTAATTGGTTGGTTCTGAAAATGATTGCTACATGCTCCATGTGGCTATAGTTGACTTCTAATAGTCTCGTCAATAAATTACATTAACATGTAGGAACGTATTGCTGCATATTTGTGAACATTGTATAGAGATTTTCTGAGACACTGCAAAATCTATGGCCATTTGTCGACCACATGCGGTAAAACACAGCCTGATGTCAGCTTGGTGTGTCTGGGCATTTATTCTCGTGTGTCTGTCTGTCCGTCCACTCCCAGCATGGCTGATTAATTGGAGCTTTGTGTCTTTGAACAGGTGGTGAAGAGAGCTTTGGCGAGCCAACCGGACATCCCTGAGGCTACTGAGCGAGCTGAGAAGTTCCGTCAGAAATACAGACACAAGCTGCAGACCCTCCGCCATCAGCCATTGTAAGGGTTCTCTCGTTTCTTTCATGTCAAATGACCCACAAATGATTGCTTTTAAACATTTGACTTCATTGCCACACAAATATAAAGAGCAGTCATTTCTTATATTCTTTTTAAATGCCACAAAAATAAATAGAAGCAGTTACGTCTTGCATACGTTTGAAATGTCAGTTACTGTTATACAGTACCATTTAATTATATTTAGTGTAGACGTACTATTAGTGTGGCCAGGGATTTCTTAATTTCATTGCTCACACAGCTACTGCCATTTGACTAAAGTCCTGTGTATATATATATATTTTTTAAAGAAATGTTTGGCATTGTGCATTTTCCTTTACAACCAAAGCTCTAAGCATTGGACACATTACATTTGGAAAGGCATTAAGCATAACATTTGGAAAATAGTAGTATTAAATAATAATATCCAATTATGAATATATCTTATGCTTGGCCTGCTTAACCATTATTTGTTTGACTTGTACATGTACTGAGCCATTCTGATCTACCTAAGAATACTGATATACATGTGATGCCATGGTCGCTGCTTTATCAGGACATTGCACTAGTCGAAAGGTAATGGTTAAAGCATGTCAAGTCTAAGATATAACAAGTCTCCCCTAAATGTCAAACTATTCAGAAATGTACAGGTGCTGTTGCACAAAATCGGTCATTTTTAGAATCATGAAAAGTCCTTGCTTTTTATAGGTCATGATACTCAATTAGCCAAAACCTGAACACCACCCAAACTGCTCTTCCTCCGACATTAGAGCTGCCTTCCTGTCATCCTAGTAGTTGTGTGTTTTGTGTATATACACGTATATTTTCTCTCTTGCTAATGTAGAGTGCTTCTCTTCTCACCTAGTGCTTATGGATCCCTCACTGTCAGAAGTCTGTTAGACACGAGGGAACACTGTTTAAACGAGTTCAACTTTCCTGATCCATTCTCTAAGGTCTGAGTGAAATCTATCTCTCATTCACTCTCTCTCTCTTTTTTCCATGTTTCCACTGCTCTTTGTAGTTAATCTGTTTCTTGTACTACAACTGCTCTTATGTCGGGTTGCCACTGACTGCTCAGTGGTCTAACAAACTTATTTGTTAGACCAAGTTTCCGTTTATTTTTTAACCTCAAAAATCTGGAGTTAGACAATGGGAAATTAATAGATGACAAGTAGCCTTTAACTTTTTATTTTGGCCTCAGTAAATTTCAGCATTTTTGTGGTATTTGGTTTATAATTTTAAACCCAAGTAACAATTATTTAATTGTTTTCAGTGGGGAAATAGAAGCTGCATCTCATACAGTTTGTCTGCTCTGTTCCAGATCAAACAGAAGGAGAATGACATGGCTCTCAAGTACTACCAGACTATCGTAAAGGCCCTGGAGCTACTGAGCTGGGAGGAGAAGCAGTTTGCTCTGGTCAGAGGTGTCCTGGCTGGGAATGTCTTTGACTGGGGGGCCAAGGCTGTGTCTGAGTGGGTACATTTCATGGTTTCAGTGTGTTTTGTTGTTTTTTGCCAGGTGCTTGAAAAGCATCCTGGCCTACATTCACTACTACCTCTAGCAGCGAACTAGTAGACACTTCATGATTGGCTGCCTCGTCTCTAGGCTGCTTCTAAGCCAATGGGAGATTTGCCCATTAAACCCATAGAACGGCATAAACCCATACTTGTGAGCTTTGTGAGCACAAACTGATTATACTCTAGATGTTCATAAACTAGTTTTCTGCACCTGGCAGTTATGACTCGTCATTTATTTTCTTAAACTACAGGCTTTAGTAGTTTAAATCAGTCCTTCTGCCATGTTTGCAAGCCATAACTGGACCTCTAAGTCAGTGATTCGCAACCGTTTTGATTCAAGGTACCACAGTTTTATATGCATTAACCCATTAAGACCCAAGGCCAGTTATACGAATGTCTTCTAAATCAGTAGTTGTCACACTTTCAGACAGTAAAACTCCATTTGGTTCTTGAGTTTCAGACTGTAAAACTCCATTTGGTTCTTAAGTATCAATCATTTAGCTGGGGACCCCCAGAACCCGCTACCGCAGGGTTCCTCAGACCCCACATTGGGAACCATTGCTTTACATCTTGATTAGTTTGTTGCCAGGACAACTGAACTTAATGCCACTTAATTTCTTTTTCAAAATTACTGTCCCCTCATTATATAAAAAGACAGAATTCGTAATTAAACTGCAGTTAATGAAGTCTGTATAACAAGGCTTTATGGTTTGTTTTGTTTTATGTTTTGCTCCACTGTATGTACAAAGCTGTTTCAATTCCCAAATTAACTGGTGCACACTGTTCACTGTTGTTCATTTACGCAGTGTTCTAGAATCTGATCCAGAGTTTGGCTTTGAGGAGGCTAAACGGCAGCTGGAAGGTATGGAAGCTACTCTCCTTTTCATCCCCATTTGTATTGTATTACTACAGTATGTGTATGGACTGATACTGTTTCAACACATCTCCTTTTTCTTCATGTATTGGTCTTCACTATAACCGCTAACTGCCCCAGATACGTAGGCCGGTGCCTTGCATGGTTGCCTCTGCTGTCAGTATGTGTGAAATATGAGTGAATGTAATACACATTGTACATAGTGGATGAGAAGCACTTTGGATAAAGGCGCTATAGAAAGACTATTTTCTATCAACCAATAGCTGGCATTAATGAGGATCGATATATGTTTTAAAATTGTAAAAGTTCCTTTAAGCTATTAGTAATATTGAAACGTTTTTATACAATATATTGTATTACCTTAATCGCACTGGCCTATTGATTTAGCTCATCTCTACATGCATGTTTCCTCAGAACGGCCATGGCTTGTTGATGCCTATGACCAGTGGCTTGAAAGAATGAAGGTCTGACTTTTGCTCACCTTTTAATAACATAATTTTGTCTATTTCACTGCATTTATACCATCGTGTTCATTTAGCACACTTTGGCTTTTATTTACATACTTTACATTACAATGTGTAATGTCTATCTTGCTGGAAATGCAAAATATAATTTGAACATAGTCCATCCTGGTTTTCTCTTACAGGGTCCTCCTCACAAGTGTGCCTTGTTTTTCGTAGATAATAGTGGAATGGACATTATTCTAGGGGTGATGCCCTTTGTTAGAGAGCTTCTTTGTCGTGGAACAGAGGTAAGAAGACCCCCTAATTTACTACTGATGACTAATTTGACTAAAATACCCATTGGGAATCTTAACGTTTTATCTCACCCTAATGACACTTTTACACACTAAAATGTTAATTTAACTGTGACTGTAAAAGGAGATTTTATTGTGTAGTTGTAAACACTATTATACTTTGCTGCACTAGACTTAGTTAAACGGATGTGAGTTGGCTCTGTGCTTTCCCCCTCTACAGCAAATCTCTTTGCCAAAACTAGCCAGATCAGCTATTTTGTGTGTTTGTGTGATGTTTCCTCTGAATATGGATGATGCGGTTAAAGTTGTTAACCATGGTCTATACATGGCCCCCACCTTTTTTCCACTCATCACGTGGAACTTGTAGTTCAGTTGGTTTCACAGAATGTTTGCCAAATATTTGCCTATTATGACATTCATATGGTTAATCACTTATGCCCCATCTCTTGGTTTTCTTCATAGGTTGTGCTGGCCAGCAACTCAGGTCCAGCTCTAAATGATGTGACAAATGGTGAGCTGCAGATATTGACAGGACGAATAGCTGAAATGGATCCTGTGATTCAGTGAGTATTGGAAATGCTTTAAAAAAACAATGCAAAGTTTAATACTTGTCTAACTGTGATACAGACTACGCATTTAAGATAAACAATAATGTAATGGCACTCTCCGTCTCATCCAGCAATACATTCAATACATTCTACTACGATACATATTGTATCTGGTCTTAATTACAGTCTTTATTACACAACTCAAGAGCTTTCCCAATTACGATGCACGGTTGTGCATTAAGCCATTAAGAATTGAGGTCGATTCTACAATTGCCTTTTAGATCAGTAGTTGTCAAACTGTTTTGGGCTGCGGATAGCAGATGTATAAGCTTGCAGCGCAGCACGAAGTGATGCAATGTGAGCTTCTATAACTGATGTTTTTGAGAACCACTGTTCTGAACCAATGTTCTATGTTGCTATATACGTATACAGCTCCTTCTCAATTCATTGTAGTATTAAAACCTTTTTTGGTTTTAATCTTGATGATTATGCCATACAGCTCATGAAAATCCAAAAATCCCATCTCAAAAGATTAGAACGAGACCACTAAAAAAAAGCTTTTTTAATCAAGAAATGTCGACCATCTGAAAAGTATATTAATGTATGCAGTCATTATTTGGTCTGGGCTACTTTTGAACAAATAATATCATCAATGGGGCGTGGCATGGAGGTGATCAGCCGTTGTCACTGTTGAGGTGTTATGGAAGCCCAGGTTTTCTTTGATAACAACCATAAATTAATTTGTATTGTTGAGTCTCATGTCTCACACCTTCCTCTTGACAATACAACCTAGATTCTCTGTGGGGTTCAGGTCAGGCCAGTTGGCTGGTCAGTTAAGCACAGTAATAGCATGGCCAGTACACCAGTTACTAGTAGTCCTGCTGGAAAAGGAAGATCAACATAATGGGCCAGTCAATCTAAGGTTTGACCAAAATAAATTGCAATAGTAATCATTCAAGGTTTTTTAGGGTCATCCCAATAACATATGTTTTTGGATCATTTTGTTAAATGTTTTTAATTGAATGTTTCACCCTAAAGCCCCATAGCCACTGCCTAATTGCTCATTGGAATTCCCTGCGGCTCACAGAGCCTGAAAGTGTAAATGTGTTGATGTCATCGTTGTGCAGGTTGGGATTGAAGGAGGACAGACTGACATTAGTGCAGAGTGGCTCCAGCTCTCCATGCCTGGATTTGAGGTTAGTCACAGAACCACGCTCATATAATATTGTTGTTGTCGGGCAGAAACCTTTTGACTCCAATGCCCAACTTTGTCAGACAAGAGTGTCACACAAAAGTAGCAAAAACCAAAAATAGCTGATCGACAAGCTCACAATTCATCACAATGCAATACCATCACTAGATATTGTGACTAAAAAAGTACATTGGATCAATTTGAACACAGGTTATTTTTGTTCCATTTCTAGGCTGTATTTCAGAAAATGTGCTTATTTAAAGTGCTGAAGGCAAATCGTGTTAATTTATTACATGCATGTTTTTAGGGGTATTAAGGGCTGCTGAATCCAAATCTGCTGTATGTAAAGCTAAAAAATGGCAGCTAAGCCCTCAAAATGGACCATTTAAAGATGGCGGCCACCACTATACTGGAATTATTACATATTTTTTACCAAACAAAGTAGATTTGTTTTTTCTTTTAGGTTTTCATATACGGGGAATCCAATTAAGTATTCTGATTTGAAAGAAAGTGTGAGGAAACTGCTTAAAACTCTATTGTGAAAAATTACATTTATTGATGAATTATTTCGCGTTAATCAGTTTAAACGCACCAAATTATTCCCAGATGTAGCCCAGGGCATGCTCTAATGATTTAGCTAGGGCACCCAAGTCTGCGACCTTCGGGGTTGCCACAGCGACCAAATCCAATATGGCCACCACCACCTATAAACGGTTTTGACTCTAAAGTTTGAACCAAATTATCTACAAATGCAAACTTGATATGTACAATTGATCTGGACAATTATAGACACATGTTGAAAGGCTTAAAGGCTTTATGATTGGGTGGACCCTGAATTAGCATATTACATACTGTAAAATGTGTACATGCATTCCTGTGAGTACCTAACCATGTTCCATCCTCTGTCTCCCTTCCTACACTACCCAAACCCTAACCCCCACCTCAGCCGTTTGGACAAGGTGCTGGCACAGGTGGTGCGGGAGCGGAAGACCGACCTGGTGGTCATTGAGGGCATGGGCCGGGCCATACATACCAACTACTACGCCATGCTCAGCTGTGAGAGTCTCAAAATGGCCGTCATCAAGAATTCTTGGCTGGCTGACCGGCTGGGTGGCAAGCTCTTCAGCGTGGTCTTCAAATATGAGGTACCGCCCGTCAAGCACCAAAGCAAGGACCCCGTGGCGCCACCGACGCCCTCGTGAGCCCATGCACGTGGAGGTTCATTAGCATAAGGGCCTGAACCTTGACAGAGGATGAGCGCCGGATATCAGGATGTGATGGTGAATGATATTACTGCCACTTGGTGAATGACTGATGGTGTGTAATTAAACAGGTTTTTGAAGGTAATCCTGATCAGGGAGGTGCATATGTAGATTTTTCTTTTACATTCTTGCTCCATTTTGTCTTTTATTGAGTGGACATTGGGTTTTATTTCTTTGATGTCTCTGCTCAACGGCTGTGCAAGTAGTTGCCACCATCTCTGCTACCCACTGCCCTCATTCCATGACTTGAGGACCGCTGTCATTGGATGGGAAATTGTCTTTGATTAATCTGGGAACCTATTTGGGGAAAATAATTATATATATATATATATATATATATATATATATATATATATGCGCTTGTTGCCATACCAGCGCCATGCTCGCACAATGAAGATGCTTTGGTCTGTGTGCACAGTCTGCACACCATCAGGGTAATTAGCTTTCAGTTGTAAAGCTTTTATTTAGCAAAAATAAGAATGTGTGGCTAATGTGCCTTGAGGCTAAGGTGATCAAAGTGTCATTCACTGCAAATGCAACCAGCTTTTTAATTCCTGTTGCAGGTTGCATAATTATTTTTTTTAAGCAATTTCACAGTCATTTATACTGAATAATTTCCCCCCCCACCCATTTTCATCCAATTACTGCCAATGGTTGAATTGAGGTTATCAAATAGTTAAGTGTTGTATATTACTATTATCCACAGTGTTGTGAGAACATAAGTTGCCCCATGAAAACCCTTTTCATAGTTGGAAAGAAGTTAGAAAAAAAAATACATTAAGTACACCCTTTTGGCAGATAACTTATAGATGTTTGTTTTAAATCAACTCGGAGGAATGTTCGTGGAATGAGTCATCTTCCTTCCTGACCTCCCATGTCGATCAAATATTTGTAGTGTCTTTCTGATGCTTGACTCAAGCATTTTGCCATCGACTGAGGCCGGAGTTGCCCGGTGTACTGTAGATCCCTTGACTTTGCCCTGAGGCTCTTGGAGGCTGTCAGACTTCACCTGACAGCCTGAACTAGAGAGATTTCTGATGATCTGAAATGCTCACAACGCGTCACACCTTGAGCTTGTAGATTGGCTATTTTCACTGTTTTATAATGACTTACTGTAAATCGTTATGGACAAAACAATTACGGTAAATATTGTATATCATGTGGTTGCAATGTATGTGGTGTCCATATTATTATTAGGCTTCCATTAAACAAGAAAGTAGAAAAATATAAATTTTCCTGGGTTACACTTAGTTTTTCACAGCACTGCAAGTAGCTGGTAATGATGATTCAGGGATGAGAGTAGAAGCACTTTATCTTACAGGGCTTGTTTGGTCTGATTTGGCTTTGTTATTCCACAAGGTGGCAGTATTCAACTGAAGTAAGTTTTTTGTTTTTCCTGAAGGTGCCTGCCTGATGTCAGAGTCAACACTGCATATTTATGCTTTTGTTGCATTTCTGTCATCAAAACACCATGAAAAAGCTAGATGTGTTATGATGTTATTGAACCAATGGACCTGCTGGTCTTAAGGTACTAATTGGCACAGGTGAATTACTGTCAAAATGATATTGGCATGATGAAATAAATACTCTTACAGTATACAGTAGATTTCTTTTTAAACATTTTTGAAATAACACCACTTAAAACAAAAAAAAAAGCCACACTATGAGATTGGAAGGTGACTCACTAATGTGTTTGTGATTTCACAAGTTCACTTTAAGGTGATGGATAAGATTTTGTCCCGCCTTGCTGTCAAATGATTCCCAAAGCTATATTTGTGTCAAGTGGACCCACTTTTGCGATAATTGCATTGTCATTTGTACATATATGTGATATATATAATACTGTTTTGTGTGTGTATATAATTCATTTGCATTACTCCATATATGCTGACAACGCACAACTGTGTATTATATTCTCCAGACAATCAGTTTTAATTAAAAGGTGAACACTTATATTTTATTAATTTCAGTTGGCGTGTTTCTTCAGCTCTGCAACAGCAGCAGCGAGGGAATTTCAAGGAACCTAATGAACTAGGAAGAGATTGGGAGAGCTGTGAAGTGGTACATGCACCCATATTTAAAGCTTTTAAACTACCCCGGAAGCTAGGCAACTCAGTTTGTGGTAGTGGAGGCCCGCTGTGCGTGCGCACTTGCCGGGGAGCTGCAGGCTTATAATGTATGAAGGTGCCCGGCAGGGGGTCTTCCAAAACCCCTGCTACCCTTCTCCCTCACTAGCTCCGTTGCCATTGTGTTTGGTGCCTACGGTGTGTGACGATAATCTGTCGGAAAAGTCTGCTACTTTTAATCTGTTATTTAAAATGTTCTTTTTGGAGTCTGTTTTCCACTACCGGTACTGAAAGATCCGGGTCAAGTGCTATTTGCATAATTCTCCTTTAACCTGAGCACAAGATGTCCAGGTTTTGAAATGTGCTTTAATTTAGGCCTTTAAAATGCCCAGATGTTATGTCGTTTTCTTATCTCTTTTTGTAGTCATACTAGGAAACTACAAAAAATAGCATAGTAACAGAACAACCCACCCATCTATGTTTGGGATTTGGTAGCCTATAGCCTACTGTAGATTTGTCCGATGTAAACATAACCATAGCATGATGGTTTTTCACATGTTGATATGATTATGTATGCAGTATGCACTTAACATGGAAACACACAGAGAGACGGTTTCAATAGCCTCATTTCAACTACAATAGGATTAGCCTCCTTATACAGAATTGTGGCTTTTGTAATTGATCTTAAGTCGTAGGAAAACCCCATAAAGTCCTGTTTTGTTCCAGGCCTTGGGAAATTGACAGTGGTGGTGACTACAAATACTGCCATAACATTAATTACTCTAGCATAGTAAACCGCTGTATTAACCTTTTGTTGACATTTGAGTAGCAATAGCAGTAATTTGTCATGTCAGGGAAAGTTTCAAGTGAGTGGTGTGTGTAAACAAACTAGTTTTTGTTCAATTATCTCAAAATGCAATTCCCTTTTCTTTTTTTTAACATTTCTGTTTCCACAAAGCAAGCTAATGAGGTCATTTCATCTGTAATCACTGGGCAAAAAAGAAAACTACATTGAAAATGTATGTCCTTTTGTTTCATGGAGGAGTTCAGCAATAGAAAAAGAATAGAACCTGCACATTCACATACTCTAATTCATTCAACAACAGTTCAAGGGAGCAAGCCTAGACTCTTCGGCCAGTTAAACTCTTTTGACCTCACGAATAGCCTAAAAGGATAATGGTGCATTTATATAGTGCTTTAATCCAAAGTGCTTTACATAGATTGTGTATTACATTCACCCATTCATGTAAGGCACCAGCCACCAACCTGCACATTTGGTCGGAGCAATTAGGGGTTCCAAGTCATGCTCAAGGACACTGACACATAACTAGGGGATCCCGGGATCGAACTGGGAACCTCATGGTTCCCATCCGGCTGCTCTACTGGCCACTGTACCTCTGAACCACTGCCGCCCCCTAGGTTTAGCCTAGGTTTGAAACTTTATGTATTAAAGTCTGGAAAGAAAATGCTGCCCACCCCTGCAAAGGCCCTACTCGCACAGGCTACAGCAGAGCATGAAGCAATAGGTAGAAATCTCAACATGGGGGATACAGGGCAAGTACATAGAAAGCATATTTTATATATGTTCCATTCCAATGTTTACTCAAGTCTTTCACTTGTACAGACATCTCCCTCCCTCTCGGTGAACACTGAAATGAATAACTGAGCTGTCTCCACAAACGGATACAGTTGAACAGTTCTCAATCTCAAAGCATTTAAAAATAACTGTGCACTTTGACGGGCTGGAATGCCTTCGGGTCGACGACAGAGTACAGCATCTTGTAATGGGTCTGGTCCACACGATTCGATACACCACCAAGATACCCATGTACCTGTCTAAATACTTCCTTAATGTTAATGAAGCACAGCACACCAGAGGGAGTGCTGTGCAACGAACCATGTGCAACCCAGATTCGGCACAAACAAGGGACTAAATTATTTTCGCTCCTATGCCACCAAAATGTGGAACGCTCTACCATAAGACATGCAAATCCCTTGACTCCTTCAAAACCACTCAAAGGGCACCTACGGACGGCTGCAATTCGAAACTGGCCCCTGTAAATTCTGAATCCCCACCCCTCCACCCTCAATGTATATCTTTCTTTGCCCTTTTTACCCCCTTTATGATGAATTCCTGTTCTGTTCTTTGGCTAAAAATGTCTTTGTACGTCTCTAAATGTTTTGATGAATTGAACAAGGTGGACCCTCTTGTAAACAAGTGTAATGCTTTATTGGGTCGTCCACTCACAGTTAACAGTCTTTGTATTGAGTTTGTGCTTGAAATGTACTGTAATTCTGCAAACTGTTAATAAATATTTCAATCAATCAATGTAGTTGTAGGCTATAGGGTGGACGTTCAATTAACTATGCACTGTTGCACAGCTTTAATTGTTAAGTCAAGCAGCTCTGCAGCTTCATGCCAATTTGTTGACATTGTAAATGTTTTATGCGGAAGAACAAAGAAAATAACATACAGTGTCTAAATGTCAAACTATCCCTTTGAGGAATCAAAACACAATAGGCATTAGGCAGCAGGCTACAGTCTGTTTGTGAATTTACAATTCGGCTTATTTGTGCTCCCTATAGTCAACGTATTTTGTTGATCCAGTAGCTACGAAATTATTTGAACGAACCCTTGGGGTTTTAAACTTGGACACGGTCTACGGTCTATCTTTTGAACAGGGCTATCAGAATTGCTCTGACAGCTCTGAAGAAATAGGGATTCATTTATAATAAAATAAAATAAATACTAAATCATTCAGACACTTAATTCAGTGTCTGTCACAGTTCTTAACTGGTTTTAAACTATTTCCCTATGATGACATAGGCTATTTTACAATTTCACTGCGTAAAATTGCGAGGTTAAACAGCGAGATAAGCAATGCGTTTTTCTTTTCTTTATTAAAATATAAAATAGCGTTCGCTGGCTGCATGGGACGGGTAAGGGTTGGGTTACACCGAAATGGTCGACCCATCATGTCGCTGACCACGGAGGTCGCTGTTTTGCCATTTCGACAAATTTCATGTGGTTGGGAAGACGTGGTGACCTAGCCCCATATGTTCCCTCTCCCTACGCTCATTCTGTAGGAGGTCATTTTGAAATAATATGTTTGTTTTTTCAGTGTTTTTTATCGTAAACTCGTTAATGTAAGCGAGTATTATCTATCAATCAGCTCGCTCAGTCTTGTTAGTCGATTGCAAAACAGCGACCTCTGCCGTCACAAACGTCAACATATAACCTGTTTCGGCGTAACGCAGCGTGCACACCGGTGCACACAGTCGCGCTCTCGGAGTTGGTAGCCTACTATCTGATAAAGCAGACGCACAGCACATCACAGCGCACATCCTCCCGGTGAGCGGACAGGACTACAGACGTTATTTCGGTCCAGTGCGCTGTCAAGCCGCAACCATATGACCGAGTTACTTTGGCAAATCTAATACATCGCAAAGAGGGAAAACGCCGGTAAGCCATGTTCTATTAATTGTTAATTAACCAACGTGTAGACGTGCCCGGCTGAAATGTGTGATCAGCATCTGTGTTTATTTAAACGGAATGGATTGATGTCCAATTAAAGCCAGACCTATGGGCAATATAATTGAGTGAAAGTTAACTTATAAATGCATGGGTAGAGATTTAATCCTACCATAGATACTTTGATTTGCAATTATGTTGCACCAAAATGTAAGTATTTACACAATAAAAGGCGTGCCTATACTTTTTGGAGTAGGCTTTGTAATTGTGGCTGATTTGCCAGTTGTTTATTTGTCTTAAAGTTGTAGCCTAGTAGTAGGCTACTGCTGAATCGATTATGTCACTGCTTAAGTTAATATAAATCTGAGGCTCACGCTCAAAGCAATATTTTTCCAATGAATTTGTTTGTGCGAACTGGAGAGGGACGGGAACTAGGGGGGTTGATTAAACTGAGGGGCCTCAGTGTGAGACTGAAATGTAAAGTGTAGGCTACACACCGACCGTAGAGCACTGAGCAGGTGAGGGGTCTTATCTTGTGGACAAGACATGTTCATTAAAGTCAGTCAGAAAGACACGCATTTGAGATGAATTGCAGGGCCTACGCCTATTTGAGGCTGCACCAGGCAAGGAAAACAAAGCCCTCGTAATCTCACTAATTAAGGATGACATATTTTAAAAAGAATAGACCTACACGATAAACCAATTAAGGGCATCTCATTGTGAACATTTTATTCTAGGTGCAAAATCACAGATGACCTATAGGCTAATTTGCAATTGAAGATGTTTGACTACCACTACTACAGTTTGAGCTAAAGTAACACCTGAGAGATTGCACCTTTTTTCCTTTTTTTTAACAGAATGGAGGTATGTAATAAGTTCACAAAATTGAAAAACACTTACTTTGTTAGTTCCCCCTGCTGCAGTATTCATTCACTGCAATACACTGGCTGATAGTTATAAAATGCACTTCACTCTCCACCAGGCTGCCGTGCTTGTTATTGTCAAGTGCAGTTGCACTTGCAATATCCACTCAGCACTGGCAGATGGACAAAGTTTGTTTGTACCAATGGGAGCAACTTAAAAGTTATTTTCCCGTGAGCGACGACACAGTTGTATGTGTCATCTAAGCATATTTAAAAAAGAATGAATGGCCTCATGTCTGTTTTACTTTAAAGCTATCTTGAGTCTTACTGTCTTACAGTAATTGAAAATGTCAAATTCCATTTCACTAGAAAATTGTGTGCTAAGACGAAGCCAAGTTGTTTTGATTTCAGTAGCCAGAGTATAGCCCTCTCTCTTGACCACTCAGGCTGGAGGGGCAGGTGGTGTAGGGATCTACCTACACCTGGGGGCACTGAGATGGACCACCACCTGTCCTTCATGCAAAAAGGCCCAACAGCACGTGTTTGTCCTGAGGAGGTTGGAGGTTTTTAATGAATCCTTCCTCAACGGAGAAAAGCAAGAAATAAACTCACAAGAATTATCAACACACAACCAGAATGACCAGTACCACTCAGACCAAAATTCTAGACCTTTACAGTCCCGAAAGTAAAGAGAAAGGCTGACTCTACTCAGGACCCGCTCCACATGTACACTCCCACGGGCTGCCACTTCAGAGCACCTCTGGTCAAAAAGAGAACTCCAAAAACTCTTTCATCCCACTGCTTTTTAATGCAGCTTTATGGATATTGTTGTTTTTATTTTATTTTCATGTAATTTTATGAATTTTATGAATCTTTTTAGAATCTTGAAAGTGTGTTTGTGAAAAGGTGTATTCAGCTGGTGTCCTTATCTGCCACTAATCAATAGATGTCATCATGGCTTTGTTCTAATTAACATTAATACAGGATAGATTCCCCCTTCCTCTTTGGCATTCTCTCTCTCTCATTCCCCCCCTCCCTCTCTCCCTCTCTCTCTCTCTCTCTCTCTCTCTCTCTCTCTCTCTCTCTCTCTCTCTCTCTCTCTCTCTCTCTCTCTCTCTCTCTCTTTCTCTCTCTCTCTCTCTCTCTCTCTCTCTCTCTCTCTCTCTCTCTCTCTCTCTCTCTCTCTCTCTCTCTCTCTCTCTCTCTCGCTGCGCACATCCCTCCCTCTCACACAGTAGTATTATGTCTTATTCACTCCTTTGGTCTCAGTCTCGCTGCATGTCTTTTGTTTGTCTCATTCTTCTGTTGCTCAGTGGGATGTCTTGCTGTGCTTCTGATTGCGTCTCACAGAATTTTTGGAACTATGTGGGTGTCTGGGGGTGGTTACCCCCGCTGTGTGTGCGTGTGTGTGTGTGTGTGTGTGTGTGTGTGTGTGTGTGTGTGTGTGTGTGTGTGTGTGTGTGTGTGGGCGTGTGGGCGTGTGTGCGTGTGAGAGGAAAGAGTGATTGCAAGCTTGATTATGATGGTGGGAACATGTGCAGCGTGTGTGTGTGTGTGTGTGTGTGTGTGTGTGTGTGTGTGTGTGTGTGTGTGTGTGTGTGTGTGTGTGTGTGTGTGTGTGAGTGACCCACAATTTGAGGACACAATTAGATGAATAACAAATCTGCAGTGCACACCATAATATATATATATTTTTAGCATTTTGAGCCACCAGGCGCTCTTTCCACCATTTGAGGACCGCAACAGTGTTCTGATCTGTGCCCAAACATCTGCTGTACCTGCAATTAGATTAGCACAGAATCATTGTGGGTGGGTGGGTGTGTCTCTCTGTCACTGCATTGCCTCACTTGCTGACAGATGGACCGTCCTTATGGCTATTTTTTATCACCCCATGTCGCTTCCAGGGATCTCCCCAACCAATGCTCACCTAAGGCTGCAAAAGCTCCCAGTCAATGTGTGAAATCCGCCAATATTGTTTGTGGAGGCTTTTGGGAGAGGAAGCATTTTATGTTGCTGAAGAAAGTGGTATTGGCCCTTGAGGAAATTAACTTTCTTTTTATTGTGCTCACTGCAGCTCGGCAGAGTTGTTTTATTATGCACAGGCGTTAACTTGGGCTATAATTTGGCTTCTTGTTATGGAGCTGATATTTATGATAATTTGATGTGAGCGAACTAAGCCTATTTCCACCCCTCGGCAGAGAGATATGAAAGTAAATACTCCAGCATCAAATATTTAACATCATTACTTATGATAAAGAGGAAGTCTTCTGCCGTTATCTGCTGTGAAAGTAGCACTTCAGGTTGGTTGAAATAGCCTAATTGCGAATGCAGTGAGCACTTACTATGAGACCTAGCAGATCATGTCTGTCTGTCTGTCTGTCTGTGTGTGTGTCCGTCTGTCCCGCTATCCAAATATGGAGTGTGTTGCATCAGCAATCACTCAGCTCCATATATGGGCACAAAAGAGGCCAGTGATTTGTTTGTTGTGGACCTGGCCCCTTTTGTGCCCATATATGGAGCTGAGTGCGTTCGCTTCCCGCGTTCGCGCGTCTTACTCGTAATACTGGTCTTACTGGTTTGCTAACTTTGCTAGTATGTGTTAGTATTAGAAGCAGAGGATTTAGTATTCAATTCAAGATTCAACGTTGTAATTTCAGTTAAAAGATTGTCAGGAATTTGTCTCAGTCTGTGCAGGAAATAAGACACATTATGTTATGCACCATGTCTACAGTATATCCCTCACACGCTATTTATGTTTATATAGGCTACAGCAATCAAATCACTATCAGGCATATTTTCAGAGAAAGTCTTAATGCAAAAAACTGTTCTTCAGGTGAAAGAGAGAGAGAGGGAGAGTGAGAGAGATCGATGGAAAATGTGGTTGATAGGGAAACTCAACCAGGCTGTTTGTGCAATTTGGCTGCTATCAACAGAAAGGAGAGCACTTTATTTCTAGTCTCTTTCTGTGAAAAAACAAACAAACACGCATGCATGCACACACACACACACACACACACACACACACACACACACACACACACTCAAGGTGGCCTGAGTCTGCATGCCTGGTTGTCTGTTTTGTTTTTTCTGTGGTTCCTTTGTTTGGTGTGTCCTTATGTTCAGGATGGTTGCTATGGCAGATAATAGAACAGGAACAGATGGCTCTTGGAGGTTTGGTGTCCCAGCAGGTGAAGTTAAAGATGCACACAGAACAGCAAGCCCTACTCCTGACAGGGATGCCTTTGGCTTCCGCCTCACTGCTTTTAGCCCCTCACCCACCTAATTCCTTCTAGACGTTGTGGTGTGGTGCTTTGGCCCACTAGCCTCACTGCTTTTAGCCCCTCACCCACCTAATTCCTTCTAGACGTTGTGGTGTGGTGCTTTGGCCCACTAGCTGTTAACTGTAGTTTTGTATAAAGTCCATCACCACATTTCTGGCAGGCCCTATAAATGCAAATGTCTGTGACTGAAGAAGTTACATTTGTCAGCTGGTTGGTCTAACAACGAAATAGCCAATCGCAGAGCAATCATCCAAACGGACTATGGGATGTAGTCTATCCTAATAACCAGCCTTTAATTGTCATTTGACTCTGCTGATGCTACTTCCCATGGTTGACTCAGTACATATCTCTGACCCTTGGGCTTAGTCAGCCTGGACGATTTTATTAGTATTAAACTGGCATGACCAAACCTCTATAGATAACACAAAGCTTTCACACCACTGACTGATGAAGTTATGCACCATCAAAGTTAGGGCACACATACGCACTGTAGCCAACGCCTTGTGTGGGTGGTGGACAGTACTATGCCGGTTTTATGGTGCAGTAACTGGAGTTAATTTGACCTACATTGGCGTGTTAGCTCACTGATATTTCATATGAATCCATGGTCAAATCTAGTATAGGTCAACGGACACTAGATCAGACCATTTGAGTGTTTATACAGTACTTCCTGTATTTCTTCATAAATATTGACCAGTGTTCGCAGAAGGGTTGGCAATCGTTGAGTTTCATTTACAGTAATTTAAAATCTTAATAGATCTTTAATTATTGATACATTGGATAAGTCCTCGCGCTCTAATACTACTTTACTGTAACTTGCATTTTAAAGAAATCCCCACCTCTTGATTACAGAAAATGGGTTTTAGAGAGAGGACTTCAGCCTGGGAACAGCGGGGGTATATCAGATACACACCCTCCTCGACAGCAGCCCCTCACCCCTGGGTCTGAGACTAAGTACTCACTTAGATACCACCACATGACCTGGTCCTCATACTCCATACACCCTTTCCACATGTCTTTCACACTTTGATCCGCTGTCCCTCTCGTTGTACCAGCGTGGTCTCCAAGAGACTTAGCAGCAGATGCTTGCCCGCTGTGCTCTACCATCATCACAGTGATTTATAATACAGACGCTTCATGGCGGGTGGAGGGGCTGTGGTGGTGGTGTTCTCGCACGGTGTGTAGTGTGTACCACACAAGACACCAGAGAGACCATGCTTAAGACACGGAATGCTACCCACCGTGTCCCATTAGCACTTGCGGACTAAGGACCATGGGTTTGCGGATAGATTAATGTCTCAGAAAGGAAGGCAATGGGTTGGGGGGCCATGGTGCTGGGGGGGAAACTTCCATCACCACTGCCCTGCCTTGACAGGTCTATTCAAGCCTTACTTGTTGAGTCCTTTCGGTCTCTATCACTTAAATCTCTTTTGTGTGAGAGTCTAGAGGAGGTGGAAACATCTTAAATTGTGATGCAGCTCTGACAGCTATGGCAGTCTCTCATTCTGTGTCAGATTTAATAGATTCTGAGAGGTAGTCTTGTTTTGATCTGTGTTTACTTTGCCATTCAACACCAGAATGGTTTATTTGGATAAATATGATTATGACATCCATTCTTAATTTGGAGTGAGGCCCTTTGCCTACGTATTAAGGCCCCTTCCAAAATATCCAGTTCACCATACACTCAGCGAGTCTCTCACATTAAATTACCTCCCTAGGTTCCATCCTGGAGGCTAATCTTTCCGGTGATAAAAATGGCCACCAACGTAATAAAAAAAGTCAACCAAAGAACAAGATTCCTTTACAGGATTTCCTCACTGGTCAACAAAAACACCTTTAAGACCATAACAGGAGCCCTCCTACATGGTTTCTTCGACTATGCATGCACCTCTTGGTACCACAGCACCTCAAAGGCCCTTAAAACAAGACTCCAGACTTCCCAAAACAAACTGGTCAGGCTCCTACTTGGCCTCACCCCCAGAACCCACCTCACCCCTGTCCACTTTGACAGGCTGGAATGGCTTAGGGTCGACAACAGAGTACAGCATCTCTAAATGTTTTGATGAATTGAACAAGGTGGACCCAAGTGTAATGCTTTATTGGGTCGTCCACTCACAGTTAACAGTCTTTGTATTGAGTTGTGCTTTTAATTCTGCAAACTGTTAATAAATATTTCAATCAATCAATCAGTCAGGCTATAGTATCTTCTGCACGTCTGCAGTACCCCATCTGATTGTAGTGATTCGCAGCAGTGAGCGGGGGATGAAACCCCAGTGTCCTACTCGCCAGACCGACGCACAACCTAGTGACCTACCGTGCCAATAGGGCAGTGCTGTTTGTGGGCTGGGTCTTGGCTGGGGGGTACTGTACATGAGCATTGCCTTTCTACCCACCATGCTCATTTTCCCATGGCTCCACACATGCCAGCAACACCTCATCTGTCAAACAACGCACACAGGCCCGATGACTGACCAAACACTTTGCGCCGTGATAGAACCCTGTCCTCCCCCGCAAAAGGTCTCACCTTGGCAGTCGGCAGTATCACAGTGCTGTTGTTTGCAAACAGCACAGCTGCTTGAAGTCCCAGAGGCGAGCTGGAGCAGCCAGCCATCTAATCCCTGCAGGGCAGCAGTGCCGTGCAGGAGCACATCGTTTAGAATGCCCCCACGACACCAGAACCCTGAGCACCCAGCCTCCCTGTAGTCTGTCTCTGTGTGTGTGTGTGTGTGTGTGTGTGTGTGTGTGTGTGTGTGTGTGTGTGTGTGTGACTGTGTATTTGTCAGAATTTATTGAGAGGATGGCCCCTTGAGATGCAGCATCTCGTTTTAGAGGGGGGCCTATACATACAACTACAACATTACAGCAGTACTAAAGACACATAGGTGCAACATAACATACTGTACAAATACACAGGACATACAGGTACAGTTAGCTTTCTCCCCTTCACCCACCTTGTAGTGGTCGATAAGGTCTCTCCCGTCCTTCATCGTGGTCACACACACACACACACACACACACACACACAGAATGGTGCACTATCTGTGTGTTTGCAGATTTTGCACAGACACGCCGCACAAACATTTCTGTACAAACACGGCCGCGCACACGCACATACTGTGCCATATATGCAGGGCAGGCACACATAAGAAAGTGCATTTACAAACACACACACACACACACACACACACACACACACACACACACACACACACACACACACACACACACACACACACACAGAGATAGTGCACACACCCACGCACGCACACACAATCACATACCAGCACCAACAGCTCAATACTTACTCCCATATTGATTTTCTGTACGGCCTGCACCACCGCCTGTCCTTTAACACAAAGGACTCGCTCGCCACAGCCCACCAAGTGTTCTGTGTTCCTCCCTATGTCCCTGTATGTCAAAGTGGACAACAAAACACACCCCATATTCTGGAAGGACCTCTGAAACTGTCATTCTTTAGCACAGTTTATTTCATGAGTTGGGACTATTATTGCATCAGTTAATGGTTGGTGCGAAGGTGTTGCCCCTCTGCTCTAAGATACATGGTTTCCAAGAACAGTTTGCATTATTAAAGACTCCATTGGTGATCTTTCTTAGTGACTCAGTCATGGGTTATAACAGTATTGATTTTTGGTTGAGGCTTGCAGATTGGAAACCAAGCTTTCCTCATGCACTCAAAACACATTTAGTACATGTATAACTTGTATGCTCCATGCATAACGCATGATATTTTTCAATGTTTTACAGACATTGCAAATCTAGGCAACCACATTCTGCAGCTTCTGAATACGTTTAACCCATTTTGAGCGGGAACCCCTTTTGGTGGTTACATACATTATGTTATAATTTAGCTATTAAAAAATATTAATATCTACAAGCTATGAGCTTGTAGATCTGCTATTTTTGAAAAATCATTAAAATGTGCCTCAAATCTTTCAGAAAATTGTCATGATTTAGAAAACATTTATTTATTTATTTCGACGTCAGGATGACGTGAATGGGTTAAAATGGGCCACACAGCTGTCACATAAGAATCAGTATTTTGTCATTAGTATCATACAATAATGCCTCCATGGAGTGGTTTTCAGCAAACATTTCACCTCATAGACTTTGGAAATGGAAGTGAGGGGTGGAGGGCTCAGTGAACAGGCAGTGATGGACGACGTGTGCGCAGTGCAGTCTGAGTGTGGTGCTCCATGCATGGGAGTCATCTGTTACACGACAAGCACTGTCCTTCTACTGATAAAGCTTGTGAGATAGCCTAGCCAGCTTGAGAGGCAGGTATAGTGAATGTGTGCTACTACTACCATCCTTGTGTCTATTCTGGAACAAATTGCACTATACTATGCATTGCAATGCATTCTAATAACTTTTTTGCGCGCACCTAATTTGGTTAATTTAGATCATAAATGCATATAGCTGTACAGTGATGGATGTAAGTTTTCAATATAATAGGTCCCCCCCCCCCCCCCCCCCCCATAACGTAGCAGGATAATGTATGCATACTGTGGACGCCGTGGTAGTTGGTTTAATGCGTCCTTTCATTTTCACCATATTTTAGCCAAGTGGCCCCCCTAGGCAGAAAAGGTCTGCCTAGTCCCTAAAAACTGCTTTCACTTCACACCCTGCTATTGTTAGTTTAGTAGTATCCCTGTAACTATCTATTGAAAAACTACTGAAGAGAAAAACCTGCTGGTAAAATCTCTCTTCTGGGATTATTCAGACTTGTGGGTTATAAAGTCAAATCAATTGTGCTAGATTCTACATTGGCAACACCATCTGAAGCGTACCCATAGCGCTGGCTGCTTGTCTTAACAAGAAGATTTTGTTCATCGCTCACTCATGTGCAGTGAAATGTTGGTGCGAGATGCTCCTCAGACGTCTCAGACTGTGCTAACAATATACCAAAGCAAGACATAATAACAGGTATAACACTAGAAATGCACTCTGTCGAGCTGCCAACTTGCACTTTGCACACAAGTTGGCCATGGCATGAATGGACTACTTGTGTGCAAGCAGAGTGTGCAACTTACATTCTGTTTGGCGCCCCGGCTCTCCACCTACTGCGCTATAAGCAGACCCCAATCAAGTTATTAAAACATCTGACATATATAGTTAATATACTATAAACTTAAATTGGTTACGTCATCCACGTACTTCTTTCAAACATGTTTTACATAAACACACATAGTTACGTCATCAACGCCACCAACACAAGGAGGCGATCCAAAGGGACCACCGACATACGCAGCAAGCTGCCAACTCGCGCTCTGATTGGCCGAGCGACGCGCCGATGTACACACGCAGCGCCCTGATTGGCCGAGTAACAAGTAAAAATCACATCCGTGTGCACTGAGCGGTGCAACTCCCCTCTCTCTCCCCCCCCCCACCTCTCCTCTCTCTCTCTCTCTCTCTCTCTCTCTCATTAGCAGGCAACAGGCAGCACTAATACTATCTCTCTCTCTCTGTTTCTGGCAAACAGCGCCCCTACTGGTACTAATAGTCATATACTCGTGCTCATGGCCACATAGGTGGCCACATAGGTACGCACGGACATTGCTGGTTGTAGGAGTGGTTGCACCACTTAAAAACTTGGCATAAGAATTAACCAAGTAACAATGTGAAGAGATTATCGCGCGTGTAAAGTGCTTAATCGAAATCACTTTTTTGTATTCCTTAACCTGTCCATTTCAAAGAGTGCATGATATCTGCAGGGATACCTGTCAGGTTGTGGGTGTAGTAGTTAGACCTTCAAAAATAGCTCACTGCATAAACATCCACTTTTCATATCACCACTCAAATCATTCAGTCAACCGAGACAATGTTTGCTTTTTCCCCCTCCCCCCAGCAGGTGGTGCTGTGTTTACAGACAATGGCCGTCTCCTGGAGTGTGATCTTGGCGTTCCTTCTAGCCACCCTGGCGGTTTCACGCAGCGCTGAGCCTGGAGCCACCGCTCATGGCAGCAAGAGGAGACTGGCACAGATTTCAGCAGGTGGCAGTAGCAGCAATGCCCTGCAGTACCCTGGCCCAGGCTCACAGAGCCACAACCACGGCAGGGAACATGGGGGGCACGGCAGCCAGGGGTCTCGGTTCGCCAAAGGCGGCGCCGGGTTGCTCTCCCGGAGGCCAGTTCACCCATTGGCCAGGCCTGAGGATGATGGAACCGGTCTGGAGGGCCTGAGTCCTGTGAGGTTGGAGATGGGCCCTGGCCGGGAGAGAGACAGGGTCCGTGCCAGCTTCAAGAGTCTGTCCCCGGCGCACGATAACCACCCGCTAGGGCCGCGCAAGGGCAGGGGCCACGGAGGACATGGCCATGGGCACCATTTTGACCATAGGAAAAAGGGGAGTCGACGTGATAAAGGTCGGCATGGAAAAGGTAAGCTAGTAGATTGAAGGTAGATAATAACATCTACTCTCTACATAAATTAGATAGATAGACAAACAGAGAGAAGCAGACAGACACATATATCTTCAAAGAGGGTTCTAAAGCATTACTGACGAAAATAAAATAAATTTGTTCGACCAAGACAACCAGAAAAGGCTAGTGCTTCTCATGTAGGCTGAGACAAAATTGGCTATTTTCAGTTGCTTTTCACACATTATCTTCCAAATCGCTTCCTTTTGCTCCTAAATTAAATTCTGGGCCTTGTGTGTTCCTTGGGGGGAGAGTCACAATAGACTAATAGGAATGCAGAGAGGTAGCGGGGAGCCTGGTTGTCTTATACAGGTAGGTGCTGATCAGTATCTTGAAATCTATTCTTTATTTGACTGGGAGCCAGACAAGGTCATAGATGACTGATGTGATGTGGTCCCTGGATCGGGCTCTGTTCTGGTGAGAAGGCGGGTGGCAGAGTTTTGTACCTACTGTAGTTTCTTGAGAACCTTGGAACCGTATAGGAGGCTATGGCCGTAGTGGAGTCTGGATGTGTGAGTGTACTGTCATAGCCTCCTATACGGTGTCACCACCGGGTATAGGCTTTAGTTTAGACATACTATTGGTCCGACCATCATTAGATCGACAACCTAACTCAAACTCAAACCCTAACTTAACCCTAAACGCAAGCACGGGAGCAGCGCATGTCCAAGGGACGAAGGCGAGCAATGTTGCGAAGGTGGAAAAAGTGATCTGGTTGACATGGGACTGGAAGGAGAGGGTGGGGTCCAGGATGACACCAAGGTGGCAGACTTGGGTGGAGGCGGGTGACAATGGAGCCATCAAGAGTGGAGCGGGTGAGGGAGTCACATTTGCTGTAGTCACTACTACTTTTGTAGTATACAGTATGTGAGTCATGTACTTAATGTACACTAAACAATATTATTTACGAATAGCTCACAATGTTCGTTTTGCCAGAGATGTGAAGCTTCCTGACGAAGTAGAATATATTTCCTTGACTGGATTGTCCTAATGTACCGTACAGTATATGGCAAAAACAGCCTATTTGCCACTCAAAGCCAGTTAAAACACACCCAAAGAATCAGGTGTGAAGTTAGAGTTGGTTTGTTTGGTTTGTGAATAATCAATCTCTCCTCTCCTCCCCCACCTGTGCTTTTGTCCAGGGTTTCTCCCAGACCCTGAGCTCAGCACTCTTCTAAAGGACAGGGATCTGTTTGAGGAGCCTCCCCCCTCCTCCTCCTCCGACGCCTCCCCCTCTCTCAGCGTGACCCCGCCCAGTGAACCTCCTCCCCCCATTGCCACCGCTGTTGGCTCCGGCTCGTCCATGGTTGCCACGGTGATGAACGAGCATCCCCCAACACTGCCCCCAGCCTCCACCAAACCACAGGTACCCTCTATTGGAAACCCAAGTAGTGCTCGTTAAAGGGGGGGGTGCATCTGTTGTGTGACTCCCAATGTGCAAGGGAAATAGAGCGAATAAGGCTGCCCACCCACCCTCCTTCCTCGTTCTTCCTCAACAGACGTGATATTACAATAAAGCTCACATATTTCATTTTGGAAAGTGACGCTGCCTTCACAGGAAGCCACCGGTGGCAGTGGCAGCTGTGAGAAATATCAGCCAGTGAGCCAGGCTCAGTGGTTTTTGGTCACGGTATATATGACAGATATGGCCATGCATAATAGCATGCAGGCCCCCCGGGTCACAATGGTGCCGCTGGGTCGAGTAGCACTCACTCCATAACTGTCACCCCTAGTCTCTTTATTGCACACTGTACGTTGGCAGAACAAATATGTCTACATAATATACTGCCTGGGTTGCATGTGTCTGGCTGAAAATTCCCATTGAATGATTTCAGTGTCATATGCCCCCTTGTCTGCACTCAATCAGATCTCCTCTTCTACACACTGTAAAATCTGTGTTCATTTTGCTCCGAAAGTGTACATTAATTGACCCATACATATACCGTATTTAATGTATTTATTTATTTATTTTCATATGGCTTTGTCATGAACTATATGTTTAAAAAAAATGATTGTGACAAATCTCCACCAGGAGGCATGCTCTAATATTAATACTTACACTGTCTGTCTGTCTGTCTGTCTGTCTGTCTGTCTGTCTGTCTGTCTGTCTGTCTGTCTGTCGTTCGTCCGTCCGTCCGTCCGTCTGTCTGTCTGTCTGTCTGTCTGTCTGTCTTTCTGTCTGTCTGTCGTCTGTCGTCTGTCTGTGTGTGCATGTGCGCGCCAGTAGGCATTCTGTGTGGAACACAGAGCGACCAACAGAGGCAGGCATGTACTGCAACAAGCAGTATCTCTTCTATCTTTTCATGAATACAATTCAAATATGTTTCTGTTGAGGTGTAGCTCTCTCTCTAGGTTAATGGAGACGCAGGCATGCTTGCTTATAAACCCACACACACATTAGCACACATACTACGCACACACACTCACGCGTCGTGCAAGCATGACTGCACGCATGCAGACGCACACGCGCACATAATCACCAATCGTGTGTGATAAAACCTTTAAGACATCGTTAACCACAGTAAATGATAGGCTAATAGTTTCTGATCCTCTGCATTGATGATGTTTGTAACTTTTTTTTCTGAGGCAGAGTTGAGAATTCTCCCAGCTACAAATAGACTAGTAAATGGTCAGCATTTCTATTGCACCTTTATCCATAGCACTTTACTACGGTATGTGTGTGTTGCATTCACCCATTCACAAACTGACAGTAGAGGCGACCTTGCAAGGTACCAGCCTCATCAGCAGCAGTCAGGGGTTTATATCTTTCTCAGGGACACTGGGACCGATGAGCCAGAGAGAGAGAGCAAAAACTTCTCTCCTTTCTCCATTGAACTGACTAGAAATGTTTAACACTAAGGAAAGTCAACTTGTGGAATTGGACATTGCAATTGCTACATTTCAAGCATTTTAGCCAACACTCTTATCCGGATAAGTGGACTCATCACTATGAGTTATGGTGTACATTATGTGCGTGGCTTTGCTGGCCTTGTGTTGAGTGTTTGATGTCTGAACTGTTAGGCTGCTTGGTATGCTGTTTATGCTACCGAGTAGACTGAGCATGTCTTTATTCTGCGAGCAGTCAGATATTACTGTTGCCCACAGTGGAAAAACAAGTCATCGCGCCCACCTCCCCTGGACCTGCGCTCAATGACACTGCAAGACTTCTTAATTAATGTTCGATCCCATGTTGATGGCTAAATGAGCAGTCGAGCACTAGTAGTACATCGCAATTAATCTAATTGACGCATACACTTCCTGTGGGTGAGAGCAAATGAGTATGGATCGATAGGCGCGTGAAGGGCTTATGTTTTGATAGATCATTCTTTCAATGACCCCGCCTCCCACATTACCCCCCCGGGGCGCCTCTAGGAGGCCTGCCAACGTGATTATTTTTCTTACTTGATTTGAAGGGGAGTGACACTTTTATAGTTTTATTGGAGTTTTATGGCATTTTTAGCTAAAACAATTCACAGTGCAGCTGTCTTGTACTGCGATGGCATCCGGACTCCATGGAAATGACAGGAATTAAAGCACTTTTCTGCCTTGGTGGAAGATTTACATTCACTCATGAATTTTAATGAATTCCTGAACAGTCAGCTTCTGACAATAGCTGTCCTGGCAATCCATAAATGTCACTGTTTGTTTAGACAATGTCACTGTTTGCTGTACAATATGTACCTGTATATTAGAAGATTGGCTTTTTGGACTAATTTATGACTGCATTATTTAGGATAGGACAGTAAAAACAGACAGGAAAGTCAGGAAGTATATCTTATAAGAGAGCCTATTACTAGAGCATGTTTCAAACATAGAATGTTACCATTACGAGTACTAGCTTGTCCTGGTGTGGCTATTAACTAGTAGTTATCATGAAACATACGTAAGCTAAGAACGTAACAGTGGAATATCTATGAAATTATACATATAAACTATACATATATACTATGCTATGCTATACATATGTGCTATGAAGTGCTATGACTACATACAATGCAATTATTGTGCTGTCTACACAACATGCTATAAGTCTGTATCAAAATCTAATTCTACAAAAAGTGCTATCTTGGGGGTAGGGTAAGTGATACGGGCCATGGTGGTGTCTGAAAAGTTGGGTTTTCAGACTATGGCGGAAGATTGGGAGTGAGGCTGCAGTTCTGATTGTAATAGTGTAATGATTGTAAGTAAAGTGCATTCCATAGTTTTGTAGCCAGAAGGGAGAAGAGTTTGGGACGTGTGGAGCGTTGTCCCGGCATTTTTAGTGAGGGTACTTCCAGCTTCCCTGCGTTGGCTGATCTGAGTGCATGGGAGTGTTTGTAGGGTTCGATCATACTTGCAAGATATGGGAGTGCCATACCTTTGGTTGCTTTGAATGCCAGCATCAGAGTTTTGTATTCTGTGCGGGCAGCGACTGGGAGCCAGTGGAGGGAGCGGAGAAGGAGGGAGACATGTGAGAATTTTAGCTGGTTGAAGACCATGCGAGCTGTGCACATGCCGGTAGGCCAGTAAGGAGGGAGTTACAATAGTCAAGTTTTGACAAGACTGTTGTCTGGATTAGGAGCTGGGCTGACTCCTGGGTGAGGAACGGTCTAATTCGTTGTATGTTATAGAGTGTGAACCTACAGGATCGAGTGACAGCTGTGATGTGTGTTTTGAACGAGAGCTGACTGTCCAGGACAACACCAAGGTTCCTGGCTGTTGGGACAGACGTTACCAGGGCGTTGTCTACGGAAATAGTTAGCTCCCGCATAGGGCAGGACTTAGCTGGGAAGAAGAGCAGCTCAGTCTTGTCTGGGTTCAGCTTGAGGTGGTTGGAAGACATCCACCGATGGGGGGTTGACATGCAGTAAAGGCCGTCGGGATCAGGAGTCGAACCCGCGGCACACTGCCAGACTGGATTACCAGCCAAGGTGCCTGGACTGCGGCCCAGTCCCAAATCAATATTCTTCTGATAACCCTTTTGTCTATAAGGGAGTGTCGCTACAGACACTTCAAAGATGCCGTGGCAAACAACTTGGCAGGTGGATCGACACAGAAAAACAATTTCTTGTGAGTTTCTAGCAATCACAGTGTCATCATCCCCTTACCCATCAACTGTTTGTATCAAACTGCCATCGGTGTGCCATATCTTATGATACGAGTCGAGTATATGGCATTATGGCTCTTTACTCATTACTTTCATTTGGTTCAATGCGATTAGAAGTCATTGATAAGTCATTCGGTGTAACTGTAAGGTGTTCTCCCTTTTGTCAGAAGGTTGGCAGAGGAAAGGGCCATGGAGACGTAATGCCGACTTTGGACATGAATCTCTTTGACTGGACGGACTATGAAGATATGAAGCCCGTCGACTCCTGGCCGCCCTCGAAGAAGAAAGGTCAGCTATCAATAATCCTTCCATCATTGAACACAGTGCCGACCTTAATGTGTGATGGTGATGTTTGGATATTGGATCTGGCAGATCATGTGACTTGTGCTCGATGGAAGAATCTTTTTTTCCAACTTAAAATGTATTCATTTTTCATGAACAAACAACAAAACACACAAAGACAACAGAAAAACATCACATCTGATGGAAGACATTCAGTGCATTGTGTGTGGTGTATTGCCAAACTACACATGCGGAATCATTTGTCATAGTGGTGACAATGACAAATCTTTACCACATGCCACACAGAGTATCAGGACAAAAAATTGACCATTTTCATATGTGGGCCATTTTTCTCTTATAGGCCTATTTACGCCCTGAAGGGGTGGATGTGTGAACATGGTCATCGAAACTCACACCTCAAACTACAATGACTGGAATGACATCTGATCAGATTCTCTCTCTCTCTCTCTCTCTCTCTCTCTCTCTCTAACCCTCCCAAGCGCTCATCATAACCATCTGAGCAGCCATAAAATGGTACTGAATTTCCCTTGTGGGACTAACTAAGGTCTCCCTCCCACCTTCTAATTTCAGCTACTATACTTAAACATTATTAAGTTGTCTGCTGAGATTGATATTTCTTCTGTCTAAATGTATTGTATGTTCTGTAATGTGCTCACAAACATATATTTAAAAAAATGATGTTGTTCCAGTCTATATCGTAACCATTAATCTATTCCAGACTTGGGTCAAATGTGATCAGATAAGTAAGTAATCATTAGCATGAAGTACCAGAGAGAGACACAATTATAAATTGAGCTGTTTATTGCACGTTTGTCATCATTTTAACTGTGCCAATGTGAAGTTCCTCACTTTAATGCATGATTTGAGGACCTGCCCAAATGTGCCAAAAATTAGCTGACTTCATCACATTTGTGATGACGGCTATGTGTTTAGCCCAAGGAGTGTTTTTTTAGTGCAAAACTAATGCTTGGAATGGATTCAGAATCATGAAAACCCCCCTATGTCACATGCTACATAAAGCATAATGAAAATGTGAAAATATTGCCTTATATAGGTTGTCAATGGTATGGTCACATATATCCCCCTATACAAAATGCTCAATACCGACAGCCAGTCAGCAAGTGGATTCATGAATGTATGTATACTGTAGATAACCTCCCGCTGGCCAGCCGGGACACCTGATGGAGTGGAAAGAAACTGGTTGGAATAACGTGTTCTTTCCACGCGCTTACGTCCAACCAGGAAAACTCTCCCCTGTCAGGTGAAAAGAAGCAGCTTGGACTCCTCATGCGTATGAAGGAGGCATGAGGTCAGTCCGCTGACCCCCCAGGTTGGCAGAGGAAGTGTACCGCCCAGGATTACATTAGATAATTCACACTGGGTGAAAAAATGGGTTACAAAATTGGATAAATATTTATCGTGTACATATATAGACAATACTTGACATGACATGTCATGTCAAGTGACATTAAGCATCTCATCAGTAATCCATGCGTTTGTGCAGGTCTTCACAGTATTGATCAGTGACCTTTAATATCAATCTTGTGTTTATTTTTCTGCCTATTGCAGACAAGCGGCGCAGTAAGAACCTGAGCAGTGGGAATGTGACCGTGGACACTGATGTCATGGAGCCATGTGACCACCACCTAGACTGTCTCCCAGGTCCCATGGAGCCATGTGACCACCACCTAGACTGTCTCCCAGGTCGGTTGCTGTTGTATTTCACTTCATGCCATTTAGGCCTGACGTCGAAATTAAAAAAAAAACTTTTCTTCTGAAAAACCTCATGTTTCTATATCAGTGGTTCTCAATATTTCATGTCACGGACCCCAAAGATTATATGTAATATGGCGCCGACCCCCAACTGAAAATATGTTGTTCCAGGGACCCTCCAGAAGCAAAGATTTGAGTTAAAAACTGAAACTCTGAAAGAATATACATTCAAAGATTTGATGCACATTTTCACGATTAAAAAAAATAGCAGACCTACAAGCTTGTAGCGCGCCACTCGTTGGCACACTATGAGCTTGTAGATCTGCTATTTTTCAATAGCTAAATTATAACATAATGTTTAAAACACCAAAAGGGGTTCCCTCCCAAAATGGGTTAAACACTGATGGGTTTTTGTGATATTATTATATAATGAACTTATTAGTAGTAGTAGTAGTAGTAGTAGTAGTAGTAGTAGTAGTATTAGTAGTAGTAGGCTATTATACAGATGATCCTTGTTCCGTTTATCCAATGTATAACATTTTAGAGCTATAGTTGGGGCTCCAATAACCCTCTGGAACAACCTGCCCTGCTAAACCCTGCAGCAGGTTCTAATTGACTATAGTAATTGCCCGGCTTTATTTATAGAGTAACCCCAAAAAGGTATTACCGTTATTATTCCGCCCCCTGTGACGTCATGTGGGTCAATACATCATCATCATACATTATCATACTGCACAGCGTGCTACTGGACAGTCCCACGCTGTTTCTTCAGGAAAACAGTGCAACCACACCTTTCTAGTCTATCTTCTTACTGGACCATTCTCTAAAACATACAACCTTTAGATGAGCTTTTTATCAGTGAGCCTGTTTATACACTACTGTAACTTCGTAAGCTACGCATATTTGATTGATTATTTTCATTTCTTTCTTTCTTTTTTTGTGAAGCACCTTTTTGAGCCTTGTTTTTGAAGAATAATGTTTACTATCCTGATTATCATTAGGCTCCTGCTGTGACCTGAGACAACATGAGTGTAAACCACACAACCGAGGCCTCAACAACAAGTGTTACGATGACTGCATGTGTGAGGAGGGTAAGTGGGGGGAATGCAAGTTCACACCAATCTACTGCACCGTTACCATATAAATATGACTCACTTTAAATGATGACTCAAGCTAACATTGGGTCATTGCTCAAGGCAGTATTCCACTTTAGTAGGGCATCTCGGTACAGGAGCAGCATGCAGACAACCACTAATATTACCTGCCCTTGAGGTCCACTTTCACCAACAACATCAAGGTAGTGGTCAGCGGTAACTAGTAACTACCCAGAGTACACTAGGCGATCTTGGTGGCTGTTGGAGTTTTAGCTCTCTGTATTCATTGAATTGAAAGGATCACATGAGAAAGACATGGGTCCAGTGGGGACTGCCCATAACTCCGACATTCCATTACTCTGACTGCGTGTCGTTAGGGTTAAGGTTAGATATGTGTTAGGGATAGGGTTAATAAGTCGTACCAATATCGCACCGATCCAATGTGCATCTCAAGAGTCATGTTGCCAGCCTGTGAAATCATTCATCTATGATGTCAGTCGTCTCTGACGTACAGTATCTATGATGTCAGTCGTCTCTGACGTACAGTATCTATGACGTAAGTCCGATCTTATGGTGTGTTCAGACGGAAGATGAAACGATGCAAAGACACGATTTGAAGCAGCTATCATGGATCAATACTCACACAGTAAATATCTTAATCATTCATTTATCTTGAACTTTTATTTAAGAGTATGGACGTATGTATGTACCGTATGTATGGACGTATGTATGAACGAGTAAGGGTCCCTTTAGGGTCTATTTTTACACTCTCAGTGTTCAATAAACACAGAGGATGTTACTGTACACTTTAAATCATCCACCCTGTTGCATGGAACAGGGAACGAAGATCGAGATCACCGCCTACCGATACGTCGGGTGGCATCTACATTAATTGTAGCTGCTAAAACTGGGCGGAAAGAATGCAGAGATTTTTAAAAGAATAAACTGCATTCCAAAACCAATGCAAAGACTTTACTGTGGTGTGGTCGTTCATTTTGGGACCGTGATTGATATGATTTGTTTTCAATGCAGTAGGCTTAGGTTCGCTAGCTGCCATTCTCGCCACTATTCCAGCAACTGCACTGAACTTAGATGTCTCTGGACATATCAGTAGGCGGAGATCTCCGATTATCTGGCTATGTATGACTACAATGAATGGGCGCTACTGTATATTTCCCTCCCAGGATTCCGATGTTATGCCAAATTCCACCGGAAGCGACGTGTGACCAGGAGGAGGGGTCGCTGCGTGGTGCCAGAGTCTGTCAACAGCGAGCAGGGAGCCTTCATCACTATCTGAAGAAGACAAGGACGGGGACATTTGAAGGCGATAAAGGTGGAGGAATAGGAGAAAAAAAGAGCCCTTGACTACTGCTGAACAGACAGCAGGACGCAGCATAACACTGATGGTGGACCATTGTTTCATCTCAATAGTGCAAAACATACAAATGTAACACAACACCATTCTGTGTTCATTTAACCTGGACAGTGTAAAACAACTGAACGCAATGGAGGTATAATGTTCATAAAGGTTAATACCGGTCAAATTAACTAGGCTATTCTTTTAGCCAAACTCGGTTGAAGACAGTCCTTCAGCCATAGAAGTCCTATGAGTGAACAAATAACTCTTAAATCAACACTAAAATGGGAGTGAAAAATGCCACAGAGAGACCATCTTTTTAAGCACCCAATCCATCCATCCATCCATCCATTCATTCATCCATCCATTCATTCATTCATTCAGTATATGCGCGTCCAAACAAGAAACGTGCAAAGACTCTGTCTGATTGTCTCTTTCCTGCAGACACAGGTGAAATAGTATTTGCATTGTGAGCCTTTTCTAACATCCTTGGTGTCCCAGATGGGTGGGGTCTCACTGCATGTTCCACAGGAAGATGTACTAAACTGCGGTGTCATTGTCTAGACTCACTGATATAATAGATTGTAGCCTACATGGGGGGGAAACTCCACCTATCTGGTACTCCAAGGATAAGGTAGAATATTTCTATTATTATTTGACCCACGTCTGGAGTCCTATACTGTAAATACAAATATGTTATAATTGTTTGAATGTATTTTTTATCTGTAACCTTATACTTTTCTTTAAAAAGCAATCGCTCAGCAATTAAACAAAAATGTTGACCTGGATTTGACTTTCTTTTTTATGTTTAATTTATACTTTTCTTAAACAGGACTCTTTGTCTATATTGTGTTTTTCAGCTTCATTACTTTCATGATTAAACATTTACCAAGATAAACCTTATTTTTGTGTATTTTTAATGTCTTTAAAATGCAAATCACTCTTACATTAAAGTGAACATCTTAAAATGGGTGCTACTGTATATTTCCCAACCGCCACTAAACAAATGTTGGTTGAGGTTTTGATATTGATGCAAATACATCTTAGTGAAACGATAGTTTTAATGGTTTCCATTGACTGTGTTAATCATGGTTGTTAGTGAGGTTTTCAATGAACAACAGTGATAGCTCATCACCAAATTCCTATTTCATTTTCAGTGTAAATGTATCTGTAAATGTATCTGTCCATCCCGAGAGAGCTGGTCAACAGATCGTCTGTGGTGCCCCAACGACCCTCCGGGGTTACGGGGGGTCAACAAATAACAAGTACACCTTCAACAAGATGCAAAACATGCAGGCACACTGCTATCACATTTTACACAGGCACAGAACAAGGTGTGTGTATTGTATACATTTGTATTATGGGGCTCATCCATATCAGAAGCATCCATCAGAGACACCATTCTGTTCTGTTCTGTTTAAAAAGCTCAGTGACAGATCCTTTCCATATACTGTGGTATCATGGCAAGACACTGAAACGCAAGGGTTATATGGTCATCAAGCCTTCAGCTAGCAGTCCTGTAAAGTAAACTACAGCCTATGGTTTTATTTATGGGCAGATAGGGCAGCAGAGACAGGGCCCGTTAAAATATGTGTGGTCTCTATCTCTCCAATGCTGACCTTGCAAGGTCGTGCAGTATTTCAGGTGGGATATATCTCCTGGAAACGACTGGCCCAAAACAAATGGCTCTCCCTTGCGTTCTCTGTTTCATGTAATCACTGCAGCCAAACTGTGTGTGTGTGTGTGTGTGTGTGTGTGTGTGTGTGTGTGTGTGTGTGTGTGTGTGTGTATGTGTGTGCACGTGCGTGTGTGTGCGTGAAGGAGGGTGAGACCTTCAGTGCCTTGCATTTTCCATCAAAGCTGAACCCGTTTCAAGTAAGTTTGAATTTCTCATTTGTCACAAAAGGTTTCGAGACAGGGGACTGGGATCTCAAAGAGAAATATCCACAGACAAGGAGCACAATCGTTAGCATCTATTCGTAGAACACATAAGCCCTTGCAAGTATATGAATATCTGCCAAAGATTTACATCCATTTTTCTTACCAAATGATTGGCTCACTTAGAAGAGTATTATAGTGCCATCCTGATTTATGGCTGTAGAATAAAAGCAGCAGTGATGTATTTTTAACACCGTTCTCTGAGACAGTGCTGTACTGTGATAGTGGATGCTTTGCCCAAACTGGGCTCAAAGCCAGCCACCAATGGTACAGTAGATTGCACACGTGCCACGCTCCAGCAAGATACACAGAGAGGAAAGCAACATAACATCACACTGGGTGCAGGGAGACACTATTAGATTGAATGTGGAATACTTGGGAGTCATTAACCACTTAAGCACATGAACCCCGGCTATAGCGTCCCTATTCTGGGCATGTCATAATGGCTTTATATGCTATCTTGGTGAAGAGATGTGGCGGCAAGGGAAAAAGGGAGGGGGGCTCGTAAAACCATCAATGAACGGCCCTATTTTCGTCAGTGCTAAACCCCTTATCCCTAAACTTCTTTGCCTTTTTTTTTTTTACTATTTTGAAATTTGCCAATCTACATCAACACGTTAGCTTGTAGATGAGCTATTTGAACTATTCAAAAATGTTTTCCAAAAGAATAAAAAACGCAAAGAAGTTTAAGGGATATGAGGTTTAGCACTGACAGAAATAGGGCCCCATAGGGTTTAAGTGCTAATTAACCCTAAAGACTTTTATATGTCAAATAGCAAAAATAGATGATCTAGGTGTTCACAGAATGTTCTATTTTTGCCAAATGTTCGCCTATTATGACATGGCGAGAATCGATGCTACATGTTTCCCTATTACAAAGTTTAAAAATTACCATGATTTATTTGGGAATGGGGGAAATGTTTTGCGAGCAACTCAGAGGTTAGTTCAAGCAAATATGGATAAGGCATCTTTCTAGCTTTCAGAGACCTGCTCAGACAGTAAAAAAAACAGCATACAGTATTAGATGAGAGAGTCATTATCAAATGTCAGTCCTCCTAGCATAGTGACCTGCATGTAACCCTGTAACACAATGGCATTTATCCTACTTTAACATTTAGCTGCTAATTCTATACAAATTGCAGCCACAGAAATCCTACACCACACATTACATCATTTGCAGCCGATGTACTTATGAGTTTTTAGGATCAGTGATTTAATGTGTGTTGTGGTTGAGCAGAGCCTGCTAATCCCTTGTAATGTGCGTAAATGCGGCCACTTGTTTCAAAACCCACGTTATATTCATTGAGTTTTTTGTAGAAAATTCTAATGGAACTGAACACATCCATCTGTCACACTCCAATCTCATTCCAGACCTCAGCACGACCCCTCACCCCTAATAAAGACACACGTAACGTTCACACACTCAAGCACACGTGCATGCACGCACACACACACACACACACACACACACACACACACACACACACACACACACACACACACACACACACACATGCAGCACACATTTATGACTGATTTGATACGTTGGTAAACAGGCACTTGAAAACATGATTGAAAACATAAATACTTCAGTCAGGGAGAAATCTACATACAACTGGTTGTCACCTACTGTCATGGGGGTCAGGGGTGACAGGGAGGTCATGGTTCGCACAGGCCCCATCTGTCACGCTTGAGGCAGACAATAGAGTACTCTCCCTCAGCATGTGGGATGAACACAGTACAGAAGCCTTGGAATAAATAAATGGAATGGAGAAAAAATACAGCAAAAATACTCCCAAAACCTTAAACCCTCTTAACTCCCCAGAGTGTCCATTTTTATACTATCAGAGTTAAATGAACCCTGAGGGCTTTACTATGAAATGTGGAATAGTAAACAGTTGATATAATAGAAAGTACCCTATATTTGCTTGAATATAAGATAATAAAAATTATTTGACATTCTCTATGTTCTTCTTCCACAAATGAGTCTTGAAAAGTAGGGGTCGTCTTATAATCAGAGTCGTCTTATATTCAGCACAATACGGTAATAATAATAATAATAATAATAAATTTTATTTCAGACCTGTGGGTCCATATAAAAGAAATTGCAATAGTTCAGTCAGACAACTCACGAATAGATTTAATATATAATATTTATTATAGAATGAGAATACAGGTGTGCATACGATATTAGACTTGGCGTTAGTCTCTGCTGCATTTTCTCCCTGCTCGGCACAATTATACACCATCGTAAAACATTAAGAGCAGGGAGATAGATATACAATAAAACCCCCATGGGGAACGTAAATAACAGAGCCCACCGGTGGTGCTGGGGTGGTGGTGGGAGCAAACATCACATAACAACCAGGAACCATATGCAGAGGAAGGCAGGAAGAGCATGCAGACTGGTGAGCTTAAGTAGCCCGCCCAATTGGTCAGCTGACTGCCACTTCAGCGAATGACGTGTGGGACGTGTGGGACACACTTATACACCCACATAGTAATGCAGCATGTTAACCCCTTGTGTGCGCTTTTGAGCATGGCATGAACCCCCTCGAGTATGTCTGCATGAACTAACTCCGCAAGCTACGTCTCATTAGTAAATAGTCATAGTATAAATGTGGCTAGTATAGTATAAATGTGGCTCAAGTGTCCTTGAGCCAGACGTTGAACCCCTAATTGCTCCCGATGTGCTGGTTGGTGCCTTGCATCATGGTTTCCGCTGCCATCGGTGTATGAATGTGTGTGTGTGTGTGTGTGTGTGTGAATTAGGGATGCACGATTAATCGGTAGCATAATCGGAACCGGCCATAAAAATGCCATATCGGAGCGGTCTCAAAATAATACAGATTATTTAATCGGTTTTCACCAGCAATTACATTTTTTAAATAAATCTATATTTAATTTGTGTACTCATCTCATTCTGTTGTGAAAATAGACACTTGGAAACCAATTTGGGTCCATGCCAGAATATCCAATGTCCAGTTTCCCAATCGTTTAATGGTGTCTCCAGAGAAGAGAAAAAAAGAAGAAAAAAGCAACACCTGATCTTATATATTTTTACTGACCTCTATTAATTAATTTAATAGTCATCATCAGTGTACAATTAATATTATCTGCGGTTGATTACACGGGGAGAACATGGTAGCCTTTAGTATTGTAATGTAAGGTCTTATATTTCCCGTGGTACTTCTGCCGAACCACACCTATGATTTACAATTGACTGCTAATAATAATATCTATGTTATATAGAAATGGATCTGTGAGGCATTTCCTTCCCTAAGTATGGATTAATTAGAATTCAATGTCCCACTCTCGTGCTCTGCTCATTAGTTATATCCCCTTCATTTAATATGCATAGCTGAAAACAATATTGTCAATGTGTGCATTATGAGGAGAAATCATTACTTGGTCATTACTTAAGAAAGGTCATTTCTAAGGTATTACTTAGTGTGAAATATGTTCATCATGTAGCCTACCATTTGTTAATGCTGCTGTATGCAAGAGAGGAGAGGAGAATTTAGGCACTCTTATTCAGAGTGATTTCAAAGTGCAAGATCAGAGTAAATGACATGAACCCCAGTCAGCCAACGGTCAGTGTAGGAAAACTAGGAGTAAGTCAGGGTGGTTAATTGTCATATCAGCCCAATATAAGGGTGCTAGACCCTGGTGGATGGATTGCTGAGGTGGAGCGCACCACACCTACCATCAGCACCCAGTAGGCCTACTCAACACACAAACACACACACACACACACACACACACACACACACACACACACACACACACACACACACACACACACACACACACACAATAACCACGTTCTTAGTGTTTACATTAAGCTCAGGGGATCCATGTAAACTTGAATGTCCTGCTCTCACCTTGCTAACAGTATTCCTACATATCATCAAGTTTACTTTACTTAACCACTAGGAGTAGTATATGGACAAGTAACGGTAGCACAATGTATAATGTATTCATCACAAGCTACAAGTAAAGTTTTGATTGATTGATTGATTGATTGAAATATTTATTAACAGTTTGCAGAATTACAGTACTACATTTCAAGCACAAACTCAATACAAAGACTGAACAACTGTGAGTGGACGACCCAATAAAGAATTACACTTGTTTACAAGATTCAAAACATTTATTGACGTACAAATAGACACTTCTATATAGTCAAAGAACAGAATAGGAATTCATCAGGAGGTAAAAAGGGAAAAGAAACTTAGCCTACAGTGAGGGGAAAAGGGGGTGGGTGGTGGGGGAGTCACTATCACTATTCTTCTCCATAATGAGCTGATAAAACTTTCAAAGAGAGATGCTTCTACATTCCAGATCTATGTTGTGTGACACATCAGCCTGAATGAAAGCCAGAAATAAACACTATGACCAATGCAGCATTGCTGGACCCTCATGTGGTCTCTCTCAGAGGTGGAGGATGGTCACGTGAAAACAGTCAGGCTGTTGTCACATGGCTTGTGTTTGCCAACTGATCAGAGGGAGGAGTGAGACGTTCCAGAGGGAATGGGAAGTTTCTTGATGCGGTCCTCAAGTTGACACACTCAATATTAGGCCGGGGGACGGAGAGAGATCTGCGTTGACCATAATATGGAAATGGAAATCCCTGCAATTAACCTAAAGGTAAGAGTCGTTTGATTTCCATCAGCGTACAATAGTTGGCTCACAAACTTTGACAGTTGTGTGGCGAAGATGAAGTTTCATCTCGGTGGCTAACCGTTTGTTGACACACGAAAGAAAGACAACAACAAGAGCATGCAGTTCAAGTAAAGTCTGATTATCGATGTTTGCAGAAAAGTTTAAAAGCAAAGAGTAGACAAGTAACACTGTAACAGTTTAGGGGGTACACTATTTGCCAACACATGCGCACAAAGTCATCTTGCCCTTCGCTATACATCTTATTCATATTCATAAGGGCTTCATTCATGGCAGGCCTTCATTAAGGATGCAAACTCTCAAATAAGACTAAATCAATATTGGCAACATAATAACATTTTGCTGGATGGGGAGAGCCCAAACACTCTAGAGCTTTAACTTTTTGACAAAACTGTCAAAACTGCCATCATGTCCTGAATAGTTGCAGAGTAGATAGGCCAATACATAGTAAAAAGATGTTGACTTAAAGCATGGGTTTTCAACAGGTGGCCCGTGGACCACTGGTGGTCCATGGAGGTATTGCATGTGGTCCCTGACCATGCATTTATGTAGGATTTGTTTAAAATGTTCTTTCCACTGTTGAGAAACCGTCAACTAGTGACCTGTGATGAGTCCATCCATGTAGTCATTTACTGAGAAGTTCAAGTTCAAGAAATTCAACAGAAAAAGGGAGTTAGAATCTCAAGAAGGGGGAAGTGCACCGGATTGTCTGGTTGAGTCATTATTATTAGGACATTTTACCAGTAGTAGTCAACGGTTGAGAAACAGTGGGATGTATACACATGGGATGCATAGCAAGTGTTAACTTACAAAAGCACTAATCTTAGCCCATATCCCCAGTTCCCCACCCAACACAATAGTGGTCCCCAGGTTGATTCGAAGTCAGGGTGGTGGTCCCTGGTTCACAATCAGTTGAAAACCCCTGACTTAAAGGACAACTTTAGTTTTTTTTCAACCAAGGTTCATGTTTTAGGTTGTTATTAGAGAAAGTAAAAGATGAGTATTATTATTTTTTTCATTTGCTGCTTTCTTTCATTTTAGCGATTTTAGCTATTTTTGACAGGGGGCGGGGGGCATTCGAACTTGGGGCTATTTTATGTATTTATTTTACACAATTTTATAGCGATATTCTTTTTAATCATTTACTATAGTCCTACTAGACCCCAGGAAATTACATCTGGGCACAACAATCACAGGATCTACTGAATGTGAAGGGGGGTACTATAGGGGGCTGCCATAATGTGTTGTATGGCTCAACATATCAGTTTGTCACCCCCTTCACATTCAGTAGATCCTGTGATCTTTTGTGGCCAGATGTAATTTACAAAATACATATATACTATAAAATACATATTTAGCCCCATGTTCGAATGCCCCCGCCCCTCGCTAAAACGAAAGAAAGCAGCAAATGAAAAAAAAAAGAACACTCATATTTTACTTTCTCTAATAACAACCTAAAACATGAACCTTGGTTGAAAAAAAAACTAAAACTAAAATAACAGCTCCAGATCATGCCATTCAACGTTGATCTCAGATCTGTAGCCTACTGTATCTCTCATGTCATTGCTAGATTTGGGATTGAACCAGACTGTCAGAGAATGAAAACAAAAACTAAATGGGACTTTGCTCAGGTCACACAACACGAGTTGACTGCTGCTGCCAAGTATGTGACACCAGTATTAAATGTTTTACCATGGCCCACAGTGTTCTCTCTTCTAAATACAACGGCATGAAAAGCATTTCACCAGATATATCCCTTAGCATCATACTTGTTCTCCTTTTCCCTCCATGGTAGGCTATTGTCCTGGTGCATTGGTTACTGACTCTATGGTGAGTAGACAGGTTGGCTCCTTGAAAAGATTTTTTTTTCCACACAGCTGAGGAATTTCACTTCTCATGGTGCACTCTCAAACTCCACACAGTAAAGTTGCACACACAGTTTCACCCACAGTGCACTATTTAGGGTTTTCAACAAGGTTATTATAGTTTAGCATTTTTATTTAGTTTTTAAAGTGATAAAGTAGCTTAATGCTAGGTTTTAGTTTAGCTTTTATTAGTTTTTATGTTTTTAGTTTTTTAGTTTTTATAAATTAACTATAATAACCTTGGTTCTCACTCAGACACATTTACAACTATGACTTATTTTGAGTAATAAATAAATAAAGTATTTTGTAAAAATCAATTTATTTATTTTTAATAATCTCTCATTGTCTCATTGTGGCTTTAGGGGGTGCATGGCTTGGCTGCCTCCTTCTTATGCTTGGGGAAACTTCAGTGTTCTAGCCGTCGGTTTGTGGGGTATTGCTCAGCGAGACTCCCTTGATGCTGTGCTCATGGTGAGTCTTTGCCTTGATTTCTTGGTAGGCTGCAATGTGCAATCCCAATATCATGTGACAGCGCGGGAGTCTAACTATAGGCACAGTGCTGGTGTGCTGCATATTCACCCCAGCCCATTTGCTTGTGGAATCTAGGACAATTTGAGCATATTTACTTTTAGAGAGATTGCCTTTATTTTAATTCAGGGACGAATTGTCAAGGTGCCTGAATATTTAAAATTAGTACCACTATTGCTATTACACCACATTGCAATTTCATATGCTGTGTAATGTATGCAGGTGTGTGTGTGTTATGTTGCGTATCCCCCGAGAGAGCGACACATGCACCTCACCAGAGAAGTCAGCAGTTCAAGATCAGCCAGGAAAAGCACCTCAGGAAAAGCTAGAGGCATCAATTTCTCATTCAAGGACAAATCTTTGAATCACACAGCAGTCTCTCTAACTAATGTATCACCCTGCGTGACATGTGGTATACAGTCCAATGTTATGAATATCCTTACCTCATTTAAACCATTTTTGTACCTAACCTACCGTTGGTGAGTTTAGTAGTTGACCTTTCTCTTTAGAGAGAACCAGAAACACTGTAGTGCAGTGGAAGTCCATTGTGTGTCTTGGAGAACTGAGCATATCAGAAATGTATTTCAATTTCAGTAATTGCTGTAATACACCTTGGCTTCAGTCAGAGATGGGGAAAAGATGTATACATGAGGAGGACAGCAGGACTCTAACATACTGTCCCTACTGATATCAACTCTTCATTATCTTCCCGTAGTTTCTCATGGGAATGACGATTACAATACTGACTGACATCCTCCACTTTGGGTATTTTTACCCGTCCGTGGTAGTGGAGAGCGGCAGGGATATGTTCCGTTTCAGCTCGGGAATGGCCATCCTCAGTCTGGTGCTCAAGCCTGTGTCCTGCTTCTTTGTGTACCAGATGTACCGTGAGCGCGGGGGAGAGTACAACGTCAACTTTGGTAAGTGACCAAATTAGGGCACTGGGAAATAATCAATATGATATGATGATATGAGACTACATATCGTCTGGGATTTTGCATATCATAATATATGGCATAAATATATAATAAGTATTGTCTTTTTATGCTTTTTATCATTTACGCCCAATTCTCTAATTGTTTTCTTTTTCTTTGGTTGAGGGATTTTATTTTTGCCTATTCGCGGCTGGCTGGCTGCCTACTAAAAATGGCTGGTCATGATTGTGTAGTGTACCGCCACACAATAATGCATATAAGGACTGAAGCAAAGTTGGGCTCAAGGCTGGGTATCAAGAAACGACACATTTTGGTTCTTGTAGATTACACATTTTCAAAATATATCAACTGTAGATGGAGACATATTTCATTAATTAATTAATTAATTCCATTAATCTACACAACCAGTATAAAAACTGTTCAGTAGTGATACCCAGCCCTGAATGCGACCGAAATGACCAGAAGTATGGTCTCATGCATGTGCCTCAGATATTGTCCTAGTGCTCTGGGGTGTTTTTTGCCCCAGGCGTGATTTCCACCTAGACACTCTAGCTTCCTTTGTCGTTGTTTTGCTTTGAGAGAAGAACGGAATAGCATGCTGCAAGCTTGCACATTGGCAAGCGCAACACTCACAAGTCACAAGACTAATGCACTGCCTTAGTCCAGTTTTGATAATCACTCGTGAGCCTCAAAATGGAGACTTGTTTACTGTACTGATCATTGATGTGGGAACAGGATCAGTAGTGTACAGCATGGAAAACCATGTGTAGTGACTGGTGAAGCCCACTTTTGTTTTGTCAGAGAAGTTGAAAATGGAATGAACAATAGTGAATGATTTGGACATTAATTTACTTGTATTGTATTTGTATTTGTATTTATTTATTCAGCACAGTATAAAAAACAACACAGTGAACATATAAATATAAAATGGGTAAAGTGCTAGGCTGAGGCAAAAAAGTTGTGTATGTAATTAAAATTGGGTGTGTTCATATAGAAGAAAATAAGTTCTGTGAGAGAATAGATTATTATCATTATTATCAATTATTGTTCATTATATGAACAATTCTTTCACCAGCCATTTAGAACATCAACCAATATGATGATAAGTTCTTTGATTTATTTTCTCACGTGTGTGAGATTTCACGGATCTCCCAGGGCGTGTATGTACTTTATCCGTTTGAAAACACAAGGTGGTGTGAGGTTTTCAAGATTATTAAGAGGATAATTGAATATTGATGAAGGTGGTGATTTTCACAGCTAATTTCGATTGGTTATGTGGGACTGGGAGTTGATGAATATAGCCAGAGTTAGTTTTAGTGAATGTGTTTTTAATTGCCTTGTCTGATTACATGGCTTTAGAGTGAGACCCCGCTGCGCAGCACACTCAGAAGAGAGAGAACAAGGCAATCAGTTGTGTGGTGGATAAATTATTGATTCAGGCATCTCTGAAGTTGTCTGAACCCCTGAGTTTTGATTGGTCATCGCTTGTGTTACCTCTGGCTCTGATGTGACTTTCACTGTTTCTTTTGTCAGTTAAAAGCAATGAATCTGAGACCTGCAAATAAAAGTTGGCTGCCATGAATTACTACGTAATTAGCTGTAACGTTATACATTGTACTATTCCTTAGTAATTGGCATAGTGATTGTTGTGACCAAAGAAGATTTCCTGCATTTCTCTGTTTTTCTCAATATACAATCACAGTCTATCTTGCTGTTTGAAATCGGTCCTTCCCTCTCTGGCCTTATTTACTTGTTTTGTCCCTGTTCTGATTTGATCATTCATGTTTTGTCTCCATCTTGTCACCGCCTCTCTTCTCCTCTCATGCTCTCCCCTCCCCTCTCCTCTCCCTGGCTGACTCCTGGCCTTTCAGACCTGGAGACCTCAGTGGACAGTCGTTGCACCACGGACAGTGCTGACAGTGCCTTTATAACTGGCCGCCGCTACTGATTCCTCCTGGCCTCTCGTTTTTCACAATCTCTGTCCTTCAGCCATCCTCTCCCATCCCCTGCATGCAGGAAGTAGTAATGGACTTAAGGAGTACCCCTCTTTCATTATTCTGCTCTTCAATTCCTGTACCATTCCGTCCCTAGTCATCCTTATCATGTCACTTTCATAGCTTTGTTTGTGTGAATCTGTATCACTTATGTTGTCACTATGTATGTCAATGATTCTTGTGGTTTTTTATATATATATATTTATATTTACTGTATGTGTTTTTCTAAAGTTTACATCTATGTATTATTCATACTGCTACTCTCCAGATACCTCAATTGTGTTTGTACATTAATGCTGTGTTCACACTGACTGCTACAAAACATACAAAACGACATTGCATATCTGTCGGAGTTGAAGCGTTGATCGACGTTGTCAACGTCAAGTCTTTGTAGCTGCAGTTCAACTTCGATTGCAGTTTTGCAGATTTTGTATAGCAGCGGGCGTCGCTTTGTATCTTCATGTGGCTGGCTTCCATTGAAAATGAATGGTAGACTGTAGCTTTGTATCTGCCAGTCTGAACAAACCCAGCATTACACATACAGTATGCGTGTTATGTTAGTGTACATAACAACTCGTTTTGGGTGCACTTAGAAGAATAGGTCTAATTAAAGCAAATTTTAAGGCACATATGTACTTGTGGTTCATAAGAGTAGACATCATGGTCTGAGGTGTAGCCTGGTTGTGCTTAAAATGAGGGAGTGCTTTCAAATGAATGTGTTGTTCGTATTGTTAAAAAAGATGACCATAATGAAATTGAAATTGTATGCTTGATTACCCATTTATTTTTGATTCAGTAATAAGACACTGAGCTGCAGGGAATGATAGAGGTGAGAGAGTATGAACCTCTGTAGTTCCATGATCAAATGTCATTAATATTCTTAGCGTTCTAACACTTGGAGAGTGGAGACTGTTAGGGTAGATTGTTGGAGTTCATGAAGAACTCCCTGTAACATCCCCCAGACGATATGTCAGTATATTGCCATAATCAAAGCACATTTATATGAAGTTTTGCCTTGTTGTGCTTAAAAGAAAACGTATGATCATTATAGCACAGCAGTCTTTGAGCCGAAAAACGACTGTGTGAATGATGAAATCTTAGAATCTTTCAGTCTCGCAGAAAGAAATTACTCTGGAGGAATCATCCAAGGTTATTTGTGTTTTTTATGCTTGCAAACTTTAGTTTCCAACATTGTAAAATCCATATTTAGTCAACAACTAAAAATGTGTGTTACGAGAGGAGTGCAGAATATAAAGGCCCGAAACAAACATAATACTGTATGTTGATCCTTTTGTGTTTTTCATTTCTGAAAACATTTCGGAATGGATATCGGGAATTACTAGTGCCCAAATGGATATGGTTATGCATAATGCATTCCCATTACAATTGGTGGTGTTGTTTTTCTTTTACTTGTCTGCAGGTTTCCCTACTGTAACACGGAGTAACAGAGAGGCCTACCAATCCATTGACAGCGACCAGCAGTCTGACCAGTCTTCCACCAGCGCCGCCAATCCCTTTGACCAGGCCCAGGATGAGAGTCCTACTCCTGCAACTCGTACATACTAAGACAATGTTTCTATGGAATGTTATGAGTTTAACTGTCACAATTGATTTCACATCAGTCCTGTTTTTCCTCCCTTTTTTACGGGAATTTTTATTTATCCCGGTTTGGACCAAAACCATGTTGCAGTGACCGAATTCTCTGGATAATTTATGACTTTAAAAACATAACTTTCTCTTGTTGCTGAATGGATTTCATTCCATATCGGTGTTCTATTTGTACAGTATGTGGCACTTATAAAGACTCGGAGATGTCATAAAATTATGCACATGTATCCTGATTGGCACCAAACCGGTCATCACTGTGTACTGTAGCACGATAATGCTTGAAGCTCAGGTCAGTGGTCAAATACACTGTAGAATTGAAATGAATACCCTTGTGGTTTGACCACAAGCGTAGATATTTATGATGTTGTAGAGTAAAAAAAGAGGGGTAATATTTATGTACTGCTCTTAGCAAAATAATGATTAAAGGTACTGTTACATTAAATGTACTGTTACAGCTAGCACTAAGTACAAATGATACAGATTCTCCAGACTGACTACTACCTTAAAAGATTTTACAAACATGGATAAAACAGAATCATCAGAATATTTTGCAGCCCCCACAGAAATGGAGAAATGGCCAGTTTGTACCAAAAATATATTCTGAATACCCAATCCTCTAATTCTAGATTAGTTTATACTCCAACACATCTTTATAGTTTATATTGTAAATTAAAGTTACATTTGAAGGTATGAATGACTCAATGAATGAATGAAATAGACACATGATTAAATAATTCTCCCCAAAAGAATTATGAAACTGTACAGTATTTAGATCAAATTTCCCCAATTGAAAATATAGCACAGCTTTAATTTAGCTTGTGCTGCTTTTGTTATGGGGAGAGCACAGTAATTCTTTGATAATCTTTATAGTGCTATACGTTAGCTATCTCTTCTCTATCAGTGAATTGCACTACTTCATTTGTGAGAATGCAATAGTTTCACATGACACAGCTACTGTACCTGCTGTATTTGTTACAAAAAAGTTCCTGTAATGTTGGAAAAATGTGAAATAGTGTTGCTTTTGTCACAGAGAGATTGAATGTTGAATTGTGCATTTTGTCGTGATATACATTTTATTGTACTGCATCGCCTCTAGTGGATAACATTTGCCATTTCTGGAGTCTCCCAGTTTATTGCATGCTGGGATTATACAGCTGGGATTACAGCTCTGCCAAAGAAATAACTTTGTTCATAAAATGCTTAATTTTCAGCCACCAGAACATGGTAAAGAATGGTCTGGCACTATTAGGCTAAAGATGATTGTTGTGAATGGTGTATTGAGTTCTATGAACAACTGAAAACGATCTTCTATAGAAAACGTTACTGATGGCTAGTGTAATTTACTAGCTTTATGTTATGGAATGATGAACACGGTTCATAACAGAGCATACTACGGTCTACAGTTAATAGGGACTACATCAGTTGTTTCGTATGAAGCTGAAACTTTAACACTGGAGTTTACTCTTTCTGCCACAAACTTGAGTTTACTGAAAATGTGGTTAAAGTGTGTCATGCTATTGTTTTGTAATATTGCCATATTACTCGTCATAGGCCTTAGGAAAGAACGTATTCCCTTTTTTGTGTGATAAAAGGTAGTGACTCAGCTGCATACGCTCACTGGTACATTTATTGTATTGTATGACAATGCAAACACATTTCTATCTAATTTGTTGTTTTATTTAGTCTTATTTTTCTGAAAACCAGTGCAAAAAGGCGAGTAAAGTGTTTTATTGGCCATAACCTAATGCCATTTCACTCAGTAAGATGTTCTGTCAAGTGAACTTGACATAGAGGAATAATTAAAAGAAGTGGGCTGCATGATATTTAATATATTCCTTAGCTGTTGTGTCATACTTCTCTCTTATCATGAAGGACATTCATCTCTTGACTGACTTTCTTATTTTTTTTATAGACTGTTACAAAAACGTTTGGTTCAAAATGTTATTTGGCAATCTGTTTCCTTAATAAAGAGAACAATTTCACAAATGATCGTTTGAGTCAAATGTACATATGACTGCATGATTAACCCAGGGCCACATAACTGATTAGACACTTAAACCCTAATTGCGAACGCAGTGAGCACTTACTATGAGACCTAGCAGATCATGTCTGTCTGTCTGTCTGTCTGTGTGTGTGTCCGTGTGTCCCCCCTTTGTGCCCATATATGGAGCTGGTGTCCGTGTGTCACGCTTTTGTGCCCGTATATGGAGCTGCTTTGGGGACTCCTTATATGGTTATGGCTGAGTCATGGTGACAACTTAAATACAAGTTGTTGACTGTACAAACTGCGTTCGCTTCCCGCGTTTGCGTGTCTTACTGGTTGACCATAATGTGTTAGTCCGATATCTTGTTAGTACGACTGCGTGGCCGGCTTAGGGTTTGGCGATAGGGTTAGTATGGGGCTCTATGGTCGGAATATTGTGTAGACCGATTTGGCGATTTATGGGTGTCGGATTATTGGGACGTCAGACTACCCAACCCCCCCCCCCCCCCCCCCCCCCCTTTACCCTCTACACACCAAGTACCTTTGCACAGTCCACATGACGCTAGGTTTCATGTGGTTGAACAGTGTGATATCCAGTATTTCTTCCACAGAGAATACTCAATCTCATCATTGAAGCTTTCAGACACTCAACATGCCAAGTTTTCTAATGTCTTCCTCGTCTATTACCCTGGCAACTGCTACACTCTCTGGGATGAATTAATCTGTCTCATGCTGCTATGATTTATCCAACTGGACAAGACACTTATCTTTCCAGCTCTCCCTCTTACACACTTGTTATGCATATTCCCATGGTGTCATGCAATACACACATCCAGCCAGCCTCCAGAACCTCGAGACAAATCTGTTCAGCCAGTGGGGTTGGATGAGCTTGCATGTGTTTCAATTGCTAATAATCATCAGTCAGGATATGCACTAAGAGTACTTTTGTTTAGAAATGGAAGCTAAAGTAGGTAGGAGGAGGTAGAGGGAGGCTGAGAAGGGAAGGAAGAGTTAGAAGTAGGAATATATCTAGAGTAGCTAGGACAACTTTCTGATTGATTAATTAATTGATTGATTGATTGATTGATTGAGACCAAGACTGAACTTGAACTAAGACTTGTTTACATCAGGGTCCTCCATTTTCAATTCATCAGAAAGACGTACAAATATACACTGCCTGTAAGTGCTGTGATAATGTCACCCACTTTAACTGAGAAGCCGTCTGCCTTGCTGAGATTACTATTTGATCGAAAGAGAATGACCTAATGCACAGGAAGCATCAACTTGGGTAAATAATGCAATAGCAATTCACACAGGGGTTGAAAGCCACATCATAATTCTCTATATATTGTTTTATTATCAAAAGATACAGACAATGAATGACATACGGTAAATACTGTTCCACATTGGCATGGCAGTGGAAGGTGTTAGGTGTATTACTGTCTGCCCTACACTACAGTATGTATTCTGCAGACAATGTTAGAGGCATGTAATGACATTGATGATACATACGACACTCAAGGTACATCTGCCCTCGATGTTTAGCCATGGAAGACATTGCCTGTGCTGTGATATTGTTGAAGTGCTGTTCCCAGACTTGGTGGTGAGATGCAGTAGGCCTATAAGAAAAATATCAGTATTCTATCAATGTTTTCTCTTCACAGTATGAGATAGAAAGCATTTTTCAAGCATATTGCAAAGCATTTTTCATTGTACCATTGAACCCAGGACTATATGTGACTACCTATTCTTTTGACTTTGGCAATCTCTCTGCAAAGTTCTCTACGTAGAGTCTAATATTATGACAAAACCCAGCTAAGATGAAAGTTATTTTGTTGAAAACAACAGTATGTAGTTGGTTGATAATATGAATGTGTGCACAATTTGGTGCAAAGGTTTGTGGGTGTGAGTCTGTTTTGTGACAATGTAGTTTTGAATTCAGTTTGCAGCACATTACACTTACTTTGGGTGTGTGGTTTTGTGTGTCGAAAATGTGAGTTGAACTTATAATATAGACTTGGTATTGGTAAAGTCGGGCTCATTAACGTGAACTGGGGCATTCTCTGTCTGACGTCTCTTGCATACCAAGTAAAAAACAGAATAATTAGGGCGAGTACTGTATGCCACCTGGAATTTTAAATACCTGATTTTCATATTTCACACATACCCCAGGTGAAAACAGGTGTGGCTTGAAATGAAATATAAGGAAATTGTCAAAGTGGTGCCTAAATGATGTCAACGTGATGAAGGTTTTTCCCCAGTTTTTAGCTGTTGTTGTAGTGAGGCAGTTCAATCAGTGGCTGTGCTGAATAGCCCATTGTCCCCGACTGCACATGAGGCCTTGAGGCAGCGTAAGAGCCTTGTCACCCGTTTGTTTATAATGCCTTGTGGGTCTCTCAGGAAAGGCATGAATGGAAATTCTATTACTGCAGTAACAGACAGACAGACGGACGGACGGACAGACAGACAGACAGACAGACAGACAGACAGACAGACAGACAGACAGACAGACAGACAGACAGACAGACAGACAGACAGACAGACAGACAGACAGACAGACAGACAGACACTATCATTACATGGTACTGGGCTGCCTTCCTCACTGCATTTCATCTACTTGTTTTTGCTCAATTTCTGTATCCAGTTCTTTTTGAACCCCCACCCCACTTTATTTATTCCTCTCTCCCCCTGTGAGAGCATGAGCGCCTGGGACTAGTGGTCTTAATTAACTAGTAAAGCAATCTGTTAATGTTTCCTTCCCGCCGAGCTCCGACCGAGAATAGAAGCGTGGCGTCATGGAGGAGGGGTAAGATGAGGAGGAGGAATTTGATGGCAAGGAGGAAGATGAAGGGGGCGTGGGTGGGTGGCTGGGTGTATCTGGCAGCCCAACGAGCTGTTGATTAATAAGGAGCTGTACTGGGCTAGCTCTCCTGAGTCCATGCATGCATGGCATGCTGGGTTGACACATCCTCAGGCGCACACAGCCACACACCTGTGATTCCTCGGAGTCAAGGACATGCTTGCTGCCTTTGTTGTTCCATGCAATAAAAATAACTCAATTTGTCAGCTCTTTCTTATTGCATTAGCGACAACTCCACCCCCCCACCCCCCCTATAGACTTATTATAAGATGTGTGTTAATTTGCAGCATTTTGAGCTATTATTTATGAAATCACAGTGATAGAAGGATTTATTGCGAATGCAGTGAGCACTTACTATGAGACCTAGCAGATCATGTCTGTGTGTCTGTGTGTGCGTGTGTCCCCCCTTTGTGCCCATATATGGAGCTACGTCCAAATATGGAGTGTGTTGCATCAATCACAAACAAATCACTCAGCTCCATATATGGGCACAAAGGGCACAGACACACGAACGCATGAGTCATGGTAAATATGTACGAGCTGCGTTCGCTTCCCGCGTTTGCGCGTCTTACTGGTTCTATAGGAGTTTGTTATTGTATAGAGCTTATGAGAACAATTTACTTTATTTTTTTGTAATGAAGATATAACTGTGCTTTCTCTGCAACTATATGGTTAAGGTGCTCCAGGGAAATAATCTGCACATTGTCTGCACATGTACACTGCAGACAAATGTACAGTAAGTTTAATATACTTGCCCACCTTTCCATCAAGTCAACCCTCTACACACTGCTTATTAGTTGGAATCACAATAACATTATTGTCCTATACATACACAACATATACAAGAGTCTTTGTTGGATGCACGACTCCAAACATTGGCGACTATAATATGATTTATTATAATACGTAGCCATACAGTATCTGACAACTGTGTGTCGTGACGTTTCTGCCGCAGAAAGGTGCACACCTACGGTATATGACAACTGACGTAGATACAAATATACAGGATTGGAATTTCATCAGTAAGTTAATAGGTGATAACGATCACCTATTATAATAATGGTCTCAGTCAACATCACCCATAAGAGGTTGACAGCTTCATTCCGCTCACAGCATGAATGAATGCACACCTTTAATCGTATTGTCACACGAATAGGAAAGGAGCTCCAGCTCAACTCACATTTTAATACACCAGTAAGACGCCTGAGGGCGAGAAGCGACCTCACCCTAAAGGGCGAGGTCACGTGCACTGGCCATATATGGAGCGTATCTTGAGTGTACAGGGTGTGATGAGGTCAGATCAAGATATGGAATGTCAGAACAGGTCAGCTCCATATATGGAGATCTAAGGGTGGCAGCGGGGACAGTGTATTGAATGTACAGGGTTTGATGAGGGCCCCGGTAGGGCCGTGCCTTAATTTTCGGGCCTGTTGAGAACTCTAGTTTGAACTCTAGTTCTGGCCAGACGGCGGCGCCGCTCGTCGGCAGTCTCCTCCGTGAGAGTGTGGAGGTCATGTGACTGTCCGACCTCGAGATTACATTACCTGAATACCCATATATGGGCAGATCAACACTGACATCATCATTTGGATCATCAGGTGGGAAAAACGACACATTACTCTGACAGTATCTGGATCTCTATGCATGGGGATAATGACACATCACTCTGACAGCAGACTGAACAGCATAAGAGGAAGCTTTCGGCTTTCAACCCTCAGATATGCCAACCCGACGGACATGGTATCTTTCTTTCATCTGGAGAAAGCTGTTCAAGTGTTTTCGTGACTCACTAATAGAATAGAAGAATAGAGCCATATTTGTGATAGACCATTTTATTGTACAACAAGACACTAGCTTACCATTGACTGCCCTTCTAACAAATTGTCCACAATTGTGCACATTGCTTGGCATATACAGCAATTCACCCCTACAGTAGGTTGTTACGTTTTAGTCTTGTTGCTGTGGTTTTTATGTAGACTTGAAGAGCCACAAAGTGACATGAAGCTGTTTTTCATCGCTAAAACGTTATTACAGCCATTTCAATTTGATTAGGCTTTTACTACATTCCAGAGACATTTCAATATCTAGGCACCACACGAGGTTCTCCACACGTTAACGTTTATTGTAAGCTGCTTCATATTTTGTTGCTGCCTTCCGTGATGAAAAGAGAGAACACAAATAATTCAGGTGAAATGTATGCGGGATGAGATTAGACATTTTATATGTCATTTCTCATTTGACGACACTTTTATCTTTACATTAGGTTTGCTGCACAGCCGAGTGTGGACACTCCTATTTGGGGAAATAATCATTGCTCCAAGTTTATCATTCAGTATTTCAAATACAGGAAGTACCCATCATTCTGACAATTAGCATGAACTTAAATGACATACTGCTTTATCTGCGTTAAAGCAAAAGGTTGTACGTGAACAGAGGCTCATACTGTACAAAGAGACTCGCCTCCTGCTGAGCAGAGAGCTCCAACAGAGCTGGAGAATCTTTTGATGAGAAGAGTGTTTTATATTCAGACCCAATGGCAAAGAAACTTAGGGTAGATGGGAACATCATGTAATACATGTGTAATGTAATTCACTTATAGTGAAGACCACTCTTTTATATGGTTAGATGGCCAGCACATTATCTGGTTGAGCAACCAAGAGAAGTTATACTTATTACAGTACATTCTATTCCCGCTCACCACAGCTATTAAACACAGCACGTGTGGGAAGGCTTGGTGAGACATCACCTGAACCCCATTAACCTTTCTGTACTGTACCCCTGATAGATATAAGGTGGAGTGGCCTGGAATCTTCACTATGGCCTAATCTACAGCAGTCTCTCAAGCCATACTATATACTATACAATCTTCGAATGTCTGTTGAGAACGGAAAGTGGTCGTTTGCTCATCAGACCGGAAGTGTAGTCGCCCAATCATGATGCAGTCTTCACAAAAATATATCTTAAAATATCTTTAAAATATACATTTTAGAATTTCCACTTTTGCTAAGCAGCAAGCCAGTTAGATTTTGAGTGGGAAATTAGGAAATGTACATGATTTTCGACTAATTTCCAGAGCTTCCGACAAACTTAGCATTTGAAAGAGAGAGAGAGACTAAATGTACAGTATAGTAATCCATCGTACGATGGTGTACGTTTGATGTCATTATCCTGAGCTGCATTTACTAGTCAAAGAGACTGCCGTGAGAGTGAGAGTGGGGCACGCGTTAGTTTGACGTCTCTGTTTGTTAGTCCCACATACATGGCCGGGTTAAGACGGGTCCGTTGTCTCAGTGTCCAGCACAGCAGCATACCCTTTCAGTGCATTACCTTTTGACTTGCCTCCTGGAAGAAAAAGCCAAATAAAAGCACTTTGTTGCACCATCCCTGCTGTAGCAGTCCCCAAGGCCGGGCGTGGGCGTCGGGGTGTGACCTTCAGAGGATCCGGGGTCATCTCAGGCCCCTTGGTCCAGCGACGTGGGTTAATTATGCAGCTCACAGGCTGGGAATGGTAACAAATATCGATGTGCGTTGAATGTCAATGTGTGCAGGGCAGGGTGTTTATCAACATAAAGGGAAAGGTGTTTATGTCAACTGACCAGCAGGGAAATTGAATGGAGACATTCCCTTGATGGCGATTGTTTTTCTTTATCCATTCTTTTAAAATACTTTTCCATGCCTTTCTAGCAATAGACTGCAGAGATTATTTATAGCACGACATGCGATGCACGTCCTGAATAGAGAATAAATCCCATGTAGTATTTATATTCCATTTGGTTGAGCAAGGCACCTAAATGATGTGCTCACTGGAGCTGCACAGTGGCTAGTGATAGGGACGTCTTTTGCCTTTGGCCTTTCCTACATAACAGTACTGTAGGTGTGAATATGTGAATGCATACTGTAATATGAAGCTGGATGTTACTGAATAAAAAAATCACACCTGTGTGAAATGGGGGCGCTCTTGTTATCGTACATCAATTTATGTTATTATCATTTAACCATGATACAATGTTTTAAAAAAAAACATTCAATAATATTGTCCGGACAAGGTCATTATTATCTCGTCCGGACAAGATAATATCTCGTCCGGACAAGATCATTTATTTTTCTTACCATGGCCTCTCAGGGGCTCCGTAAATATATTATATTTATATTATATAAATTATATTTAATGTTTCCGTTTAATGTTTTGATGTTTAATTTAGGTCATATTTTACGGAATTATCAGCTCTTATCATCATACATCATCTTGCATCATCTCATACTGGCCAATCAGAATGCCTGTTGCCTGTGATTGTTATAGCTGATTTGCTCGTTTACATATGACGTAAATTTCCCTTCAATGTCAATCACGTTTAATGTTTTGATGTTTAATTTACGTCATATTTAGCGGAATTCTGACGACATTTCTCCGTTCATTGTCAATGGCAAATCTTGAGACGTGTGGGGACAAAAGCTGTTTATAGAAGGGGCTAGCGGCCCTTAAAAATCACACCCGTGTAAAGTGAGGGGCGCTCTTATCATCATACATCATCTCATGAACAACTGAATTTATGTGATTGGTTGGTTAAATTTACGTCATATTTGGCGGACATTTGACCTAATTTCTCCTTTCATTGTCAATGGTAAATATTGAGACGTTTGTGGGGACAAAAGCTGTATATAGGAGGGGCTAGCTCCCATCAAAAATCACACCCGTGTGAAGTGAGGGGCGCTCTTGTCATCATCTCATTCTGGCCAATCACAATTTGCGTCCTCACTTTTGTCTTCAATGTTTGTGTTTACACACTTTTGTCTGCAATGTTGGACAGGGCTGGCACCCTCAAAAAGAGCATAGACTTCTTTATTGTGTAACTAGCTGGATTCAAACCGAGGACTCGGGAATGTGAAACAAAAATCGAATGTTCAGCACTTCAGCCAAAGGGGAATCCCCCTAGATCTTAGGCTGCTATTTGCTCGACAAAGCATTGTAAGTAAATGCAGGGCTATTAGGCTAAAGTGTGAAATTGAATTTGCTATGACTTTTTCTTTTTTTCCCCCTCTGACATGGGATATTCCCTCGAGATTACCCTCGCAACCCTCGACCTTTTCACGCTGCTACCTTGTGCATAAGTCGCTATGGTGATAAGGGCATCAAAATGGATTCCAATTACCCTCCAACAGCCAACACCAACCAGCCAGTCAGGAGGTCAACAAATCCCTCACCATTAACCCAGGGATGACAGGATTGGTTTTTAAATGTTTAGAAGTATGTAACTATACATACCCCCCACTGTGTCCCTATTCTGCGTCACCGCCAGAGTCTCACGCACCAGCCACCTCTTGCCACGCCTCAGCAGAAGTTCTTATAGCCTCCGAGCAGAATCTGCTAAATCCCCCACCCATGACATCCAGTGCATACAGATCCACTATACCACTATGAACTGTTACCTCCAACTGTACTGACTGATTTCACCTGTTCAGCTTAGTTTTACACTTTTGATTCATTATGGTCTTACGCTGTTGTTTCAGCGCGACGTCGCCCTTAGGCTGTGGGTGAGCAAGAAAGAAAGAAAGTTGGGGGAGAGAGAGAGAGATGGAGAGGGAGAGAGAGAGAATAATAATGAGCCAGGAACAACAAGGACCTGGTGGTTCAATGAGTGCAGATGATGAATGACCGTGGGGAGGGAGGAGAGGACCGGAGTGGAGGTACAGTCATTTTTTACTCTGCTGTCACAAATGTATTTTTAATGAATCTGCACCTCTGACTCCTCTGCAGGCGTAGGGCTGTTCCTTAAGGCCAGCATGACCCCAATACTGTACAGGAAGTAATCAGGCTGAACGAATTAAACCACTTTAGCTACCGATACTGTAATGCGAATAACCTTCAGAACCTTTTTTTTGTTATATTAGTTTTTATTTGGTTTTTATAGACATGACATGACAACCTTCAGAACCTTGACCAAAAATGCTTGAGTGTAAATAATGTAAGTGCACCTTGAGTTACTAGTACTACTAGTGTTTATTTTTTATTGTATTTTTAAGGGTAGACCACTCCCCTAGTATTTCTTTTATTAATGTAAAAAGACAGGAGAGAAGACGTGTGTCTTCAAACAGAGACAGGCTTACCCATTGATTTCACTTAAGTTACAATTCAATATGCAGACAAATGCACATATTATTCAAACCAACTTGTCCATCGTAAAGTAAAACTCAAGGGATTATGATACTGTTACGATTTTGTGTGTGTGCAATCGATGCCAATGCAGCCCTCCAAGAATTTTAAGAGTTTTAAGAGTTTTAAGGGTTCACCTCAGAGCTAACAGCTCCCTGCTGCCAACAAAAAATGTTACCGGTGTGCCATTCCAGTGGGTGTCATTTTGGCACAGAGCCAGTGCAGGGCAGGAAAAAAGGTCTGGAAAGGGGCTGAGATAGACAACAAATGGCATTGTTTATGAAGGCATCTCATTGTGGTGGGCTGTCTCTACGAGGCTCCTCTGTCTTCCCGACCAGTCATGATCATTGGACTTGATAGAGCTGTCCTCCGACACCAACATCAGTGAGCGGTTGTTCTTGTTCCTGTCATGGTCTGTGGCACAGGTCTGGTTGTCACTGCCAGGGGACAGAAAGGTATACTCTATGAGGGTTCTATTCCAATAAAGTAACTACACATTCATTATGAAAAATGTAACGTTAACATGAAAAGCATAATTTTCTGTTTTCGGTTCTCTGTTCTGAGCATTTCATTTGGTGGAGTGACTCTGTGGAACGGTCTGGATGATGAAATAAAAAAGAACTATTGTACTGTTTAAGAAGAGGTTTAAATATACCTTTCTTATGAGCTACAGACAATTTAGGCATTTAGCAGACGCTCTTAATCCAGCGTGATTTAGTTTAAGCAAGAACAAAAAGCATGGCAATACATCACATACATAAAAAAGTAGTTATCATGAGTCATATACGTAAGCTAAGAACGTAACATTGGAATATCTATATAATGAAACTATGCATGTATACTTTATAGTGCTATGTCTACATAAAATGCTATGAGTCTACATAAAATGCTATCTAAGTGTACATAAAATGCTATACAAGTTACATACATTATGATTATGGTTCCACTTAGTGCTAAAATAAATAGACAAATAGATATAAATGGAACTGTTGTGAATTATATCCATGCTGTCAGAATGGCAGCCTCTGGTGGACATTCCCCATCCCCTGCATCCACAATTACATGTGTTTGCCATCACACCACTCAACGCATTAGCCAATCACAGTTTAGGTGTGCCACATATAACCAGCAACTCACCCCACACTCCTCACTCACACACTACACAGGCAACATGCAGCACCTGCAGATCTCCCTGAGTCTACCCACTACTCCAGCCATGCGTACTTGACTATGTAAGCCTTTGTTCCGCTTTGACTTTAATACATTATTTGTACAACATGTTGATCGGTTATTGCTCACTTTGCCATAATGTTGAGATAATATGCTGTATTCTGAGTACTTTGCCATTGCACTAGTTGCTAATGTATTCCTTCGTTTGTAGAAACCACGGTTTCATGGAGAAATAAACTACCACATTGTTGGATTATACCTTGGTGTCACAAACCGTCTCTTTAACTGGAGAAACGTGGGTGGTCCGCTCAACCCACAAACCACAGAATATTTAATAGGAACCTTGACATATTTAAGTTTATTTTTAAATTGTATAAATAGGGGTAGGCAGTGGTGTGCTGTGGGGGCGCTGCGTGCGGTGTCTGAACTACCGGTGCGGTGCCCTGGACAGCCCTACCGCCAGCTCACCACTGGGGGTAGGACCAGATAGATGAGCTTATAGGCTTCATTCCTACTCCTTTTCGAACAATTGTACTATATTTTGTGTTTTGCTTGTTTTAACTTTTTTTCTTTTAATGTATTGTATATTTTGACCAAACAAACCACAATATGCCTTGGAAAATGGTCAACAGTAATAGTATAGTGACTGGTGAGTCATAGTCGATAACATGCCAGACCAGAGATATGGTCCTTTACAGACACATTAAAGTAAGGAGCTGTTCATTTATTTTGCTTTGCATTTTAATTTTGATGAAATACCTGTCTTGGTTTTCTTTAGTCACGTTGCTGTCTTCATAGATTTTCAACATAGTTTCTGTACGGTCATCAAGATGCTCTTTAGGTTCTTCAAACCTATCAAAAACATTCACAGATATGCTAAGATTATTGAATTCCCCAAAGTGTAACGACTTAAGCTGTAGGTAGGTTTGTTTCTACAGCTCTTGTTCAACTCTTCATTCATTCCTTTATTTTCTCTAAAATGTATTGAGGGTATTGCCCTCCTTTTCAATGATTCAGAGATTACATAAGGCATAATTGCAACAGAATAATAATATTGAAATAAGAACAGAAGGATAAAACAAGTTGTATTAAAATAGGACCATTTAGGAAATGCTCCACTAAAGTTTGCTGAGTGGAATCAAATGTAAATAGGTTTTTGTAACTGTAATCACGAGACCCACATATTCTTGTTTGGACCAGCAGGGCCGGCATAATATTTTAATAACAGACGCCATTGGCATAAGGAGCACAAAGATACGCTGTCATTAACAGCTTGTATGTGTACAATATGCACTTGCCAGACACCTGACACATTGCATAATTTGCCAAGTACAAATGGTTTTCTACGTCGCTTCCTCAAATTAGTTTATTCCTGATTTGAGTAATTTATCTGCCAATCCCGCAGCAATTGAAGTAGCCTCAGTAAAAAGCATTTTAGGTCAGAACCACTCCATTTCGGTCAGATATCGACTCCCCTTGAAACACTTGTATTGCAGACTTGTTGCTGTCAGACTACTGAACAGACAAAAAAGATGGGCAAAAACATGATCTACCTGCCTTCAGCCTGCTTCTGTCTAATTAAATATTTAATCAATCAATAATGAGGATTGAGTTTGGACTGGAGCGACACAAGCAGCTGCATGTTACACGTTTCTAGCTGATGTAGATGGAGCGCAATGGGGTAAAAATATATAGAATCTGAATTTGGCTGGGCTTAATTTAATATTTATATTAGTCAAAATGAGGTTCAGAGCTTCATTACTCTCACAGCGTGTCGTGTATTAATGAACCCCTTCCTTTGATAATATTACAGTATTCCATCCAGAAGGAAAAGAGCATGCAAGCCCAACTCAGAGGAATCTGTTTCTTCTTTAAGGACAAACCTGTTTGTCGGTTTGTGCAAAATACTTAATATATATATATTTTTTAACTATGGCTTTTATTTCTCATCATTCAACTTGATCATTAGGCTGACTGACACAATTTCAAAGCAGCTTGTTCAAGACAAATCACACCCGTGTGAACTGAGTGGTGATACTTTTTTGTTATAGTTACTGTACTGTACTGTGCGCTGGGACGCACCGGCGAGCCGCCCCGCGTCCGAAACGGTCGAGAAATGACAGTTACTGTGTGGGGGTCCCTGTACTGTACTGTACTGTCACACCTCAGCTTCCCATCATGCACCTGTGCAGTGTGAAGCTCAACAGTGACACTTTGTCACCTGTTGGTACTCTAAACAGAGACATAGGGACACACATTGCTGTTCCTTGGAGTGGCTGCACCATGGGCCTAAAGGAGCATGTATTTGCCCTAGCAGTTCAATGCTATCTAAAGTAATAGGGGCCTTTCGTCTGGAGAATATACATACAAATGTTTTTCACTGTGAATGTCAAGAGGAACAGAGCCATAAAATGTGTGATATTATTTATTATAGTACTTGTCTCTCCAGGCAATGAGATGTAGTGAGAGGAGTCCCAACGGGCTCTGGCTCATGACAAACGTCGATCGGATTTGGCACAAAGCACTTCCATTCCAATGCAAAACTAGGGATCTGGTCAGGCATATTTCACTTGATGATTATAATAATGGCTATATTAAGCTTTGGCAGCCTATGAGTGGCACAGTCAGTTAAACAAGTTTTTCTCCAGTATATCAAACATTAAGAGCTGAGCTGAGCTGAGCTTTTTGAGATAAGGGGAGGGAGGGAGAGGTGGAGAGAGGGGGATAGATAGAGGCAGGAGAGAGAGAGAGCAGGGGGGGGGGACCCTTATGGGTCTGTAACTCAGAGTGTACAAATGGAACCAAATGTACACTCAGTCAGAGTTAAATTAACATTGATTTTACAATATACATTGAGGTCCCAGAGATAGAAATGCCATTAAATAGGGGACCGTAGCCTAATTGAGTTCAAACTGGGGGTCCTTGAAATTAAATGGGTTCTTATGGGTCCCTGGCATATATTTTCAAATGGGGGTCCGCAGGCTAATGAATGTAAATTTGGGGGTCCTTGACATGAAAAGGTTTGAGAACCCCTGCCATACAGAACCTGGGCTCTAGACGTTCCTTGACCTTGGCGATGGACAGGATGTAGGGGCCAATCTGTCTGGCGATGGTGGTCAAACAGGAGTTCTCCTGCTTCAGTTGCAGCAGGTCGTGAAGCTGAGCTGAGGACGACAAAAGCAAAAAAAGTATATTGTGGTGAAAGAAAACGCTGAAAGAGATCAAATTAGTCGGGGATTAACCACATGAACCACAGCGTCCACATTTCTGGGCATGCAATAATCCAATATTAGGCCAGTTAATATACAGTTGAAACCCTAAATCTTTGATAGAAAATATGTTGGGTATGCTAAATAACGTACAAAAAACAAACAATGTTTTAGGAACATGTATAAGTTCTGGAAAGGCATACTTTTCAAGCTCCTGTTTTTACCAAGTGCACAATTGTTATGATTTTTGACAAAATTCCCTCCCAGCTTGTTCCATGTGCCAGTGGAATGGCTGTGGAAGAGTGTAACACAGCTAGTGAAAATAGCATGTGTCGTGTGAGCTTGTAGATCTGCTATTTTCACTATTGATGTACAGCAATGTTGCAGTAGGGTTTATAAGTATGGGGTATCAGTCATAAAGAAAGGCTAGATGACTCGCCCACGCTGCTGGCCAATGGAGAGCGACGTCGCTACGTGCCTTGGTGCCTTGGCAACTCATTGTCTCCCCTATTATACATACTGTCAAGCGGCAAGCCCCAAGCCCCTGAGTCTATATATTTATAGAAGGATGATTGTTATTGCTATGTAAATTTGTGGGACATGCTATATCGTTGTTAAAAAGTTACATAGTGCTGCTTTCAGTGGAAGACTCACCTTCGTAGATCTCCTGCTCATTGGTGACCCTCTGAAACGTATCATCCCAGATCTACAAAAAATAATGCTTTTACTGTATGCTACAGCAGTGGTTCCCAAACTTTTCAGGTACCGGTATTTTCTTAGATTTGTTGCTTTCTTAAGGCCTATTCATAGTCCAGTTTTCGGTGAAGACCACCGAAAACTACAACATGACTTCACGCCTCACATAACACATCTCTCTGTTTTTACTAACCACCATTTTGGTGGTCACCTCTTCGTGTCACCTCTTCGTGTGTGTGTGTGCGTGTGTGTGCGCGTGCGTGCATTTCCTAATTTATAATACTGTATAATTATGTCAGTGTTGTGACCTTCAGCTTAAATATTTGGCACACGTGTGTGTGTGTGTGTGTGTGTGTGTGTGTGTGTATCTCACACTGTCGATTTTAGGGGTCCCATTGTTTATAGAAAAACGTGTCGTCATTTTTAGGGTGAGCAGGAGACTCAAGAGCAATTTTCTGCCTTGTCAAAACCGTTCAGAATATCAAGGTTTCCCATATAAAATGCTTCTTGAAGGGCATACCTCCTCAATCATTGCCCTCATTGTTTCAACGGCAGAATACTGGCTGGCTATCTGGCGGTCGATGTGAAGAGACCTGTCCAGGACCTCTCCCATGGTGTCTGTGTTGATGATGGAGTGATGTTTGGTTAGGTCTCTGTGTAACTCCTGAACCTGGTCCTTCAGGAGCTGGATTTCTGTCTGGAGAGTCTGAGGCCACATGCAGTCACGCGCACGCACCCACGCACGCACGCCACATTAAATGGGTGGGAGACAGACAGACAGAGAGAGAGAGAGAGATACACGGATATACAGAGATTTTTGGTTCTGGATAAACGCTGTTCCAACCAATTTCCTACCAATCACTGCACTGCAAGCCGGCCACACATTCATTCAAATAACACTTACCGTGTATGCGTTCTCATAGTTGCGGCAGTGTTCCGTGAATGGGGTTTCACTTCCTTCAGCGAGGAGGACCTTGGTGCACACGTAGCGGTGAGAGGTGGGCCGTCGGCCTAGAGCTGAGCCCAGTGACATTTCATTTAGGGAGGGTGAGCGGCACCACATGGAGAGGGACGACTGAAGCCTGATGTAGAAAGAGAGATGTTGAAACAAAAAAAATCACACCCGTGTGAAGTGAGGGCCGCTCTTATCATATTACAACATAATGTTTGTTTAAGCCACGGGTGCCAATGTTTGTTTTAGTCCTCAACACAAACATTACATTTCTCTTTATTGTCTATGGCGTTTTCTTAAACAAGCATCATTAAAAAACAAACATTAAAGCTGTATATAGAGAAAAAGGGAGTGAACTATCGCCTCAGGTCAGTTATTATTGAGTAAACAATGGGCTACAAATAGCCGATCTACAAGTTCAAGTGAGCTTGTAGATCATCATAGATCATAGATGTCAAAAATCACACACATGGAAAGTGAGGGGCACTCTTATTATCTCATATGGTAGGTAGGCCATCACATTCCGTGCTCAGCCAATCAGCTGATCACGGAATGTGATGAAGCTATAGCGCCCCTCAAAAACCTTGGTGGAGTCATGGACTCAGTTCTGAATTAGACACATTAACACAATCAGTCAGCCTACTATCACCTCAAAAAACATATCATGGATTATAGGACTTAATGTCTAGCAGGATTTAGAAAAACGTGTCCAGACATTCACCTTCAGTAGAATTATTGACTACAGTGTCACCCTGGCCCTGGCATGGCTGAGGTTTAATCACCTCCTGCATGGCGTTTCTGCTCATCAATGCACAGATGGGGTTTGGCTCATATTGTGACCTGTGAGTGTGGTGCAGAGGAACAAACTACCATGTCAGCCTTTAGAGATTGCATGGTATATGCTGTCTATGGATGATGATACGGTGACGTTGCATATCTGCTGGAGGTGTGCCCAGAAATACAAAGAAGAAATCAAGTCTACATACTAGTATAATGCTGCAAAAGCCCTGCTGTATTTTAGCTGTCAACGTTTTGATCACTCTGTGATCTTCATCAGGACTTACATGTTACATGTTCATTATCGATGAATTGAAGTATGAAGGACCGCAATGGAAACAAGCCCGGTGATAGGCTTTCTTGGGTTTAAATCCTCTTATCTTAGCAGACCTTGCATTGAACTGTACTTTCCTGTGCTCTTTTTTGCAAACTGTTAAATAAGTATTCAATCAATCAATCAATGCCAAGAAATATAGCCCAGGTGAACCCCCCCAAGTCTGCGTGGTAAAAGGATAGCCTCTCTGCCCCGTACCTAGGGGAGTGGAGAGAGAAAACACCTTACCCAGACAGAGAGAGAGAGAGATAGAGGTCCACCATCCAAACCTCTCAGGTCATCTGGTAATGGTCTAATTTCTGTCCCTAAAATCAAAACTAAACGCAGAGTAGCAGCATTTCGTTTTTATGCCCCACATATCTGGAACAAACTCCCAGAATATTGCAGTCTTTTTCTTATTTTTGAGTGGTGCAACCACTCCTATAGACAGCTATGTGTGTGTGTGTCCCTGTGTCCGAGCACGGAAATAGCATATTGTCACCACCAAGTGCCACTGTTGTGCAGCCTAACACACAGAGGCCAGGGAGGAGAGCTTGTACATTACAGTACAGTACAGTACAGTACAGTACCACTCATTTCAGACGGGTCTGATTTGATTTGTTATTGAGGGGCGCCTATGCCCAGCTTTGGTGTCTGTGTGTACCAAATTCGAGAAGATGATTGGTTCATGGTTGACCATGGAATTTGATGTATGATGATAAGAGCGCCCCTCACTTCACACGAGTTTCTTTATCTAATTTTAATTAGGTTTTGTGTAGTGCACATTTAATTGCCTTGTTGAAATGTGCTACACAAATAAACTTGCCTTGCCTTGCTTAGAGGGAATAAAGGTGGGGACCACACATAGACCCCTGGGGGACCACACATAGACCCCTGGGGGACCGCCGCGGCCAATGTGTGGCAGTTCAGCCTGCCACTGAGACTGAATTCAACACGGGGTTAAAGTTTGAAGTATTATTTGTTATTTTGACTTCTGTATATTGTGTGGTGCTTGCTTGATTACTGATTGGTGGCTCCATTGTAGGGAGGACAGGACCAACTGTGGGTTTGGGTAGGGGGTGTGTGTGTGTGTGTGTGTGTGTGTGTGTGTGTGTGTGTGTGTGTGTGTGTGTGTGTGTGTGTGTGTGTGTGTGTGTGTGTGTGTGTGTGTGTGTGTGTGTGTGTGTGTAGAGACAGAACTCTGATTATAAATATGTGAATTGTGGATAATGTGTAATGATTTAAAAGTGAATTATACAAGTGTTAAAGTATTGTCTCTGGACATGGGGCTGTTATAATTGTGGAATCAATTAGGGTTGGTATGGTCCAGTGGGAGGGGCCTAGCCTATATATAAGAAGGGGGACCTGCCACTGTGGATCAGTCGATGTAGGGCTGCAGGAGGGCCAACCTGTTCAGCCATGTATATAGTGTTGCTGTGTTTTGTAAAAACACAATTTTTGCACCATTTCTTTGGACACAAGGTGAATAAAACTGTTTGATTTTGCTAACAAGGACTCTGATCTTGGGTAATTTTGAACATTTTTGAGTCTTGAATCTAATGCCTTTTGAGCCCATACTGTACCTCGCACTGAGCAAAGTGTGACACAATGAAACATAATTTGTTGCTGTCGGGAGGAAACCCATTGGTTGGACCCTCAAATTGTCTGATAAAGCAGCTATCTCCACCACGTCTCCCCCTGTCATGCAGGTAATTGACAATATATAATTATAAAGTCACAACACCAACTTTGATGAGGCAGTATTGCTTTGTTTTAAAAAATATAAGGTTTTCGTCATTTTCTGAACATTTTGGAGTTAGGTGGTTTCTTCCCCACATCAGGGTTACATTATCCAAAATAAGGAGAATCCAGCACTTGATAATGTTAGCGTAGATATAAAACTTCTCCGCTCATTTTGCAGACATAAATCTGTGACTCATTGCCTATGAGCCGCTCACTGAGTTTACACGTTCTCTTTCCAGTGTTTTCACCAGCTTAAATGATTCATACTGTAGTTGAATGATACCCTCTGCAGCGTAGGTCTTGCCCAGCGTGGCCTACAGCCAAGTCAAAGCACATCCGCTAGGATATGCCTGGTCTATTTCTCAACAAAGCACAACCCCTGGAGCACTTCTATCTGGCTGATACAAGAGTGTCTCTCTCACCCTGCCATAATGTGTTTCATCCCTCTAATCAACCAGGCTCAGGTTGTCTACATCCAGACAGAGACACCAATTAAACTACCGGTACTTTGTCAGTAGCTAAAGCAGAATGACCCCACCGTGCTGCATGTAAGTTCTGTGAAATTCTGATAAAACAATAGTGCCAACACGGCACTCTGCTACCAATCCCTATCTGCTGCATTAATTGCCGAGTTTCTAGCACCATGTTGCACATAAGTTGTATCCCTGGCTAAGACAAACAAACACAGAATAGAACAGAAAATGTAGGAATAGTACTATTATGTGTATTGTGTAATGACAAATGTATTGGTTAAAAATCATGTGTGTGATATATCCAAATAGAAATACTACTCACACCATTGATGCAACAGGTAGCTTCACTTCATATAATAAAACCACTTCAGCTTCCACTTCATTTAAGTACAGTATACACAAACACTCAACCAGAAAGGAAGGTCCAATGCCATCATCGTTTCAAATCTCAGTCACAAATCCTCCTTTCCTCTTGTTCTCATCTCTTCTATACTGTATATCTTGCCATTTCTTAAACTACTATAAGACCATAGACATTGCCATCAAAAGACAAAATCAAATGAAAACCTTTACCTTGTTTCTAGGTGGTACTGGTCCCTGCTCCCTGGCCCGGACACATGCAACGAGTGTGTGTGTGATCGAGCGTGTGTGACCATGTGAGGAGTGTGATCTATGATATTCTAAAGACTTTGTCATTAGCTAAAGCAGTGGCATCAGTGAAATGGAACAATGTGTCCCCCACCACTGCTGTCTGTGCCCTCCTCCGGATGAATCCTGGAGAGTTCTGTGAAATTCTGATAAAAATAGTGTCAGCCAGTCAGTCAGCCGGCAGGCCCACCACCAATCGCTGCCCACTTCTTGTCCGGCATTGGCATGGTGTGAGACTAGTATTGGACTACGCCGTACTACACTGGCACTTGGGGCATACAGACCTGTGAACTGATTTATGTGGAAAATTGGTGAGTGGTAGTATGTCAGTGGTGTCCACATGAAGGCAGACAGAGAGGATCTAACTACTGCTATTAACCATATATGAAGTGTCCCTGTTCTAAGCAAAAACAAGATGACACTTTGCGAACTAAAGTTGGGGCGAAGAGATTTGATGTAGAGGGGAGAAAATGAGGGGACCAAATACAGACCCATATAGCCGGCTTTTTTAAACATTTTTTTAGAGAGCTAATGAAAGTTACAGGTATGGTGTGTGCGATATGAAGTGTGAGGTTATCATAATGACAGTAGTCCTTAATCATATTCTATCATACTGGTACTGCTTGTGTGTGTGTGTGTGTGTGTGTGTGTGTGTGTGTGTGTGTGTGTGTGTGTGTGTGTGTGTGTGTGTGTGTGTGTGTGTGTGTGTGTGTGTGTGTGTGTGTGTGTGTGTGTGTGTGTGTGTGTGTGTGTGTGTGTGTGTGTGTGTGTGTGTGTGTGTTAGGGCATTCACTTCTAGTCATTTTTACTAGTTGCCTAGTTTACTAGTCGACTAGTTGAACTACCTATTATGTCAAATATATATATATATATTTCTTATCAACTAGTCAACTAGTACCAACAAGGTTGACTAGTAGATTTACTATAGTTGCTTAATGCCCTATTTACTAGTTGCTAGTTGCTTAATGCTAGTTGCTTAATGCCTGTGTGTGTGTGTGTGTGTGTGTGTGTGTGTGTGTGTGTGTGTCCAGCTGGTGCGCGTTGACGCTTGTTAATGTCAAGGCAATTATGCTTATGCACTGTCAAATAGGTCTACATCTATTTTAAGATAGCATATAGTTAGTATAGACATACTCATACTCATACTGTGCACAAATGTATTACATAGGCTAAATCTTTGTGTTTGAACACAAAATGCATTTTGAGAACCCACAAATGTTCACTTACAGTAACTCACACAAGAATATTATACAGTAAACAACGTTTTCCCACTATTTCACACACAACTATTTCACACTTTGAAATAGCATACCATTTGTTTAGATTACCAGTTGTTCATTCTCTCAACCTTTCCTGATTTCTCACCTGGAAAGCCTTTGAAATGGCTGAATGTGATTTCATTCAACAACTTCCCGATATGACGTACAATATGGACAAACCAAGTTATAGAACCATATCATAGAGTCAGATTGTACAAATGATCAAGGGTATAATTACATCACAAGAGTGATTGTGGCTGAAAACATCTCTTTCCTGAAAACATCTCTTTCCAGCGACCATGAATCGTCCACCTTTCTCCACATCCATCCATCTCTCTGCGCACCCATCCATCCATACACTGTTTTTAGACGTGTCTGTGGCACGGCTAAGGGCAGGAAGCCTGCCACCTATCAAGCCCCCATCCTGTTGAACAAGGTGAGTTACATAAACACATCAATGGCCAGAGTTTATGAGCAGATGGATATAACTGATACATTGGGGATTCAGGGCTCAGCATGGCGCCTCCTTTCCTCTTGCTGTGGTTATCCCTGTCTATCCCCCATACACCCAAAACCCTTTGGGGGATTTTCACATCTGAGCATTTGAAAGTGTTCTGGTCAGAGGCATGCGGGCACTTGGAAGACTTTCAAAGTGATATTCAAAGGACATTGTTCGCTGGAAGGCTCAAACGTTAATGGCTCTATCATAAAAGGATACTAGGAATTCCTCTGCTCAAGACAGGCACAGGACAGGAGATTATAGGCATCCCCACCGTTAGGGGGGTCAAAGGGTACAGGTGGGTGGGTGAGGGCATGTAAAAGGTCTATGTCTGACCCTGAAATGGGATGAAGTACAGGTACAGGCTTTAGTTTAGACACACTATTGGTCCGACGGTCATTAGACCGACAACCTACCTCAAACCCTAACCTAACCCTAACCGCAAGCACGGGAGCAGCGCATGTTCGACTGCATGTCCAACCGTTGTTTCCGCATGCCAGTCCGTTGGTGTGTCTAATCTGCGTGTGCATTTCTAATTTAGTCACTGACTCACTAAAAATACCAACCATCCATCCATGCAGCGACTCTACTCCGCGACTCTCTCTCTCTCACTCACAAAAAATACAATGTATAATATACATTATGTATATTTTGCACTGTATTTAACTTACAGTACTTACAGTACTCCAGTAACTCTACATGTTCATACATATTCATACTCCTATTTTACCGCTGTAGTGCCTGCAGGCACTACAGCGGTAAAATAGGAGTATGAATCGGCCCTTACAGTATACTATTTGAAAGAAAATGTTTGTGTTTTGAAATGTTGTGCTTTATAATCATATTTAGTACTGTATATTCTAAACTCTTAGTCCATCTGTGTCACTACAAGGCTAATGGCCAGGAGCTTATTTGAAATAGCATGTGTTGGTATTAGAGCTAAGGGTGGCTGGGTGAATGAGCGTGGTGGGCGAGTGGGTGTGGATGAGGTGCCAAATTTGGAAAATGTTGTCCCCCTGACCTGACCATCACTCCTAATGGCTGGCCTACAATAGATAAGAGATATATCTCATCCAATAATATAATACAAGCTCAAACAATAACACAATAACAAAGAAGATAATTACAATGTGTAGCTGCATTGGATGCAGTGACACAGGGTGGACGGCGTTGCCCCAGCAACAGTAAAGGCTCAAGACACCGTGCAAACTCATTCTGGTAGTCTATGTTGGTCTGACAGTAAACAGGGCACTGTCACAATTCACACAGTCAGTTAAAACTAACTTATATTTATACTCAATTACTGTATACTCAATCATATTAAGCTCTTAGTGAAAATGCAATATGCATTTGATGAGTGACGTGACAGGGCCATTCAACAAATATATAAATTATAGTTGAAACAACTATAACTATAATTAGCTATGCTAATATATATTTTCTGAACTATTGTGGATTAAATTGACATGGGAGATGTGACCTCAATATAAGGACATTTGGAATGTACCACACATTTGCAATGGCTTTTGAAACAAATTGCTTTTATATTGGCATTAGATGATAAACATTCGTGTTGGGGGGCCAGAGATAATTAACCATTTCTGTAAACTGGAGCATAACATAATTTTAACTGCACATTGATTTTGCATTGAGATAATACCTGAGAAAGTACCGGTAATCAGGTTATTACTCAGTACATACAGCTATTCAAGTGAATTGCTGGTATTAGATTATTGATTACAATTTTCAGTAGGTGATGCGTAATCTGCAACAGATTACACTCACTTTGCTACTCTGCACTGGTCTCAGTGGATGAGGGAGTTTCACAATTCCCTTCAGCCGCTCCATGATTCGCTGTGTAAACCAGATTATCCTGGCATGATTCAGTGACCCGAGACGTTAAGAAGAGCCTCCATTTAGAGTACAATTCGGTCTAGCTGATAACTTTATCTAAGTCGATAGAATACATTTATCGATTTAAGTATAGGACTGGGACTCTATTATGACAATAGCGATAACAACGTCATCACAGTTTTATCTCCTTTTGAGCAAACTCACATATAGCCCATGTCCAGAAATTCTAACTTGTTGGCTGAGTTTAGGAAAGCAAGGTGACAAGGTGAACCTTCAAACATCAAAACAGAATATTAAACAGGCTGTATTGTACACACACACTAGGGCATTATGGGAGACTGACAGTAATCAATATAATGATCCCCCTGCAGACTGCAGTCATTTTATCATTCAATCATTCAGTGGTTTTCAAACTATCCAGGCTTCCAAGGTTTCCAGGTGTGGATCGAGTCGTGGACTATTTTGAACAAAATGCGAGATGGTTTGTCTAACCCATGTTATGCTAGCTGTGAAATGGACCATAGCAGTTTGGGGAGAGCGGTTTAGCTATAGGTCAATTGTTGTGCAACTTTGCATGCACATTTCCACTAGGCCATGGAAGAAAATTTAAAAATCATTCAAATCTGCCTCAAGGTGGCGTTATAATAGGCAGATTCAGGTTTTGGCCTATAGGTCTTGAACCATGGTTCATATACAAGCAACATTATTTTCCCCTTGGATTCCTTGGATTATTAGGCCTACTCAACTCTCCAAATAAGCCATACCCATTTCCATCTGTGACTGGTGGATTCCAAACTTTGCTGGACCACAATGAACTACCTGGCTTGGAGGAGAGCTGTGCTGTGAGGAGCACATTTTCCTAGTTTAACTGTAGAAGTGTGAAAATAGACTCTTACAGGTCCACTATTTATCCTCTGAGTTAAATTTGACTGTGCACTACCTGGAGGGTTGGTAGGAGGGCAGCAAGGTGGGAGAGCTGGTCCTTTAGTGCCTGCTCCTTCTCCTCGTGTTGACTGCAAATATAAACACGGAAATAATGTAACATTACACCTGTGCTATCTATTGTATCCGACATACACGGGGGGGACCCGGCAGTGGACACACAATCTCAAACACTCCATACTGTATATCCAGCCAGGACCCAATCTATCTGTCTCCTATAACAAACATATATAGTGTCACAAAGGCAGGCACATAGAGACAGACTGTGACATATAAATAGCCTCTATAACACCCTTCCGGGAAACCAGCCTAGTGGCTGCTTCCAGGCAGTGGGTTGAGAGAGATGGAGGACAGAGGGTACAAAAGAATCTCATTAAAGATCCCAGAGGGCAACCAGATATCACCATGCACATGCACGCGCTCGCACACACACATACACGCACACTGACACACACACACACACACACACACACACACACACACACACACACACACACACACACACACACACTGAAATACTGAGTGCGAGTTTAACTCTGAGATTGTTAAAAAATGGACTCGGGAGTCGGGACACACAATATAGAGACACACATTTTAAAACGTGAGCTCCAAAGAGGTTTCTACTTAGGAAGCTGTTCATTGACTACAGTTCAGCACTCAACACCACTGTGTCCTCCAAACTTGTCACCAAGCTTAGAGACCTAGGAGGACTCAACATCGCCGGAGCAACTATAGATCCTGGACTTCCTGACGGACAGAGCCCAGGTGGTGGATTGGCACAACACCTCCTCCACACTGATTCTGAGCACAGGGTGCCCCCAAGGATGTGTAGAATAACTCAGACGCCTCCTGTACTCCCTGTTCACTCACAGCTGTATGGCCATGCACAGCTCAAACTACACCATAAAGTTTGAGCCGTCATGAGCCTGATTACGGAGAATGGTATTACGGACCAAAGGGATGAAGTGAGAGCCCTGACATTGTTGTGTCGGGATAACAACCTTAATTTGAACCACATGAACACTAGCCTCCCTATTCTGGGCAGGACATAACATGCACACATTTGGCGAGAATTATAGGCCAACCAACGTAGACCATAAGATTTCTGAACTCAAAACAGTGATACAAGATACACTAGCACTACGGTTTACAGATATGGGGCTGGATTTTGAAGGTGCGTTTTACCATGTGGTAATACATAAATTGGCCTCGCTCTGCGCACAATCGTATTATGAAAGCCTTATCGTCCCGTGTTGAACGCACACACATATGGAATACGACGTTGCTGAATATTTTAGCATTGTGGGAGTGTCCATATGTTAATTATTTTCGCTTTGCGCAATTTGCTATTAAGCCCCTTGACCTGCGCATAACGATTAGACGTGGGTCTAGGCACCTCATAAACGCAAAAAGAATTTAAAGCACTGTTTGATTTTACACTTGAGCGGCTCTGGGACGCTGCTGGAGTGTTGCCAAGTCTGTTTATTATAAGCGGCTTCTTTTTCTGTAAAGTTGCTTGTAAATATTGGTAGTTGTGGTTGCTTTTCTTGTTTCTAAAGGTTTCTCCTAATGTTGTTTAAACCAGTGATCCTCACACAGCACATTCCCATGTCAAGGATCCCCAGATTAATGCATTTGCCCAACTTAAGGACGGCTAATACAAAAATGTAATTAAAATGTTACTTTTGAAAATAGCAGATCTACCAGCTCACAATGAATCACATTCATTCATTAAAACTATGAACTCTGACTGCAGGCGGATATATAATGATCATTATAACAATGTGCAAGAAAATATTTAAAAAGATGGAAGGACTTTATATTTGTGGACAATCAAAATATGTTTTTTATTTTAATGTGGTGTCATTAAAATTAATCTGGATATAGCAGACTCACTATCTAGAAAATAAAAACATGGCACTTCATTTAAAATAGGTTACAGACCCCTGTTATATGCGCTTATTTTGGGATTATTTTAATAGACCTATTTACTTGTTTCTATGAGACATGGCAACAGCCAGCAAAAGACGCATCCATTCTTTTTGAAAGGTTGAGATTAGAAACGACCATAATTATTTCATTTCTCAACCTTAAAAATAAATAAAAACATCTCCATAATCCTTGAGAGGTTTGCTTTCATACGCTGTATCACACTCGATCCAAGTCTTCTTCAATAAAATGCTACGAGCGAAGACCATACCATCACGGGCATACGCACCACGCATTCAACTCATTACTCATTTCAAATATAATATAATTATAATTTAAATTAAAATATAATTTTACTGGTGTTTCTCAATAGAAACAACTTATTTTGAGGCATAAAGGTGACAGCATGCAGTGCAATAGGAATAATTAACCCAAATGTGACAAAGTCATATGTCATGTCTTCTATGGTGCCAGCCTGAAGAAATGTAATAATAACGATCCCCAAAGTGCGCATTCCGTATGTGACATCAGCTGACTGGTAAAGAAAATAGTACGGACATGTTGATTGGGTAACTCTCAAACACGCCTTAAACACTCCCATGACTAATTCAAGGCCGTTTTGCGCACTCCACGGGGTGTCGAAAGCGCTTCTTAACATGCTTAAAATTGCAATATGACATACCTCACGCCCCCAGCTCATATTACTGTAATAGGTAAAACGCACCTTCAAAATCTAGCCCATGGGCTGTAAAGATCACATTGTGAATTGTCATTTGTCCCCCAGCAGTATACTGTACTACAGTATTGTATTTTAGAATGTTCACCAGAGGTGGGCAACCATGGGCATTCCAACAATTTCTCTGCAGAAATACTGTACATACCCAGGCTATGTACAGTATAGATTAAATACAAGAAAGGCTGGGGGTGAGTGGTCTGCAAACAAAATGGGGGCGAGCGTTCCGGTTACCATATAGAGGACTGATAACTTAGCAATTAAATATGATTTATTGTAATTTCAAGGTCTTGTGATAGCAGAGGAATGTATTGAAAAGTTGACCAAAAACTAGCTACTGTATAGATACTGTATCAGCGGGATTTAGAATGTGTACCACACTAGCATGTTTAGATTTCCGATTACCGGTATTTTATCCTCACCCTCACTCCTCCTTTAAGAGTGATATTCTAGAAGGGCTGTGCAACAATCTTTGCAATAAAACATAGCTTGCTTAAAAAGTAAAATTGTGTCTATCATGAGAAATGCATTGCAAAACATGGAAATAACAATTTCATGCCAAAGCCACTGCTATCTACAGTAGCTCTAACCATTATCACAATGGAAATAGTGTTATCCTCTGTAAAATCATACCTCTGTGCTATTTGCAAATTGTTAATAAAGTATTCAATCAATCCAGGACTCTCAACATTTCAGAGTTTGATTCCATTTCAATGTTTGCTGCACATTGGAGTTGAACCCATGCAGGACATTCTTATAGGTTCACATCTTTTTCATTGAGAACCAATGCCTACATGAGACCTAAAATAGGCCTACATTTTACCTGGGAAAGGGTACTGTTTTCGTACAAGGGACAAAAAAATCCTATAATGTACACAATTTTTAAAGCGTGGCTAACCATCTACAAATTAACCCATTTGATTGTCTGTCCGGGGCTAATCTCACAAAACATAGTGTCTCAGTCTACAAATGTTTTATATTTTTAGATTATAATATAATGGAAGACAATGGGGGGTCAGATCAGGCTGAAACCTTCAGATTTGGCGTCATAGACAACAGACTGGCCATGTGGGGTCTAACATTCACATGGGAGGCACACTATTATTAGACCTTGTTTTAATATTTACAGTGCAGGACTGGGGGCTCTTGTTTTCAGGCTACGCCCACTGGCTGCTTGTCTTGAACTTTCAGTCAGACAACTCACGAATAGATTTAACCAATATTTATTAGAGAATGAGAATACAAGTGTGCATACAATATTAGACTTGGTGTTCGGCTCTGCTGCATTTTCTCCCTGCTCGGCGCGATTAAACACCATCGTAAAACATTAAGAGCAGATAGAGGAGATAGATATAAAAAAAACATGGGGAGCATAAATAACAGAGCCCACCGGTGGTGCTGGGGTGGTGGTGGGAACAAACATCACATAACAACCAGGAACCATATGCAGAGGAAGGCAAGAAGAGCATGCAGACTGGTGAGCTTAAGTAGCCCGCCCAATTGGCCAGCTGACTGCCACATCAGCGAATGACGTGTGGGACTTGCACACACTTATACACCCACATAGTAATGCAGCATGTTAAGCCCTTGAGTATAGTATGCGCCTTTGAGCATGGCATGAACCCCCTTGAGTATGTCTGCCTGAACTAACTCTGCAGGCTACGCATCATATATCCTTTATGGTTGGCTACATTCATTTGAGTTGACCATAAGCTGCAACTACAGTCATGCAGAAATGGTCCTACTATAATGTTTGTCCTCCCTGTTGTGCTGCCCTGCCAGTCAAGCTTAATAGTACCACCTCTTTCATCTTGGGGCAGAATGAAAATCTCTCCCCATAAATGTGTGTGTGGTGAGAGGAGAGATTATTCTCAACCAACTAGTGTTCTATTCATCACCTTGAAGCATAATGAAAAATTTAGCACAATTGAAGAAGCCTCCCCAAAAGACCTGTGACAGCAGAATAATAGCATCTCGCTGATAAATATTGTGACCCTGGCATCATGGTAACAAAAGAGCATTTTCTTAGGTCTATTTATACTAATTATATACAGATAGATATATAATTTACCTCTTTGCTGTTTTCAGTAGAATCTCTTTCTCTCTGCTCAGTTATGAGCATAGAAACAAGGTATTCATTCATTACCCTGCAGTGAAAATTACCTTCAGCAAAATAACTTCTAATGAAGATGAACATTGAAAAAAGAAGCACATGTTCACATATTTTACAGTATGGTTCCCTCATGTGGCTTGTTAATGATATAAAAGACATATGCTGCTGCTCATTTCTCAATAAGACCAACAGAGACACCCAGTGGTGAAGACAAGGTAACAATAATAATAGCAGTGAGGAACTTCTATTGCTACTATGAGACCTGGATTATACAGTATATGATTATGCCATATGCAAATGTAAAATATTATTGCCTTACAATTGTTGCAAGTACCTGATGGGAATAGATAGGACAATACAACAAGTCTGATCATGTTTTGTCAATCACAAAAATGAATGACAATAAGCCTCTCTGACCTACAGTTATGTAATTTTGTGTACATCACAGTTTTGATCCCAGAGGTGATATCTCACCTGCAACGCAGTGCAGATTGCATTCTCCTCTTCCTCCATATTCAGGCACACCTCTCCTATATCAGCCTTGAGCAGGACAATAGCCTCTCGAGCTGAAGTTTGAAGCTCCATCACTGCCTGTGTAGGACATACATATATATATATATATATATATATATATATATATATATATATATATATATATATATATATATATATACTTTTTATATATACTTTTTTCCCCTGATTACTAGATGTGGCAGGATTTTAATTTAAAATGTCATGACTGGCTCACCAATATTGTCTAGTCCAATATCTCACAGCCTTGCATGAAAGCTGTTTCAATGTCAATGCAGTGTTTCCGGCTCTCCCTGTGATAAACTATAATGAAAAATAATGAAACAATAGAATAGAATAGAATAGAATAGTGTCATATGATTCAAATAAACTAACAGTATTTACTCACACGTCCATGTCTCTGAAGCACTTAATGCAAAGCATTGACTTATTTTCTGTTGAGAAAATAATGTATGGTTCCTGGTGGAGATCTGTAGAGAAAACACTGTTCAGTTCAATTCAATTCATGGCTGTCCTGTAGCCTACAGTGTAGCTAATTTGGGTTGCTGATGTCATGAAAAAGACTATAAAGTACGAATGCTTACAGTAAAACATAACAAAAAAAAGCTAATTTACTTTTGTGACCTTGTAATTAAGCACTTACCGGTAATCCCTATATAATGTGTTTAACAGTGTCCCCCAGGGGTCTATACTTGTTCCCAATATTTTCCCTCTATACCAAATACCTTCACCAAAAATATCTACAAGCTAACATCTACATCTCATCAATCTACAAGCTTACATCAGTAGCAGATACTGTGTATACAACCACAATGTGACGCGTGAGTTCTTTACTTCTTAGATCCGTTTTTTTCTCTGAATGTTCGCCCGTTATGACATGCCCAGAATGTGGTGAATATACAGTAGCTTTAGTACACAGGCTCTGTGCTTGAGGCATAGTGCACATGGCAGACAGACAAGTATAATTTCCAGATGCTTACTTTAGAAACGTAAACCATATATTTACTTGACAATAGTCCCCCAGGGGTCTAGGCCCCAGGCCCCTGTTCCCCTTCTTATTTGAGGGGCCTGTTTCGAATTGCAGCAAATAAAGCTTAAGATAAAAGGGTATTTCAGTACCTTTTTGTTGTTTTCTGGGTCACAGTTAGCACACTGGACAGGCTCCTCAGTATCATTATGGTTGTCCATCAAGAATTATTCTGGTGGAAGTGTCCCTTTTACTACAGATCATGGGTAACTGTAACATAGAGAGAAATTCAGATTGATTGATATGACCAGTTGCAAATTACAGATAGGTGCTATTTTATGGTGGTTTTAAAGGTTAAGGAGTCACATTTCTGATGGCTGTTGGACAAATTTGATTTATTTTTACATCATAGACGTTTATTTGGGGCACTGAAGGCCAAGTGGTGGTCTGCGCATACCACAGCTTTGATGCCCGATAGCATAGCCCAGGTTTCATTCCCTAGCATGGCAGTGTATCAGTGTATAGGCTACTCTGCATGTCACTCACTGTTTCTTGTCTCGCTCTACTTCAAGGCAGAAAAGCCTCAAAACCAACCTTAAAATCCTTGTTCAGATGAGTTCATAAAATAATTATATAAAAAACAGTTTTGCACTATTCATACTTTGATTACTTTGATAACACAAGTAGCCTATTGCAGTAATATATCACTATATGCCGTCCTTCATCATCATCTATGCCATCAGAACTATGACATCAGTCATCATGTCCATAATTGGGCAGGAGCCCATTAAATAATATGATCTGATCAAATGATATTCAGCGACAGCATACCAAGCAATACAACCATATTCAGTCAGTCTCCACTCTCCACTCTCCAGCTTTTTTGAAGTACATGGTTGAAATAATAGCAGTGACTGCGCTGTAACCCTCTTCTCCTGTAGAGGCAGTCTCGCGTTGTGAAGAAGTGTTTCGTCGCGGAAGAGATATATACCCGGAAGTAGTTGTCACTCGCCAGTCGCCAAACGTGTTTACTGCAGGTTTGTTGACGAGGTGAGCGGCTGTTTCCAGAACGTTCTAGATTCATATCTCCGAGAGAACAGTTTCGCAGCAGTTTCAGTTTGAGGCTGGGACATTTCTGAGGAGAGGGGTAACAATGTCTGTGATAGCAGAGGATAACGTGCGGGGCAGCCGGGAAGTATTCAAGGATTTCAGCGCGGACGACGAAGAGTCGCAACCTACCGAGATTGAGAGTCTGTGTATGAGCTGTTACGAGAACGGCGTCACCCGTCTGCTGCTCATCAGAATCCCCTTCTTCAGAGAAGTCATCATCAGCTCCTTCAGCTGTCCCAACTGCAACGAGTCCAACACGGAGATCCAGTCGGCGGGGCGTATACAGGACCAAGGTATTTGCTACATCCTGAAAGTACAGTCGAAGCAGGATTTGAACCGAGAGGTGGTTAAAGCAGACAGCGCGGCCGTCAGAATACCCGAAATTGAGTTTGAAATCCCCGCATTCACACAGAAGGGCTCCCTGTCGACCATCGAGGGCCTCTTGGACCGAGCGGTGTGCGGCTTGGAGCAGGAGCAGCCCGCAAGGAGGGCCGCGGACCCCGAAGTTGCCCAGAAAATAGACGAGTTCATCGAGAAATTGAAAAAGTTGAAAGAGGTGGAGGAAGAATTCACGTTGATCGTCGAGGATCCATCTGGTAACAGTTTTGTGGAGAATCCAGTGGCCCCCCAGAAGGATGAAGCTCTCACTGTCACCCGCTTTAAGCGGACTGCCCAGCAGGACATGCAGCTGGGAATCGCAGCTGGAGATGAGTTGGAAGAGGAGCCGGCTGGCAACGACCTGGACAGCATGCGCAACGAGGTCCTGAAGTTCAACACAAACTGTCCAAACTGCAACGCACCCGCTTCCACTAACATGAAGCTCGTACAGATCCCCCACTTCAAAGAGGTCATCATCATGGCCACCGTCTGCGATGAATGCGGACACAGGACAAATGAGGTGAAGTCCGGCGGAGCCACGGAGGCCCTGGCCACACGGATCACCCTGCGCATCACCGGCCCTTCAGATATGTCCAGAGACCTGCTGAAGTCTGAGACGTGCAGTGTGCTCATCCCCGAGCTGGAGTTCGAGTTGGGCATGGCGGCTCTGGGAGGCAAATTCACCACCGTGGAAGGACTGCTCGTGGACGTCAAGAATCTGATTGTTTCCAAAAACCCGTTCCTCTGTGGCGACAGCAGCTCTGGGGACAGAGTGGAGAAGCTGAAACTCTTCGGGAAGAAGCTTGACAAGATCATGGCTGGAGAAATGAATGTCCATTTAGTTCTCGATGACCCGGCCGGTAACAGTTACATCCAGAACGAGTACGCCCCAGACCCGGACCCTGAGATGAAGATCGAAAAATACACCCGCACCTTTGATCAGAACGAAGATCTGGGATTGAATGATATGATAACAGAGGGTTATGAAACACAGTGAATTGTGTACCACAAATAACGTTGTTTTCCCTCTCAAGTTTTAAGTTGGATGATGCAAATTATTATTAAACCTGGTGTAGGCCGCCTAATTATATTTCATTTTGAGGATTTGGGGTAATTTTTGTTAAGCACTAGCTATGTTGTTAACAATTTGGTATATAGGGAGGGACCTACTACTGCCTACTGTATGTGCTGATGACCACCGCAATATTGTTTTAAGTTTAAAAGTTTGTTAAATGTTAAATGTGAATAAAGTAAGGATACACAATCCATTTGTAATTCAGTGGACATTGTTGACTTTAAGCTATCACAAGTTCACAACACAAACACTGCAGGCTGAAGATGTATTCTAGCATTGCATAATAACCCACACATGTTCTTATGACGCTCCACAAGGTGGCGCCTTGTCACTACAGAATTTTGTTCCATAAAGCTTAAGTGCCCACAATGATGTGGTTATAAAGCAAACACTCCCATTTCGACAAGTTATGACAAATCTGATTTTTATTGGACATAAGTCATGACAATATTAAAATTAATGCTCTTCCAGAAGTAAAGATTTGAGTAAAAAATGTTCGCTTTGATATTTTTCAAGATTTGCACAAATGTTCACAATAAAAAAAATAGCAGATAGGCAAGCTTGTGATGCGGCACGTGCTGTGGGCTTCTTAATCATGTTTGAAGTGGTGAGTGATTGTGATGCTATATTCAAATATTTTAGTGGGGAAAGAAGGAATGCCAGCACTCAATGTCCTTTTCACATGTTTATTAATTCCTCTGACGAGCTAACGTACTCGTTTCGGCCACGTGGGCTTTCCTCGTCGTTGTCATGGTACCCCACAAGGACCCATGAAGCCAATGCTCCATAGAGTTTATCACGCCACACAGAGAATTTCTGATTTCTTTTTAACCCTCATCTTGGCCTTCTTGCATTTGAGGAAATGAGGTAATATACTAGCAATGCATTTGACAGGTTTATAAAGGTGGCATATATAAGTACTAAACATGATCTCTCAAAATTACCACAAGTTAAGAGTATTAGAATATATATTGTATTGTTGCAATTTGCAACCGAAGGTCGCAGTTAAATATGGAATCGAGCATTTCCCGTCAGTGTGTCGGGCACCATATATGGTGCCCAGGTCTAGTGACATGTGACATCATCTGGGATGGAGCTGGGATGGAGCCTCGAGTGGAGACTCGGCCTGATGCCATAGTAAATGCGACCTGCTGTCGCAGTTAAGTCCATATATGAAGATCCCTGATGTCATCACTATTGGCCAGCAACTCTATATCTGACCTCAAACCCTTAGATCTACATATATGGATATATTTCAGAACCTGTTCTGACATTCTTTTTTTTGTCAATTATGTTTTTATTGAACAGATTATAAATTATTACAAACATTATGATATTAAATACGAGAATGTCCCTGCTTGGGCCTCTACCACCCTTAGATCTCCATTTACTGTATGGAGCTGACCTGTTCTGACATTCCATGTTGATCTGACCTAATCAAACCCTGTACACTCAAGACATGCTCCTTATATGGCCAGTACAAAATTAATTCCATGTTGATCTGACCCCCCATGCCAAAGCGCTTGCCCAGCAGTCTGCCGTCAACGAGGTGGATGCGTGCACGTGATTCTCGCCCTCAGGCGCCGAATCTACTTGTAGCCATGGCATTTCCAATTGAAACGAAGTAGCAACTGTTCTAGAAAAGCAATAGATTGGCCCACTAAATCTGATTTATAACTGTATGAATTTCCTTTGGTCTGTAAAATAAACTATTTGAACAATACAAGAATAAGTTATTAATCTGATTCAACAATTTCCAATATTCTCCAAGGTTATGCCACTAAATTGCAGTTGTGCTCTGTGCTGTTGCCAACGTTACCTATTTCTCTATAGTGTTATGCTTATGGGAATAATACATTTTCAATTTCTTCTCCCTCACACCTATCTAGTTATTGTAGCAGTACTCTTGGCACAACTCATTGCATAGCAGTACATTCCAGATTGCAGGGAGCAGTTGATGATGGGCTGTTTCCAGGGAAAATACTAGTATACCAGTATTAGTACAACGATTAAAGAACAAACCAGTTATCTTTGTAGTGTTCCAAGTGCTCCAATTAACTACAAAACCCTTGTAGTGCTTACACAGCTGGAGCGTTTAATTGACTCATTGTCTCAGTTAAACTTAACACATCAGATTGTACTACAGTATGTACTAATGCTACTGAAGATAACTACATATTTAGCAGCTATTGTGCCAACTAGTGAAGTGACACCTCAGTGCGAGTGAGAATCCAGTAGGCCTACTGGGTAAGAGTAACTTGGAAGTTGGATGTAAATTTAAGTTCAGCATTTAATATTGTCATCATTCCTTCTCTTGTATCCATTAGCGTTTTTTTTTTTCTTTAAATTTTTATCCCACGATTTTGTAACCCAGTTTTTCTTTTCACCCAGTGCCAATTGTCTAATGTAATCCTGGGCGCTACACTTCCTCTGCCAACCTGGGGGGGCAGCGGACTGACCTCATGCCTCCTTCTATGCATGAGGAGTCCAAGCTGCTTCTTTTCACCTGACAGAGGGGAATTTCCCCGGCCGGACGTAGCGCGTGGAAGGGACACGTTATTCCGACCAGTTCCTTTCCCCTCCATCAGGCGCCCCGGCTGGCCAGGGGGAGGTAGTTTTAGAGACCAGGATTACTGCATGTTTTTGTGAGGGTATCTACCCTAGGGGACACGGGGAGAACATGCAAACTCCACACAGAAAGGCCCTATCGCCAACCCCCGCCTCGGGTACGGGCAATGATGACGCGGAGGAGGGAACACGCCGCCAGTGCCCACAGCGTCCCCAGCGGGAATAGAACCCAGGACCTTCTAGCTGTGAGGCGACAGCACTACCAACTGTGCCACCGTTCCCCTTATCCATTAGCGTTTTAGTAAGTTATTTGTGGTGTGTAGATGGAGGACACAGCAGCTGTACTGCAAAGACGAAGGCCAGAGAGGCCTCATGCATCACCAGTGATCCAGGTTATCTAATAGTCCTAATTAAAGTACAATAAAAGAGACAGATTTAACCTCAGGCATTAACAGAATCAAACCCTGGTGCTGTTCATCAGTGATAGCACTGCTTAACTTTCTCAGAGAGATCATATCACGTTAACCACCTAAGCCCAATATACTTAGTCCAAAATAGCTGATATTATATACATAATTGGTCACATTGTGAGCTTGTAGATCTACTATTTCTTACCAAATAGGGATGCCAAAATTGATGTGTTTAAGAAACAGCCACAGCTTACATGAAGAAACAACATCACAGAATAAAGTGGTGCTCAGGAAAACCATAGATTATATTTACTGATTAATCATACAGAAGTGATCATATAACAGGTATGCTTATCCCTCTGCTCTTTGATCAAGAAAAGCAACTGCTGCCCTTTTTAGGTGGCTATCCGCCATGAGTCATTCGGGGTTGAAATTGATAGCCTCTGTGCAACTGCTTTAGATTGTGTCTATAAACTGTGGGCACCAATGCCAAGATACCATTGAGTGTTTTGTTTGCTCTGCCACAGCATGATAGTGGCAGCTCGCCGGCTACGCTGAGTGTTCACCTTGGGGTTAAATCAGCGCCTCGGCTGACCCTGCAACTGTTTCAGCCACTCTTGGCTCTTCGGACTAGCGGCGATTAACTACGGTGGTGAGCTGACCACCGGAGCTGAAATAACGTTGAGCGGTGGTGAGTTAAGGCTCATTCATAGTCTAGATTTCCGGTGGTGAGGTGACCACCGAACTACAACATGACGTCACGAGCCGCGGTGAAGAGCAAACCACCGCAACCGCCCCAGCCCTTCTCTCTGTTTTTACTCACCACCGCTCAACTTTATTTCAGCTCCGGTGGTCACCTCACCACCGGAGCGGTGGTCAGCTCACCACCGAAAATCCAGACTATGAATAGGCCTTAAAAACAGAGAGAAGGGCTGGGGTGGTGGCGGTGGTTTTCTCTTCACCGCGGCTTGTGACGTCATGTTGTAGTTCAGTGGTCACCTCACCACTGAAAATCCATACTATGAATAATGCTTTAGGCCACTCAATGTCCACCTCAAAGCCCAGATACAGAGGCACGAAACTCTGTTCCTGGTGATTCACCCAGGCAGGTGGGCATGGTTTGGAGGTTAGGTTGAGGCATAGTTTCTATATAGGCAACCATGTGACGCCCACCTGGGCGAAACACCAAAGAAAGATCCTCTTCCAGACAGAGTAATGCTCTCTGAAACCAGTCCAGTGACACTTTTGTTGTGTAATGATGCTTAATCATACTTCCATGTTAATCCTAGTGGTCCTATTCAGGGCATGCCATAATAGACAAAGATTTGTTGAAAATTCAGTGAAAATAGCCAATCTACAAGCTTGTACTGTACTGCCTGTACTGGCTATTTTGATTGCTTTTTGTCGGAAAATATATTTTGTGTAGAGGGGAAAAGGGTGGAGGCCAAATACAGACCACTGGGAGAACCTTGTCAATATAGTATAGGCCTAGACTAGAGTTCAAGTGGTTAAGTATTAAGTATATTATATATGATTATATGAGACTGAGAATCTGTTAATAAAACAATATGAAATAGATTTTATGTGGCCCACAAACAGCAGTTGTCTCTTTGTGTCATCTGGGGAAGATGTAGAGGACTTTTCCTATCTCTGCTGGCTGTCCATGTGTAGAGTAGACAGTAAATTAACTGTCATTTTATGTGGTTGTATTGGGCTGTTCTGATCTAAATTAAGTTCATAGCTTGTATTCTAATCATTTAAAAGACTGAAATTAGATTTAGATGTGTAATTGATTTTCAGTTACCTTTAATGTCCATCCGTTTTTATATAGTCAGTAAACAGTAACGAAACAGTATATTTGCTGTGTGAGTTTTTTTTTTTTGATTGCACAAGAAAGGCATGGGACTTATTTCCATTCAGGTCCTCTACTCTCACAGTTAACAGATTAACAAGTTAAAAATACATTACAATACAAAACACACAGTAACATACAGTATATGTGTATACATGAAGCAAGTTCTCCATTATCTATCATAGACTAATAACCCTCTATAGACTATAGAAGTCTACTGTTTAAAAGACCAGTGTCAGTTTGACAATGGGTTTGAGGTTGTTCCATATTTAATGTTAAACCTCTAGATTGTCATTGTGCATGTGGCTTGAGGGGAATGGCAACCATGTTTTCAAAAGATGATGCGTTAGCGTTTCATTTAATGAAGGAAGATTTTTTTTTTTTTTTTAAACATATGTTTATTCATTTTCTTTATATTACAGAAATATTTTCAACAATTGACATATATTTTTCCCCCCCACATCCCTCTGGCAGCACAAATACAAACAAAATCTTAAAACGAAATGAATTGACAATAATAAATACAAAACAAAAATAAATAAATAATGACAAAACAAAAAATAAAACGAAAATAAAACACATTACATACAGTTAAACAGATTCACAATGTCCATCACAGTTCCCTACCCCCACCCCCCAGCTGACTACTCAGATAACCACTATACATCCAAAGCCTCTTCAATATCACCTCGCCTAATGAAGTTCAAGAAATTCTCCCATATCTTATAGAATACCTCAGGTTTCTTCCTAATTGCATAAGTTAGTTTTTCATGTGCCAAACTGGTTGTTAAATAATGAAGGAAGATTTAATGAAGAAAGCACGTTTCCAAACAGAAACAACCAACCTGCACATGCCTACATGTTGATTAACCTCTCAATGCTCTTGCTTACCCACAGAGGGGGCAGCTGAGACGGCTATCATTGGCGCAGCTCTGGAGGCAGTGGGCAGAAGATGTGGTAACAGTCAAACTTCCAAGAGACATGGGTGCTGGGTTGGCACTGTTCATGGCATAGGTGACAGACCACGGGTGATCATTTGCACAATACACATCTCACAGGTTATTCAAATTGGTGAATGCTCCCTTTGCCATTTGCAGATGGAGAGGGTGTCAAATAGTCGCAGAATTATTTTGAGTTCAAGTGCAAGTGCCTCAGTGGTCTTCAACTCTGAAGCTGAATAAAACATGAATTGCTAACTTTGATCAAGTCTACAAATGAAACAAACAATTCAAGTAGGTAACCAACTAGCTTGTTCTTTTCCTTACCTTCTCTGCCATGTCAGCAGCTGTGCTCAGAGCTGCAGTAGAAACAAAAACACATTCCATAGATTGCACAAAAGTAATATCAGCAACCTATGTGTTTGTTTAATGCCAACATGACAGGTGACAGCCACCTTCTGAGTCCACTCCTAAATGTGGGTTTAGTTTAGCCTGTCTACCAGAGGAGCTACTGTCTCACCGTTCACTGGTGCTATCAGCCACCCCAGCAGGAATGACAGCAATGTAGAAACTCTGCAATAGTGGCCGATGGGGAACGAACAGCAAGCAGCTGACAGAAAGGGGACAAAGGGGAGAGTGAAGGGGTCTCTTTTTTAAATATTTTCCCTCTGGAAAACCAAAGGTCTTTTGTGCACATTCAGAAGCAAACCTCAAAATAATTTCCTATTGAATGAGATCTGTGACACTAAATCTCTATTACAGTTGTTTTGTTGGCTAATATGAATTTGTAATTCAGTTTTGGTCATTTCCATATTGCTAATATTATGCCATTTGCATATTGAAAGTGTGTTGATGAATTTGATTCAGGTATACACTTTCAGGATTCCAATTCAGAAATATCGGTAGCTAAAAATAATTCAAGATTCCAATTCAAAAATAGCAGATCTACGAGCTTGAAACGCACCGCAGTTTGAGCTTGTAGATCAGCTATTTTTGACTATATGCATTGTGGCCCTCTGGAGTGAGTGTTCAAATATAGTGGCACTGGCACTCTCCATCATCAAAGTTTCCCAGCTGTGCCCGATCCAAAAACGAGTTATTATTTTAATAATTATGCAATAAAATTAAGATCTCACACAAGACAGAATAATTTGATAATATGCCACATACAGTTGAATGCAAGTTGCAAATTGCATTATGCAATACACCTGTGGCCCACTGCCCACAGGTGAAGTGGTTTGCAGTTCATTGCAGTTGGTTGATTGATAATACTCTAATGTGTGTAGTTCTTTATAGATCTAGACTCTTCTGCACCATGATTGAAGCATTTTCATCGATAATTTACATTCCTGATGTGCTGGTTGGTGCCTTGCATGGTTTCCGCCGCCATCGGTGTATGAATGTGTGTGAGTGGTGAATGGGTGAATGTAATGCACAATCTATGTAAAGCTCCTTGGATAAAGGCCCTATATAAATGCACCATTTACCATTTATAGGAGTGGTTGCACCACTAAAAAAAACACATACCTCATAACTATTGGCGTACTAAAAACCGTTAAATAACAGTCCCCAAGATGGAACATTAGAATAAGTTGTATACCGGTATCAATCATCTTGGTCTCTTTCCAATCGATTCCAGATATAGACAAGTCGATGAGTGCATCGATTGTGCTGCGGGTTATTATACTTCCTGTGTAGCATTTCCTCCTCCTTTTCTGCCAAATTTGTCAGTCATGGCTCCGATTGTGAGTACTAAAATATAATACTCTATGACTAAAATGTGTACATCCACAGTGTGTACTGTGTTCATTCTTGCTTGTCTTCTAAACACACAAGTGTGTATTTAGTGCACGTATATCAATACGTCTACTGCAGTAGTAAAAAGCTCTTTACTGATCTTTATTTACCTTGTTGGTTAAACCACGTTGGCTAAATGCTAATAGCCAGTAGAGGAGTAGAGGCTAGCGTCCACTCCGTCCAGTAACGGCAACTTGTGAGGAGGATACTTCGTCAACAACACTGAACTTTTACCTGTCGTACAACTAAGTGTTTTACTAAATTCATCAATCACTATAGACTCGTGCTGCTAAACTAATGCCAGTCTGTATTTTTGCTGAGCCAATGGATCATTGATTGATGGATGCATTTAATAACAGATTGGAGAATTACAGTACATTTCAAGCACAACTGTTAACTGTGGACGACACCATAAAGTATTAGTCCATTGGCTCAGCAAATCTAATATCAGCTGTCAGTAAGTTGTCTCTTGAATAGGAATGGAGCAGACGGCTATAGATCTAACAGTTTCTGACTGTTAAGAAGCTACATGATTATTTTGGTAGACTGTACTATACTATTTCAAGTGTGTGTGTGTGTGTGTGTGTGTGTGTGTGTGTGTGTGTGTGTCTTAACTGACTTTCCCTTTTCTATTTTTTACTTTGTTTACTAACTAGAAAAAGCCAGTGCTGAGGAAGCCAGTGCTGAGGAAGCCGGGTGGGAAGAAGAAAAAGCAGATCCTAAAGTACACATTGGACTGCACCCACCCTGTTGAGGATGGCATCATGGATGCTGCCAACTTTGTAAGCAGATTAGTTATGTTATTGTATTTCCATCTGATCTCTCCTACATAATGCATAGCAGCTGCAAAGCATCATCCCTTTGCACATTGCTGTCTATTGAGCACAGTTCAATCCTGTCTCTCACAAAATTGAATGGCTTCAATCAGGTCATGAACTAGCTATTCAATGATCCATTGTGTTTTTGATGTTCAAAAATAAAGCAACACAATCAGCTGCTACAGCTGTCACCTTATCATTTGGCACCGTATCTCAGTTTCTCACAAGTAAATATTGTGGGAAGTTCATTGTTTTTTCATTTCATTTTACAATAGTTGCTAAAATGCTGTGCTCTGCTGTACACATCTCTTTTCTACCCTAGGAGCAGTTTCTTCAGGAGCGCATTAAGGTGAATGGAAAAGCTGGAAACCTGGGCGGTGGTGTGGTGTCCATTGAGAGGAGCAAGAGCAAAATTGCTGTGAATTCTGAGGTTCCCTTCTCCAAGAGGTATAGCATTCACCTTTTTCATATGGCCCATAAGTCTTTTCATTTGTGTGTGCATAAGTTCTTCTTTCTCTTGCTGTGTTGGCAGTTTTGCAAGAGAAACAAGTGACCAGGTCTATGAAAACAACCACAAATGAAAATGGCTGATCTACAAGCTCACAGCGACACATTGTGAGGTTGTACATCTGTTATTTAAAAACACATTGAGAATAAATATAAATATTTTGAATATTTTAATAAAAAAGGCACAAAATATAGACAATTAATCTGGGGTTACTTGATGTGAAGAAATGTGGAAGCAAGCCCAAATAAGCAACTACTGTACACTTAAGAATCAAGCCCCAAAAAAACATCAACCAGCAACTACAAATAATTTATTTGCAAGTGTCTTTACAGAAAAAAACAAGTCAAAGGTTGCTTATAATTTTACATGTCGGATACAGCAAAATGTACACATTTATGTTTATTCATTGCTGCATCAATAAAAATAAAGTGTTAAAAAAAAGGTTGCTTATAATAAGCAGACATGGCAACGCGGCCTGAAGGAAGCAAAGCACACACACAAGGAGCCCCAGTGCCTTGGCGGGGAAAAACGTGGATAGCATGAACTGAATTTCTAATGGATTTAACGGACCATACCATTGGTCTGGCATGTTAAACATATTGGCTACTACTCATGGTACACTTGACGTCGCTGCCAACTTTTCCTAAGCTAGTTAGTTGAATTATTGTGGAAGCTATTGAATTATACTATGGAAATCTACTTGAAGGAATACTTGCTTGATTATAGTCAATCCAACACGCCCGATATAATTGCATGGTGGTTTGTCAATGTTGGAGACATGATGTGTATTGTCACTATTGTGTTCAGTATGGTCAAGACTGTACAATAGTGCTGCCAGAATTGGCCAAAAATGATATTTGAATATTCCTTTTAAAACACCACAAATGATTTTGAATGTCGAATGTATATGATTTTAATATGAATATGATGTGAATATACACTAGGGGCAGCAAAGTTTAAAAAAAGTAGGGCCGAACCGGGTGAGTCGGGCAGACACAAGGCCCTTTGCTGCATGTCCTCCTCCATCTCACTGTCTCCTTTTAAACTCTGAATTGTTTAAACTCTGTTAGCCCATAAATTTAATTTAGATGTCATGTCACCAGACTAGCCCCTTTTGCGACCCTCAGTTGCCCGTTGTATTTTGGACAGCAGTACCCTAGGGTCCCTTACAAGTTAATCCACTCTCTCCAATAGACGCAGCTGTACCACTGTCTGTTCATGGACAGCCGCAGGGTCCGTGCAACTCGCTGCAACTTTACCAACTTGTGATCTTTGCAATCTTCTTTGTTTGTTTGTCACGTCCCGAACCCATTCTCTCGTGAAATATCCTGTAGCCTACAGTGCAGTGTTATGGGCTTCTATCTCTTTGAGACCACGTCTGTCCACAGAACATCTTTACGCTGCGTAATAATGGAGTGTATACGTTGGTTAGACATAATAGTTGACAGGCATTAGTCCGACAACACAGTCGCTCCCAACATGCGTGGCCAGTTACAACTAACCTGTGGCCGCTTAAAACTCACCTGTGGTTCCCTACATGCAGGTTAAAACTAACCTGTTGCAGGTTTAAAACTAACCCGTGGCTCTCGACATGCATGGAAGGTTAAAACCACCTGTGGCTTCCTGTGAAGTTAGGTTTAGGGTTTGGGCTTTGGCTAGGGTGTCGGACTAATGCCCGTCGGACCAAACACATGCACGTGATGTAATAATGCCTTCTCCTTCTTCGTGTGCCAAATGCCAACTTCTTCATTCCACAATGGCACATTCTTTGGTTTTTCCCCGATATTGTATGCAATTGCATTCACACCTGCGGTGACCCGCCTTCCGGTGCGCTTGGAAGCGAATCAAAACCAATTTGTGAATTTGTTTGTTTGATCAGCACTTTAATTCAAATGAGCTCTGCCCAATTCACCCTGCCCAAACGAAGCGCACTTTCCAACAATACGCTCCAGGATTATTTTTAATCACAGTAAAACATCATGGTATGAATCTGCCCTTATAGCTGGGGGCGCACTTGTAAAGATTTGGCTTTTGGTGACTAGAGAGAGGGGAGTTGCACCACTCAGTTCACACGGGTGTTATTTTTCCTAAACTTTTAGTATGATATTTAGCACACCCAATAGTAACATAATCCATTTACAAATCTATTTTATCAATTATTTTGGTTTACAACCATAGCTATATGTATCTAATATTTGAGTCTGTGCAAACAACTTCGCCCCCAGCTATTAGTGTAAAGGGAGAAAAAGCAGCAGACCAAGTGTAGAATTGTGATGATTTGAATATGAAGGAATGAAGGATCCCAATGGAAATGGTTTTTATCATTTTAGCAGACCTTGTATTGAACTGTACTTTCCTGTGCTTGTTTCTGCAAACTGTTAATAAAGTATTCAATCAATCAAAGAGCCCTTGGGGGCCCCGGTCAGCTAACCGGCCCGGTAACAAGATGTGTTGGAGGAAGGCCCCTCTCTATCTTGATTGGATAAAGGATGGGCACGAAACCTACGCTTTTTTTTAATCCCAGGGGGTAACTAGGTACAGGGAGGAACTCCTTATATGGTCAGCACACTCTATAGTAGGGAGGATTATAAAAAAAAAAAAAAGTGATTTTTGAATTAAGTGAAATCACTGAATATACCTTTAAGGGCTTAGCTCATTACTGAACCTGCCACACATGTCGTGAGCCACGGGTGATTTTTAACCCACAGCACGGGTTTGTCTGACTAATGACTGTAAGAATGTTGATAGGCCTATGTCTAACCAATGTATTACCCCCCATTATGGGAACGTGCTTGACATTAAGGCCTTTAAATTTCATTATTTGAACGTGCTTGACATTAAGGCCTTATTAATTTCATCTATTGAAATGTGTTTTGTTTAATTACTGACATCCAAAATAAATATGACTGCTAACAGACACCATGCCAACACAGGACTGACATTTTATACACAATTAACCAATGTCAAAATATTACATGGTTCAACCGTTTTAATTGCTAGCTCTTGACTCACTCTTGACTCAAGATGATGTGAACCGTGCTGGCCTTGCTAGATTTGTTTGCATACTTAGAAATACTAACGAGACCAGCACGATTGCAGAAGGGGGACAGAATGGGCTCAGTTCAGCCGTATTGACGTCTCTTTCTCCAAGTCTTGAGAAAACTTTCTGACCTCGTCAGATTACCCGATACAATTAGAATGCACACTAACACCATATCAGATCAGCACAACAAAACAAAACCATCTATTCTTTTTATCGATTCTAGATGGCTCACCTTTCGCTGTACTGTACTTGTACTGTACATTGACAATAAATTTAATCTCATCATCTCATCTCACCCCCTACAGTACATACAGAGCGGACGCCATAAATAAGGCTGAGCAATTACTGCATTACCGTTAGTTATTTACTGTAAAATATTTTATACAGTTGACAATAAAGTACAGTTATGTCTGATTGAGGTTAAGACCTTTTTTACTTTCTCCCCATCTGCCAACAGATACTTGAAATATCTCACCAAGAAGTACCTGAAGAAGAATAACCTGAGGGATTGGCTGCGGGTGGTCGCCAACACTAAGGAAAGCTATGAGCTTCGCTACTTCCAGATCAACCAGGACGAGGAGGAAGAGGAGGATGAAGATTAAACTTTTAATACAAAACTTTTAATAAAAAAATATAAAAGACAAAAAGAGGTATTTTCTGGTGTGTTCCGCCCTTTTCATTAGTAAATGTTGTCATACAGTAGCAGAACAGCAACTACATTTCTACAGGATGATTTTTTATTTAAAAGAACCCATTTTGTGAGTCATGTGTGTACCAGTAAATTAACACGGTAATTAATTAATTATACGTTTACCTTAGTTTGAATTGTGATAGAAAGGTGCAACTGTTGGAAGTGTGACGTCTCTGGGGTACCCTGACTGAGCCTGGTAACCTTGACAACACTGCTGTGCCACTCTGGTACAGTGGTACAGGCAGTACTCTGCTCTCAGTAGCTAATTGGCAGACTTGCTATTTTCCCTGCCAGTACCCTACCAAGAAATTAAGTTTGGGAAAGTAGTTGTGGCTGTGAGAGTCAACAGGTTCGTTTGTAGTTGCCCCCCACCCACCTGACAAGTCATGGCGCATGTCAGAAAATGTTGTAGTTTGCATAAAACCTTAATCACTGAAAACTACCTTGAGATAATTTCCCACATTGTTATGTTATATGGCAAAACTTTTCTAATTTCATATCCCACAACTATGGCATTGTCATTGTGCAAGTGTCTGAGGGAGAAGTTTATATCAGATTTCTTGTGTAACCCTCCAATTCTATGGACTTGCAAGTTGCAAAATAAAATGTGCAGACGTAGGCTACGACAGGCGAGAGCAGTGTGTGCGCCAAACTGGCCCCGACGTCGCCGGTGCTTGTACATACTACTAGTTGAAGCGGTAACTAGGGGAGCATGACTAACTAGTTGTGCTTGGTGAAATTATGGGATGGATTGTCATGGCAACAGACCAGACGTCACTATCTGGGCATGTGTGTTCCATTTTTGCCTTTCTTATTTTCAGACTGGAAGACTTGGATACAGAACTGTGGGGGGAAATTTATTTATTTTATGTTGTCTTTGCGAGGAAACCAGTTTTACAGCAAAAAAAGAAAAATACATTTTTTCTTATTTGAACGAGGAAAATATTCTCCTGTGGTTGGCGAAAGGAACAGGCTGCGGCATCTGGAGGGTTAACTTTCAGTATTGTCAGCCTAAAGGCTTTTGGGGGGTATGAGATAAAGATGCCGGGGTCGCTGAGTAATGAAGACGAGGGACAAGACGACATGGATTTTGAAGACGATGTGCCAGGTGAGGGGAAGGAAGGGGAGGCGGGCTGTCCTTCACATATTTAGCGCCGCTACGCCTTGAATGCGGGGAAAAGGGCTTGTCCTGCGTTCTTCACAGCACAGGGAGAGGAGGAGGAGGGGTGGGGTGCAAGAAGCACAGTCATGCTTATTATTTTTACACGACCTAGTGTCTTACAGGGGGGTACGGGTCTTATTTAGCCCGTCCGCCGGAGTCCACAGCGTGCATTTGGGCGTATATGGAACCACTTGGTCCGGAGGAAAAACATGCATGGTCAAGGATCGCATCCGATCACGAATTGCAATTGTTATAGCTATATTCTTAAACATTCGTAGGGTAGACTGTTTACTCAGTTAAGACCCAACTTTGTCCAAAACCCTCTCCAGAGATCTGACTTCCAGTAGCTTGGTCTGTTGTGAGTGATATTTCTCCCCCATTGCCTAGGCTATGCTGTATAACATGAACTTGTTAACGTTCGCTTTTGGAACAACATGTTAAACATGGACATATTATAGGCTAGTCGGCGACAGCACAAGTGTCCTTTATTTTTGCTTTTATTAAAAGCGAAATCATGTTCATATCGTATGGTTCTTTTCACATATTGGCCTAATTAGGCCATTAGGAGGATGACAGGATGCTCTGACTTGAGGTTTTCCTCCACCATTGGTCGCAGAGGTGTGAACTGAAAGCCACGTGTATACAGTAAACATTGCTTATCAAGTGTCCAGTCAGTGCCGCCGTACTCTTCACTCTGTTCAATGTTAGCTCCAAGCCTCCATCCATACAGCCTCCTAGGTCACTGTTTTTGAATTTGAAATGCCCGGTAGAATATACAATTAAGTGAAGTAGCTTCACTATAGCTTGGTTTGCACAAGTGACAGAACTGTAAAATATCTTATCTGTCAAGTGACAAGTCACAAAGTTATGTCTACACACTATCAGCCATGTCGCAGGTGGCTCTATTTGTGAAGCTGTAGCCTATCTTATTATTTTAGTTTGGTAAATTGTAAATACGAACCCCACTTTGGGAACCACTGACCTAGGCTATAGGGTTAGATCCTTTAGTTTAGAATAACCTGGAATCTTCTGGATTGTCACTTTGTGACTTATCTTTTCTGCAAGGTAGCTGCATGGGAGTAAATTACTGCCTATCACACTCTGGCAAACTGCAAGTGGCATGGGACATTTACTATGCTGGTTATGATGGTGTTCTGAGCCTACTCAGCCTAACTCATAAATCACTCCATCCATCTCTGGCTAGTCTTAAATCTGTAAGGATACTTTTCATGGGCTGTGTCAGTGACTGCTTGTGATGAAGTGACTTCACTTAAGGATTGCCCTCCCCCTGACAGTCATCATTAGGCCTATATGGCAGTGTCAGTTCAAGTTATTGGGATCAATAAATTAATCACTTTTTAAGCTCCTGCTGCTTGCTTTGAATGTTGATTGATTTGTCAGTAGTTTGATGCCAAAGGGCAGATTTTTTGAGTGGTGCAACCACTCCAAGGAACAGCAATGTCCGTGTTCACCTATGTGTTCACCTATGTGTCTATGTGTTCACCTATGTGTCTGTGTGACGTTAATGAGCACGAGTATGACTATTAGTACCAGTAGGGGCACTGTTGTGCCAGAAACAGAGAGAGAGAGTGCTGCATTGTTGCCTGCTAATGAGAGAGGGGGGGGGGAATGCACCACTCAGTTCACACAGGTGTGATATTTTAATGTTCTCGCTAATTCATCTCATAAGTGTCAAAGTTGTGTTTGTGTGTGTGTGTGTGTGTGTGTGTGTGTGTGTGTGTGTGTGTGTGTGTGTGTGTGTGTGTGTGTGAGAGAGAGAGAGAGAGAGTGGGTGTGAAGGTTATGGAAACTACAGTGTGCAGGGAAAGTTGACAATGCAATGTTCTTTCCTACTGTTGCACTACAGCGTATTAAATGTGTCTTTTTCAGAAGCAAAGATATTGCGTTATTGATGGAAAAAATTGTGATTGGACATCATGGTTATTGGTGCAAAAGTAGTGATGATTGTAACCTGTTTTCCAAGCTTTTTGATTACAGTTAACACAATTCGAACCATCCGAGTACTGTGAAGATATTACACAATGTGATTGATCTTTGATTTCTATCTTAAGTTCTACCCATGCACATATAAACCAGTAGGCTACAGTAACATAATGTTTGTATGCACCATGCCTTTAATAAGCCAGAGAAGGGGGGGTGGGTGTTTAGCTGTTGAGGCATATGCCTGCCAGCTCTTGCCTGGGGTACTGATATGCGTCCCTGAGTTCTTGGTGGAACTGACTATATGGCAGGTGAGTAAGATATTTGTGTGATTAATTTTGAATGAAGACATTGTCATGTCACCATCAGTCACATTCGCTTTGTGTCTACCATGGAAATCCAGCTTCTTTAAATTTTGCATAGATGTTGCACAACAGAGCTGGCCTTTACACAATATGTAACAGAGTAATCTAACCATAAATGCGCTACGTCTCTGTCTGCGTAAGTGTGTGTGTGTGTGTGTGTGTGTGTGTGTGTGTGTGTGTGTGTGTGTGCGGTTGTAATGCACGTAACTCGAGAACCGTTTGCCCCACCGACTTCAAATTCTACACACGCGTTCCACACCCCCACAGGGAGTGCAGTGCCCGGTATTGAGTCAGTCGGACCCACGGTTGTCCACAAACACCACAAAAGGCTCTGGTCAGGCTCTGCCAGTGGGCCTAATTAGCCCAAGTGCTCTCACCTGTGGAATTTCCAGCCTCTGCCTCAGCCAATTGATTGCCATGGCAACCCACACCTGCCATTTTATTACTTAACCACTCAACTTTTCACAGTCAGTTTGCACTCTTCAGACACAGGCAGACTGGCAGATACAGAGATCTCCATGTGGGACACAGACAGATAGTTAAAACGTGTGCTATGACAAGTTAATAACGGGTATTATTAGGTTCCCAAGTTGCATTGTTTTCAAGTAGACCGGTGGCCGACGGGCACACGTACAGGTGTAATTATTGGAGGCAAGCAATCACATCACTTTGCCTTGCCTGGTTGCCCTTCTAGGATGGAGATGTTTTTAGGGCAATATACAGTGTAGATGGTCAAGATATACAATTATCCACATTAATCCTGGCATCCCTATTTTAGGCAAATTTCACAAAATTGTAACTTTATTTTCAAAATATTTTCTAAATTAAATAAAATCTATTTTTCACGTGTCGCGAGCTTGTAGATTGTCTCTTTGCTACAATGCAATCCAACAATGTTTCAACAAAGTACAGCACTTGAGCACTACTGTGCCTTTGCATCGCTCCAGTATAATATAAATACGGTATGTGAACCGTCATTGGTTATTATATCACAGACTGAGTCTAATATCACAAATCCTTTTTTATTTGCTCTGGGCTTACACCACGATGGCCCCATCCTTTCTTTGTGTTTTCTTTTGTAATTGTTTTGTACTTGACTGAAATTGAAAGATTATCATGGGCTTTTGTGTGCCTACAAATGCTATCCCCAATTGGAAAAGTAGCTATTTTTGGCTCCCTCACTGTGAAAGTTGACACCATTTTTCCCCGCTGCGCGTGCATGTAGCTGATACAGAAAGGATGCGTTCTTGGGTCCATTTGCGGATGCTGCGGTTTGAGCTGTTTGCTAATTGTTTCATTGGCCATCTATTACATGCATTACTTTCTTATCATCCTTTTACACGGTCAAATACGTCCATAACAGAGTACATTTTAATAGCACTATTTATACTATGTCCCTTCATCATCTTAACGACCAAGATTTCTAATAATAGTGCAAGAGTGTCTTTGTCAAAAAAGGCAGTTGAAGACAGAGCTACTACAAGCACTTAACCAATGAGGAAGAGAGCTTTTTTGGCTCTCATCTCTTCTTTCCTCTGTGGCGGGCGGTCTGGGCAACACTAAGTGGGCATTTCCACACGGGGGCTGTCATAGAAAAGGGCTAATGTGTTTTCCTGTAAACCTCTGGTTTTCTCACCAGGGAGCCGCTCATGAATCTCCCCTATAATGGATGGTGCCAGTGGCCGAGCCCTTGCAGGAAGGTCATGGCAGCGTTACTAGTGTCCCCCATGCACTTCACTGAGGGCATGTGGGCCAACAGTAGCTTCAGTCCTCTTCCAAACAGCACCTGGTGCCAAGTGCCCCTGAGCCACAGGACAGAATGACACCCCCTCCCGCCTACTCACTCACACACACACACACACACACACACACACACACACACACACACGCACACGCACACGCACACGCACGCACACTCACACACACACACACACACACACACACACACACACACACACACACACACACACACACGCGCACAGTCGCACACACACACACACACACACACACACACACACACACACACACACACACACTACACCTGGCATCGCCTGGTTGATTCGTCTGGGTTCCCCTGAGGCAATCTCACAGGCCATTTAGTTGTGAGGTTGCCAGAAACAATACTATGACGCTATATATTTCCCCCACATTGAGGCAATGTGGTATTTTACTACATAGCCACACAGCTTTTATGCTGTAGCTACATGGCTGTATTATCTTCGCATATAGGAAAATCCTTTACCTTAATTTAACTCTTGACTCCTGAGACTGAGAGTGTAAACATTGACCCAAATGGACCTACTCCTTTTATTTTTATTTCATGTTAACACAGGTAAAAAATATAAGGATGAAGCACATTGCTGGAAATTCAGTACGTAGACTCTGGCACTGTATTTTTCTTTTCGCTTGAAAGCAGTGCCTTCTGCTTCTGCATCTGAGCCCATTTCATAATCTGTACATCTGACAGATGTTATGCTAGCTGAGTTGCCATCATAACCTGCCTGGCAGGCAGCTAACATACATCCCAGACATTTAAGAGCCCTGCCGTGAGGCATGGCAGTCTAGCCCTTCCATAACTCAGAATATCATGTAGAGATAGAGAGATATGAATATAGGAGTCATTGAAAGAAAGACACAGTAAGATAACTAAAGGAAAAGACAGAAAGAATAAATAAAGGAAATACCGGTACAAGAACTACCGTATATATCAGGTTGAAGTGAGAAGAAACAGGCAGATCTATAGATAGATGGTTGGATGGATGGATGGATGGATGATGGATGGATGTAGAATAGATGTAGATATATGGGTATCAATGGATACATATAGAGATTCATAGGAATATAATATATTTGAATATGGAGCTGTACCACACTGTTCTGACAATGAATACAAGCAGCCGAAATGTTTTCTTCGACGGGTGGCTGGCAACTCCCTTAGAGATAGTGTGAGAAGTTCAGTCACGCGAGAGAGACTCAGAGTAAAGTCGCTGCTTCTTCGCCTGGAAAGGAGCCAGCTTAGGTGGTTCGGGCATCTAGTTAGGAGGATGCCTCTCGGGCGTCTCCCTTGGGAGGTCCTCGAGGCATGTCCCACTGGGAGGAGACACTGGGGCAAAAATTAGGTAGTAGTGGACTTCAGGGTCAGTCTTGGCTGATTGACTCTGATACATGTGCTGCATATTTCATGGCCTCCTGTGCGTGCGTGCGTGCATGCGTGCGTGCGTGCGTGCATGCGTGTGTGTCTGTCTGAGAGAGACAGAGCTTGTGCCTCTAGTTACAGTGGTGTATTGAGCAGGGCTGCCTCATCACCGTCTCTCCCTTTATGGTACTCCTCTGTGACCCACTGTGGCATCACTGTAGTCTGCCGTGCTCAGCAGTCGGCATGCTTGTACACAACAGCTCTGAGACAATACAGCTGACAACCTGCAGCGGGCCGCTTTAGTCCCAGCAAGCATTAAAAAGCCGCAAATAGGCTTACTACGCCCCACTGGCACTAGAAAGGGGTTTTCCCATTCAAGAAGTTGGGACAGTCACTTCAGCGCACAGTAACACCATAGTGTTAAAATATAACTTCTAAATATTACATTATGTATTATAAAGGATGTATAAAGGATATGTTGCAAGGATACAAGTTAGCTGTCAGGCAAAAACCTTGGATCTCCATATTTTTGAGTGGTGCAACCACTCCAAGGAATACATAGTATGCTATGTATGTATGTATGTATGTACTGTATATGTGTGTATATGTACATTAATATGAGTATTTGTTTAAATGATAAATCGTGCATTACTGCATTTGTAAAGCGCCTTTACCCAAAGCGCTTTAAAATGTGCATTACATTAACTCTAAAACATGACAATGTACCAACCCTCTGACCAGCAGGAGTTGGAGTTCAGTGTCTTGTTCAAGGACACACTTTGACACTAACCCATGGGGAGCCTGGGATCGAACTGGGAACCACTACTCTCCTTGAGTAGTCACTGACGCACTAGTAATTTTCAAAGAGAGGCGTGCATTTATTTTGGACGTGCAGAGAAGTTAAAGGGCGTTTACGCAAGCATATTTTCACGTGCACAGCCCTGTGAAATTGTCGCACGCATGCTCGTTTCGTGCACACGCCCGTGGGTGACTAGACCTGGATTGTAGTGAACTTACCTTTTCACGCTACACGTCCCGCGCCCCTTATGAGCAGACCTGGAGCCGATCCAGGCTGATAGGTAGCTATATGAGCTCATCACATCAGGTACAGTTTACCAGCTTGCAAACATTAGGAGAGCATCAGTGTCTATTGTCCAATCATGATCATGTTTCTGAAATGTTGATGTAATGTGGTGCTGTTTGTTTCTCTGAGCAGGCGAATGCCTCTTGTGTCTTTGTGTTTCTGTGTTCAGATGAGGATGAGGATGGCGAGCGCAACGTCATGCCTCTCACACCCCTGGATAGCTTCTTCTCTGATGACGACTCCCTCAAGCAACCGAAGAAGAAGAAGCCCAAAAAGATCAAAGAGGGCAAAATGCCAAAAGTCAAGAAGAGGAAAAAGGAGGTAAGGAAGGGCATGTTTATGTGCAGCCAGTCGTTCCGTCTGTCATGACCCCAGCGATCATACACATTAGGGATATCTTGTCTTTGAGCTTACCACATGTTCTCCGTCTCTTTCATGTCCCCTCTGGTTGGATCAAAGGTGTGCTTTAGCCCCCAGACTGCTTCTGAAATCTAAATGGGAGGCGGTGGAGCGTGTCTAGCTTACGGGCATGTTGGCCACCAGTGTCATTATTGGTGCCAGTGTAAGCTGTACGCAGTAAGAGCCAGTTTAGAGAGTGGTTGGGTGCCTGTGGCGGTAGAAGTCGTAGTGGTGGCAGCGGAGGTGGCAATGGGAACTATTAGGTCAGCTGTGTGTGCATGTGTGCCAGCTCAGTGGCAGAGCTGTGATGGAGTGATTTTAACCATCTGAACCCTAGCCTCCGTATTGCGGTCATAGACAAAACTTTGGCAGAATAGCAAGACGATAGATTTGGTGTAGACTAGGGAAGAAGTAGGGGACGTAGTTTAGACTGGGGTGTAAAGTGGTTAACGCCAAGCTTCTCCATTGTCTGTGGTCCGTAGCATTAGTTTTTGTTATCATTTAGTCTAGTTCTGTGTCTGTCTGTTGACACTGTTAGCTGTTAGCACCTTGAGATAGATACAGTATGGTTGTCAGACTCAGTGCAGCAGTAATACTGCATTTTATACACAACTTACTTTAGTAGTACCGTATACATATATATATTGCCCTCTAAAACGCTGCTATTTATTTTTGTGCAATAACATATGAGGCGAGCCAAGTAGTTAGCCTTAAGTTACTTACCTTTATTCTAACCCTAACCCTGTGTAATTGAATATGTTTAATATGTAATGTGCTTGTTCTTTATTTGTGGGGATTGCTAATGATAAATGACCATGTTTGCTAAAGTCAGACTCAGTGCAGCAGTACATTGATGTGTTGTTCATTAATATGCGATAAACTAAAAAGTAAACAAGGCCCAAGACAAAGCCAAGTTTATGTTAATGCTCCAATCTGGGATTTATTTCAATTAATAAATAAATTAATGTTATTTTGTAAAACTGGCTCATTAATCATGGTCAAAGTTCTCCATACAGAAATGTTGACGTCAGTGCTTTGTGTGCATCGGCTATTTCCGATGTGCGAGTCAGTGCGAACCTGCGTGCCGAAGTATACATCGAGTTTTATTCTGCATGTTAATGGTGTGTTGAACTGTACTCATATTTTTGACATTCTCTTATACTTGATTTCAGATTAAGTTTAGTGTAGAAAGACAGGAAACCAATAGAAGAGAGGAGAGACAAGTGAGACAAGACGGGTTGGATTTGAACCCTGGGTCGTCACGCCCACTAGGAGCATATGGTGTGTGTGTGTGTGTGTGTGCACTAACTGGCTGAGCCATAAGACACCCCTCTGTGTCCGTCCTTTGTGTAATTTCTCCACTTTACTGATGGTTTACTGTAGTCTATTCCCAATGTCTGAAGTGAATCCTATTGAAATGAAGTGAGCGAATTGTGCCATTGAACCTCATTCCCAGTGTGTCTCCTGGCCATGATGGCCGTGTGGAGGAGAGTGGTATATCAGTGACATAGCCAGGATGTTCCTCTCTGATGGCCGGGGGAAGCCAGCCAGCGCTGCGAGGAGCCCGACTGGCCAGGCACGCCACGAGGCCTTTGGCTGTCTGTGATAAACACTGAGCTCTAGGTCCCGCTGAGCTAATGAGGGGGGACTCCCTCTCTGACACAGCCTCTTCTCTTTCACACGCTAACACACACACACACACACACACACACACACACACACATACACACACACACACACACACACACACACACACACACACACACACACACACACACACACACACACACACACACACACACACACACACACACACACACACACACACACACACAGTTTCCCCCTCCTTTTCAAGCCTGCTCTCTCCTTTCCTTCTCTCTCACACGTCACCTCTCTGCCTGCATAGTGATGCCTCCACTTTTGTTTCTTGTAGGTTGTCACAATTTCTTTCTTTCTTTCTTTCTTTTTCTTTCTTTCTTTCTTTCTTTCTTTCTTTCTTGCTTTTGGGCTTTCGTTCTTAATTTCATGTTTCAATCATTGCACCCCTTACCTGCCCTTCTGCTTTGCCTCTTTTCCCTTTCTTCCCCTTCATTTTGTCCGTATTCATTCCTCTCCCACAGAAGAACCACTGCTGCTGCAATTCACTTCCAATCACTCACCAAAGGTTGGTGTCAGAAAAGGGCCACAGATCAATTGGGGTCACAGTGCTGTCAGTAAGCACATCTCCCTCCCAGGGCAGCGCTGCTGGCGGGATGCACACAGCAGTGATTCTCCAACATTTTCATGTCAAGGACACGCAAATTGATTTGTATTAAGCTGCGGATACTCTATTTGAAAAGACTTTGTGTCAAGTACCATAAGATTGCATACTTGAAGATTTGTCAACATAAAATAGGGTTAAATAGTGTTTAAACTGTTCCTCATTTTGCCGGGGAGACCCAGGAACCCCGTCAAGGAGCCCTGGGGGTTCCTGGACACCACTGTGAGTACCAGCGGCATACAGAATTAGCCAGGGAGGGACTTTCTTGTCTCATTCCTCTCAGCGCCTGCCCAAACAAAAGGCCCATACAGATGAAGGCATGGTCACTGACCTGCCTGTGAGAAATCAATATTGTGCCAAGGGGAATTGGGAGTAAACAAGAAGCCATCGCTGAATTCAGTGTAAAAAAGAGGGTGCTGCAGTTTTGCTGTAGAGTGTTACAATGACTGTGCAGTGATGCTTACAGCTTCAATATTGTGTAGAAATGCAGGCAGTGAGAGATGGACTGTCTTTTTTGTTTTCATTTTGCTTTGCTTTGAGGGAATGTGAGTTGACAGAAAGATGAAAAGAAAGACACTGTTTATTCATTCATCTTTTTCCTTTGATAAAAATGTTTAATGTGCTATAACACAAACCTGTGTTGCTTATACTGTGTAGATCACATTTTGTCAAACTGGGTCATGTCAGCATACTTATTTGATAGTTCCAGTGGCATTCACTGCAATTTCCCTGAGGCAGCAACATCACAGGGAAGAGGGAATGCATCTAATTTGATTACGCTTTCAGAAACTTATTTTTTGTTTCTGCCTGTAAAGAGGCACCATCTTTGTCGCTGTGTGTGTGTGTGTGTGTGTGTGTGTGTGTGTGTGTGTGTGTGTGTGTGTGTGTGTGTGTGTGTGTGTGTGTGTGTGTGTGTGTGTGTGTGTGTGTGTGTGTGTGTGTGTGTGTGTGTGTGCGTGCGTGCGTGCGTGCGTGCGTGTGTAAAACATTGAACTCTTGGCCACTGTGACGATGTCGTACTGTAGTACAATGTTCACTTCAGAGTCGCACGCCGGCTTAATATTGGTTCTGGTTCCCTGTCTGCTCCTCTTCCTCTTCCTCTTCTTCCTCCACCCCCATTCCCATCCCCCATCTCCCCTTTTCTATTCCCCCCCATTCTCCTCTCCTCTCTCTCTCTCTCTCTCTATCTCTCTCTCTCTCTCTCCCGCTCTCTCTCTCTCTCACTCCTTCCTTCTTCTTATGCATAAATGAGATTTGTCTAGACGGGTGCCTGGGCGCGCAGGCGCTGCAACCACAGGCCTCTGCATAACAAGCTCGTTATGCAAACGCCTCTGATTGGATGGCGCCGTTCCATTGGCTGCCACCGCTACAGAGTGAGGCAGGGGGGGGGGGGGGGGGGTGGTGGTGGAGAGAGTGGCACTGTAGAAAGAAAAAAGAGTGAGAGGGTGCTGGGAGGCAGAGAGAGAGAGAGAGAGAGAGAGAGAGAGATGTATAAGGATGGAGTGGTTGTGTGAGGAAGAAATTAGAAAGAGGGAGACAAAACAGGAGCTGTAAAGGGAGAGAGAAAGAAAAGTAAATAAATAAACAAAAAGTAATCGGGGGGTCGATAGCAAGTTGTGGGGGAGAGAGATAGAACGAGAGAGAGAGAGAGAGAGAACGAGACAGCCCTAGACATTGCTCGATTTCCGTTGCCATGGTAACACAGGCTGGCTGCTGGTAGGGTTGGCGGGCGCTGCGGCAACGTGAGCCCTTTTCACTGTGCTGCAGAGCAACAACGCCTGCAACACTCTCCATGCATGCGCGCATGCACGCACGCACACACACGCACATCACACGTGCACACACACGCACGTGCACACACATGCATGTGCACACACACATGCACACTTAACGGTCCTACTGTGCAACAGGCAGCAAGCAGACCACTGTGTGTGATCATGTGTGCCCCATAATGCTCTCCAGAACACAAACTCTCACGTGCACACGTGCAGTGTGTACATAGAGGAGGAGAACCCCCCCCCCCCCTTCCCCACAAACACATATTGGCACGCATGCGTGGACACATACACACACACACACGTGCGCGCCTGCACGCGTGCGCACAATCAATAATTAATTAATTTATAAAAGGAACATCAACAGTGGAGCCTAGTCAAATCCTTTGTTAATTTAACTAAATTTAACTCCAAAATGGACCTTTACGGGTCTATAGCTCTGAGAGTGTACACATGGATCATCAACCATTTGGATCCATTTCCACTCTGAGCTACAGTAACGCTGTATTAAAGTTGTTTACAGTGTATAGAGCAGCTCAAGGCTGTCGTGTGTCTCTGTTGAGTGTGTGTGTGTAGAGGTGGCTGTGCTTCCATTAGCGTTGGTTCATGGGGAGGCTTCTCTACAGTATTCGAGGTCTAAAGTTATCTGGCTATTTGAAGTAGATGTTCATGTTGGGGACTCACCATTTTAATGAGAACGTGACATTGGAATACCATTAGACTGGACGAATTGCCATTTAGCCTACACAGTGAGATCCATAGTGTTACATTCGTGCGTTTATTCCTGTTCTGTAGTATAGTGCATAGATTTGTTTTGCATGGATTGGTCTCAGTGGGAGTGATACCCCTGTCCTGATTGTCTGCCCTTTTATTGGGTTTCCTCTTTCAAACATTTCTGCAACATAGAACAATGTGTTGCGTTTCTTTTGGCTCCGTTTACATTCAGTAATCTCTTGAATCCTGGCTTTGGAGGGACCTTTATCTGAAGAGATGGCTTTCTTTGTATGAATTCAACTTGGAATCTGGCCCAATTGGCCCAGAAATCTTCTTTTGAATCTCACCTCCAGAGATAGAGGGCCACATTTCACTCTGACTTTGTTTTAAAGCAGCCTTACTGCATTTCTGCAAATGTCTGTAAACATTTATGACGTTGGTGATTTTGCTTGTGAAAATGCTTGTGGGAAAATGCACAATGAAATAGGGGTGCAACCATTAATCAAACTAATCAATTAGAATGTAATAATCAATCAAAAGTGCCAAACATAGCAGATCTACAAGTTCTCAATGTGTTGTGATGCAATGCACTGTGAGTTTGTAGATTGGCTATCTTAGTTTCAAAATATGTTAATCAGGTTAATCAGACTCATCAATTTGATTATAACAAAGTCAGTAACTGTATGGTGTGTGTGTGTGTGTGTGTGTGTGTGTGTGTGTGTGTGTGTGTGTGTGTGTGTGTGTGTGTGTGTGCGCGTGCGTGCGTTCGCCTGTGTGTTCATCAGGGAGTGGTCCAGCCGGTAGTTGACAGTGACGTTGAGGATGCGTCGGAGATGGAGGAGGAAGGCGAGCGCCCAGAGATAGGCTCAGAGAGCGAGAGCAGCACCTTTGGGCCGACCAAGAAGAAGAAGAAGAAACCAAAGGAGAATAAAGAGAAGAAGCCCAGGAAGAAGAAGAGAGAGGAGGAGGAGGACGACGATGACGATGACGACGGCAACATGAAAGTGAGTTGGGAGTCAGGAGAAGCTTTTCAACAGAAGGCCTCATAGCCCAATTTATACTTGGGTGCGCGTGCCAGTGTCGCCTGCCGAAAATAGCTACTGTAGTTCACAAGCTTGTAGGATCTGTAACATTCAGTAACGTCTGACAGAGTGTAATTCAAGCGTGAGCCTGTCTTAAAGTTAAAATATGTATAGTTATTTAAAGTCCCCCAGAGATCGTGTGCTTTGTTTGGGTAAATGCCTTTTTGTAGCTCAGCTGTCCTGTGAAACTTCTAGTTTCTTGTGTCCTGCATATCTCCAAAGCAACTCAATTCGGATTTAGCACTCACACTCAACTCAGATTGGGTGCGACATGATGAATGCTGAATGCCAGATATTGGGTACAGACATGTATTTCACTAATTGATTTTGATATTCATAAAAACAAATTGATAATCGATATATTAATAAAACTAGAGGCTTGGGCCCATGGGGCTGTATTTTGCTTGTCTTAAGCACCAGATCTTATTACTTAACTTAAGACCTGGAGGCGTGGTCAATGCTATTTGGCCACTCAAAATACATCCCATGATCTCTGTATCGGTCTGTCTGTTAGTACTTGTCCCTTTTATGCCCATATATTGTATGGAGATCCCTGATGTCATTAGCATATTCCCATACATTGTATATTGGCATGCCTATCTATGGGCATATTGGTCGGATCGGCGGTTCTGTACTTGCCGGATCTCCCTATGCCTATATATGGGCGTATCTGGTTTGTTTATGGTTATGGCGGCATGTGTCATCATAGTGTTCGTGAAAATATTATTTTCATGAAGTGAACTAGCATAGTGAAAACAAGTGTGTCTGGATTTCATATTAACTGTAAAGCTCCTTTAGGGGCTTTTGGGGGGAGAATACATTTATTGAACAAATATGATTTTTCTGCCATGGATAGGGAGTCAGGGACTTTAAATAAATGACAGCTGTGTGTTAGTGAATAAGTCCTTTGTCTTGTTCTGCTGTGATTGAGTATCTCATTACGCGTTAGTCTCTCTCTTCACATCATACTTTCAATGAAATGTAAATCTATTCATCTTGCCTGCATGTTTAATTAATTCAGTTATTAACCAGAGGAACCCTATCACCCCCTTTTCTGGGGGCGAACATGCAATGAACATAGAACAACGTGTTGCGCTGCGACACGTGAGATTGTAGATAGGCAATTTTCCGCAAAGATATTCAGTTTCTAGGGAAAAGGGGAGGGGGCCTAGTATAGACCCCTGGGGGACTCTGGTCAACCAAGTAGTTAAAAACTGCGTGTTTGTTTGTGTGTGTGTGTGTGTGTGTGTGTGTGTGTGTGTGTGTGTGTGTGTGTGTGTGTGTGTGTGTGTGTGTGTGTGTGTGTGTGTGTGTGTGTGTGTGTGTGTGTGTGTGTGTGTGTGTGTGTGTGTGTGTGTGTGTGTGTGTGTGTGTGTGTGTGTGTGTGTGTGTGTGCGTGTGTGCGTGCGTGCGTGCGTGTGTGCGTGTATACGTGCGTGCGTGCACACTTGTATTGCTATTGCATGTTGACATATTGTTTCTATGTGGTCTGAGGAGCCCAAGTCATCCAGCCAGCTGATGCAGGAGTGGGGTCTGGAGGATGTTCAGTATGGCTTCACTGAGGAGGATTATAAGACCATCACCAACTACAAGGCCTTCAGCCAGTTCCTCAGGTGAGCATCCATTTTGTGAACGAAGCCTTATTAATATTTCGCCGTACCTGGTAAAATGGCCGATCTACAATGCGATGTGATGGGTTATGTGGCTATTTTTGGCACGTGACATCAACAGAACATGCAGTCTATTGCACAAGACAAGAAGCCGCTCCGTACAATATAATGTCTGTCAGAGCAAAGGTCAATTAGAAGCTTTTTCATTGCCTCATACCACACACACACACACACACACACACACACACACACACACACACACACACACACACACACACACACACATAGGCCATTTACTATGGCCAGCAAATGTCTCCAGCGTTCTTTAGTAACTATTTCATATCTGCGTAATAAGAATCTGCATTGCCTCCTTGTTGGCACAATTCACAAACAAAACCTTCACAGCACACACTGTGTCCATTTATAGTGTCCCCTGTCCCCTGTCTCAGGACCTACAGGTGCCCCCTTCCCAATGACCCAGGATCAAATCCCACTAGGGCCTTCAGCCTTCTGTCTCCTCTACGCTGTGTTTCTCTCAGTGTCCCCACTGTCTGTCTGAATAAAGAACACTATCCTAAGGGGACCGGACTGCTCACTATCCTCCAACACACGCACGCACGCACACGCACACACACACCCTACAGTGAAACTAGAGCACGGTGTGGGGGTGGCGAGCAAACAGTGGTCGTTTTGTTTGAGCTAGAAACGCTCTGCTGTTGGTATAAAGAGCGTGTATCACCTGGGGCTGGCTGGCTGAGCCGAGCTTGAGCTGAGCCTGTGCTCTGACAAAGTGGAGCATAGGCTCCAGCAGAGCCCCCTGTGAGTAGTCAGCTGCTCGCTGGATGCCGGTGACAGCTTGGAGGATCAGGGGCTCGGTGTCCTGACCCACTATCTCTCACAGGCCACTGTGCCAAACATCAGCGTGTCGCCTGACAAATCACAAACATGACACGCGCGCGCAGCGTGGCGCAGCACAGCACAGCACAGCATGCACAGCAAAACTTTACGGGGGGTGCAGACTGGGGGCAGCTGGGTGTCTGCAAATCAAGACACAGTTCCCTCTGGTGCAGAAGGTAGCATCAATTACATCAGTGGGAGCGGGAGCGTGACACTATAATATTGCCCTCTCCTCTCCTCCTTGGTTTTACTCAGGCCCCTCATTGCCAAGAAGAACCCGAAAATTCCCATGTCAAAGATGATGACGGTGCTGGGAGCCAAGTGGCGAGAGTTCAGTGCCAACAATCCCTTCAAAGGCGCATCTGCCACTGCCGTGGCTGCCGCGGTGGCCGCCGCTGTGGAAACGGTTACCGTGGCACAGCCGCTCTCTCTCAGCAGCAGCCAGCCGAGCGCTCAGCCGGGGCCAATCAAAAAAGCCAAAACCAAAGAGGGAAAGGGTAAGGGCTTGCAAACTGTGCCAACGGATGTTTTTAGAAATAATACGCTCGGCATCTCAATTAACGTAACTGTGGTGGCGGTGCGGTCCTGTGTTCCAGGGCCAGGAGTGAGAAAGAGAAGCAAGGCTGTGAAAGAGGTGAAGAAGAAGCCGAAGGCCAAGAAGACCAAATCAAAGTCGGCCCAAAGTGTGAAGAAGAAGAAAGCATCGTCGGTATGTTGTGCTGTGCTTTCATTTTACACTCAGCCACTGACTGTTCTGGTGAAGTTCAATGGGAAATGCACTTTATTTGAACATTGCATAGGATTGCACAGCTGCATACAATAGAATACCATACCATGGTGTAGTATAACGTAAGGGACAATGAACAACGAGGTGGTCATTATTCCGAAATAAATCCCGACAGGGAGACCCAGAAGTGGAAATAAGCCCTGGGTTTCTTTCTCAACCTCCTGGCTTATCATACAGATAATAATTTGACGTGTGCGTGCGTGTGTGTGTGTGTGTGTGTGTGTGTGTGTGTGTGTGTGTGTGTGTGTGTGTATTTTCCTAGAGTGAGGAAGACTTCTTTGAAGAGTCAGACTTTGATGACATCAGCATCCACAGTGCCTCTGTGCTCTCTGACACCTCCGGGGCTGCCGCCAAGAAAAAGGCCAGGCGCGGGAGGAAAAAAAGGAAAAGTATGTTTACCTCCTCTCGTGTCATTCTCTGGGTACTTCACTGAAATCCCACTGAAATCCTTCATAACCGTCTGCAATACTGTAAGGAAACAAAACAATGGGTGCATGGCTGTATGCATGTCTCTGCGAGCAACTGAGCATGTGTGTGCAATCCAACTGCACTGCTGCCTAATTAGTGGACACACTTGTGCAAAATGTGTGCAAGTTAAAGCTGCAATCCGGAACATATTTTAATGACTGAGATTATTTAACCATTTTGTATGATTGAGTATGTTAATACAGTATAAGTTAACTAGCACATCTGCAGTGTGTGGATGCAGACCCTGGTGACGTGTACTGTAGGTCTGGAACCTACTGGTTGACAAGTAGTACTGCCCGAAGCCCATGAGCACAATATCTCCCTCAGTCAAGCGGTGATTGCCTCTTGCCTGAACGGTAGAAATTTGGCCTCTCGCGCAGGAGATCTGGGTTCGATTCCCCGGTAGGAGGACATAAAAGTTACGCGTGTCGGTTTTAAGCGTGCCAGCTAATCTGATCTCTTCTCCCGTGCCCATGGCATTGTCCAGAGGAAGATGGCGACGGCTATGAGACAGACCACCAAGACTACTGCGAAGTGTGCCAGCAGGGTGGTGAGATTATCCTGTGTGACACCTGCCCCCGGGCCTATCACTTGGTCTGCCTCGAGCCCGAGCTGGAGAAGGCCCCTGAGGGCAAGTGGAGCTGCCCCCACTGCGTGAGTGCGATTTCATTAGAACTGTCCCATAGTGTGCTTTCCACGCACGATGATGACCCATTCATATTGAAGATATTATATTACACAGAGCTTGTCCGTGTAAATCCTGTTTCCAGTAACCTGATTATGTTATTATCCTGATTAGGAGAAGCCGCGTTCTTATTCCAATTATGCTGAACCGATATGATATCTGGCACACACGCAGAATATTAGCTGGGATACTGGGGTAAAGCATGTAGCCATCTTAACCCATTTACAGTAATATCTGTTTCTGCAATCTGTGTCATATCAATTACCATGTTAATATCCTGAATATTCCGTCTGCTTGTGTGCACAGGGATATTTATGAGTGGGATATGAAGATGCACATAAACAGCTTATTGCAAATAAGAACTTAGCCTGGATTTGAGCTATTATCTGGAATGTGGAGTGGAAGGAGAACCTCTTACTGTAACTGTCATGGATTAAGATAGTTATTTGCTTTGAAAACAACAAAAGAAATCCTGTGCTCTGGAGACCTGACACTGCTCAAGTGCCTAATGTTCTTGCTCTCAGTGAATTTGAAAGATGTCAGTATTGTAGGAACTAGGGGGGGGGGGCCTGAAAGATTCAGAGGGCTGAGTGAGACCTAGACAGGGGCCCTGGAACACCAGGCTAAAATACTCATCATCGGCGAAGCTTTCGGGTGTCAAAAACCCTTTCTTTCTTGAAAGTGAGCACTGTGTGTATCATATTTGCTCTTGTCGCCAGTATAATCAACTTACTTAGAGCTGTTGTTTACAAGTGAAATTACTCCCATAACCCAAGGGGACAGCTACGTGTTTATACTCACTGACTTTGATGCATTATGTCCTTGATAAGCCTGCCAGCACTCAGGGCTGACCCACTGTAAACCCATAGGTTTAGGTTTAGGATTAGATTTGCTGTAGGGTTAGGGGCTCTCCTGTAGATGTTTTGAGCCCATATTGATGCAGACTTCACTTATAGCCCACAATTCATGACATTTTAATGATAAAAGTGGGGGATGAGAAACAAAAACTAAAATGGAAGGAGCAGGAAAGAAGTTTACATAAAAGTATAAACAGCTCACTGGCGATTCATAGAAGCACTGTGTGTAGTTGTTTGACCTATGATGATGTGACAATTTTCATATGATTTGATCCTATATACAACATTAGTATTTTGCTAATAAACATGGAGAAAATAACAATAATTAATAATAATTAAATTACATAATATGAGTCTAATTTTATCTCTGTGGTTGACAGCAACAACTGCACAAAGGGCTGTCCCGTTGCTCATGTTGATTACATTTCAAGCCCCCGCACCCTCTTGCTGAGCACGCAGGTGATGTTAATTAAACCCTGGGAGGGCTCACTGCTCATGGCATTGGGTGAACATTATGATTGGGCCTCTCATACAGTTCATTTCAAGTGTAATGTGGATTTCACACCAATTAATTTGAGATATTTGAGAACAGACTGGTAGCCTTTGATTAGAGGTCTTCTTGGTCTTCATGTCTTGTCGGTAGACATACTTTTAATACTGTTTGTATAGTCTTTAGTGTGTGTGTAATAATGGAAATAATCACCTCAATCTGGGAATTAAGGGGTCAGGTTTTACTGTCGTCTTGTGTGACTTCTCAATTGCAATTCCAACCGGGCCAATCAGCACTTCAGCAGCCTGTGAATGCGATGATGATGATGAAGTAAGCGAGGTAGAAATCATGTTGCTATATGAGCTGTTTTGAAAAGACTGTCAGGTGTCAGGCTATTTATTTTCTTGAAAATAAATAGCATGAAAACCTACATAAAAAGGTGTGAACGTTGCATCTCTCTGACCACGCACATGACATTCACGGGTCTCTCCCTCAGGAGAAGGAGGGCATCCAGTGGGAGGCCAAGGATGAGGAGGAAGAGGAGGAAGAGGCTGAGCCAGTGGGAGAAGAAGAGGACGACCACCTGGAGTTCTGCCGAGTGTGTAAAGACGGAGGAGAGCTGCTGTGTTGTGACACATGCCCATCATCCTATCATATCCACTGCCTCAACCCGCCCCTCCCTGAGATACCCAACGGGGAATGGCTGTGTCCACGCTGCATGGTGAGCAGTGTTATTATCTATAATTATTATTATTATTATTAAATTTGGGGGGTATTGCATTATATATGTAACTATTTAGTAGCAGTATTCTATGAGATATATTGTGAGCTAAGGAGACAGAGCTTTATTACAACAAAAAGTGAGGGACGTCGCTCACTGTGTGTCACACGATTTCAGATTCACTGCCAATATACGTTACGAGACATGGATGCAGTGTTTTATTATTGTATAAAATAAAACAAAACCAGTCACAAGATGTATTTATATTGGCCACATGATGTCTTATGTCATCATTTATTGCTCTAAACAATCCATATATGCCACATCTTCAAAAGCCATGCTTTAGAGGGGCTAGCGCCCCTCTAAAAGGGGGGGATGGGGGGTGAAATTCGGGGCTGAAACTGCAGATTGTGTTAGATGTGGAACTTGAAAACACCAATACTGAACATGGAGAAATGTCTCACGTCTTCCATCCACACACAGTGTCCACCGCTGAAAGGCAAGGTGCAGAGGATCTTACATTGGACGTGGGGTGAGCCCCCGCTGCCAGCTGAGCTGCCTCCTGGCCCCGACGGCGAGCTCCCAGACCCGCTGGTTAAGCCCCCACTTAAGGGTCACGCGGAGAGGGAGCTCTTTGTCAAGTGGGCTGGCCTCTCCTACTGGCACTGCTCCTGGGTCAGCGAGCTGCAGGTGAGATGTCAGAGTTCAGGTCCAGTCGTAAATAGATTGATCTGCTTGATCTGTGTGTTCTACCTGTCAGCTATGGAACTGAAAGAGTGCTTCCAAGTGACCAAGTGTTCTCTATTAGCTCATGGTGTGGAACAACAGACGGAGGTATTCTCTCCCTTTGCAAGCTTAAAAGTGCACTTGATTAAATGCTATCATTCATGATTCAGCACAGTCAAATGCATTCATTTAATTCTGCCAAATGCATGGCCATTTACTGTACAGTAAACTGTTTTAGATCTGGATTAAAGCCAAAAAGCACACATTTCTACTTAGCCAATCCGCAGGTTTGAGAACTGGCCTTACATATCCCTAACCTTACCTGGCTTTGCAGGCTTGTTCTCTCTAACATGCAAGGCGATTTTTACAGTAAGAGTGACAGTATAGAAACCAGAGGGTTCACAGAGGGGGCTGTGCTAGATTTAAATCCAGCATGCCAAGATGAAATCTGTGCCAATAAACGTAATCATGTTATTAGCCTTAGCTGTCCCCGTTACTGGCACCAACTGCTTTAGGCTCCAGGTGACAATTAATATTTCATCATCTCATTGTAGAATGGAATGTAATTTGAAGGCAGAGACAAAGAAACAACCAGGTGCTCACCGGAGACATAAATCAATAAAGTTAAAATAGTAAAAAGGTGCCGGGATAAAACATCAGATAAAAAAGGGAGATCCCGGCAATCAGAGTTAAAATAGGAAACTCTGAGTCCCCGGATCTCCCCCCTTTTTTATCTGGAGTGTAACTCGTTGATATATCGAATTCTACCTTCTTGAACCGTGGTACCTTACCCTTCACCTTCTTTATCTCAATCTAGGGGTGCAACATGCCCAGAATAGAGATGCTGGGGTTCAAGTGGTTAAACACTTTACGTTCTTTTGGCTGTGCAGTTGGAGCTGTACCACACTGTCATGTACCGTAACTACCAGCGTAAGAATGACATGGACGAGCCCCCGCCATACGACTATGGCTCCGGGGAAGAAGAGCTGAACAGCGAGAAGAGGAAGAGCAAAGACCCAGAGTACGCTGTTATGGAGGAGCGCTTCTACCGCTACGGCATCAAACCAGAGTGGTTGGTCATCCACAGAATAGTCAACCACAGGTATATGAACACATGTGACTGTATGTACAGTATATGAACACACGTCTGACTATGTATATGAACACACGTCTGACTGTATGTGGCATGAAGATTATAAACCTTTTCACAGGTATATGAACACACGTCTGACTGTATGTGGCATGAAGATTATAAACGTTTTCACAGGTATATGAACACAACACACGTCTGACTGTATGTGGCATGAAGATTATAAACGTTTTCACAGGTATATGAACACAACACACGTCTGACTGTATGTGTCATGAAGATTATAAACGTTTTCACAGGTATATGAACACACGTCTGACTGTATGTGGCATGAAGATTATAAACCTTTTCACAGGTTTATGAACACACGTGACTGTATGTGGCATGAAGATTATGAACGTTTTCAATGAGTCTTTCTTACCCCGGAAAATAGTTGAAATATGGTGACAGCGATGATGTGCTTAGAAACAACCTGAACCCGGCATGCCGTAATGCTTTTTACCACCTCTGTGCTTATTGTCCCTGTAGTTTTGATAAGGATGGAGAAGCGCATTACCTGATCAAGTGGAGAGACCTGCCGTATGACCAGTGCACCTGGGAGGTGGATGACTTCGACGTGCCAGAATACGACATCCATACGGCTTGCTACTGGGACCACAGGTCGGTTCACTCAGCGTCTGTGGGTTAACGCCTCGCTTAATTCATGTCTCTTTCCATTGCCGTTTTTTAAGAGGTTGTCAATGACAGGGAGTTTGCACAAGCATAATGAATGCCCTTGGCTTTTTGCCCAGCAGTAAGGCAGAGGGGGACCATATATATAGAGTGATTAATTATCCGGAAGTTAGGTCCACTAATCATACATATAGCATACAATAACTGCAATATTTCTTCCCCCTATGCTTGGCAATACTCACAGTGAGCCTGAATCTCTTTCTATGTCTCTGTGGGTTTCTCTCTTTTGCTGAGCATGCACTGCAGGCCAGTGGTGGAAAGTAACTAAGCACATTTAGTACAATTTTGAGGTATTTGTACTTTACTTGAGTATTTCCTATTTCCAATACTTTTACTTCTACTCCACTACAACTTGGATCCACATATTGTAGTACTTTTACTCCACTACATTTATTTGAACACTTTAGTTACTTTTTAGATTTGGATTATTATTACAAAACATACAGTACATTAACCACTACAGCACTATATGCATTATGACACTATATGCATTATTTATGCATTATGCATTATTATATGACACTATATGCATTATTTATGCATTATTAATGACACTATATGCATTCTTTTTTAATCTAATCTTTTGAAAATCGCTGATCTACAAGCTCACATGATGCGACGCCTTGTGAGCTTGTAATTCTGCTATTTTCAAAAGATTAGTTATTATTATTTGAAAACTTGAAATGGGACATTTCTGCACAATGAGTGCTTTTACTTTTGGTACTTTAAATTAAGTACATTTTGATGCCAATACTTTTGTACTTTTACTCAAGTAAATTTTGAATTCAGGACTTCTACTATTATTTCTATATTGCAGTAGTTATACTTGTACTTAAGTAAAACATTTGATTACATTTTCCACCACTGCTGCAGTCTACTGCTAGATATCTGTCATTGAGTCCCCCTTCCCTGCTCTCATCTGTGTATTTTTCTACTTTATTTACTGTTTGTTAGCAAGCTCTGACAACTAAACAAAGACATTATGCCTACTGCTAGTGCACCCCCCACCCCCCTCCCACCAACTTATCTGTGATACCACCAATATGACAGGGAGCAGATACTGGGGGAGGATCAACGCCCCCTGGTGGTGAGGAAAGGAAAGGACCTCAAAGACGACCATCCAAAGAGAGAAATACCCCCGGACGCTCCCATCATAGATGTAAGTTGACCAGATCATTTAGGGCAGTGAGAGAAAGGTTACTCTTTGAGCGGGAGTGTCTGATCCAGTGTATCACTGTTGGCTGCTACATTTACAATCTGAACTGCTCCACAATTGTTTATTAAATAACTGTATATTTCATAACCACTTGTGTTGCTGGGAGCATTGCTTTGGTATTGCTCAATAACTGAAAATGAAACACCCAGCAACTGAACAGCTATGAGGACACTTTGGTTATCCTTAGCATTCCATAGCACTGGTTCCTCCTGTAAAATGGCAGACTGTCAACACAGAAATAGGCTGCATGGCAATTTAAAATTACAGAGCAACTGACAAGTGAACCATCTATTCCTTTATGTCTATGGCTGATACTGGTCATTGTTCTTCTCTCGTTACCAGCCAAATATTAAGTTTGAACACCAGCCGTGGTACGTTAATGCCACAGGGGGCACGCTACATCCATACCAACTGGAGGGACTGAACTGGCTGAGGTTCTCCTGGGCTCAGGGCACAGACACCATTCTGGCTGATGAAATGGGCCTGGGCAAGACGGTGCAGACAATAGTGTTCCTCTACTCGCTCTACAAGGAGGTGAGGATGAACACCAGCATTGTACTGGCTAGTTTCAGTCGAACACACCTGATCTGATATCTAACATTATCACTACTGTTATATATTTTTGCTGACTGAAACTGTCCAACTGGATATTACTACTTGCACGATGTGGTTCTCAAAGTGGGATCCAGCTAAATGATTTGCTGTAATATAGCATCACAATAATTTTAACCACTTCATCCATACTAATACAATATGATACTTTGAATCATTTAGAATTGTTTTAAACACAGATCTTCTCTTCTTGAGGTCCTTGGCACAAAATATTTTCAGATGAGGTCTAGGGCCAAATTCATATTAATTTGGGGATCCTTGACATAAAATAGTTTGACAACTATCAGCTCACAACGTGTCACATTTCTCAGCGGTGTGAGCTTGTAGATCGGCTGTTTTTTCCCTATTACGCAAAAGGTTTGAAAACCACTGCTGTATATTCTGGAGGCCAGGGGCAGAGGCTTGTGGTAGGGGGGATGGGGAGGAACCTTAAGAACTGCTGCTATGTTTTTTAACCTCGCCATATGATGCTATCCTGCATTCTTTTTGAGGGGCGCTAGCCACTCCAATACATGGCTTTTGAAGATTAGTTACGTCACATGGCAGCCAAGTCTATGGGATGTTTGTTTAGAGCACTAACACTTCAAAAGTGTGATTTATTTTCTCTAATTCTGTGTCCCCACCCTGTGTATCCCAGGGTCATTCCAAAGGGCCCTTCCTGGTGAGTGCACCCCTGTCCACCATCATCAACTGGGAGAGGGAGTTTGAGATGTGGGCCCCGGACTTCTACGTGGTGACATATACGGGGGACAAAGACAGCAGGGCCGTCATCAGGGAGAACGAGTTCACTTTTGAAGAAACTGTCAAATCAGGGCGGAAGGTCTTCCGCATGAAGGTAAGTCCTTCTCATCTACACTATGCTACTCTGCCAAGATACAGTAGCACAACCGTACGGAAGACGTCGTGGTAACTCTGATTAGACTTTTATTTTGTTATTTGACCGTGCTAATTATTAACAGCGCTCTTGTATACCCTAAATGCATGTTGCAGCGCGACAGTCGAATATAACTTAAGGCTTTAGGCATCCGCACTGATATCTTACACTTTCCACATGTCTGGTATACAGCACTGAATAGAACGACATAATTACGTGAATCTCATTAAGCATGCTTAATGTTGAACATCATTTGCTGTAAAGTATATAATGTGCTTCATCATCTGTTGTTTCCCCTGCAGAAAGACGTGCCAATCAAGTTTCATGTGCTGCTGACATCGTATGAACTCATCACTATAGATCAAGCCATTCTGGGCTCCATTGGCTGGGCTTGTTTAGTGGTGGATGAGGCCCACAGACTCAAGAACAACCAGTCAAAGGTAATACAGTACCGCATTTTAGGGAATATATATATAGATATATATAGCCTGGAGGGTGCATCGGTCAACCGTCAAACTCACAAGCGTAACAGGACTTGCAAGGCTCACCGTTGCTCCTATCCGCACCAAACGTGGCACACACACACACACACACACACACACACACACACACACACACCAGGGTGCCAGATTTTCAGGCTGCATAGCAGTATGCGTATGGTGGTGTATGGGAATTAGAATTGATTTCCCACTCTTTATTGTTCTCTGTGATTGTGATATTGCTAACACTGTGTCCTGTTCAGTTCTTCAGGATTCTCAATGGATATAAGATCTACTATAAGCTGCTGCTGACCGGAACCCCTCTGCAAAACAACCTGGAAGAACTGTTCCACTTACTTAACTTCCTCACTCCAGAGCGCTTCAAGTAAGTCCCCACCTCTGCCCTTTCATTCTCCCATCCCTCCTTCCTTATGTCCCCCTCTGTCCCTATACCACCTTTGCTCTGCTAATAGCTAGCTGTCCCTGAAATGCATTGGTGCAGTAAAGTATCTCTCTCCAGTGCACACGCCCAAAGTAACTTTCCATGCTTCTTGTCCTCAACCCCTCTATTCCCCTATCCCCCCTCCTTCCCGATTGTCATATTTATATCCTGAACCCTTGCCATCCGTTTACCTTCACCCAACCATCCTATCACCCATCCGTCCATCTCACCAGCCCCTCATCTTTATATCCCCTCATCACATTGCCCTTCCACCTCCCTGTCTCCAGGGCTGTGTTATTAGCCCTTAGCTTGTCCCTGAGGCAGCTGGGAGCAGCACTTTGGTTCTGCCCCCATAATGAAGTCTTCCTGGCTTGGGAGGTGCACCAGTGACTTCACTGCAGCTCCTGCAGTATCACCTCAATCCTCCAGAGCTATGAGCTGTTATGGACTCATTTGCTCTTTTTACAGTAACATCGCAAGAACAGATTGTGCTAATTCTGGTCCTTTGAGAATACGTTATATCCTCATATGACAATGTGTTTCAATGTGGTATTATATTTATTATAGCATCTACCGGTATCTGTCTGTCCATCCGTCTGTCTGTATAGATAGAAGGTATGCGCATGCATAAAGTCAATGGAAAATCTAGTGGCAAATCGAGTGGCAAAGTGAGTTTAACGTCATTTAAAGCAATCAGATAGGACTTTTCTGTTCGGATGTATGGTCTGTCAAGTCCAGAAAGTAGTTTTTTGACACTCAGTAGGCGTTTCCACTTTACTTCCGGGTATGATGATGATGTCACACACATGTCACACGCAAGAACGACTGACATGGAAACATAGCTTTTTCAGAAAACTGTCAGGATATAGAAGACATTTTTAGAATCTGAACAAATGGGATAACCATAACCACGGGAGCAGCGCATGTTCGAGCGCCAGTCCGACCGATGTTCCCTGCATGTCGGATTAATGCTCCGTCGGAATTACCATGGGATCCTCAACAACACACACCTCCATTATAGGCTAGAGAGGCCCCACACTCTCACTTTCTGGTTCTGTGCGTGACCTGTCCACTGTGTCCAGTAACCTGGATGGCTTCCTGGAGGAGTTTGCCGACATCTCCAAGGAGGACCAGATCAAGAAGCTCCATGACCTGCTGGGGCCTCACATGCTCCGGAGGCTGAAGGCCGATGTCTTCAAGAACATGCCTTCCAAGACGGAGCTCATCGTCAGAGTGGAGCTGAGCCCCATGCAGAAGTATGTACAGTATACATCGCTGAGTTTAGCCGCTGTGTTATTCTCCCGGTGCAGAGGCTTGTACTGTACAGCTCTGAGTTACGCTTCTGTGGCGTTCCTCTCTAAGGTTATAAGCGGCTGTCATTTTCTTCTAGTGGAGAAGTACAGTATGCACTGTAGTAACTGTACAGCACCGAGTTAAGCTTTAGACATATGCACAACACATTTATAGTTACAGATACACACACATTAAACAATATATTTGTTATTTCATTGACATACCGTATGAACATTTGCCTACGCCCGCTGTATACAAATTGGATGTTGATGATGTCATATTGACAGTGACACTGTGATATTATATTACTTTGACTTCATGTCATATTGACCTCCAAATTATTGACTTCCAGTGTTAAATAATTTACGAAGTAAATATTTCACAAATTATAAAACATGTGAAAAATATGACTTCCTTGTCCTACTGGCAGCATGCACAATAACATTTGCCGCTGATCAACCCATTGGTTTGCGAGATTAGCCACGGACACATCAACAGACAGATACACAGACAATCTTCTAGACCGCTCACCTCCCAGGATCTCCCGTCAAGTCTCTCCTCTCTCCTGCCCTCAGTTTTCTTGTCTGTTAGGAAGTATTTCTGGTGCAATGCTGTCATTGTCTCATCCTGACTTAGTTCAGTGTCTGACCTTTGATCTCACAGGAAGTATTACAAGTTCATCCTCACGCGGAACTTTGAGGCTCTGAACTCCAAGGGCGGGGGGAACCAGGTGTCTCTGCTCAACATCATGATGGACCTGAAGAAATGCTGCAACCACCCCTACCTGTTCCCTGTGGCCGCTATGGTAAGCATACATCAACCACCCCTACCTGTTCCCTGTGGCCGCTATGGTAAGCATACATCAACCACCCCTACCTGTTCCCTGTGGCCGCTATGGTAAGTGTACATCAACCACCCCTACCTGTTCCCTGTGGCCGCTATGGTAAGCATACATCAACCACCCCTACCTATTACAGCAGGTTATTATGACTGTCATGATATGACTGTCATATCACAGTTACGACTGTCATGGGTACTATTAATTGGACTTGAACATTGTCAGCGGAATATTTCGGACACACCCACAAGAACACCACATCCACACTGCAGTGGTTTATGCTCACAGCACTTGGGAATCTTAGTACTGAAGAGATTTCATTTGTGAAACTCAAAGAAAACACTGCGCTGGGTAGTTTTCACCTTATATACGAGTATATTCTTTAGTTTTAGATCCTCGAAGAAACGTATAGTGGAAAATTTAAGTTTGGAAACAAGTTCTGTCTCTTGTTTTGTTGTTGCCTGAAATACTTTCTTTGGTTAAGTTGGGCTTGGGATTTAACAAGTGACTAAATGAAACTACAGGTGTTGTCAGGCACATTACATGTCATCATACTAAACGCGCATTTGTAATGGTGACATCACATGCAACTGTGATGCAACAAAATGTGTTAAGTATCATGAACAGTTTTTTTGCATTTTGCATTTTGCTTATTTTTTGCCAATAATCAAAAATCCAATTAAAAAATGTCATCGAACCAGGAAGGTGCTACTAGCCAGTAGCTACCTGCTTCCAACTACAGATACAGTATGTCATATGTAAAGAATAGCCTGTATGTAAATGTCTGTAATGAGCATATTGTGCCCTCTCTTTCCAGGAAGCTCCTGTATTACCCAATGGCTCCTATGATGGCAATCAACTGGTAAAGTCCTCAGGAAAAGTCACTTTGCTTCAGAAGATGCTAAGGAAACTCAAGGATGAAGGACACAGAGTTCTCATTTTCTCTCAGGTAATTTCCAACAATGATTAAGGCTGTGCTTAGTCATTCAGTACAATGACTTGTTGTTGGTTGTGTGTGTATATTTTTTACATAGAGACATTCTTGTTTTGTATATTTGGAAACATTGCATTCAAAATCTCAGTTACAATACCAACTTGAAAGCTTTTGAGAGGACAAAACTAAAAGATCGGCAAGCATACTTTCCGTTTTGACTGCAGGCTGAAAGCACAGTTTTATAAGACATGAGAACATGCCATTTTCCACAACACTGACCTAACAGTGGTCACAGCAGAATGAACCTTGTAATCCCCTCCATAACCCAGATGACCAAAATGCTGGACCTGCTCGAGGATTTCCTTGAGTATGAAGGCTATAAATATGAGCGCATTGATGGAGGTATTACAGGTGCCCTGAGGCAGGAGGCCATTGACCGTTTCAATGGTGAGTCACTTAATCCTCAATCTCTCCACTTTCTATCTTTCTGAGTTACTTACTGTCTCTCAGTAGTGTGCATGCATGCATACTCACGCACGCGCACGCACACACACAAACACACACACACACACACACACACACACACACACACACACACACACACACACACACACACACACACACACTCACGCAAATGGTGTTTATAAATGCCTGTACAGTATGTGTGCATGTTTTCCCTCTGTTTTCTCATATACACATAACATGTCCTTTACTTATCATTCTTGCTGTCTCACTCACTTGCGTATGTATACACACAAACACACACGCTCGCGCGCGCGCGCACACACACACACACACACACACACACACACACACACACACACACACACACACACACACACACACACACACACACACACACACACACACACACACACACACTGACTCCCTGCTTCGGTTTCCACTACAGCACCGGGCGCTCAGCAATTCTGCTTCTTGCTTTCGACACGAGCCGGGGGTCTCGGCATCAACCTGGCCACTGCAGACACTGTGGTCATCTACGACTCAGACTGGAACCCTCACAATGACATCCAAGTACTGCCTTCACAAGTTCCTCTCACAAACACACTTGCATGTTCATGTTCTTGCATGGGTGCGTTACATTAGATAACTCTGCAGTGATCTGATCAGCTCACACACAACCCTGGCTTTTCAGAAGGTGGCATATGCGTTTCCTGTTCCAGTTCATTTTCACATTTCAACAGCTTTGTTTGATTGGCTCAAGGTTCAAGGTTGTACTTTATTGTTACATCTTGTGTACAGGTACATAAGAGTAAAACGTATTTTTGTTTGACTTCCTTACAGACAATGCAGCAGCATATAGATAGCATAACATTCTAAACAACAAAACACAGCAAGTTAGGTAAACTTTATGTGAATAGCTTCACAGTAGGTTATGTACTTATGTTCCATAATGTATATATATATATATATATACAACACAATTTAATTTAAGAAGGTGCAATTTGAGGTTATGTTGTGGTTATGTTCCGTATATAGCAATCAATCATACGCCAAGAGCCAATCATATCAGTCAATCAAATGAAGCTATGGGGAAATGGGACTACAGTTAAGTAGGTAGCCTTTTAGATGCCATACATACAGTATATATCTGTGTTGGTCACTCACTGTTCTATAGTCCTTTCTTAGCAGATCTACAAGCTCATAGCGCGCCACCGAGTGGCACGCTACGAGCTTGTCGATCTGCTATCCAAATCCTTATTTTTTTGTTCCCGTCTGCAGGCGTTCAGCAGGGCTCATCGTATCGGCCAGAATAGGAAGGTCATGATCTACCGCTTTGTGACGAGGGCCTCGGTCGAGGAGCGAATCACTCAGGTGGCGAAGAGGAAAATGATGCTGACCCACCTGGTGGTGCGACCTGGTCTGGGCTCCAAGACTGGCTCCATGTCCAAACAGGAGCTGGACGACATCCTCAAGTTTGGCACCGAGGAGCTCTTCAAAGATGAGATCGAGGCAGCAAGAACAGGCATGGGCATGGCTGCTTTGGGTAAGCTCTCTATGTGTTATGTACTCTTTATGCTGTGGTCACGCTAGGGCTGGGCGATATGGAAGTGATTAAATACCACAATATTTTGGTATCAATATAGTGACAATAATGTTGTATTGTGTAATGATAATATACTGTATATACATTTAAAAACACTTTGATATCATGATATTACAAATACGAAATCCAAAATTGCATGATGTCTTATCACAATATCGATAATAATATTCATATATTGCCCGCCCGTAACGCTAAGGTTGTTTTTCTTCCTACTAGGCAAAAGTGCAGAATCTGGACAGGGCTGCCCTGACATTTCGAAATTGTGTTTGTTTTTCTCATGCCAGGCAAAACTGTATTGTCATCTCAGTTAGTTGCAAAATGTCTCGTTAGCTTCGCTAGACTAAAATTCTAAATGTCATGGCATTCCTTTGTGTGTATATGTGAGAGTTTATCAACAGAGGGCCCTGCTCTTTGCTAAAGTAAAGTTTACTGTGGGAACGAGTCTTGTGTTCGATAACATTATGTTAATTATGTTTAGGTTGAGGTCACATTTTCCGTGGTTATCTCTATTACCCTACACTACAGCAAAAAGGTCCTGGGTTTGAACACAACTGGGGCATTTCTGTGTGTAGTTCTTTCGTGTTTGTGTTTTCTTTAAGTGCTAATCAATATTCTGTGGTAATAAATCACATCCTTACTAAGACCTCTGTATTAACCTTCTATTGTTTCATTATGTCTACCGTTTTAAGTGCCATAAAAACAGTGATCTAATATATTACAGCATGCCCGCGGCCCATATTATTAACATTGTCTGGTCGGCAGGGGACATGTCGAAGGACGGCGAGGAGGGCAACGTGATCCACTATGACGACAACGCCATCTCCAAGCTGTTGGACCGTAGCCAAGACAACACAGAGGAAACCGAGATACAGAACATGAACGAGTATCTCAGCTCCTTCAAAGTGGCCCAGTATGTGGTGAAGGAGGAAGATGGAGAGGTTAGTACCTCTGAGCTCATGGGCTCTATGCACACACGCCACATGGAAAGAATATGGTTTATGATATCATATAAGTAAACAAGTGACCATAACAGAGAATGGATCTGTGTGATTTACCTAATGATAGCAGTATTAGATTTGAATATACTACAGACAGTCAACGAAATTGAATCGAAGGATTTGGTCTCAAGTACAAAACTTGTTTTTAAGAACATCTACATAATGAAGTGTCCCACAGATGTTTCTGTTTGGAACAGCTGCTCTATCTGGTTGTCGATGAGTTTCTCTTCTTAAGAAGCTTGAAAGAATTTCATTGCTATTGTTTACTAGACAAATACAATGAGACCATAATTATCACTTGCCCTTTGACATGTTGAGTTCATTTCACAGCAAGGTCACTCATAGTGACAGTTCAGCTTGCACTGACTGGTCAGTTACTGCTGGCTAATACCTAATATGTAATTTGTTTTGCCCCTCCTATAAACAGCTATAGTGTAGATTCTAACTGCACACAAATGCCATTGACAATGAATGGACAATTTACGTCATATGTGCCTGAGAAAATCGACTGTCGGTATGTCTGTCGGTATGACTGTCGGTATGTCTGTCGGTATGACTGTCGGTATGTCTGTCGGTATGACTGTCGGTATGTCTGTCGGTATGTCTCTCGGTATGTCTGTCGGTATGTCTGTCGGTATGTCTGTTGGTATGTCTGTCGGTATGTCTGTTGGTATGTCTGTCGGTATGTCTGTCGGTATGTCTGTCGGTATGTCTCTCGGTATGTCTGTCGGTATGTCTGTCGGTATGTCTGTTGGTATGTCTGTCGGTATGTCGGTGAAGACCCTTGGCCAATAAGGGACCACTATTATTGGTGACGTATTTTTGTTTCATTGGATGATTTGTTTCCAGAGCTGCTCGTTACCGGCGTGTCACATCATGTGTTTTGACAGACTGTGTGTGTGTGTGTGTGTGTGTGTGTGTGTGTGTGTGTGTGTGTGTGTGTGTGTGTGTGTGTGTGCGTGTGCGTTTGCGTGTGCGTGTGTGTGTGTGTGCGTGTGTGCAGGAGGAAGTGCAGCGGGAGATCATCAAGCAGGAGGAGAACGTGGACCCAGACTACTGGGAGAAGCTGCTGCGTCACCACTATGAGCAGCAGCAGGAGGACCTGGCCAGGAACCTGGGCAAGGGCAAACGCATCCGCAAGCAGGTCAACTACAACGACACCACGCAGGAGGACCAAGGTTCGTCGTAAACACAACACTCACACACATATACACAACCCTGGGCTCTTCACCCAGGTTATACACCTGCACTGTAAAATCCCCTGTTAATGTAACGACAACGAGTGTAACAATGAAGCAAATGGACCCCTTGTGGTTAATTTGTTGGAGTGAAATTAACACTGAGGATTTTACTGTGTTGTTTTGGGGTTTTTAGTTGTACTAATTAAGCCCTATACAGCTGAGCTAGAACAGCTCATTTTTGAAGTAGGGATGTAGAGACAACTTCAAATAGTTGGTTAGATATACAAAGCAAGATACCTATTCAATAATAGGTTATTTTGGAAATTGTAAGCATTTAGCTCAACAGCAGCCATTTGACGGCGAATGCAAAGACCACAGTCTTTGCAACTTAGCTCAGAGGACACATGAAGTGAAGACGTGGAGCTGAGTTGTCCACCAGAGCAGTCAACTGCTGTGCCACATTTACAGAGAACTGGTACAGTATACAGCATGCCCCAACTAGAGTGGTCTGTAGTAATCTGCAGTGCCATGGCGCCCCCACGTGGTCACATACAGAAGTGAATGCACTGTGCTTTTTCTCTATGATCTGTGGCTCAGAATGGCAGGATGATCTTTCAGACAATCAGTCCGAGTACTCCGTGGGGTCCGAGGACGAGGACGAAGACTTTGAGGAGAGGCCTGAAGGTGAGTGGACGGGATGTGATGCTTTCGTCTCCATGTGCATAGTCATGTCTGATTTACACTTGGTTGCATATGGTGTTGCACATCGCAACACCATATCATCTACAAGCTCACAATGTGTCAGAGCATGACGCGTTGTGAGCTTGTAGATGATATGGTGTTGCGATGTGCAACACCATATCATCTTGTAGATGTCCTATTCTCGTAAGTATAAAGCAGGCTTTAGTGTCTGGTAGTGGCAAGTAAAGCATGGCATTCGTTAGTTAGTTGATAATATAAAATAATATTCTAACCACAGTGTGATACTGAGGTTAGAATTAGAAGGTTCAATCTTATCTTAACACTTTCCTTTCTGTAGATCTTATCACAGATTATTCTGTGACAGTTATTGTTACTGTACTGTACTGAGCACACCTCACTAACACCATTGTCTAAAAAACTTTGCTGAGGCCATCCTCTAATGGCTGCTTGTGGTCTTTCCCTGTAGGCGGTCGCAGGCATTCCCGCCGGCAGCTCAGAGGTGAAAAGGACAAACCTCTCCCACCCCTACTGGCACGTGTAGGAGGCAATATTGAGGTATGACACCTACCTGTATATTGTCCTTGGCTGGACACATTGCTGTGCGTTATGAGACAGCATATAAACCAACACATCAGGTGCGATCATAGAAATAAACATGCATTTCCATAGTGCTTCTATGTCATATACAGAAGAGGAAGTAATCAATCCATGGGGGCCTATATGAAGATGTTTAATATGAAGATGCGATTGTTATGGTATCATACAGTAGCAATAAGCATGTACAGTGTATTATAGTGAAGTGCACTACAGATAAGGCAGCAGCTATACTACTGTACAAAGTGCCAACCTGTGAGGTTTATGGTATTTATTAGTGAGACTGAAAGGACAAATCACACCACACACTGAATCAACCTGACATATTTGCTTGGTAAATACTGAGCAAAGGCTTTGGGTATTATTCCTATCAGATGCAGTGACCTGCCATAATGTTATGAATGTTATATTGGTATATTATTATGAATATGTGCCATTATTCTCCTCATCTCAGGTACTGGGCTTCAATGCTCGCCAGAGGAAAGCCTTCCTCAATGCCATCATGCGCTGGGGCATGCCACCTCAGGATGCTTTCAACTCCCATTGGTTGGTCAGGGACCTGAGAGGAAAGAGCGAGAGGGAATTCAGGTAAGGCCAGCTGACAGGATTCCTGGGTGAGGGTACAGGTTCTCTAAATAGGTGCCCCCCACTCTGGGGCCCCACTACGGGGAGTGTGTGGGCGCCCGTATCCGTGTGCGAAGCGCGCATTTAATTTTTTTTTTAATATTAAGTCTGTCTTCGAGCGATTTCACGTTGGCCATGTTAACCATAGTCAGTTCTGTTCATAACTAAACTCACCATTTGTTTTGTAACTCCATGTCTTATAATGTCTACTGTCTACTCTTCTCACATTGGGCGCCGAAAGGAATCGGACCGGGCCTGCCTCAATGCATATTATAATTTGTTAAGGTGCATGAGGCCAAACTGAGGGGGCACGGAGGCCATCGCTTCCACGGACAATTCCGTGGAAGCGATGTTTGAAAAGTTACAAGCAACATGCAAAGGTTTTTAGCCGTGACCTTGCAATTTAAGGAGCTGATTACGTGCTTGTTTTTGTCCCCGTTAGGGCTTATGTGTCTCTATTTATGAGACACCTGTGTGAGCCGGGAGCAGACGGAGCGGAGACCTTCGCAGACGGAGTCCCACGTGAGGGTCTGTCCCGCCAGCATGTTCTCACAAGGATTGGAGTCATGTCCCTCGTCAGGAAAAAGGTACTCAAGCTGTTCCACTTTCCAGCAACAAAAAAGGGTAGGTTAAGAGATATACGCAGGCCAGTGTGGCATCTTTTTTTATTTTACTTCTTTATTTTTGAATTTTAGAAATATGCAAGACACAGAAAAAATTAATGACACACAAGACAAACAGCAAAATATCAACATAAATAGAAAAAACTAAAACGGAAGAGGTCGTGGGATGTACAGCAACAAGTAACAACATCTTGTGGTCAATACAAGAGCTAAGCGGGGGAAAATATTAGCATGGTACTAGCATGCCTGTTTTTCTAGGAAGAGGTATCTATTCTCACATTATAGTATACAAATTTCAATTTTAAATATGAATTTTAATTGATATGAAGTTTCTTTTCTTTTTTTCCCCTATAATTGTACTTGCGATAGGTAATCTAAGTCATCATTATTAGTATATTATCATTTATTTCACTTTATCATCATGCTAGGCCGCCTGGTGTCAGGCATACAGTGAAAGTGGTTGTTGGAAACCCCATCTGTTAGCCTAACTCAGAGAAAATATTAATAGTACCTGGGCACTTCAGGTGAGACTACCCAAGTAAAATATGCTTCGTCAGTCACCCCTGCAAATCAATAAAACACGTGCAGACCAGTCGAGTGCTCCACTATATTTTATTTGGGTAGTTAACCATTTGAGCACCAATGAGCCCTTTTATCTTCTGTTGGCTGAAGCACACATGGACTTCTCTTTTTGAGTAGTGCAACCACTCCAAGGAACAGCAATGTCCCTCATGGGCTCCATTTTCGCCTGATCTTTCTAAATACACTGTTTTGGGATTTAGCAGTGGGGAAGGGGTGTTCCCCCACTAAAGTTGGTATTTTGGTTACCTGTCTAAATCCCTAAAACACCTCCGTTACCCGTTATATTATGTATAGGTGTGGTTTGGGCGTCAATAATTAAACCAATCACCAGTCCACGTGCCATTGACTTTAAGAGATTCCATATCCGTTGCCCGTTATGCCCAGCTCTATATTGCTTCATAGCCTTACCGTCTATAGCCCATGGAAGAGCGATGTGTTGCTGCCTTGAAGTCTTGATGGACCCCCCCCCCAAGTGCCAAGGACACTCAAATTAGGGCTTTCATTTGGTATATAGAGGTATAGGCCTAGTGCGTGTAGGCCGTCTCTAAGGAATGGTATGAAGCGAAAAGGAAAGTTCGGTAAATACACCGTTTTAAACCCCATTTGCTGCTGATGAACTGAAGCAAATGGAATCGCGCACACCGCACAACAAATAACTTCTTTGACTATACAATTATATAAACACAATGGACACAAGGAACTTAAGTGGCAGGCACTCGCTTCTGCTGATTATAGGAAAATTACAAAGAGATGCATAGGAGAATAAGGAGAGATGATGCAGCTTGCACTAGCGGGCATCTCCATGCAGGCGCGCGGTGCCCCGTGCACGCCGCTCTTTACCAAACTAATTTGGCATTACGAGTGCTTTCCACTATCACTTTCCCAAATATGTGTGACCAAAATAGCAATTTAGGGGAAATGACCACGCCTCTAGGCGCAAATACCGGTGTCGGCAAAAAGGATAGCGGGTGTCACTGGACCAAAATACCCTTACGGGACAGAGGAAGCTCCTATATTAGTAATTTTCGGGCAGCGGCTGAATTGCGGGCCGTGTTGCAGGTAAAGGCGGCGTTGAAATTGGAGCCCATTATATCCTAACCTATGTGACTATGTCTTAACCTATGTGACTATGTCACAATGTTTAGAGTACCAGTAGGGGCAAAAGTGGCGCTGTTCTGCTAGAAACAGAGGGAGAGAGATAGCGTTGCACTGTTGCCTGCTAATATGAGAGAGAGAGAGAGAGATATCTGCTAATTCCCCCACACAGTAACTCTGTCATTTCTCGACCGTTTCGGAGGCGGGGCGACTCGCCGGAACTGGGCTGGCAACCTGGGCGCGTTACTGTGGGTCTGGAAGTTCCGGGGACCCCCACACGGAGTTGCACCACTCAGTTGCAGCTGACTGTCGGCGTGTATCATGTCATTATAGGCGAAAGTTTTCAATTTATTTTTCTGTCAAACACCCTTGTATGTGTGCTGCTGTGTGTAGGTGCAAGAGTTTGAGCATGTGAACGGGAAGTTGAGTTCTCCAGACCTGATTCCTATTGGGATAGAGTTGAAGAAACTGACTGAGAGTCTGTCATCTGATCCCAACACCCCTGTGCCTGCCAGCCCCATCGCTACGCAGCCCGGCACTCCAGTCCCACCAGGTCAAAAAGCAATCTCTGCACGGGTTATTGTTTTTCTTTTGTAAGATTGCAGAAGCAGAGTTCGCACCCATAGAAAAAGTTTTTCCTGATTAAAGTGACTTTTTTTCTACTTTTTTTATTTTTTATCAGAGAAGACAGAGTCTATCTCGGGCTCAGCGGAGGATAAAGAGGCGACGGACCATGATAACAAGAAACTGTCAGAACAGGAAGTGAGCAGAGTTTTTTTTTTTCTCCTCCATTCTTTCCTCTTTGATTGTCTTGTCCATCTTCCCACAGTCCATCACACTTTGACCATTCTCCCCTCATCATTGTCAAAGTGTGCTTCTGTCAAAAACTGACACCTCTTAACTCACCTCTCTGCCCTCCCATCTCCGTCTCCCCTCGGTCTGCTTCTTTTTTATTATTTCTCTCCACAGGCTCCTGCCAGCACAGAGACAACCTCCGCACCCGAAAAGCCATCTGACAGTGATGAGAACAAGGCCGGTTCGGAGGAGAAAGCAGGGGAAGAGAGGGACCGAACAGAGTCGCCCTCTGCAAAGATGGAGCCGGCAATCAACTCTAAGGATCCTGCTTTGAAACAGACAGAAATGCCCTCCAGTCAAACCTCGCCTAAAGGTGAGACAGAGGCATGACCTTTATGCTGCTTCCCGCAGGGTTCCAGGGTTGCAAGTTTAGCTGAGCATTTGCATTTATTTTATCTTCAGCGGAGCCCTGTAAAGACACTGAGAGGCCCACAGAGAAGGTAGACGTTGATGCCCTGCCTTCAAAGACAGAGGACAAGGAAAATAAGCCAGGTACACATTTGAGGCTCTTCTTTAATTCATCAGTGATGCAACAGACAAAAATGTCATCTTGAGATGTTCTTGTTTTTCTTCTGCAGTTGCTGAAGATGTCAAGAGTGAGGACGCATCAGAAGGTCGGATAAACGGAGAGAAAGATGTACTGGAGGACACAGAAGAGGGCAGAAGGGAGGACAAAAATGGGTGCAAAACCAGGTTCATGTTCAATATCGCCGATGGAGGCTTTACAGGTGAGCAATGGCAAATGTATAGTTCATTGTATGGCCATATGGTACATCGTTGGCAAACCATGCATTTTTAACCAGGCAAGCTAACTGCAGGTGCATTATTATTCTTTGTAGGGACAGAGAGCGTTACACGTACGCCAATCTAGGGACCCATTTGGGGTCCTTTGTTTTTGCCTCTGGGGGCACCACCTCCTTTTTTGTGTAGATACAGACATGAATCGGTTTCGCTCCTCCCCTTTCATAGTCCACTTCCTCCCAGGCGCTTCTGTCTTTCCTATTTTTACTAACAAAAACACTATTGCAACAAATTGCTATCTTGCCCCCCATACACGTTCTAAAACCAACCCAATATACCAAATTCGATTGATAGAGATCACGCCTGCAAATTTATTTCACCCCCTGTTCTCTCTCCCCTTGCAAGGCTTTTTTTGTTTATCTTACAGTACCTTTACAGCCTTTGATTGTATCGCTGTAAATCGTAAAAAATCCATTTCGACATAGCATTCCCAAGTTGTTGCTGTTTGAAAACAGCATGCCTTCTGAAAAACACAGAGGAAAAAACACCAGCGATAAATCCAACTGTTGGAACTGCAACTCCGGTGTTTTTACACGATGGTGGTGCTGACTTTGACAAATATCATCAAAGTCGTCCTTGTCAGAGAACGCTATTCAAACAACAGATCAAACTACATTTTATCTCTGATAAGGCAACTGCTGATAAAAACACAACTTATTGACACAAGGAATGAACCGTCGAATTACAGTAGAATTGTAATGACAATAACATTCACAATCACTTAATTCAGATGTGCTGCAGTGTTGAAACTGTGCAGCTCACTTAGGCGCTTATTGTCTCCACCAGGCCGAAGGCATGGGGAGAGACTAGAGTATGTTTTGCACTCCGTCCGTGTATGTGTGTGTGTTGTCCGTCCATCCATCCTTCCTTCCGTCCGTCCGTTACCAGCTAATCTCTGGCACCGTTGGCCCGATCCATGCCAAAAATTGCACACACACTCCAAAATATTCCTCAACGGCCTGTTATAGCGCCACCATGAGGCCGATTTAGGCAAAACACATTTATGTAGATTACTCGTGCACATTTTATCCATACATCACACAATTCGGTATGCACTATCTCCATAGTCATGTGATCAACACGGATCTGCACCATTTCCCATCTTCCATCCAGATTGGCTAAGATTCCACTAGGCCGAGGACGACATGCCCCAATTTTTTTTCCAAATCACGGTGGCGCTATAACAGGGCAAATCCTGTTGTACCTATAAATGCATCGATCTGTGTACAACTTATGTATGCACACTCCCTAGAGGCCATGGAAAAACATTTTTCCTGCATCCCTCCACATCTGCCAGTTATAGCGCCACCATGAGGCCGGTTTCTGCAAAACACATGGTTTATGTTAGTCCACAGATTTCATCCAAATCTCACGCTAATCGGTACACATGATCTCTGTAGTCATGTGATCAAGACGAGTCTGTTGGATTTCTCAGATTGGCTAAGATTGCCTTCCAAAGTTTTCAGGAGTGGCCCGTTTTGTACAAAAAGTCCTGCTCATCCAGAATTCTATCCTCAGAGATGCTATGAGTGATCTGGCTCTGCATTTCCTCAACAAAATGAAGAACATTGTTGCAAAAAACTAACAAACAAAAAAACATTTTTATATTACTCCTACACATTTTGCCAAACATCACACCCAGAAGGGCACAGGTCTAGTTTAATGTCGGACACTACCTAACGTTTTTCTAATTAGAAACATGCATGGTAAGGTTTAAATGGTATAATAATTATGGCAGAGTTGGATTTTCTTTTGCACTGGGGGTATCTAATCCTCTCTTGGGCCCTCAGAGCTACACACCCTCTGGCAAACAGAGGAGCGAGCGGCACTGTCATCTGGGAAGATGTATGACATTTGGCACCGTCGCCATGACTACTGGCTGCTGGCTGGAATAGTAACGTATCCTTTCTTCAGACCTAGAGAAGAAGACTCTTTGAATATCTGCCAAAGTAATGTCATTATTTCCAAACTACTGGAGCTGTGGGAGTTGATTTAACTGACAAAGTGATAACTGCGACCATTTACCACTTCAGCAACCCACTTTCGCTTGCATTACAAGTATGATCGTCATTTGTGTTCCTTGACCAGGGTTGTGTTTTAGACATGGCTATGCCCGCTGGCAGGACATCCAGAATGACCCACGCTACGCCATCCTCAATGAGCCCTTCAAGACGGAGATGCACAAGGGCAACTACCTAGAGATGAAGAACAAGTTCCTGGCTCGGCGTTTTAAGGTGGGTTTGGGGGATTCTAGTCTCTAAACCAGTGATTCTCAATGCTTTAATTTCAAGAAACTCCAGTTTGCATTTGGAATAATAATAATAATAGAATTAATATTTTCATAAAATATTTTTATCTCTGGGACCAAATAGAACCCACTGGACCCTTACTGATTCATTTGGTTTCATTTGTACATTCTCTGAGTTACAGACCTAGAAGGCTCCATTTAGTGTCTGACTATGAGACATTTCACTGGGGGTCCCCAGTCCCCACATTGAGAACCAGTGCTCTAACTGTAAAATAATAATAAGAAGAAATAATCCTACCACCTGAGAGAGAGAGCGAGTGCATTTTCTGGCACTCTTCCGACACCCTATCCTAACCTAACATCACAGGGAAGTTACGGCTGATTTTTAACCGGCGACGCTGACACCCTACCCCAAACCCTTACCCTAACCTCACAGGGAAGATCTGTTACCGGTAGCGCATGTCGGGACCGCCACTGCCGCGGAACGGAGCGGCAGTGGAGTGTCATAATCCCCACAACTTCCCGGCCCTCCCCCCTGCAGCGCCACGGGTGTTATCAGCACTTGCAGCGTCTGGACCGGCGGCCGCCGAACGGACCGACACTGCCGCCGTACGGAGCGGCAGTGGAGTGCCATAATCCCCCCACCTTCCGTCTGATCACCGGTGATGGAGAATGCACTCGCTCCTTCTGCGGAAATGCCAAGCCCCTGGCTAAAGCCTGCTAATAAAGTATTCAATCAATCAATAAATAATAGCATATACTCTTTTCCACGTGTCTGTTTTCACAACTGAACTGAGATGAGTGCACAAATTAAATGTAGATGTATTTATCTTTTGCTGGTGAAAACCGATTAAATAATCTGTATTATTTTGAGACCGTTCCGGGGGTTAAAATTAACAGACAATTAAATGAACACATTACAACTTGTTATACAGTGTAGGAAGCCTACAGAGCTAAACAAGTATTCAGGATATGGGGTACAAGTTGGATTTAGTTAGGTTTGGTTTGGTTGCACTCTTAAGGGCGCTTGTTAGGAGCGTGTCTCTCTGTGCCTAGTTGTTGGAGCAGGCTCTGGTGATTGAGGAACAGCTGAGGAGGGCAGCCTATCTGAACATGACCCAGGACGCCAGTCACCCAGCCATGGCCCTCAACACGCGCTTCTCTGAGGTGGAGTGCCTGGCAGAGTCCCACCAGCACCTGTCCAAGGAGTCCCTGGCTGGGAACAAGCCTGCCAATGCTGTGCTGCACAAAGGTTTGCTTAGTTTACACTGTACATAATGAAGAAAAAACTAACAAAGCACGTCATCCTTCGGAATACCTTGATGTAATATTTCCAAAGGAAATTTCCTAGCAAATGAAAGGAAGATTAAACAGTATTATATTATAACTAGACAAAGTGCCCCTCGGGGCACAGGTCTCCACCAGGCCAGGTCAGGTTATTGTGGCCTCCTGGTGGCGCTATAATAGGCCAATGTGAATAGGGTGCCATGTCTTATTATGCCTTTGATGGCAATTGGATCATTTGAGGCATTTTGTTCCAAAAAAATGTTTTGCAAAAACCCACCTGTTGGTGGCGCTATAACAGGCCAATGTGAAAAGGGTGTGATTTATTCCTCAGCCTATTAGGAAAGTGTGTGAAACCTTTCATGTAAATTGCACGCTGCATTCATAATTTGAGGCTTTTTCTTCAAAACGGGCCAATTCTGCAAACTTTGGAAGCCAATGTTAGCCAATTAGGATGGAATATGAAATATCGGACAGATCCGTGTTGAGCACATGACTATTATGACAGGTAAAAGAGTAACGTTTGAGGCAGACTAACATCAGTCACTTTTCCATTCATTGTAGTAGAAGCTTGGTGCGGGTAAACCGCAGATGTGTCGTCTCCGCCTACAGGAAATACGTAGGCTGCGACCATGAGACCCATTACGGAATCGGTCCATAGGTAAAATGTGAAAATCTGCTTCATGGTGGCGCTATAACAGGCCATTCTGGAAAAGTTTGGGCAGATGTTCATCGTTGGCATCCAGGGAGTGTGTGTGCAAAGTTTTGCATCGACCTGGTTAACAGTGCCGTAGATTAGCTGACGGACGGACACACGGACGGAGGGCCAAACATACTCTCTCCCCATGCCTTCGGCCTGGTGGAGACAATTATAATTCTATAATTTTGTCAGTCTTGACCCTGACAAAAATACAAATTCAAATGAGTCGTATACACTGACAGATGCAATCTTTGATTTCTGGAATTTGAGTACTTATTTCCGGTCTAAATTTGAATAAATGTATTTCAACGGGTTAATACACCTGCCTCTGTGTGGTAACACCACAGATAATTCCCCTGGTTTGTCTTGGTCACAGTGCTAAACCAACTGGAGGAGCTTCTGAGCGACATGAAGGCAGATGTGACACGACTGCCCAACATGCTGTCCAGGATCCCCCCTGTGTCCGCCCGCCTGCAGATGTCAGAAAGGAGCATCCTCAGTCGCCTCACGAGCCGAGGCAATGAACCTCCACCACAACAGGTAAGAGCAGAACACGATCGTCAAAGTGAAAATCTGCGTTGAACCGAGTTCCGACCAGTTTTGGTTTCTTACTGTGGAATTACTTTTTCCTAAGTAAGTCCAGAATCCCACAAATGTAATCTAGTGTGTACAACAATAGATGATAAATGTTTTGTATGATAAAAACGAACACTTCTTAAATCATATATTGGCAGAGTTGTAGTTTTTACTGCTTTTTTCTTTTTAACTGTTCATACATTGAGTACAAAGTCCTTTCGGGTGTTTATTTTCACTACTCAAATGAAGTCCTGTCTGTTTTGTCTGGCCTAAAAGCACCTGGTCTGATCTTGTGTTTCTTGTATACAGCCCTTTCAATGTACAACTCGATAATTGCCTTCATGGCCAATACTGTATTTCTCTTGTGTAATCCAAAATGCATATCCGGAAGATTGTCTTTTCCCCTGATCACTTGTTTGTTATGTTTAGCCTTTCGCTCAGGGTGGATTTGGCTGTTCCCAAATGTACAGTGGTGGCTTTGGAGGAGGTTTCAGAGGACCAGGTGGACAACCCCTGGTCAGCTATAGCCAGATGCCTCTGGGACCCTATGTCAGTGGTAAGAATCAGCAATACACAGTGTACAATTTCACTTGTCTCAAGCCATTAGGACTATAGAGTGTTCAAGCCGAATGCATAGATGAAAACATATGGCATGTTGACAAAAGTGGTACAAAGTGATACACATGGACACTTTGGACAGGCATTACTAAATAATTATTCATGTGAATCATTTTGCAGTTGCTTTACAGTATGTTGCGCTGCATAGTGCATATCCATGGAGAATATCCACAGTAGATAATTAACACGTTATTTTCCAGTGTCCTCTCGCTATAATAGCCCATTTGGACAAGAACAAGAACTTGGAGCATTCATTCAAGAGTGTGGTAAATACATCTATTACTGTATGTCAGTGGTTCTCAAAGTGAGGTCAGGGGACCCCCAGGAGTCCTTGAGGGGTTCCAAAATCAGTGTAACTACTTTATACATTCTATATACATTGGCTGTTTGAAAATCTTTAGATCGTATATATTCAAAATAATATTGACAGAATGTGGAAAAAACTATTTTATTTTAAATTTCATGTTAACAAACCAAATCTTGTATGGGGGTCCGCGGCCAAATACACATTAATTTGGGGGTCCTTGACATGAAAAAGTTTGAGAACCACTCACTGTATTATGTATTCAACAAATGGTGTTTAATTTCCTGTGTCACACGTGTCTCCTAATGCCCTGACACATCCATCCAGCCAGACAGACAGACAGACAGATAAACACAAATTCCAATGGTTGAAAAAGAAAAAAAACACGTAAATAAAGCATCACTTCTCTTCCTGCTCTAGTGTCCTCTAACGGCCCGCCACCCCCTTCAAGCCATCTTGACAAGAAGTCAATTGACTCCCTGAGGGATGTATCCACTCCAGACCTCAAGTCGGGCAAACCCAATGATGTGATCTGTATCGAGGACTAGGTCGGTGACACTCTGAGGATGACGCTGCCCGTCTCTCCCTTCAGTTCCCACTCCTCCCTCTGTTTAGTCCCGCTCCTTTCTTTGAACAGCCGACCGACGACTTGACTCTATGACAAGAAGCTGTCTGTCTACGGAGGAAGGCAAAGAACCGCGTTTTTTGAGGTCTACAGATATATCTATCTTATGAATTGCACTTTTGCCTTTCAAGGATACTGACGTATTTCAGTAGATATTTGCTTTTACTGACTTGTTGAGGATGGCGCAGCTTGTATTAAGAGGTGGAAAACCTATTATTTTTTTTCCCAGCGCTACAAGAGGAACCTCTCTTTCTCTCTCTCTCTCTCTCTCTCTCTCTCTCTCTCTCTCACTCTCCCTGTGAGCAAGTTGGATGTAATGAGGTTCCGATGCTTGTTGTGCAGTACTCATTCTTGTTTTTATTCATACCAGGCCCAACGTTTTTCATTCTATGTGTACCCTGTTGCTGTCATCCATCTGCCTTTTCACTGTGCACTGTGACTGTGCCCTATTGGAGCTTTGTCCTTATGTAGAGGTGTGCAGCAAAGGGAACGGCCTCAGTCTTAAGGATGAGACATAATGAGAGGTTGTTTTTTATGACAGCCATTTCCGTTACTTTCAATCTATTTCCCTGTTTTGTAGTTTGTGTAGTGGCCAAATGGTCAGAGTGTTGCTTTGAAAATGTTAAAAGACTTTTACTGTTCACACAGTAGTTATAGTTAGTTGGACGCTCTCTGCCTCAATCCTGGAAAGGCTGCCACCTACTGGCAAACTTGAGAAGGTGAATTGTCTGCAGACACTGATGGCTGCAGTCCTTCACGAACCTGTGAGGGGGTTGAATGGTTGATCACTGGTACTGTACATAGTCTGAGTAAGAGACTGCTGTTTATTTTACCTCACATAGCTCTAATCATAGCGAAAACACTATTACACACATACTGTAGGTGAACTGGAGAGAGGCCAGGCTAGGCCTTGACCGAAGGTCACACAGACAGAGTAGACAATTTTAACACATTTCAGATTCAGTATTTATGTACATAGTATGAGCATTTCTTTGCAATTGAATGTCAGCAGTGGCTGCTTAGAGCTAAACCATTGGGAACAGACCCGAGGGGAGTGAACTATAAACAGGAACTCATCCTGTCTTCATCCCACAAGCGGGGCTTTACCCATCAGTTCTAATTCAGTGCAGAGTGTAGGGTGGGGGTTGGGGAGATTGATTTTATTTTGCCTTACATCCCAGGGACCTTCCCAGTTTTCTTTTGTGAGAAGCAAAGATTATTGCTTATGACACTATGTCACCTTATGGCTTGTGTTTGTTATGATAATAACTAATAAGCAATTTGTTTGCTTATTATCTTTACGTTAAGGTAAAATAGGTATCAAATGTATTTGAGCGAGGTCTTTCTTTTACTACTAGTTCAGTGCCATTAAAGGCGTTCTGCCTAATCTAGGAGAGCGATGATCTGATATGATTTGTAGTTGGTGAAGTATAATCCCGAGGCAAGTCTGTAATTTGTATTCGCCAATCGGTCTCTGTGTACAGTATAGGAGCATTCTCTGTATGTCAACTTTTAAGGACCAATGTTGCACAGCGATACTTTGTATTGATTATCTTTTACTTCTGGTTTCCTCAGCCATACTACATGGGGTTGGTTTTCCCCTGGATAATCTATCATAACCCTTTGCTCTACCTGGTGTAAAGACATAGCAGAGTGCTATAGCTACATATTTTCTTCTATGCGCTCATGAGACTGTCCTACAAGTGAAAGATTTTGTATATTCAAGGTTACTGTATTTACTTTTCTATTAATTCATCGTTTGAATGTTATGACTCAAAGTTATTATTATTATTATTAATATATTATTGTTGCATTGTTGCAGCACTTGAAGTTTCTCAGTCAACAGTGATTAGATGCACTAAATGGAAATGTATTTGTTGTATGACGATGAATATATTTTGTTATTGTCCTATGACAATTTCAAATGATTGTCCTGCAGAGGTCCTTTGTTCTGACCTCTCTTAAATCGTATTACTCCAAATTCATGTCTGGAATGAATGTGACAACTCACTTTAATGTTCAAGTATTAATAAGCGCAAAAATCGCAAGATATTGACCCACAATGTTCATTTAAAAAAGCAGGTCGTTTTTTTCTCTTGGTTGCATTGTATATTGATTTTATGTTTTTTGCGATATTTTCTGTTATGTGTTCATCAGTGCTGTTATGTCTATTGTGTTTCTGCTCAGACCATTATTAACCTGACCCTATCAGTTATTAAATTGCTTGACAGAAAGATCCTCAGAAACTTTGTAAATAATCAAGAGATTTTTTTAGACATACAGTATGTCCCGCTCAGAAGAAAATCTAATGTTTGCAGGGCAGTTGCCACAGAACTGCAGTGCGCACACAGAAATGTGCTCATTGATCACAATCATGTCTGTTCCCTTCAGGAGTGCTGACCTTGAAATGACTACGAAAACGCAACGCTCAAATGAAATGCAATCAAACTGAAGTCAAGTATGAATGTAACTATGTCTGCTAAAACAAAAAAGAAAACAAAGGCTTCAGTATAATACTTTAAATATATTAATGATATATGTACATGCTTATAAACAAGGCTTCAAAAGCTATCAAAAGAACCTGGTTAAGGCACCTTTTGTTGCAGCAAATGCACAGCATGTGAAACGTTTCCTACGGTTCACGTTCAGAGGGCAAGGCGGGAAATGGTGGTTTGGTGGGGTGGGTGGTTTTGGGGGTAGTGGTTGCTGTGTGGCTAGCATTTACAGACAATGAACTCCAATCAGTGTTATGGTACTGATATCTGTGCTGTATAGCAATTGAATGAAAAAGAAAAAAGAGAGAAAAAAAAGTTAATTAATTGTCATCTTTTAATTTGTTACTCTGTGTATTTGTTCATTGTGTTTTAATAAATCTTCTGGACAACGGTAAAAAAAGTCTGATTGTTTCGTTTGACGGCAGGTTCATAGCAGAATGTTTCCAATTCTGAATGAGTAATTATTTCCAAAATGTGAGTTTCCCTCACAGAGGAACTTGTAGTTAGTAGTTACTGTACAGTGTGTTCTGTGTTTGCCATGCTTCACGTCACAAACAATATGAGCCTTCACTACTGTTTTACTGTGTGATTAGGTAAAGAAATAGGTATATTGTAAGGCATCACATTAGACACAGACAGAGACTTCACTAGACCGTATCACACTTGACAACATAAACATTCTAAATGGGTCCATTGTATTTCCTGTTGCAGTGCTTGTGAATATCGTGACAGGAAATGAACTTGGACCCAAGCTGTTCCCTAGCAACTCAGTTCCACTGACAAGGTCTATTATGCAATCATAAAACACTACTATGATTGCTCAAATCAAATGTACACCTTATAACTTCTCTAGTCAAAAAATCGTAATCTTATTGAAATCCTATGAAACATGTTCTCCCTTTACTCTCTCCAGAAAATGCACTTCCCGTCATTTGAGTTTGAGAAAAACTGTTTAAATATTTTGTGCCAGGGACCTTAATTATATTAACATTATATGTTAATATAATTGTTTTAATGGTATTCAAAATACTTTTTTAAAGCATTTAGATCAACTAATACTAGCTGATGCATACAGAGTTAGAGTGATTCGAATGCTAGACCATTAACTAAGATTTACCTGGGGACCCTGAAATCTCAAGGACCTCAAGGTTCCCACTTTGAGAACCACTGCTTTAATCCACATCATATACATATTTATATATTAGAACAAAGATGAGACATTATTATTATTATTATTATGGCTAATGTTAATTATTAACCTTAGAATATATTATTTGAAATGCTGAAGCAACAACACCAAAGAGTGAAGAGTCAAGTTATTTTCTACAGCACAAATTTACTTCCATTCACTTTCATTGTGTGACAGTGTGTGAGGTCATTGATTTTTGACCAATTACAAAACCACCTGTGTGCTTTTGAACAATGGCTGCCTGCATGCATGAACGGGAGGATTCGGATTATTTACTTTCTCTGCAGGACCATTTTACTTTATGTCTATTTCTATGGGGGGGAGGAAACAAATGGAAGTATGATCGTATCGCATGGGACTGCATAGGGAGTGGGACACATAGTCCAAATAAAATTTTGTGTATAAACTTGGTTCAACAAAAACTAGCAAGTGTAGCTAAATAGCCTTTTTAGTTTCCCATGCTTGCTTTTTGGAGGAGACACTGCATGGACGCAAGTCACCCAACAGAACATTGTGGATTTGAAACATTTGGCTATCTCCATAGCTCTAATGCCTCCTAGAGTTTGCCTTAGAGCTATGGACCAGATCTAGGATTAAGTTACATTTAGTAAACATGACGAAGGCAGCCAAATTTTCCCATGGAAACAGCGTGGAGCTGTTGTGAAGTTCAATCACTTGTGAACTATACAGGCCAGAAAGATAACTCATAATGTGAGCTTAATGTGATCTAAAAACGTACGGGTTTCCGAGGCTACTCAAGGTAGGTTCAAGCATGCCTAAATTTAACCTCCCCTTTCTTTATGTGCACTTCTTTAAGGCTATGGACCAGACAGTCTATACTCTATAGCACAGCACATGACTGTCATACGAGCGTCATGTACGTGAACCATGGCCAGTATCAACGTAGGCTACAGTAGCTCTGAGCTATTATTAAGGCTACTTTTCTGTATACAATTTGCAAAAAAATATTATTAATAATAAATTGACTGTCATTTCATTGCAGTGGTGGTTAACAAATAGTTTCATTGGGACACAAACTCAATGTGTTGCAAAAATATTGTCATAGGGGGACACTCTTCTGTGTGTGTGTGTGTGTGTGTGTGTGTGTGTGTGTGTGTGTGTCTGTGTGTAAGTGTGTGAGGGGGAGAGAGAGAGAGATACAAGACATGTTTATTTTTTTATTTAGCTGATTATACTATTATGTTTAAACTCTCTTTCTCTCCCTGCCTCCCTCCCTCCAGGAGAACCAAGTCTTGTTAAAGGATTTCATCTAGCATTTGTGTTGGTTCGTTGGTCACTCCAGGCAAGCCCCCATAGGCATGGTGCCCAGGTCATCGTGACATCACGTGACATCATCAGGGATGGATATCCCTGATGTCATAGTAAATGCGACCTGCTGTTGCAGTTAAACCCATATATGGAGATCCCTTAATATGTCATCAATATTGGCCAGCATGCGTATATCTATTCTACGTCCGAGCATAGTCATTAGATATCTGATTGGCCTACTGACCCTACCGACACTCCCCTTCTAGCCCGTCTAGCCCCCATAGTCTCACGATACGCGAGGATACTCCATGTTGGGAAATAAGTACAAGAGAATGGCAGCTTTATTGGCACGCGGGACAGTAACTTGTAACTTTAATTTTTGTAGAAGAGGCAAACTAATAACTAAACTAAACTTGTGCCGTTTGCTTTGAATGAATGTACTATGGTTGGATTTGGCTGTGTTCTAAAAAGAAAATAATTCATCTTTTGAATTATCTTAATTCATTTCCCCGCTAATATTTAATCCAATATTCTATGCTGCCTAGATTGTCTTATTACCTTTGGAGCATACGCCGAAGTATTTGCCGCTTTGAGCCACGAAAATCCAGAATATAGTCTGATAGTTTGTTGTTGATGAGAAAAACCAGGCACCATGACAATGCAAGACAAGAACAGCCTCCACAGCGTGTTGTAGTGCAAACAAGCCCCCCGTTCACTTGCATTGAACTCATTTCCTTGGCCCGACCACCACTGGCCCCGGAAGTTTGATTTCCGATTTCGTCATCATAACGTGACGGCCTCGTCACCAGGTCCGCTACAAATCCGCTCTTTATTTTTAATATTGCGAATTAAACGCATTAAACAAATAGCGGGTTTAGCGTATTAAGCAGAGCTGATCGTTGGATTAAACAATTCAAGGCCGGCAAAGTGTTAAAACGCAGTGTTAGATCCCACCTCATCAAACCCTGTACACTCAAGACATGCTCCTTATATGTCCAGTACAGAATTCATTCCATGTTGGTCTGACCCCCCCCATGCCGAGGCGGATGCGTACACGCGTGCTTCTCACCCTCAGGCGTGTCTTACTGGTTACAGTATCTAATTGGTTAGGATAACAAGTCATTTGTTGGTTACAGTTGAATGCAGTGAATTCAATGTTGATTGTTTCTAATGATAGAATAATGTCAGATATTTATTTGAATGTAGCAAAGTCCAGCTGTATTTTGTACACTTTATGTACAGATTCAAACGCCATTCTGACTCCTGAGTGGCAGTCTACTGTTGAGTCGACTCAAGACGCAATGCCTGCTTTGCTAGGGGACAAATTGGTCACATGAGCTTCAGGCAGTACTACTTGTCAACCAGTAGGTGTCCTACTGACACCATGGTCAGAAGTGTCTCTCAATGGAAGAGTAGGGGGACTACCTCCAAGTTAACCACTGCAGATGATGAAATAATAATGTGTGCATTTGGCTTGATTCATACTGTTTTATTTATTTATTATGCAATGGCACTTAATCTGTGTCATGGTTCCAAACCATTTTCCTGCCTGCTTTAATTCTCTAACTTTTAGTCACATAATCTGACCAGCAGTCAGTTTTACTCCCACACCCTTTTCTAAATCCAACATTGGTTGGAACATTTTAAAAACTGACCCCAGATCAGCAGCATAGCATACAGAAAACTTCACCTCAGCCCTACTTATTCATTTTGCCCTGCCCACTTGATCTAAATATTTCCCCCTGAATGGTCCTAACACCGCCCCATAGGTTTTCCATTGGCCACACACACTGCTTCACTCTTGTCATTGGCCGGCTTTGCCTGGGAGCTCTTTGCCTGCTTTGTGCTGCTGTCTGGGACGCAGCAGGGAGGGAAGCAAGCAAAGAAAGAAAGAACATAAGAGGCTGGAGGGAGGGAGAGAGTACCCATACAAAGAAAAAACCTCAGAGGGACAGAGAGGGGAGGTGGAAAGAGGGAGAGAACCAAAGAGGCAAGAGGGAGGGAGAGAGAGGGAGAAACTAAGGGGAGGGAGCAAAGGGGTTACCTCATTCAGAGAACAGCTAGCGCACACGGAGCAGGGAAGAACTTGTGGGAAAGTAAACACTGCAGGGATCTCGTCTGTGTGCTATCTGCCACTTGCAGCCCCCGCTGGAGACCAGGGATGACACTGCTGGACCTGCCAGTGTGGTGAAACACACTAGGGAGCGTATGGGTGGTTAACAGGGATTTACCAGTGCCTGAATCTAGTCGGAGCAAACACTACTGAGAGACAAGGAGGTGAGAGGTGCATATTTCTTGTCCTCCCCACAGACGCTCCTCTTCTCTCTTTCTCTCTCTTTCTGTCTTTTTCCCTCATACCTGCCTCACTGACTGCTCTCCCCCCAGCTTTCTGTCTTTCTATTCCACAGCATGGCTAGCCAGGCTACAGGAGCTTTTGTCAGAAAAGGGGGTCATCATCGGTATATACGTGTGGGTGATGGGTTCTGCTGTTTCGTATTCCTCCCTCTGTCCCTCCTCTCCAGCTGAGCGAATGAGGGAGTAGAGGATAGGGCGGGATAGAAGAGGAGAGGAGTATTGCTGACACCCGGGGTGGCCTCTTGACTGAGTACACACCATCATGGGCGATTTAACCAGAGCCTGAGACAGAGAGTGCACGAGGCCCTGTTATGATTGCAACAGTTCACCAGACAGTTACCAGTAAAGATATCCACACACACACACACACACACACACACACACACACGCGACGTATATACCTCAGTATTAAGGCAGCAGTCCTCAAGTTTCATGTCACGCCCAGGGTTCAATGAATCCCTGCTGGCCAAGACAGAATCCCCACATTGCTGGACCACTTCTGAGTTTGTACCTTTTATCAAGAAATAGGTTTCTTATCTGACACCAGGGTCAAATTTATCAATGGAAGAGTAAGGTGACCACCTCCAGTGACTGCATAGTGTTGTTAGTATAATTGTATACAGATTAAAATAAGGTTGTACCAATAAGTTTCCAGCTCCCCCAGACCCCTGTGGGAGAGACTGGAGAGTGTATGTTCCAACCACACAGTTAAACACAACCATCAGCCCCCCACGGCTAAAAGGGAAGAGAGATTCCGCCCCCTTGGCCCTGGCTTGGCCCTAACCATTCCAGTTTGACGGTTGCTTCCTGGTGTATAATAGCCCCTCCCTGGATGGGATTTCACGCTGCCTCATAAGAGCAGAATAGAGTGGGGTGGACTTGGTGGAGGGAGGGGGGCTGTCCTCTGTCCATCTGATTTGCATTTTGGACAAGGGTCCTGGTTCTGCCCTGCTTGCCGGAAGCCCCAGAACTTTTCTTTTTAAGAAACTAGAGTTTTTTTTCTTTTTACACTTGCCACATGGCAACACTTCCAGTCAGCAGGCATTAACAATCCACGCATGCCTTGCCTGGAGTTGAAACTACAAAGCCTTCACTATTTATTAGAACGCCTGCCTGTCTTGCTGCATGACAAGACTGTATGCTTGTCATGCATACACTAAGTTATGCACTCATGCAAGACGGCACAAGTTGCCACCTTTTGTTTTATTTATTTTAATATTTTCCCACTTTTTTCGCCAATTCCCAGTTCCGCTTGTAGTGTAGTCCCTTGTTGCTGCTGCAGGCTTTAGGGAGGGTGTCATGGCCATAGGCAGTTTGGGCACTGATACATGTGAAGTCGCCAACCACTCTTTGTCTTTCCGCCCGACAGTGAAGAAACGCATGAAGGTGTCAGTGTTAAGCCAATCAAACGAATCTATAGGAAACTGAACCGGAATAGGACACGGAGCATGCAAACTTCTAGAAACCCGGGACTACAGTTATGCACAGTCTTTTGTGTTAGTTTGAATGCCGGCCAAGCCGGAGGTACATCAGAGGATTCAGACCTCTTGTCTCTGCAGTGGTGGGCACAGGCACTAGTAGCTTGAACCTGCATGGCGCAGAGCAGAGTTGCTGGTTTACTAGCCTCGGAAACCCAGACGTTTTATTTTCTGGAAGAAAACTGGTTTACCGTTCTTTTGTTCAACACACCACAGTTCATTCATACATTATACACATAATTCCATGACTGTGCACATTTTCTTGTTAAAACCTTGACATACAGTATGTGGTTGACAGAGTGGCATTCCGACGCACCGCTATTCCAACTTGAATGGCTTACTGGCTTCCACGTGCGGTTAAGTTTAGGGATAGGGTTAGTAATGTGGCGTGTCGGAATGGCGGCAAGTCGGAATAGCGGGCTTCAGAATGTCGGTGTACATGTGTATTGTGTTAAGCTCACACTGAGTATATCAATGGATAACTGGGTTCAAGGATGGAGTGATATTTAAATATTCCTTGACTAATTTCCTGACTAGTTTCACCCAGGCTAAAAACAGTTCAAGGCCAAAGCTGCTTGTTGGTGCTCTTAAACTACAGCCTGTAATACAGAAAGTATGCAGAAATAGAGGAATGCAAGCGCTGCAGGGATCTGTTAGTAGTGGCTCTTAGATGGGTGCGCTTTGGTGATACAGGTAAAACCATATAGACAAAAGGTATCCTTCCTCCAAGTAGTACTGCTTGTCCAAATGTGAATTGCAGACTTGAAAAGAAAAGAATCCAAGGCACTCCGTCTTTGGTGAAAAATTAAATAGTTTATTTGAAGATGAACAAGGCAAATAAATAACAGGACAGAAAGTATGCATTAAGCATCATTATAAATACTTAGATTCAATGTGGTAAACTCACAAAAAAACATTGAGCCATCCTGAAGAATACGTGCACAATGAATGCACATGCACTTCATAGTGGTACTTCAACTTTTAGTGACATGTTTGTGACTTGTGAGGCTTCCTGATTGTGGCCAAGGAAGCTCTGAGAAGGAAGAGAAGTGGTCATGTGACTGGGCTGAGCCATGACACTTTCATGGACGCTTTCATTGGAGCCAAACTACCTGGAAGTTTGGCAGAATGCACTGGCGTCAATGAGAGCTCAGTGACCAGCTCATGAACAAACATTATTTATGAATGACTGAGACCTTTTTGTAAAGTAATCACTTCTGGAAAATAACAGAAGACATGTAACACATTATTGTCAAAAAAGTTTCACCATTTTTTCATGATTATTAGTGAGGACCTATTATATGAAGAAAGGTTGAAAAGTGGTGAAGTGGTCCTTTAAGAATGTATAAACCTTTCCAAAGGTAAACATAGAGACAATTCCCTGAAGTACTGTGTAATACTTGGTTTAGGGAGACCCTTGTTACTAAACAAACAAGCTTTTGTAGCCATATATATTCAGAATACATCAAAATATCATATACTACACCACCTTTAACACCTTACAATAAGGTGTTAGGTTTATAGAAGAACTGCTTGAACGATGGCAAACGCTTATGAATATCAAATACCAAAATGTGTTCTCTGATTAATTAAAACGTGTCAAATAAGTAAAGAAAAATCTATTCTCCTAATGGGAAATTCAAATCCTTTGGCGTTTCTCGATAAATGGGGCACATTGTCTGTCAGCATACTCGGCACTCTCTTTATCTCTGTTCAATATTTGCACAGCACCTCGGTGGATCCAGTGCAGTGTTGTCTGTGCAGTCACTGTGAGTCCATATGGCAAGGAGGAGGTGGCCGTTATTCCCACTGTGTCCTTGGCTAATGTGACATTCTGCCACTACTAGCATTGCCTCACCACTGCTGCTGTGCTGGACTTACATTACCAGACAGACAGGCCGCTCCTCTTCATATCTGAGGGCAGCTGAAGGCCACATCGGCTCCTGTATGAATAATAGATCTGTGCATACCTAAGCAGGTCCAGTGCTGCTGGTACTGGATGAACTGGGGAGATTCCAAGGGCTCTGGGCTGACACAGGCCATGCTTTAGACTAGAGATTGTATTGTTTAATAAATGTTGTGGGCACAGTGTGTCGCTGCAGAGCCCAGAATTCCACATCGACTCCCACTGAATTGATTTAGACAAGGAATTGAGTAGATATTACTGCTAGGCAGATCACAGTGAATTGCTAACCCTATGACTGAATAAATGGTCATAGTTCTGTACACAAGTGCAAAGAAAACAATGAAGTCCTTCAATGAAACTAGGATCCCAAGTAAACATCAAACTTAGCATCTCTGTTTAAACAACATGCTATCTACATAAGATTAGCATTAGTGGCCACTGGTCAAGCAAAGAAAATGAAAATAACAAATATGAATGAATGGGATACAAGAAATGATGAGGGGTTGAGGTATTAGTATTCTGACTCGGGAGGCGGGAGAAGAGTCAAGCTCTTGGACTATCCACACGATAGTCGTGTTAGCCACAGTGTTTTAAGGAAGGCATGAACAGACTTCCAGTGTTTGCTGATCTAAATTAGCAGTAAGGGGCATAGTGTTTAATCAAAATGTGTAATACATACAAACATACATTGCATTAGTCTAGCTTTTTCTGTGATCTAAATCTGGTGGGGTTACTAGTATTAAATCTAAGTACATTAAACAAAAATACAAATCTCTGGCGAGCCTCCCACTCGTACTGCTATGCCTCTTGATAGCCAAAAGGATGATGTAGTCAGTCTGTTGTCTCTGACGCCGTCTGCTGCAGCTCCTAAATTGACTGAGTCACATTCGTATCCCTTGATAGGATGTCGCCTGGGAAACGAGCTATAGAGTCAGTGGCGGAAAGAGGAATGCCAGAGGATGATTTGTGTTTGTCTGGAACTGTTTGCTGTTGTCCAAGGACCCCCATCTCTTTTAGGCTCTGACAAGAGAGAGTTGTGGCAGTTGTGTGGTGTGACATGACATCTTCTATTAAGGACAGGCCTGAGCAGAGCTGCTTCTTGATGTCTTTCTATTAGAATACAATGCTGTTTATTCAGTCTTCACCAGCTGCTGTTCTGAGGCATTGTCTATTGACAAAATCCCTAGGCTCTGACCAATAGCTATGTAGTTTATCTACAGATGCATACCACAATCATGGGCTATATGCCCATTTGCCCATGTACAATTGAGCTTACTTGCAGTAACTGAGTTTGAATAACTGACTTGAGCCTGATGAGTGGTTGTTAGTTGTTACTGTAAGTGATTCAACTGAGTCATTTCCGTTCTTGACTTGTGAATTCAAATGTTGTCTTTACTTTAATTCAACTATTGGATGGGGAGACCCAATTTTTCAATCTATCAATGACAAATGCCATGACTATAAGTAAAGTATCTTGAGACAACGTGTTGCAATTTGACACTATATAAACTCCTACTGGGAGTGCAGAGCGTACAAAGTTTCATGCCGATCGGTCCAACCGATCGGTCCAACCTGAGATTAGCAGCTCACAGACATACTGACGGGACAGACGGGGGTGAAAACATAGTCTCTGGCCTTCTTTGGCCATCCGGCCTGGTGGAGACAATACAATGTCTCTGCCAGAGCTGAGCATAGAACATGCATAGAACAAACTTCTCTAGTTTAAAGATAGAGATGACACATATGCAGCCAGTTAGTGTCGAGTACACAAACTCTCCTCCTGTACAAATCCGCCATATCCACTCATTACCACGTTTGGCACACGGTGGAAGAGTTACCAGGGTTTTATGTAGGTCAGGGATGGGGTGTGTTAGAGCTGGATTCATCTCCATTGTGTGATGTATACTATATGAAAGCGCAGCTTTCACACAGAGCCACCCGTGAGGCTCTTTATTTTCTTTAGTTGATCACTGTTTGATGATATGGCCAAAGTTAACATATGCCTTCCAAGTACATTGTTCACAACACCTTTAGAATATTGAGGTGTGTTTTGTTATTCTTCTGTTTTCCAGCATTTAACTTTTTGCAGTAGTGTTAGCTATGAATCTGTTTTTTTTTTTTTGGTTGAACATTTTCAGCTCTGTCTTGTTGATTTCAAGATGGGAGATGATTTTGACATCTCAAAGGGAGGGAAATGCAGGCTTCTGCTTGTTCGATGACAGACTAGTCAATCAGGTGTGATTACTCAAGACAGCACGGCTTCCCTCTGTGGAAGTGTGGCCATAATTTCCTATTACACACATGCATTGCAGGCTTCTATGAAGCTCAGGCAGAGAGACAGCAGCTTTCCTCTGAAGTAAAAATGGATTTGCACACACAGATCATTCATCCTTTCACGCCAAGCCGTTCTCCTCTATACCACACACAGTACACAGGGAGCCATTGTGGAAGTCCCCTGTCCCTCTTAATGCACTTATCACGTATTTATCTGTCACATAGTAGTCTCCCTTCACATCTACAGTATCATACATTACTGCACTATACAGTATATAATATAGAAAATAAGTACTATATACTGTGGTGGAAATTGTAGAGGACTCCTTTCAGGTTTCCATCCTGCAAATAACCATGACAGTACACTACCCCCCCCCCCATCTCACAAACTATAACATATCACAACCAAGTGAACCAACTACCGGTAGTTGTCACAGTCACACCATTCCTTGTAAGTCATGGATCCTGACGCGAGAGCAAAACTTGATAATGTCCACAAAATTCCTTGCGGGGGGTGTGGTTCTGTAAGCTTGCAGTAAAAAGCAGAACTCTTACAATGACTGCATCTGTACAATCCAACCCCAGCCTTGATGGCCTAGTCTGTGAGCTAAGCAGTCAGTGCTATGGTGACCAATGCAGAAACAATGCTTTCTGCGGCTCAACTGAGGGCTTTTTTCCATCCACAAAAGAGTCATTGTTAATTAGACCAATGAGTGGGCCGGGTGGAGAAACTGTGTATGTGGTACAGTGGAGAGAGGCTAAAGCAGTTGGATGGACCTTGTGTGTGTGTGCGTGCGTGCGTGCGTGCGTGCGTGCGTGCGTGCGTGTGTGTGTGCGAGCGACAGGTAGTAGCTTGTAGATCTGCATTTTTTCATCTAGGTTGAAAGTGGTTAACTGTAGAGAATTGCTATGTTACAATAACAACATAATTCTGGTTTAACACTCAAACAGACACACTTGAGAGTTGAGAGCTGCCCACTGTGCCCAGGACATCTGCTCTGCAGTACAGTTTTCTGCTGGGATGACGAATAGAAATGCTCATGTCATGATGTCTTTTACTGTATATAGACCAACGCGGAAGTTACAGTACCTGCACCATGGATTCCTTCACACTGTAGATTAAACGGCATTGACATCTATATGTAGATGTTTTATAGTATACAGTCAGTGTATAGTATATTGTGTATAGTATAGGTGTTGTCAGTGGTTTATGATAGTCTCTTCCGGAACCTGTGAGTTCATCTAGGGCTTCCGGATGAGAGGACAACCGGAAAAAACCCTAGGATCTTATTTCACAAAAATGCTTTAAAAAAGCTGTATTCAACTACCAATTATAAACTAAAGAACAGAACATGGCAGAAACACACTTTTCCCCCCTAATGAACTTCTTTCTTTTGACATATTTGATGTTTACATAGTCATTAGAACAAAATATTCTGTGCAAGTAGGTCTTGAAAGACTAGTAAGATCTGCTGGCAGCGGCTGCAGACTGTTCTAGAGAACTCTGCTTGGCAGTGAGTAAATTAGTTAATTAACTCTCCACAACAGGAGGTGGCAGTAGTCTGTAGTGTTGGTCTGCAGGAGCTGGGGTCTGTAAGTCCCAGAAAAGATGCGCTGTGATTGGCCAGTAATCACTTGAGAGGCAGCGTGACGTAACGTGCCGTCCACACTTCCGGCGTACTAAATACATCTATTTTTTTTATATCTATGGCTGTAATCAAGCTTGTTTTGTTGGCTTTCAATGCTTCCCTACAACTTTTGACCCGAGTCACAACAGCGTCCACACCATCTATTGGATTTTTGTCGAACAGACGATTTCCAACACATACTGCTGCCGATGTTCGTGCGGTGGAGATCTGTCTTTAAACTGCAACACTCCAGTCACAAGCCAGCTTCTCTGTTATATTTCAAAGGTCTCCCAGGAAACCTTTTAGGATTTTTTTTTTAGGTTTTGAAATCCAGTATAATGTATACCTATGGATTGGATATTCCTGAACCGGTTAGTCTACTACTGACATGTCCACATTTAGTTGTCAAATAGCCACTGGCAGTAGTAAACAAGTTGGCTCATGGAACTGATTAGGTTCATGATTTGGGGTCAGGCAATAATTCAATCTCCAAGAAATAGCCTTGCCCGGACTAGACTGTTTTCCCGCCTGGGCCGGCATGTGTTCAGCCCTCCTATCCATGGTGTTATTTCCCAGGGGCCCCAGCAAACTGCCCTATCAGGCTCAGGAATGTTCCAGCATAGGAAATAGTTCTGCACTAATCAAAATGCAAAGCAGATGTCGTACACGACATCACTGGGGCCTAGGAGTGGTACACTTGACTTCTAGAGCTTAGTATGTTCACTCATTATAGCATATTTTATTGCCCTATCAGCCAATGCTATAATGCATTTGAGTCGCCCTGCTCGGGACCAAATATACCATTCCTATACACACTGATTGACTGACTGAGCTTTCCTCTGACGGCAGTAATACAACTATTACAAAACTAAGACTAGAAAAGTCTTCTCTTCGGAGCACAGGTCTCCACCAGGCCGGGTTGTCTAGCAAGGGCCTTGATGACATCACTTGATTTTTGTGTGGTTTGGACAAAGTCTGTATGAGTAGTTGCAAAACATGTAATCTGGCACAAATCATCACCCATCATCATCCAAAGAATCCAGAGAAAAAATGTTGATTGTACAAAATACTGTACGGTTTTTAGGCCAAAACATGAAGTGAGATATTGTAGCGCCGCCATGTGGAGATTTGAATTTTGTATGGAAGTTCTTCCTTGGCTTAGTGGGAATGTGTGTGCAAAGTATCACAGTGTGGCGCTGTGATACATGTACTGCATTCATGATGTGTGCCATTTTGTGCAAAACGGCCACCCTCACAAACTTTGGAAACCAATCATAGCCAATTGGAATGGAATATGAGAAATGTGACACTGACTGATCACATGCGACTACAGAGATAATGTACCCAATTTACGTGATTAGCGCACACACACACACGCACACACACACACACACACACACACACACACTCACATTCACAAAGAAAGTATGTGAGTGCCTGTCGCCTTCTTATCCTGACCTGGGGACATTGTCCCCTATAGAGAAGGCACTATTGTCATCAGTGTAAACAGGTGTAGATATCTTAATTAATCTGCCACTAAGCCTTCTCAGACTATTTAATTTAGCTAACAGTATTTTTTCCTAGCCATATGTTATGTTTACAGTGCTGGGAACATAATCCCCTGTTCTCTTTATCTCCCTCTGTCCTGCTCGGGAAAGTGTAAGAAATATACAGTGATATTTGGCTGCGTTGAACTCATTTTTGTTTTAATCAATCTAAAGTCAAGCCATTGTTCAGAAGTTCAGAATTGTTGGGGCGTTTTGGGATACATTCTGAAGTTGTTATTACAAAATATAGTTACAACTTTTGCACTCGCTGCATGAAGTAAATCCGTTATGTGTATGGACCCTGGCTTAACCGCTCTGAGAAGATTCAAACGGATAGATTTAGCTGGCTGTGGATTTCATCTCTGAAGCATTTGCCAATATGTAATACCGTAGTTCAGTCAGACATTTATTGAGCATGAATATTATATTTAAAGAGCATAATATATATATATATAAATGATCAGCCAAATAGATTACAGGGAATGAAATGGCACTAGGGAATAATGTAGATGCTGGGGTGGTGGTCAAAGAAAAGATGTCATAGGGAGGTTTAAATACCAATCAAGTACCAAATCAATGCACGTTACTGCTCACCTGGTCAGGAGTTGGCGTTTGACTTTCTTTTTTATTTAATTTTTTAACTGAATGGCTGGAAAATGCATACTGTAGTACACAGTGCATGCATTCCTTAACACTTTCTGTACATAGGACGCCTAGAAACGTCATAGGGATTCGAACCGAGAGGTGCCATCGACGTAACGACACGGGGCGAGATAAGAATATTCAGAATTTTTCCTATTTTTTTTTTTAAAACTATTAGCTTGTCATTGACTCCCATGTTAGCGCGGCGGAAAGAATGACTCGTATCTCCTCATCCAGGGTGCTCTCCGTGGTGTTGAATAGATCGATATGCTGGTGCTTCATTTCTGCTCCTCATCCATCTCTCCCGCAAAATATGAACGCTTTTTGGAGCCTATATAAATATATTAAGATGATCGGGGATTGTGAGGTCACTTTGTCAAGTCAACTTTTTTAAGAAAGTGTTTCCGGTTCATGGCTTTCAGAGTAAAAGCGATCAGACAACTCTGGCACCCCGGGAGCTTCTATTTTTATGCACTTCCGGCACCAATTGTGTAATGATTATATCTGGTTTCAGTATTAATTTATGATATAAAATGACGTGTGGATATGTGCACACACTGGTTCTCAGGGCCACGCTTCATTCAAAAGATCTTCATTGGGGATTCCTGAGGATGTGCATGTGCATGCACTCCCACTACAGTAATCAAGCCTGCTAGTAATAAACCATGCACTAACATTAATTAAGTATCATCCTGAGAGATAAAATGTTGAACTCAAGCAACATTCATATGTTCATTGAGCAATGGTTTATAAAAACAAAACAACTTTTTATTTTATTTTCTGTTGTGGTCTTCTGTTTTACCTGGTTCTTGGTGTTGACTGCAAGGCTGCAAGCCTCTTGTCATTTTACACTTTCTCTCTCTGAGCCTCCGCCTCAATCACTCAAATATGTTTTCTCCATTCAACTGGAGGAAACTTATGTCAGTAATATTCTACATTTCACTTGTCACTAAGGTGTCAAACTGTCAACCCAGGATGCAGAGATACTGTGTATATATCAGCATAACTTTGAAAATAAATGGTCTGTTTTCTGGTGACAGCCACAATGTGCTATTAATCGTTTTGGCTGTGCAAGCTTCACACTTTCCAAAATAGTGGACATCAGTTCTATTTAAACCGTAGCCTTATCTCTGTTTACAGACATTATGTCCACTGCGGAGCCTCAGCAGACGCAGAATAAGGAGGACGAGGAGGAGGAGGACGAGGATGAAGAGAAAGGGGAGCCATTCGAGTTTGAGGACAGCCCAGAGGAGGACAATGTGGACGCGGAGAACAAGGAGATCCGCTCAGATCTGCTCAAATCTGTCCAGTCGTCTGCTACCCAAGTTAACCCCACTGAGGCCTCTGTGAGTGTGAACGCACACAGTCAAATGGGAGATGATACCCCGAAGACGGCCTCTGTTAACTCACAACTGCTTCCTACTGTACTGACTCCTGCTGGACAGGAGACGAATCCCCCTAAGGATGCAGTATTTAATGCCTGTACAGGTAAGGCAAGCTTTAAAGAGCTGAAATTAAAATAAAAAAGCACACTTTCAGAGCATATCCATGGTTACATCATGTACTGTATGAACATACATATTCATACATACATTGACAATAGATCCCCTAAAAAATTCAAACAAAGTCAAATGTCTCAGTGAACGTCCCCTAGCCAGTGATTGACTGTGGAATGTATTTATTTTTATTTTTATATTTTAAAGTTAATATGCATGCAGTACACTGAGGCGCAGTCGGTAGCATTGTCCCCTAGCAGCTAGAAGGTTCCATTCCCACTGGGGGTGTGTTCTCTCAGAATTGAATTCTTGGAACCACAGTTCTAACAGGCAACAGAGTACCATAGGTTTAGCCAAAAACTACCTATGTTACAAAGACCCCAAAAGGTCAAATCCCATAACAGGCATGATAAGCTAATCAAAAGGTCCATGTGTGGACCCCATTTTACTCTAGCACTGCAACAGTTGGCTGAATTAACCTATTATCATTCGATAATTACATTATCGAATGATAATAGATTAGTTCAGCCAACTGTTAAAAACTCACTATTTTGGGAATGTCATTATTATAGCCAAAACAATTCAAATAGACGTTCTACAACAGTTGCAGCCCTAATCTACTCGCTCTACTCGTTTTGATAAAAGCATATCAGGCAAATGCCTGTGATGGTACTTGTAATGTTTGTTTTCCTTTACAGGATAGGGAAGGAATTAGGGTGTCCTTGTCACAAGTCTGTTCCTTGAAACCACCATACCGTACATACGTACAGGACAGGACATCAATGTTCATGAGCGTGACATTGAGCTGCTGTGTTTATCATTTCCCTCAGCTGAATGCTATGCTGTGGTACGCCATAAACATAAAGTTGATATCAGCATCACGGCATGCCCCACACACTATGTTTTCAGTGAGTTTTTTTAGCCTCACTTAAAAGGATTTCTTAACTTCCTTAGGCAGCCTGGCAAAAAGCACAGTTAACTTACCCCTAATTGGATGAAGTCGTGCAGATATCCGTATCATGTACTGTATTAGCTACCTGGGTAATGTTTCCAAACCAACAGCCCTGGTAATTGCACCTCTGACTAGATAAAGAAGTGAGATTGAAATCTCAGATCTTCCACTGACAAAACGAGGCGATTAGTGATGAATTAAGAGGCTTTTTTAAACCATGTGGACTGTGCTGTATCTTCTGTGGTAATCCGATAAGGGGAATTGTAGATGTTGTAATGATGTGTAGAGGAAGCTTTTTACATAAGCAAGCAGTAGAGAGAGGTGGTGAGGGATTCGGGCTCTGCCCATGCCAGAAGACTGGTGTTTATATAGCGCTCTCTTAGGAGATAGAACATTTTAGTTGTTTCACTTCTACTCATTTTTGGTAATGCTTTACATTTACAGTGTTTCACAGTAGTCTTATTCCAGTGACTAAAACGTTTTATTATCTATAAATGCACCATGTCATGTGAACTCCATATATAGGAATAAAGGACACATGAGAGAAGATACAGAAATATGGGCATGAAAGGGATACAGACAGATGGATAGCCAGCACACACAAAATGTCCTTTTCACATGGTTTAGCGATGGTCACAACAAGTCAATATGGTACTAAATGCTGGCTCTATAAACATAATTTATATTTATATCTTGATCATGTATTCCAAATTCACAGTCAGTGCTCTTATGTACTGTAATCGTATCCTAACTGAACAATTAAGTGCTATTATTTTATACTACATTGTACCGTTGTACGATGATGTTGCATGGTGGAAATAGCCAAGCAACAAGCCAAGGTAGCAACACATGTTGCTACCTTGTAGATAAGTTATTTTATGACATGCCTAAAATAGGGACATCACACAACACATATGGTTATGGCAGACAAGAATACATTTCCTGACCTTGCACATTTTTAAACATGCTTGTTTATTGTCAATTCAACAGATGTTCCCGTTAGTGAATCATCCAGCAGCCGGTAAGTCATTTCTTTGCTCTGTGTTTTTTACACCTTGACTGTAGTTGTGTGTGTAAATGTTTACACCTTGACAGTAGTTAATGTATTCTCAAGCTTTACAATTATGAAAATGTACAATGTTATGTAGGGTTAATAAATAATAATGCTGTATGAGCAACACAAGTATTACTGTTACTAGACACTATATTGTTATCTTGGCACAGGAGGAGTTAACAAAAGATGATTATAGAGACCTCAAATGTTCTTCCATCGTTGATTATGCATACAGTATCCGACGTCTGCCTATAGAGTTCAGCTCACAATTTAATTGGAGTCGGGAAGAACTTTCTTTCCAAAGTTGAAAACTTTGGAAAGAAAGTTAATTTGCCTTAAAAAAAAAGCCTGTTATATGCAAATCATGCTGTCCAATATACACACTCTACAAGTTCTAATGAAAATATTGAGATGTATTCCATGAGTTAAGTCGCAGTTTCCATTTGTAATAGAAAGCAAATTGACCCCAATTGTGTTATAATGGGAGACAGCCAGCATATACGTACCAGGTTAGAGGTCACTGCTGCTGCACAAAATCCTGGCAACATCTTTTGTATAAAATCTGTGTAGGGCTGTACCTTCAATTACTGTAATATCAACCCTGATTAACCAGCAGTGGCAAAAAATTAAATTAAAATATGAATGATACACTTTTAATATCTTAAAAAAAAAATCTCTGAATAGTTTTGCAAAAAAATTGCAGTGTCACCATTCAGGTGTCTCTGTCCCCCAGCTGCTGTGATGAAGCAGCTGATTTAGGTTGAGCCCCCTACAGTGTATGGGGAAGTGTGCTGGGAAACCTCTACAGATAGGGGAGTATAGAACTTTATTCCTGTGGGCTTTCCTGTGCTGAAAAGAGGGGTTCATGTGGATACAGGTCTGCATTTAAGAGTTTGCGTGCGTGCGTGCGTGTCTCTCTCGGAGGTCTCTGCAATTTCTCTTCCAGCGCTATTTCTGCTGAGTGCACTTTTCCACGGTGGGCTAGTCGATACCCTTGCCTTTTAAAGGAGAGCTATCAATAGCAGTTTCCACCATCAAGGTGTACATAGTGTCAGCACATCCTGGCAGATCTGTCAGCAGTTTGAGAACTCTATTGCCAAAATTATTTTGTGATTGTTATCGTGGAATTCAGAGGCTTTTTGTTAGCACTGCAGTGACACCACATTGTGTAGTAACAGCGATTTCTGCTAAAGTGTGCTGGGGGGGGGGGGGGATTGGCTGGACAGGTTTGCAGGCACTCAACCTCAATATAGATGCATGCCAGGACTGGCCCCACAGAAGCACTGTGGGCATCAACTCTTTTTATTAAGACTGTGAATGTATTCTTTAACCATTTTTCACCTCAGAACGGGGGCAATTATTTTCGAGAAAATAGTGGGAATAGACAATCTATTCTACAAGATGCCGTAGCGCCACATTGAACTTTTAGATTTGCTATATAGATTTTAGAAATTTAGAAATGTAGCATTTTCTTTAACCTATTTAGAACTGAGGCCGATTCTAAAAACGCCTTCTAAGTACTGAACTAAGTTTTCTGAAAATGTTCAAATATTAATTCAAAAGGGGTTCCCGTTCCATTAAACATCTTAGCAAAAATGGTATCCCCAAAATAGGGATGTCTGCAGGGTTAAGTGGTTTATGAAACATTATGTTTCATAATTGAAAGATTGTGTACTTTGCAGATAGCATTGGCAAATCATATTGATGGACTAATAACTTGCTCCAGGTCTATCAGTGGAGTATTGAATTGTGACTCAAAAATAAATACATAAATAATAATAAAACTGTCAGATTGGAGCATTTCATATTTTGGTCAAAGGGTACATTGACTTCCTACTGGCCATTAAGAATCTGGCCATTAGAAATTAGGGGGACATCTTTTTTTGTACCATCTATCTCGGCAGTAATTGCCACTGCTCTTTGACAGATAGCTTTCATTAAACCCATTGCATGGAACCACGGCAATGAAAGGAACTATATAAAACAATGTCAAAGCCATGACAACCATGAATGTATTCCTCAGTTTCATGTTGAAAGTCCTGTGACATTTCACTGTGTATATTGCTTGGTATTTATAGCACACGGTCTAGTTAGAGTTTTCCACATTCATTCTTTGTTTGTCTTTGACTCTGTCCTTACTCTTCTATCTTCAGTCTGTATGATTTCCTAGTCTGAAGTCTTGCAGATCAAGCCATTCTAACCACACGAACTCTAGTGTCCCTTTGCTGGGCATGTCACTATCGGTGAACATTCAGGGAAAATAGAAGATCTACAAATTCAACTTTTCATTATTTGACAAAATGTATAATTTTTTTGCGCTTGCCTATGTTGTCTTGATTGTGCTCTGAAAGCAAAAAGACAAGATGCTGTAAAGGCATACCGTACAACCAGTGTGTATTTGCCCAACCATAAAACATGCATGCAGATATGCAGTCAAGAGCCAAGTGCTTTGAGTGCTATTTAATGAATGGTAATCTGTTATGAGCAGAATGGCTTTGGGCCCTAAGGCCAGGTGCATGGCAGGGAGCAACGTGGATGTTGGAGCCAGTGGTGGGCGATTGTTTATTGATAGAGTGCTACTGCTCCTTTTATGACCTAGGGACATTATATAGCTCAGTATGGTCAGCACAATGTCCACACAGTTATGAAGAACAGGCTACGCCAGGAGAGACTTGAGGGGAAACAAACCCAGGTATGAGATTTATCTGGGCAGCACTAGATCTGTCGCTGTATGCACTGTAGCTTCAGGGAATGGAAACGGATGGAAGGCAGAGATAGATTTGCATTCATGCAAGCTTCACACTCCAGGCTGTGCTCTGCCCCCAGGGGATGTCATTTGCTTTTAAAAACGATTCTCTCCTTCGGCTATATACGTATATGACTCACCGGCGCTGGTAGGCGTGCGTGAGTTCAGATGGGGGCGTGCTAAAGATATGCGCCTGGATCGATAGGAGCAGTCGTTTTTCGGTGCAAGGCGGGGCAAGCGGGAGGCTTTGATGTCTCCGCGGTTCAAACGGAGCGCTCTAGTCTGCTCTCGGCCGACAGCCAGGTGCAGAATGCTCAGTTTGTATATCCATTGCGCGTTGTGACTTGTGGTAAATAGACTTCCTCATAGGCTCTATCTGCAGCTTATGGGAAGGCTATTTGGGTGAAGAGTTGTTTATTTTTATTTTTATTTTTGTGTACAGCCAAATGGGATCTGATATATGTGAACCATTTGCAACAAAGTCTTTGTTTCAGACTGTGCGGAGTGTGATATGGTGGACTACTAGCTTGTCAACATTGTCGAAAATGGCCATATGAGCTTGCTATTATATTTGATAAATTCTTTGAAAACTTGTATTTAGCAAACAATGGACAAATGTTTGCTTACAATCACATGCCCAAAATAGGGACAGTATATTGAAGGTGGCTAAGAAAATTATTTTAAAGTCAGTTCAGTGTTGTATGATTCTTGACGGCGTCTGAAATGTTTTAACTTGGCATTTGCCGTTGCTGATTCGATCCCCTGCTTTGACAGGTGGGTGTTTTCCAGTTGTGTTCTGGTGAATGGAAGGTGGGCTGGTATTACATCCACAGCATTCAAAGTGCCATTTTATGGAGCAAGTTTCTGAAACAAAACTGCTCCAAGGGGCGTCTGCCATGTGTGTGAATATCTGTAAATTGCATGTGGCTGCTTTGACAGTGCATGCCATCCATGCATGCACATATAATGCTATGTATCTAGAGCAAATTAATCTACGTGAAAATGTATACATTCCAATCATGTGTCTTTGTGCGTGCGTAACTGATCTGCTAGAGATGGATTCCTCTTCCACTCTGGCTTATGTCTAAGTATGCTTCGTCGTATGACGATGTCTTCTTGTGAGGCTGACAATAGCGAATCATATATGATGCGTTGTGAATGCGTTCGCTCGGGGACACTGTCTCATATGACATAATCGGTCTATAATTATTTGGGTGCACTGCTGGTCTATCTCACCGTTTACTGCTCTCCCCAAACCATAAAAGGGCAGGGACAGTAACAATCCACGAATAGACTGTATGTAAGAGTCAAATTCTTTGGTTTCAGTTCATAAACATTATGGCAACAATAGCATCAGTTTATTTCAAGAATAACAATAAGGAAAGTACAGATTGACAGAAATGGATGGAAGTACACTTTGAGGTGGTTTTGAAGGTGCTGTGTGTCCTATTTCTAAATATAACTGTACAGTATATACTAGACTATCGAATATAATATATATATGCACACACACACACACACACACACACACACACACACACACACACACATAATTATATATATATATATATATAGTTTTGCGGGCATGTGTGAATGGGGTGGTTGTTCAATACAATGCTGTATTTACACACGTTATTATTGCTATTGTGCTTTATTGAGCATGGCCTGCTCATCTGTGCGTGATAGATGGCTGTCATCTTGACTGGCTGCTTCTGCCGCTGCACCGTTAGCCTTGCTGGGGTGTTTAATGGGAGAACAGCTTTAATTACAGTAGACGGGGCTCGCCCACACTTCATATCCTGCCATATCATCAGTCATGTGCGGGGGAGCGTTGTGGCAACAGTCATCAACACAAGCCATGTGATATACAGTAGCCGCGTCAACAAGATTTCCCCCTGTGATGTCAGGATGAGCTTTTAATAGCCAGGTCCAGGGATGCTTCCTTTGAATTAGAATTACGTGGTGATTATACCAAGCTGCAGACACGGCCCAGTAATAAGTTGCCAGATCCCAGGGTCGAGTTGAGAAAGTCTCAAGTAACAAGCTGTGGTTGGCGTGAATCTGTTGTTGTACTGTCTGCCGTCACACGAACAAGGTCCTCTGGAATGAGATGATCGCTGCTGCTTAAGCTACAGTCGCAGCCCCCTCTCCTCCTACACGGCTGGCACATTCCTCAGTTGATAACAGAACCTTGTGCGTGCATTTTTACCCCCTTGTCCACATTCTGATCTGATCTATATCATTGCTATCTATAACATTTTATTCATAACATTTGCCGAAAATATCAGACTTGCAAGCTCCGATACTTTTTTATATAGATGGGGGAAAAGTATGGACTTAGTGTAGAGCCCTGGGGGACACCAATCAAAAAAGGAAATGCTGTAAGGTATTAGTGGTTAACCCATTTACGCCTGACATCGAAATTTAAAAAATATCTTCTAAATCATGACAGTTTTTTGAAATACCTATGTTTCAGTGGTGCTCAATATTTCATGGCAAGGACCCCAAACATTATATGTAATTGGCCGCCGACCCACATCTGAAAATATGTTGTTCCAGGGACCTCCCCAGAAGCAAAGATTTGAGTTAAAAACTGTTCACAATTTAAAAAAATAGCAGATCTACAAGCTCTCCGTGCCGCACTATGATCTTGTAGATCTGCTATTTTTCAATAGCTACAGTATAACAATGATTAAAACACCAAAACGGGTTCCCGTTCAAAATGGGTTAAAGTTAAATTGTAAGTCATTTAAAAAAAATGCTGATCTAAGAAAATGGAAAAGTTTGCACACTATCTCTCTTCAATTACTTTATTCTGCTCGTCGAAATGTCATCACTCACTCAGGTGGATGGATCATCAAAGTGTGCAAACTATTATTTTCTTTTATCTTCATCTCCTTTGAAGTTCAGCACCTGCCTTTTGTGGATATGCGTGACCTCCTTTGATCCTCGTTGAGAATAGCTGATCTGTTCTAGCGTTGTGAGCTTGCAGATCAGCTATTTTCATTGTGTTCGAAAGTTTTTGAAAATTCTTGAAATGTATAGGGATGCCAGGTTGAAAGTGGTTAATACATCTTGTGCACAGAGGCAGCCATTTGTTAAGTCTTCATTCATTCACTAAACCTGCAATGATGCTGTAAAAATACTTCAGACAAGTCGATATTGTACTTGTTGTAGAACTGGCTGTGTTTGGCAGCCAAGCTAATGTCTCTGACACTAAACGCTAGTTTATACACCCCCTTGTAGCTTGTGAAAAAAAGTGTCACAGTGGTGTGGCAAGCCTGCCATTACAAATTGAACTTCGACAATTTGCTACATCTGTATGTGTCGGGCCAAGACCTAGACTAGTTGAGGTCCCTGTTGACACCACAGAATGTAAAGTGCACCACAACGAGCATGAAAACACCAGTCATCAGCTGGCTCTAAAGAATACCAGTAAATTGTAGCTTATCCTTCTTGCCGTAGTCACAGTTACAGATGTGTCCTATGATCTGAGCAACAAATTAACAATGTATTATCGACGAAAATAGACGATCTACAAGCTCACAACGTGTAGAACTTATAGAGCTTAGTCCAGTCAATCAATCAGTCAGTCATATATTTGTAATAGACAATAGAAGAAAAAAAACACACATGAGCTCCCATACACCTATTTAAATATTTTTTATTTGATGCTAGCTATGTTGAAACTTCGAATCTGTTGAAACCCCTGGTAACACTTTATATATGAAGCCCTTGTCTATAATGGATTATAAACATACTTGTAATGGATTATAATTTGTTTATATTTCAGCACTATATAATTATTGTTATATCTATATTCTTAATGCTATAAACACATTATAAAGCATTTTACTATTACTTATTACGTCAATTATCAAGTCAAGTAAATATTTAATTGCTGGACAAATATTTTAAAGGATCATAGTATGTATTCTAATTCTCATAGTTGTCATTAATACTTTTGTAAAGCATTATGGTCACTGTTGTAATGCCTTACATTGTGATTATAAGTCACTAGGAAGTGGTCACTGGGTTTTTTAAGTAAACTAATGACCTTCCTGGAGGTGTAGGCAGAAACATTGTGTTGTTCTTGCATAGATTAAATGCTATTGTTTCACTTTACTTGAAGCACTCAATTACCACTTAAGGCAGCTACTGTACATACAGTACTCCAAATTAATCCATCCACCCACCAAACTGGGTGGGTGGATTACTACAAATTTACGTCACTGAGTAGCAGTGACACGTGGTCAGTGGTCACCTCGGCACACACAGCTGTTTTTACTCTAGCACCCACCTATGCCTCCAATGGCTCGTTTGGAACCAGGGGGGAGTCGGGCTCAACCCTAACCACGGAACATGATGGTGTCTTATCAGTTATGAACTTTAGACGGATAACTGTGTTTTGTGGGTGGATGGATTATTTTGGAGCATACAGTATAGCTGCCTTTAGAATTATAATCAGAATTCATTGTATTTTATACCAATGTTCAACGAAATTAAAAGCTCTACTTTGAAGTGCCGGACCACATAGCACAGTGTGGGCTCAACAGCATTCAACACTCGTCATCATAATCACACTAATCCAATACACTATGATAGCCAAAAGGGAAAAATATATATGTGACTTGTTATATGAAGCATTATGGACTCAAGTACTTATGAGTGCTTATAACTGTAATTATACCGTATGCTGATTTTTAATGCATTCTAAGTTTGAAATGTGCAAATTCCAAAGGGTATGGTTCTGGGCCTGAAAATCTGTTTTCTCTCAGAACACTGAATAGATTGGAGACAAAAGCAGGTACACTGAGGCACAATGAGAGTAAACAAGTCCATGTGTTTTAAACCACATGCAGGGACAAACGAGAGTGAAGGGAATGACACCTAAATAATGGGCAAAGGGCTTAATGTCCCTCCCTAAATTCCAGGGAAGTTGAATTTTAAAAGATTTTAACGGTTTTCCTACTGCAGTGCCAATATGGCTCCTGTCAGACAATAAGTAGTTTGTAGTTGAGGGTGTGAATACTTCCCCCTTTCTCGAGCATGCAAATACAGACGCACAGTATCCACCCCCGCTCACAAAAATGTGCTTCTTATGAGGCGCACAGCCTCCTGTGGTCTATCAGTTTTAACTTTGCTGCTGTTTGGTCAACCTTCCTCCAGCGTCTCAGAGCCAGTAACGACTGCAGCGGAAGGAGTTGAGCTTGGTACCTCAGCCTCACCCTCTACGGGAGACGGCTTTCCTTCTGGGGACCCCGCAACCGTTGCGGAGAAGAGAGAGGATTCTGACGAGTACAGCGGAGATGCAGCCAAGGAGAACTCCAGCCTGAAGGACCATTCCTCTGAAGGTACACAACTGAACTATATACACGTATACTGTATGAATGGTACATGCATGCTGTAAGAGCTCAGGGGTCTTTCTTTCTGCCCCAAAACTGATGTAACGCTCTTTCTTGAACCTGATGAAACATAGCTTCAAGAGTTTCTGATGAAACATAGTATGTTTCATCAGTTTCAGACATACTCTTTCCGTGGTACCGTGACGTATTACCCATTTTAATCTGATCAACAAGGGGGAAAAAAGAGCAGAGAAAGTACAGATAAGTAAGTGCAGAAGGTAAGTCTTGCCGAACCATGTGGCCATATCTCCTGTTTCTTCAGCGTGAGGCGGCTTGATGTGTACCGCAAGTACACTTGCAGGCTTTGGACTGACCCGGCTGGGGAATCGAACCCCACACTCCCAATTTCAGGGCGGCCACACTCTAACCACATGGCCACTGAGCTGGTGTTGATGGTATAGAGTATAGAGGCTTTAGGTGGTTAAAACCTATTCATTAGTTCCAGGAGAAATCCTCCGGTTGCAGAGTTCAATTGAGTAATTTTCTGTCACACAGGTTTTTGATCTACAGTACAGTTTGTAGTTGCTTGGCGAGGCTAGTTTGTTTGAGCTTCATCAAAAGTGTCAAGAAAACCTTATTACACTCTTATTGGCATTATTATCTTAGTTCCTGTGAAGAAAAGGGGCAGCATATTCCATGAACACACATACACTAACATGTATGTGCGTCTATGAAAATGCACACACACACACACACACACACACACACACACACACACACACACACACACACACACACACACGTGCATCTGCACAAAGATACACACTTACACAAATGCCCAATGCACAAGGTACTACATACTGTACACAAATTCCCATATACCACCATGATTTGATTTCCACATGGACATGACATGAATCCAATTAATTCAGGATGAGGATCAATAGAGGACTATTTCCATGAAGGAAAATTGCTTTTGGATTTCGACCCAGTCAGCAAAGCCGTCGTTATTTGATGGTGGCTCAGTAAACAGACTTACAAAGAAATTCTGCTGTGCTGCATGATATTTCCCATGTCCTACTTCTCTACACTCACACATAGGCCTATAGTTGTTGTTGCGGTTAAAGCATTGTGCATTGTTTAAATTATTATTAAATTACTACAAATGGCAAATCTTCTTACTGTAGCAAAAAAAAAGAGGAACACAAATCAGTGCTGCAGTAGTTGAGGAAAGAGACCCTGAAGACATGTTGTGAGAATAAATGTCACACTTTTGCACTGAGACTTTGAGTATGTGACTGATTTTATTCTAATAAGTGTAGTGTTTAGTGCACCTGATCTCCTACTACAGCTGCTGCTGCTGCTACTACTACTGTGAATGCACACAGGTCTGTTCTTATGGATTCTCTCCTTTAGTTAGTTCCAACTGGTTCCATTCAGAGACGGATCATTACTGTCGGGCCAGAAACCTGGTAGCATAGGTTCAACTTTTTAGTGTCTCTCATTTTGTACATTATGCCCTACTTCGTCACACAAAAGTGGCGCACAAATTAATGGTAGTGTAAGTGATTTTCTTTGGTTAAAATAAGTGTTAAAAAGGTCTATATTGTGATAGTAATCATTAAGTGCTTGTTCAGTTACGGAGGGGTCTTCAAGTCTCTCCAGCGTTTTATTAAACTGATTTTTTTGTCTGAAACTGAAACTGGGAGTGATGAAACAAAGAAATGAGCACTGAGCAGACACAATTGGAACTGGAACACTAACAATTAAGCTCATAAATAGCTACTCTCTCCTGATTGGCTGAAATTTTGTCACCTACCTGAAAATGTATTTTCTGTTTATTAAGGAGATGGAGAGACAGGGAGACCTATGTTACTGAACAAACCCTCTATAGCAATGATTACTATCAGAATATAGTTATTTAACCTTTTATTTTTTGTTTGTTTTTTACAAAAAATATGACTTTCCCTATCTTTTACGTAGCGCAAACAGCTGATCTACAAGATCACAACGCATGATGCGATTTGAGTGGGAACCCCTTTTGGTGGTTACATTATGTTATAATTATGTTATAATTTAGCTATTGAAAAATAGCAGATCTACAAGCTCATAGCGCGCCACCGAGGGGCGCGCTATGAACTTGTAGGTCTGCTATTTTTGAAGAATCATTAAAATGTGCCTCAAATCTTTCAGAAAATTGTCATGATTTAGAAAACTTTTTTTTTAATTTCGACGTCAGGCCTGAATGGGTTAAGTACTAAGTCTAGGACTAGGTAATATAAATATTTAACCAATGAAAAGTATTAAGCAGCAGCTATTGCTTTTATCAACAAATGCTTGTGACGTTGGTAAGCAGCATGGTGACAAGCTAATGTAGTGACAGGTCCACGGCCCACTGGTACATGTCCTGCAGGTCCACGGCCCACTGGTACATGTCCCGTACATGTCCTGCAGGTCCACGGCCCACTGGTACATGTCCCGTACATGTCCCCCAGGTCCACGGCCCACTGGTACATGTCCCGTACATGTCCCCCAGGTCCACGGCCCACTGGTACATGTCCCGTACATGTCCCCCAGGTCCACGGCCCGATCGTTGGCAAGTTGGCAACTGATCATGACCTACTCCATCCCTTCAGTGTGCCCTGAAGACGAGCACTGCTGTTTTGAAAAATCATTTCTGGCCAAATGAGGGAATGCCTCCTTGCCCCACCCTCTGGACAGAATTGCCTGGAAAGGATGGCATCACAAATTAGGCTACCTGAACATTTATGGAGTGATAGTTTTTACCGTTTTAACTTTTAAACATTAATGGAAGGTGGCTACTGGCTATTCTTATATTATTGATAGGATACGACAGGAAGCACGCACATCTCCAGAAATTCTACAGGTGCTGGTCAAAAATACGTACAATAAAAATGGAAGGGATGTCCGCACACTGAGTTGTAGCTCCCAGGAAAATTCTTTATTGTTACAACGTTTCGACCTATGTGAGTCTTCGTCAGGTATGATTCATACCTGACGAAGACCCACAGAGGTCGAAACGTAACAATAAAGAATTTTCCTGGGAGCTACAACTCAGTGTGCGGACATCCCTTCCATTTTTATTCTTATATTATTGACACCAGTATCATGACTTCACTGCAGTGAGGTTTATACTCAGAGGATAGACTCCAGGGTGGTTTTGGGCCCCTGCCCTTTACCCTCAGACTTGGGTGCCCTCTTGGCTGGTGTTTATATTATGATACATAATTTTAATTTACACCCGGCTCTTGACTTGTCAAGAATGTATGAAGTCCTACCTTCTTAATGAGGCGTGTGTGTGTGTGTGTGTGTGTGTGTGTGTGTGTGTGTGTGTGTGTGTGTGTGTGTGTGTGTGTGTGTGTGTGTGTGTGTGTGTGTGTGTGTGTGTGTGTGTGTGTGTGTGTGTGTGTGTGTGTGTGTGTGTGTGTGTGTGTGTGTGTGTGTGTGTGTGTGTGTGTGTGTGTGTGTGTGTGTGTGTGTGTGTGTGTGTGTCCACCCAGTGTTGATTTTGTCGAGCTATTTTCAGCATGCAACCATGTGTAAAATCAAGCATTAAGAGGCCCACCAAAATATTTTTTTGTCGACAAAATCAACTGCAGGTTTAGTTGATTAAAACTGTATATTTAGTCAACTAAAACTAGACTAAAACAAACATTTCAGGCGACTAAAATGACAAACAAAAAAAATGTGGAAAATCTAGCATATAATTCTCTTTGAAAATGACCTTAGAACACGGTCCTGGTAAGCACTGAAATCTCACAACATCTGTTGAAGGATGTTGACAACATTCTTCGGTGGGATTTCCAAACACAGATAAACGACTGAACACCATATTAGCATAGCTGACTGAATCACTTTCATGAAAAACATGGCAAAGAGGCTTTCTTCATGTCATAATGTATTATGTATATAGAACACCAGGGCGGGAATGGATGTACATGTGTGGGGGTTGCTCGCTGCTAGCCTCCATGCTTGTATTATATTGAAGTGTTCTACTATAAGCCTGCAGCCCACAGTCATTTTATTCACTTAGCCATTGTGTTGCCACTGGGCCAAGTGTTCATGTATCATTTTGAATTATGGAATATTTCCTGTTTATATTATAACAAGCATCCACATCCTTTCATAGCCTATCTCTGATCTGATGTGGCAATTGTGCATTCCGATATTTTGTGATATGAATTGCACAATATGCTTCATTGCGTGCATCAACAACACCGCACACACTTTGCTGCGAAGGATTTTCTGGTGGCACAAGACTCAGACTCTGTATAAGAGTTGTTCTATTGTGATGAACTTCTGATGCACTGTATTAAGAGGGTTTGTTTATTTGCTGATATTTTGATCATTTGGGACTTAGTTAAAATCCAGTGGTTCCCTTTCTTATTCTGAATGCTTCTGAATACAGAGTAGAGGAGAGGGAATGTATAAAAGACAGAGAGAGATATTAACATTTGTGAAGATAATCCACTTTTGTAGTGGAAGATGTGCTCTTTCTTCATTTCATGGATTGTAGGTTATTTATTACCATGAGGGACCACCACTCACCAGGCAAACCAGGCATACTCAACATTTGTGAAGATAATCCACTTTTATAGTGGAAAATGTGCACTTTCTTTTCATTTCATGGATTGTATCCAAGGTTGATTATTAGAAGTTTAGTTGACAGCTATTGACTATAATCCGTAGCAGAATACACATCTCCTGTCAGATTAATTGAAAACAGTGATTGTTGCCTGTTGGTAGGGGCTTAGAAGAAAGTGTTGCAGACAAATCACAGTTTAAGACCAAATCAATAAAGCCCACTGAGCCAAATTAGGCAGAAACACCCTCAGCGCAGTTAATGACAAATCCTGCAGAGTGTGGATATAGAGCAGGTCAATACCTCAAACAAGGTAGATACAATGATGCGCGGCTCACACAGAACCATTACAGCGAAATGTACCTGAGAGCCAATCTCCCTGAAGTGGTGGAGAGGAGTAGAGATGCAGTGAGCATGTAAATGTACTGCAGATGCATGCTGGGTATGAGTGGGTAAAGTTCTAACAAGAGGGTGTAATATCTATTTCGCTTCACCAAAAGGACTCGGGCTGCATAGGTTTGACAAGGTTTCATCTCTTGTCCTACAGAATACAGATAACTACACATACTCTCAGATAGATAGGTAGGTAGGCAGACAATTATATAGGAGTTGAGGGAGATAGTAGTCTTTTTGTAGCAAAGGACAGTATCCATTGTACTCTAGAGTACATTCAAAATCAGTGTTTTTTTTCTGTGCCAGGGATATGCAAGGTGGAGCCTGAGCCCCAGACAGACAGTCCTGACGTGATCTATGATGATGTACCCGGTGAGGACCCACTCTCCCCTGAGGAAGGTCAGTCCAAGTGGTGTGTGTGTGTGTGTGTGTGTGTGTGTGTGTGTGTGTGTGTGTGTGTGTGTGTGTGTGCGTGTGCGTGCGCACATGAGTTTGTGTGTGCGCACATGAGTGTGAGTGTGTGTGTGTGTGTGTGTGTGTGTGCGAGCACATGAGTGTCTGTGTGTGTGTGTGTGTTTGTGTGTGCACATGAGTGTGTGTGTGCGCACGCGCACATGAGTGTGTGTGTGTGCACGTGCACATGAGTGTGTGTGTGCACGCGCACATGAGTGTGTGTGTGCACGCGCACATGAGTGTGTGTGTGCACGCGCACATGAGTGTGTGTGTTCAAAGAAGCAGCATGGTGCATATAGGTGCCTGGTCTGCACTGGAAACCGCTTACAAAACATTTCTCTTTGAGTGGTTGGATCAGCATTAATTGTGCTGATTCGTTCATTATCAATCTATCAGAGATAAGAGCCCTTTTTTCCAAGTCGGATCAATTGGATATTTCACAAGGGCAGAAAGACCATTTGTGTAACTTATGTGCATTAGTCTGTCATCGATCCTCCATTTGACAAAGAATCTCAGTGTGATCTCAAACATCGTCTACTTTTGTAGTGGATTTCTGAAGGTATTGTTTCATGTTAGATGGATATTCTACTTAAAGTGACAGTGCTTCCTGGAAGTGTATGTGCTGCTTATGTTTGTGCTTGTGTGTCTTGTTGAGGTGCCATTGAGCAAGTTGCTGAATCGAGTATCGAGTATCAGTTACAGCTACTAAATGTGTCTGTGCGTATGTGTGGCGTGTGCATGCGTTTGCATGTGATTGTGAACACTGTATATCTGTGTGTTTTAGTTGACATGATCTATGAAGATGTTCAGCGAGATGTTGGCCATTTGGAGGCAGACAACGGCTGGAGTTCCAGTGAATTTGAGAGCTATGATGACCAGTCTGATACGGAGAGCAAACTACCAACACGCAGCAAGGTGTGTGGGCGTGCATGTGTGTATGGGAGGGTGTGTACACGTCAATGCTCGTGTCTGTCTGTCTGTCCCCCTCTGTCTTACAAGATGAGAAATATATACTGTAAGAGCCTCTCTTTGGCCAGACACATAACATGGATTCACTCATGCCTCCTTACCGGGGAGGTAGGGTGAGTGAATCCACGTTATCAGTCTGGCCAAAGCCAGGCTATTAAGAGCCATCTAGTACACTGTCTTTGCAAGTAAACAACAAGCATTTCTGTTTGAAATGCCTAAGAAACACTCTTCTTTGCTCGGCCAGAGACACTGTTCTTCAGCTATGTGGCGTGACTGTGGTGTCTTGATCCTCCACATGATGGCACTGTGCTCACATTCACGTCATGCCACTATTTGACACCTGCAGCATTCACTGTGCATGTCATTGTAGCCACAGGGACAGTTTGAAATAGTCAAGGTAATAATGAGAATATCATATTGTGCTGAGTTGTGTGATTATTAATGCACAAATTCCCAACACCTATACCTTTACATATATTTACATATTGACAGTGTGTGCATGAATATCACTCCATTGAATCTTAAAATATCCTGATTTAAATCAATGTTTTCAGAATAGGGGGGAAAAGTGCTTGTTGCAGGACAGAAATGAGATAGGCATTCCAGAGGTGTAATTACAGGGAGGTGCTGTATGAAACTCTCTCTCAGCTCTCCTGAATACCTGTCCCAAGCCAATGAACACAAAAGGAAGGTTTTGAGTACACTTACAGGAAGACACTTTTAATTATATCGCCAATGCTTTTTAGCCAACACAGCCTTCATGAGAAACACAGTGACTGTCTGAATTTTGCCTTTTCATTCGGTTCACTACTTAACGCAAGCAAGCCTTGGCAGATTTTTATTTATTGATTTATTTTGCGACAGATTAGCTTCCCTTCATGTCTGTCCCATGCTGCCTGCCTTCCCCTCCTCCACAAATCAGTGGCTGTTAGTCTCAGCCAGCCATTCATTAGCCCTTTTGACCAAAGCATTGCTTTAAAGCTTTCACTCTTAGAGCTGGTGATTAATCCCTGGTGTTGCTTTGCTTGTTTTTGCCTTGATCACTTCTACCATTTCCCTTGTCTGTCTGTGGTCTTCCTCCGCCCTCGGTCTTCCTTCCTTCCTTCTGTCCTTCCCCCTGTGGCTTACTTAACGTGCCCCACACCCCTTCATCCCGCCACGCCACAACCATTCACCCGTCCACCGCTCCTCCTCCCCCCCCCCCCGTACGTCACCTGTAGCTCCCCCCTGAGGTGCGTCGGCTGAGGGAGCGTTGTGCCAGGACCAAACGAGATCTGGCCATGAGGCTGGCCGGCAAGCACAACGGTGACACCAAGGTACCTCACTGGCTGTTCAACAACGGCAGTTCTACCACAGTGTTTTCAAATTCAGAAGCCAAAAGCCAGAATATAGGAATAGGAACTACTATTTGTACTACTACTATGTACTGCATGTTCACTGCTCTAATGCTGTTGCTTTCATCAACCCCAAGATAATAATGAGAATACATATTATATATTTTTTTATTATTTGCTCTCTTTTCTGCTGCTGGAATATACAGTACATGGGATGGTCTGGAAAAAAATAATTACTAGAGAGAGTTTTTTGTAACCGTGGCAGTGCACCAATGTCATCTTACGTAGAACTAATACAGCCAATACAACGCATGTGCAATTGTGCATGAAGTAGCCTGAATGCTTACATACATCATCCAAATACAATTTATTATCGCCTCCTTCTTCATGTTTGTCAGCCATTCTATGGATGTGTGGTACGAGGACAGGTTTACGGGACACATTACTTTAAGTATTCTGCCTGTTGAACGGCAAGTCGCTCCCAATTAATGACCTAGTTTCCTGAAGTGGCATCACTTAAAAATACTAGCACCATGAGTGTATTCTGGGGTCTGTGGAGTCTGGTTGCAGGGTCTCTGTGATGCTCAGGGCGGGGTGCCTTGTGGTCAACTGTACTCTCCCCACATTGAGCAATGCTGCATGTTTCTGAATCACTGTTTCATTATCCGGAACACTGTAGGCTTGAGGCTCTTAACTCTTAGGCAAGCTTCTTCCTTGGGAAATGACAGCCCACCTCGCTCCTCTCAACCAGGTTCAGCAATTAATGAAGGCAGCCAAGAGTGGAACTAAGGATGGAATTGAGAAGACCAAAATAGCCGTCATGCGCCGGGTCTCTTTCCTCCACAAGAAAGACCAAACGGGTAAGCCTGTGAAAGTTTTCCAAGCATTTTCTATATTTAACTAACTTATGCCAGCTAGCCCTCGTGCATTGAAGGTCATCATTTATTTAGCGATGCAGATTGTGTATGAGAAGTGTGAGTTGCTTAAAATGTCTTGTGAACTCGATATGAACTCATTCTTTGAGCTGCTTGTGTACGATGTTTGCCAAACCAAAGTATTGTTTGAGCTGATGGAAGCTGATGGAAGATAAAGTCTCCCCATTTGCTTTTTCCAATCCCTGCATTACTAGAAAAACAAAACAAAGCGACAACAGCAGGAAAGAATAGCTCTAAATGAATAGATTTTCCCCCCAGAAAAAACAAACAAAAGACAAAACGATGCAAGGGTAAGTTAAGCTGCTTCACCCAGATTAAAGAGAGGCGTTGTGGTCATTATTTTTTTCTTTTTAAGAAGTTGTGTTCTCACGTGATACGATATAGCTCTCACACCCTTGGACAATGGAGTGAGATTAGCATCCATTGATAGTGTGTTGAGCAGCTCCACAAACCACAGATATCAATCCCCTCACGCCTAAAACTAAATCTCATAGCCATCACGACGAGGTAAAGAGGCCAGCGTAGCTAATTTTAGTGTTGGGTCAAGGGGGGGTGATGGGATGGGCTGAGACCCCCATGTTATCATTCCAAAGTCTTTAATTGGAACGAAGCATGCTTCTAGTATAGAGTGTTGTGGGTGAAGTAGAGATTTCTACGAGGGCCTTTGCAGACAAGTGAGTGTGTCAGAGGACGCCGGTTTTGCAGACTATCTGTGTTCACTTTGCTCAGAGAGTGTTTGTTTTCCTGTCTGTCTGTCTGTCGTTTTAGAGTATAGAACTCTATATACGTACTGTATACTGTACATATACAGAGGTGATAAACTTTGTGTCACTGTCACTATGTCTCCAGCTGCAGTGAGGGCTCTTAATGCTGCTTCTCTCCCAATCTCTTTCCTCACCTCCCTGTGTCTCTGTTTCTCTCCATCTGTGTATCTGTCTGTCTGTCTCTCTCTCTGTCGGTCGGTCGGTCGGTCGGTCGGTCGGTCTCTCTCTGTCTCTCTCTCTCTGTCTCTCTCTTTTGCAGAGGACCTGGATGATGATGCAGGGTACCTGGATGTGGCTCTATCAGATGTCAAGCACCCTCCACCACAGCTGTGCCCCATGCCAGAGGGGCTGAGCAGCCAACAGGTGCATGAGTTAGTTGTGGACCGGCCTCTTAACACCGGTATCTCACATTGTCTCACACTGTCTGCAAAAATAGAAGGTCAACAAGCACTACGTGTCACATGCAGAAAACACCAGTTTGTGGTCAGGAGGTGCACGCACATCCCAGGCTAATTCAACGGGTGCTTGAACAAAAATAACAAACTGCAAAAGAAAGAATAAGTCTGTACATGTTTGTGAAAGCTCCCCAAAAAGTGTATTTACCAAGGCGGAAAAAAACGTTCCGGCCTCTGTGGCATTCGTCAGGTATACCTGATGAAGCACATTTATAAAAAACACAATGTGTAAATTAAGTGTGCTGGCCATACTTTTGCTTCATTACACAGAGGAATGAAGAAAAGTTTGTATCTATTTGTTCTATGCAGCATTAAAACAAAAATGCAGGAGAAATGCATGAAGGGGCACTAATCGTAATTATAATGAGAACACAATGGAAAGTGTAATAATAATCCATGTTCAAAACCTCACTCTGTGAACCCCCACTGCAAATAATAATCATATTTTTTATAATGTACTATAAAAAAAGATTATACTTTGACGTGGTTATGATGTACAGGTATATGCTGCACAGATCGTTATAATAATAATGTTATCTTGATGGCTCACTTAAGCAATATTACACGAGAGGGTGTGGTTTAACGTGATTATTGCCACGACAGTTATGCTGTCAGGAACGAGATGTACAGTAGTCGAGTTCTGCAACCATCACTGAAGTGGCAATAATCACGTTAAACCACACCCTCGAGTTACCCTTAAAACTAAGAAAATCGCTGAAAAGATATATATTTTTAATGACAGATGTAGTCACTACGACCACAAATGTCCCAAGAAACTAGCTAGCCTAGCCACCGAGTTTGCTAGTGCTCTGGGAGAACAGAGCAGCTGAATTATTTGTTTTGATTAGGTGGTGAATGGTGCTGGTTTAATGTAGTATCTGCACTTCGTGCATTTGCATGAAGAGACAGTTTATATAAGACTCCAGCATGTCAAATCTATGCTCTAGGGCCTAGGCTATTATGTGCATGTGTACTCAAATGGATGCATTTGCTCTCTACCATCTCCGTCTTTTCTTTTCTTTTCACATCTCTAGGTACTCTATAGGTAATGCTGTCTGGAGATTATTGAATCTTACAAAAAAAACCAAACAGCTCCTTTCATGTCAATGGGTAAAACATCAACCATATTAAGCTCTGGAACAACGGGAGCCTCCTTCATAGCGACCTACCCCGCTTCAACTCCTTTACCTCCCTGTGACAAACACATGATTATAGTGCCATCCATCAACCTGTTCTCTGCTTAGCTGAAATCACACCGCAGCCGCAGCGCCTCAAACACCCCCCTCCCCCCCTCGCCATCATGTCCTCTTAAGGTGCCTGAATTATCCTGACAGGTCCTTGCCTGTGTCTTCCCCCAGGTTGTCAGACGCCATATCCTGGGCTCCATCATTCAGAGCGAACGCAGCTACCTGGAGTCTCTCAGGAGGATCCTGCAGGTGAGAAGGCCCCCCGCCACCACGACCAGAGCCCAAACCAGTACACCCCCCCCCCCCCTCTCTGCCATGTGCAATACCTTCACCACGTAGGCGTCGCAAGCTAAAAGAGTTAAATTACCCGGGTGTCTTGGCGTAAATCATTTTAATGAAACAGCTTTGCGTGCTCCTGAGGTGTCGTGCAGATGCAGAGAGAGAGAGACAGAGAGAGAGAAAGAGAGACTGGCTCTTCACAGGATGGGGTTCGTCAGGCTTTCTCTTTAATCCCTTGTTTTTTTGGTATGTTATCTCCTCACGGAGAAAAGCAAAAAGAAACACCTGCTGAAATGGAAACAACAGCAATCACTGGAAGTATGTTTAGTGAAATCTCTTGCTGTCGAGACAGCAAGAGATTGGAGATAGACCTTTTGTTGTCGGATGACACAAAAGGTTTGATACGTTTCACATTTGCCCAATTTGAAATGGGTCTTGTTGTTATCCAGCAAGTCTGGCCAAGAGGTAAATAGTGACGCTCCATGTAAAATTAATATGAATGGCAAAAGGCCTCAAGCTTAAATAGACATTGAATTTCAGTTTCTGAAAATGCATTTTATGTTTAATAAAACGCTGGAGAGACATGGAGACTCCTGTTACTGAACAAACACTCTATACGCAGTGGTTCCCAAACTGTGGTGCGTGCACCCCTTGTGGTGCGCAAGCGCCTTCTAAGGGTTGCGCGACATGAAAAGGCTAATGGTGGTGCCATGGTTTTATTTTAAATGTATTAACATATTATGCCAGTATATGGCAAGGATATGCGGAATATAGCCTATGCTGCATATATTATGCCATATTCAGGTTCATATTATGTGCATATATGTGGATAAAAAGGAAATAAATCTCTATATAGCTTGTGCAATTTATATTTCCATGGGTTTGTCAGCTAGGTCGGGAGGTAACGGGGGGTGCGAGGCCAAAAAGGTTTGGGAACCGCTGCTCTATATCAATAGAGTATTGAGTACTATCACAATATAGAGCTTTTTAACCAAAGAAAATCACTTACACTACATTTAATTTGCCATGATGGATGTACAGTCCAGCTGAGACAGGCTTGAAAAATCCAATGATACAAAGTATAAAGTAGTATTTTATAAAGTATAAAATAAACACCTGTCCATCCCATTGTGTTTCAAATAGAGGTTATTTTCTGTTGGGCTTCATGTTCAGCTCGTACACAACAACATTATCTCCCTCGTCTCCAGAGACCGCTTTCTTTATTTCCAGTACATAAAGAATCTCGTCTCAGAAGGTCTATGCATAATTCCCTAGGGGGGCTGACGAGTCAATCAGTGGCCCCGCATCTAGCTGATGTTGCTTTAGCATCGTTACCTCCGCTGGGACTTGTCTTTAGTCATTATCGTTCTGCCATTCATTATTACATTTCAGACATTGTCGAGACTATGCCGGGTGTGTTCAGTAGACGGTAGACTAGTTCGCCGTGTATTCTGACTGCGTAGGGTAAATCCTTCTTGAGCTGAGTGTTCTTTCTGTCGGTCTGTTCTTTTCTTTTGTTTTTGCTGTCTGGAACAACTAATGAGATGGAGGATATACCGTCCACTCGCTGCAAACCGACACATACTACTAATGCCTGATGTGCATGCGTGTGCACACACACACACGCACGCGCGTTACCCACAACAAAATGCATGCATAAAGAACGTTGACACCTTAAAAAAAGAACTGCATTTTCTATCTCAATCTCATCAGGAGTACCACAGACCCTTGATGGAGGCTGATCCCAGAATCCTGAGCCCAAGGAAAATCAGGCCTATATTCTTCAGACTGTGGGAGATCACGCAGTGTCATTCCATGTTCCAGATTGCCCTGGCTTCACGTGTGGCTGAGTGGGACAGCAGCGAGAAAATTGGAGACTTATTTGTTGCTTCGGTTAGTGTGTGTGCATGTGTGTGCCTCATGTCTGTGTGAAATGAACATGAAAATTGGAGATTTATTTGTGCTTTGGTTACAGTATGTTTGCACGTGCATGTGTAGGTGTTTGTATTCTGCCTATGCCGGTGTACTGTATAAAATTCAATCAGGAACTTGTTTGCCGCAGGTAAAGGGGCTCATTTCTTCTTGGCACTTCTATCTAACATTAAAACAGCATCTCACCACTACCAGCATTATAACAAGGTACAGGTTTGAGACTGTGCAAACGGGAGTAGTTTACCCCAAACATGGAGTCAATTATAGCCGTGATGCATATCACCACCACCTCCAATGGGTTATTTTATACACATTTACAGATTTCTGGCAACAATATGGTGGTGTTATGTATGAGCTTTCAGTTAAGAGCTGAGACCCTCGGCCGTGTGCTCGTCCTTAAGGCCCGCTCTTTATTTGTCTATTAGACAGGCAACATTTTGACCCTCTCCCTCTCAGTCGGTCATTATAGTGTTGTTCCATTGATATTCACAGGTCGGGCCACCAAATGAGTCCTCGCTGAAAGCAAAGGGCCGGTGGAACTGTGATGGTGCTCCTCATCGATTTTTCCCTTTTCATGTGGCCATGCATTTGTCAGCCTCTGGGGCCAGCAGTAATGTTTGGTAATGGCCCTCACTGTGACAGTAGGGATATGGTGCTGCTGGCTCCCCGTGGAAGGTGAAGGGTTAATTCGGATTCGCCAATTTGTGATTATCTTATTTTCCCGATGTCTGGTACTGCTGCCAGCGGGTGCCCTGCGTGGATTTAATTGAAAGGAGAGAGAATGAATGTCTGTCCCGCTATAGGCAGGCCTCACAGATACATGCTGGCACACAGGCAGACATAGATACTGTACTGTACACACACACATACACAGTAAAGTCCTCAGTGTTAATCCATCCATTTGCAATCTGCGAAATTTGCAAGTGGTGCCCCCCAGAGGCACCACCTGACTGGCGAGTCAGTGTAGAAGGGAGTACAGTTGTAGCCTAATTCAGGTCCATTACGCTAAGAACAGAGGGTTTAAGTGGTCGGGTAAATGTAGAGGACAGATTTCACAAAATACCCCAAAGGAATGAGGACTAAATTATGAATTGTTCTTTGTTTCCTTCTAGTTTTCCAAGTCCATGGTGCTCGACGTCTACAGCGATTATGTGAACAACTTCACCAATGCCATGGCGCTCATTAAAAAGGCGTGCATGTCCAAGCCTGCCTTCTTGGAGTTCTTGAAGGTGAGATTCATTCAAGTATTTGGTGGATTGCTTTATCCCATCGCTTTTCTTCTTGTTTCATGTTTGAGCGACGCTAACCGCTCCAACATGTGACTGTGTAGAATTACTGTAGTCTATTAGTCTGCACGGTCACTGTGCTTACAGTCATGTGACGTAACATCATCATCATATACTTATATACTTGAGAAAGACCAATACCGGTCGAAACGTTGTGTGTCCTGCCTGCTGTGATTGTGAATAAATACTTGGAGCATTACAAAAGTGAGTTGCGAGCCCTTGCTTTTCTTCACATCATCATCATTCATCATCACCATGATAAATGGCACTGCTCACTTCACATGGGTGTGATTTTCCATGCATTTGGTTTTTCACATATTCTTCTAAAATCCTAAAAGTTTTCTGAAAAACCTGGAAGAAATGCAAAGGCCAATGTGAATGTGTGAATGTGTATTTGACCATTTAGAGAGATGGTGCAAAAGGGCACATGTGCAATCTATTCCACACCCAGTGTGTGTCCATCAACGGTTATAGTGGGTGTCCTTGAGCTGGACAATTAAACCCTACCTGCTGTCATTTGAAGTCGCTCTGGGTAAATGCCACGCCGCGACAATGACGGGCATCTTCATTCACTTTTATACATACGGTATAGCTGTGGTGTGCTTTTGTGAACTCCAGGAAAATATGCTTTATTCATTGTGGTTTTAACCCATTTAGGCCTGACCTCGAAGTTTAAAATCTTCTAAATCCTCCAGTTTTCTGAAATAAATATTTTCACGACTTTTCAAAAGCTAAACCATAACATAATGCTAACACCAAAAGGGTTCCCGCCCAAAATGGGTTAAAGCACATTATAGTACATAACAAATATTTATTTCTCCCTCCACAGTGCATCGCCCCCATCTATAAATGCACGAGATGCATCTGACAATTTACCATTACACTGAACCTGTCAACGTTGCACATATTTTATGCTTTTCCCCCCCTTTTTTTGTAATAAAGCACGATAATGCACACTTGCACAGTGCACCACTGCAATATAGCTTTCTGTGTACTGACCTGAACCTACACTTCCACGTGCTACACACACACGTGCAGGCATGGACGCACACACATGCACACAAACCGATTCCTTTGGCACACGTGCCCTGATATCACTAACTAGCTGTATGTGCCAAGACACACTCCTACACAACTTACTATCCACAGGGTATTCTATCTATCCTGCTCCTATCAAAGCAGGAGAAACTTTCATTCTGCTTTCTGTCAGGAGAAATATATAGTTTTCTTCCTCATTCTACTCGCCTCTTGACCTGACTCTCTCTCTCTTGCTCGCTCACTCTTTCCAACTCCCATCTTTAACTCTCTTTCAGAAGAAACAAGCATCCAGTGTTGACCGGATTACCCTGTATGGGTTAATGGTGAAGCCCATTCAGAGATTCCCTCAATTCATTCTCCTCCTGCAGGTATACATGCTGTGGTTTGTTTTTTAATTTTGTGTTCTCAAGGCTACTGTTATTAAACTGAAGCAAGCAAAATATGGGAAACTCAGTGTAGGGTCCAAAGTTCGGCAGCAATGTCCAAGTACCGAAAATGAAATCCTGGAACTTGATAATGGATAACAACTTGATAAATAAAGTCAGACCTTTATCATTTACAGGAGTGTTAGTTTGCAAGTTAGCTAACAAATTGCAAATACAATTTAAGCATTTAGCATTATGCTTTCATCTAGAGCCATTTTTGTTTGAAATCAGACTATTTCACATTAAATCTAGTCAAAACGACAGGATGCGAATAAGGAGGTAGCCGCATAACTCGTAGCTATGATGCAAAAAAAAGGTTTATTTTTTTATTAAAATACCAAAGTTTCAACAGAATAGTCTTCCTTAAGGATGACAAACTATATGATACCAGGTACACATCAAACATAGCATCGGTCTAAACAACATGCTATGTTTAATTCTTTTTTGAGGGGTGCTAGCCCCTGCTATGCACAGCTTTGTGTGTTTGTGTGTAGGAGCACGCAATGTGATGTATGATGATGTATAAGAACGCCCCGCAATTCACACAAGTGTGATTTTTGTTTTTTCTAAATTTACAGTAGGCAATTATTACCCTCTTTGTCTACCTTACTGGCTCACCTGCAAGTAAGGATTGCTTCCAACCTACAATGCCTTGCTGAGAGGCGATGACAAAGACCCTCCTCGGTGCTGGGTCACTTCACTTGTCCATTATGTCCAACAGCGGTGGGGCTGGACCATTCACTAATCGATGCACGTACAGTGGTGTGCTGTGTGCTGTCCTTGGTTTGTCTACTGTATTGTGACTTTCTTTATTGTGTCCTTCAGAATAAGCCTGTTTTGTGGCATGCTTGACTAAATAACTGTCAGTTTTTTGCCTATGATAATTAATCAGCTATTATTAATTTGTTTTTTCAAGTGCCCCTTGAGATAGTTTCAGCCCTGGGCCTCTGACAGTCTAGCTATGCCAATATTGTAAGGGCTTCAGGGAGCATGTTAGTGTGTAACAGCCACAAATATAACCTTCCACAGTAGTCAGGCCTGGAGATATCCTTTAGCGAGGAACGTTCTGATCCTTCGGATGTTGTTTGTAAAATAAGTGTAAGCCTACAGGATCAAGTGATCGCTGCAATTTGGAAAGATTTCTGCAGGGGCAGGGCTTTTCAGGGAAGAACATCGCGGTTGTTTTCTGCAATCTGCGTTGAGCTTATGGGAAGACATCCTCTGTGAGATGTCAGTCAGGCATGCAGCGATGCAGACTTTACCATGTGTGCCAGAGGGAAGGAAAGCGCAAAATAGTTGTTATCAACAACAGTGATAGGAGGGCTTGGTGCAAAGTAAAAAGGTAGCGGGCGGGGGGCAACTAGAGCCTAAAAGATCAGACACAGTGAGAGATGAGATGTAGAAAGTAGCCATCTCAGGCTACTTTTTAGCTCGAGATGTGAAATGAGAATTTGAAGTCTCCCCGGGACCCAAACTAGCAAAAATATCACATCTACGAGCTTGCAATCTATCACATCGCCTTCGTCTTTTCCCCCTCGCATATGAAATTCTTGTTTTCTCGCTCCTTTGCTCCTTTTATTTTCAATAATCATTTGAAATAACTTGTATTAACGGTAATTGTAGGACATGAAAATCGCAAATGGGTCCCGAGTCCCGACCCAGTAGTTATTTGGAAATACTGAGCTAGAGGGTACCTTTCCAAGAAACCTTGTACACAAGTTCCAACCAGTCAGGCAGGAGGAGAACCACTTCAATGCTGTCCCATCGATCCCACAGTCATGGTCATATAATTGTGTTGGTCGTTCGTGGTATAGCCTAGTTGTTATTTATTTTGCTGCAACAGTCTGTCTCACACTCTCACACACACACACACACACACACACACACACACACACACACACAATGGACTTGACTCTTCAGTTCTGTGCAAAGGCTTAGATTTGAACTCTATTCGAACTTCCACCATAATTGCAGTAACTCAATTCATCCCCCAGAAGGCATCGATTATCCATGAATTCAAAAGTTATTAATGTGAATCAGGAATTTTCTCCGGGCCTTAAACTCCTAATAGGAAGTGTACTGTGTCATACATTAATGGGAAATAAATGCTCAAACTACAGAGGCAATCGCAGGAGCCTTCAATAAAAAGGTTTGCTCAGAGTCTTTTCTACTCTTCTTAGGTGTCAGATACAACACATGCCAACGACTTACTGTAAGACAATCACAGGATACGTACCGTAGGTAAATCAATGTACAGTAATGTACCATAATGTCTGTGATTGACAACTTCTAAAGAGGCTTGATGCTACACTACGTGATCCAGGGCTGGAGAACGCAAATACTTTTGTTTATTGGGGTTACGAGCTCCTAATAGAGAGAACAGCCAATCCAGCTTTTTCTTTTTGGTTCTTCTTTTGTAAAGCACTTTCTAACTTTTTAAGTGAATTCTAAATAATAATAATAATACCCTGATGAAGAACTATTATGTCAACGTGCGTTGGTCATGCTAAAAACAAACACTGACACTTATTCATTGAAGACAATGTGTTTATCATCTTTCATAAATGAATTGCACAGTACAGCACAGTTCAAAGCAAAACCATAGAGAACAATGAATGCTATCAGACAGAAAACAAGGGTGGTGATTATTACACAAGGGAAAATATAGACATATAGCAGGCTCTCTCTGTATGTAAAAAATATCACGTCTGTTTGGTTTGTTTGTTTGTTTTAGGACATGTTGAAGAACACCCCGAAGTGCCATGTGGATCGCCTGCCTCTGCAGTTGGCTCTCACTGAGCTGGAGATGCTGGCGGAGAAATTGAACGAGCAGAAACGGGTGGCAGACCAGATTGCGGAGACCCAGCAGCTAGCGCGCAGTGTCAGCGACCGACTGCTTAGTAAGGTGACTGCCGCACCCCTGCATATGTATTGAGCACACGCACGCACACACTCACACAGACACACACACACACACACACACACACACACACACACACGTGTGAGTCCCAAACTCTGAGCCACTTGCCTCTTTTCAATGTTGGCCAAACATCTACCTATTATACGTGCATATAGCCATCACTTGTATCACTCTCCCACACATTGATTTAGGAAAGCATTTCTCCCTTCCTTTTATTTCGTGGAAAGCTATCTACAAGAAACGATGCCCATTAATGGTTCCTGAGCTATGCCTAAATGCAGTGGCAGAGGCATTCCCCCCTCCATTACCACTTTAAAATTGTAATCCTGCCGCAGCAAATCTGAACAAATGCTCCCCTGAATAAGACGAATTAGTGGGTAAATGAGACATTTAATTGGAAACCGTGAGAGATCAGTCCTTCCAGTCTCTCTCTCTCTTTTTCTCTCTCTCCTCTATCTCTCTATCTCTCTACCCACCCACAAACACCACAAAAAGCTGAAAAAAGCACCTGCCTCTCAGTGTGTCCCCTATCTCCATCACACTTCTCTCTCTCTCTCTCTCTCTCTCTCTCTCTCTCTCTCTCTCTCTCTCTCTCTCTCTATCTCTCTCTCTCATTTTTCTCGTTTTATTTCACTCTATCAGCCCTTGCTTTCCAGGACCGTGAGAGATGAGCTGATTGGGCCAATCTCCACAGCTCCGTACAGAATTCCATTTGCAGCAGTGAGACTGCAGAATTTCAATAGGAAAGCAGTCTCTGCTATTGCCCCCATAACCGTCCTATGAAATATTCATTCTTTGTCTCAAAGTATCTTAAGTCACCTGAATGGGGCAGATAACAATGTGACACAGACGCACGCATGCACACATGCACACATGCACACACGCGCACACTAGAGTAAAGTGCAGTGCACTCCGTGAATGACACATGCCCACCTCTCAAATCCACAATCCTGTTACACTAATGAGTCGTCCTCAGCGCTGCCTGAGCCACAGCCAGAAGTGCTTGCAGACAGTTCACGGACAGGGCTTCCAGTTCCTATTCAGTGAGATCTGGTCAGATGTGTTGGTGTCTGCACAGGCCGTAGAATGTATGCGAGAAGTAAAATTTCTCTTCCAAAACACAGGTGAATATTCTTCCAAAGAAACACAGACACATCAAAACGATGATCAAATTGGTCTCTGCGATGCGAGTCGCCTGTCTGGATTTCCCTAGATGTCTGTGACTTTAGCTACACTGAACATTTTTGATGAATCTGGCTTTGGAGATCGTTGTACAATGCATAAAATCAATTTAGGCAGATACAAAGCAGACCGAAACCAAAGTGATAAAAGGGACTTTCTGTTATTTCTTCTCCCCGAACATAATGGGTAATTGGAACCTCTGCCAACATGCGGTAACTTGGGTTGCATCTGTTATTGGAGTCTTTGTGCAGCCTGTGTGTTGGTGTGTGTTCATGACGTATTCATTTGATGGAGGGAGAGGTAGATCAGAAGGGCGATCCAAAATCAGTGTCGGAAACAGCCCTGTTCAGCTGAAGGTCCTATTCACTCTCCTATTCTGGAAAGCAAAGTTAATGGTTGATGGACACACATCTCTGTGTGTGTGTGTGTGTGTGTGTGTGTGTGTGTGTGTGTGTGTGTGCGCGGGTCTGCACATACGTGCATGTAACACGTTTGTCAAATGACCTTCACCGCCCTGGATGTGCTGCAAATCCCCAGTGAGACAGCCACTCCGCCGGGCCCCAACTCTGTCCTCTTGTGTCCTCCAGCCACTGGACTCTGGAGGATTGGCCCCTTTGTGATGTCTGTCATCCTCGGGCTCTGATCTGATTGCTGTGTCCCTTTTTAGCAACTGAGCTCGGAGCAGGGGTCACTGGTGCTTTGTGAGACGCTGATTGAGACGGTGTATGGTGAGCGAGGCCAAGTCCTGAAGTCCAAGGAGAGAAAGGTCTTCCTCTTTGACGATGTGCTCATCTGTGCCAACATAAATGTCAAGTGAGTCCCGCCGGTGCGGCGGTGTATATAACAAGCTAACACAGCTGAAGCTATCCCCTTAAAGCTCTTAAAATTGGTTTTGATAATGCTACAATAACGTGAGGTTTCAGCGTGGAGCCTTCTACTGTTTTGCTATGCAGGCTGCATACGGATCATTACTAGGCTCTACTGTAACATGCAGAATCGCCACAAGGCCCTGACATGAAGTTCTGGGTTTTGCCAAACATCATAGCAATGAGAAATCGCTACTTGCGAGTTTGGGGCACTATCGGGCGGTTGCAGAAGTTGTGTCAGCTTTATACAAACGGTAGAAACATGAGTCCTAGATTACTGACACAGAATATATTCCTGGTTCCTTTCCAATTCATCCTCTGTGACAGTGTCTTTCATCTTTCTACCAGAGAAGGTATGAGAGATTTTCTTGTTTTCTACTTTGCAAAGCTCCTGTCGAGGACTGTCGCCCAAAGCTCTACTTTAATCATCACTCCCATGTCTTGAGTCCAAAACTTGAGTGTTCCAAATTTGACTTTGTCTGCCCTCTGTGATTTGACAAAACCGATCACAATTGCGTGTCTGATTACAGGAATACATGAATAGCAATGAACTGCTCATATCCGCTGTTACAAATTGGTGATGCACTGTACATGGCTCATCTAATTCTAATTCCTGCTCCTCAAAAGCTTTCCTGGTGACATTTCAAAGAATTTCACAGTTTCTCCACCTATTGGGAGTGCATGGACTATCTGTTTGCAGGAGATAGTTTGTGAGCGTATTTGATTTCCTATACCTCCTACCTCCCCCTTAGTATTATTTCCATTTACTAATTACTACTCTTACATTTTCAGTCAATGAATGCCTTAAAACAATTTGCTGTTGACTGTTGATGTTTGATAGATAGAATGAAATGACATAGAATGAAATGACAAAAGAGCAAAGTATCACTAAAAAACAAGTACAAATATATATTTAAAATTTATTTTTTGTAGTAAGAATGAATGGACAGCAAATTTTCAGTCAGACAGTGCTTGTTGTTAGATGGTTGACCACTGCTTTTGTCCACCTGTCTGTCCACCAGGGGGCCCCCTGACATCAGCAGCCTGGTCCCCATCGGCCCCAAATACACCATGAAGTGGAGCGCCCCCTTGCAGCAGGTGCAGGTAGTGGAGGTGGGACAGGAGGGCTCCCAGAGCAAGGACACACTCTACCAGCCGGGCGGGGGAGCCAAGAGGTCTGCTGGGGCTTCTGCTGCAGGTACTTCAGTGTTTATTCTCTAACCTTGTAGCTCAACACCCAAAACAGACATTAGGCGTTTTTTTCCCGCGACCCAAACTAGTGAAAATAGCAGATCTACAAGCTTACACCGCGCTGCTTGGGCCCTCATTGTAAGCTTGTAGATCTGCTATTTTCACTACTTTTTAGGTCGAGGGGGGGGATTGGAATTAATTACATTTATGGAATATGGTGATGCCACATACTGTACATCTCATCTTGCACTCATCTCATCATGTGTGTGTAAATACAGTGGCAGCGCTCCTCCATTCAGTCTTATGTTCCATGTGTGTAGATACAGTGGCAGCGCTCCTCCATTCCATTATTCCCTAGCAAAAATATCGACCTGGGTCACGTGCCGCCTAATGGCTCTAAAGACCTAACGCATGCAAGAAAACATACAGTTTATCCAGTACCACACGTGTCGTCTCTCCCTAGTCTTGTTAATCTCATTACTTGGACTGACTTCTGGTCCTTTCTGACTCAGCGAAGGCTAATCTGTTTCTGCTCTGCAGTGTCCCAGCTGAAGGCTGGGCTGTAGACACACAGCCGTGGCCGTCTGTCACTCTGATGGAGGGTGTGTTTGTGAAGAGAATAGTGATGACAGGCACTCGCTCTCACCTGCCTGGGGCTGTTTTATCTTATTGGGGGAAAATGGACTCTGTGTGTGTGTGTGTGTGTGTGTGTGTGTGTGTGTGTGTGTGAGTGTGTGTGTGTGTGTGTGTGTGTACTGTGTGTGTGTGTGTGTACTGTGTGTGCGTGTGTGTGTGTGTGTGTGAGATTGTAGAGGTGGTGGAGAGGCCTGCGTGCTGAATCATACCCCAACAGTCTCATTTCACTGTCTGATAGACCACAAACACATCTAGAGCGGAGTCATCAATCTGCAGAGATTATTCCCATCCTTGACGGCTCCCCAATTAGAGAGCCAAGCCAGCACGAACTAGATAGGGATCAGGTGGTTGAAACACTACTTCTTATCCCATCCCTCATAAAACTCCCATGTATACAGACCTTGATGAGATTCCCCCCTGATAAACGTGCCAGGGTGGGGCGCTTCTGCAGAGCTACACGCATCATGCAATGTGAGCAGCTACTGTCTGAGGGAAGAGTGCTTGGGCTCTCAGTGGATTAAGTTATCTCCCTCATTGCCATAGCCTCATTATACTTGGTTGCACACAGGTGAAAACTACAAGCACAGCGTGTTGTGAGCTTGTACTGTAGAATGACTATTTTCGGTGCGCAACACTGCACACAACAATGGCCCAACACGCCTTTATCATTCATTAGTACTACTGGTACTCACTCACGACTTGGCTGTGGTGGCGCTGGTGGGTATGGAAGGATCATTCCAGGTGCTTCTTCTATTCTGTCACTCGCATTGAACCTTATAGTTGTTTGGCACAACGTGCCTTGGGGTGCCTGGTCTTTAATTTTTGAGGGGTGTTAGCTCCTCCTATGCCCAGCTTTGTGTGTTTGTGTGTACCACATTTGAGATGATTTGATTGGCTGAGCACGGAATGTGATGCATCATGATGTATGACGATAAGAGGGCCCCTCACTTCACACAGGTGTGACTTTTGTACTTTCTGTCTCTTTTTTTCCCCTATGGTTTTGACATGAGAGTAGAGCAGTCACCTTAATCACGCCTGGCCACAAGCCTCCCCGAGCATCTGCGGCGGGGCTGTTCCTCAGTTGTCTGCCCAGACATGCTGTCCTCCTCTATTTATAGTCTCAGCCTCTGTGATGTCATTCGGCGGGGCGTCCTGCCTAAAGAAGTCCAACGTTCCCTCGGCTTGGTTCAAAATGGACTCATTTTTCATTCCTGCAGGCCCTGGTGCCCTCCGTTATATCGACGAAGACCCTTTTCCTTTGGGACATGCAGGTCTCGACTCTCTACGCTCCTCTCTCTCTCTCTCTCTCTCTCTCTCTCTCTCTCTGTCTCTCTCTCTCGCTCTCTCTCTCTGGTTGTCTCAGTCAGTCCCTCTATCGGTCTATCCTGTAGTGTAGACAATGAACTCAACCACAGTTCTTGTGGTCAAATATATATATATATATATAAGTGAAACGAAGCACTGCATTCTTTTTTTATATATATATTTTTGGGGCTTTTCTGCCATTAATGATGGGATATAGTGGAGAGGGAGAGAGAGACTGCAGGGAATGACACACAGCAAAGGTTGTTGGATCGGGACTGGAAGTCTCGAACCCAGGCATTCGCCAATGTGTGGTATGCGCTTGGACTGCTAATATGTTTTCTCATGCCAATAAAGCCCTTTGAATTGAATTGAATTGCTAGGCCAGCAGGCACTGCATTCTTGCTGAAAAATAAAAATAGTAGTATTCAAAAGGGCATATTGCATATTACAAAAACATTTATACTGAATATAGCATATCTGCAAGCTCACAATGTGCCACGGTGTGAGCTTGTGAACATGCCTTAAGAAGTGGTTCATTCATAATGTACTTTCTATAATGTAGTGGAGTCAAAAGTATGATATTTGTATTTGAAATGTTTCCCAACATGCATTTCAGACACCACCAAAGCATTTCTGGAGTACAGTACTAGAGTAAATGTAGTTCTTTACTGTCCACCGGTGCCTATAGAGACCATTGAACTGTAGGTAGTGACAGAGAAGGCCCCAGCATGTTTCTCTGCCTACTTGCAAGCTGTCTGGGTCGATGCCACATCCCTTTAGTTTTGCGCACACACTGCCCTAACTCCACTCTTTCCAATCATTGTATTGGACAGCATTGGACAGTGGAAGACTGTGAGTCCTCTCCTCTGGGCATGGTCTCAGGTGAAAGTGTGCAACTGTATAACCAGATGTATACTTCGTTATACCACTGTTTTAGAAATGGCTCCGATAGCCAATCTACAACCTCACAATGTGTAATGTGAGCTTGTAGATCGCCTATTTTCATCATTCGATGAATTATGAATTCAGCAATAAGCATATGAAAGTGAAGCTGTGCTCGGTTAGCTTGCCAGAATTAATAATTTATGTTCAGGTTTTGACTTGTAGTTACGAACAAACAGAACAGGGGTGTTTACTGCTTAACATGGATTCAGAAGAAAGGAGCTTCCTCTCAGTTGTATTTTGGTAGAACATCACAGAACAGTTGCTACAGGTTTGAAGGCTGACACATTTTTTCTTACTTTTTTACAAACTTTTCTTTATACCGTTGCTGGCACCCTAGCAAGGTATTAGATTGCTTTTTTATAAAGAGAAAGTAAAAGCAAGGACATCTGCGATCCGGGAAGCTGCAGGGTCCCTCTGGGCTCAGCTTGCTTCCTCGCTAGCTATAGCATGCAAGCTAGCAACAGTGCATGCCCGGCGGTTGGTGCGAATAGCCGTGTCTGTGTGGAAAAAAGTGTGAAAGCCAATCCCTGCCTTACCAACGGGATTACGCTGGATTACAACTCAGCACATTCACCTCCGGGGCCACGTCCGGCAGCAAGACCCACACGACTCCCAGGAGGAGCTCAGGAAAACCTGAACAGCAGTCTAGTCAATCCCCCTCCCCATGGGGGAGAACGGGAACACAGTCATTGTTCTTGTAGCACACAACACAGCACGTCCCCCCCTTTATATCCAGATATCTCTACTATTGATTGTCTGGCACAGATGACAGATGTGTGTGGACGTCCGTGTCAGGGCTCCCATTAAACCTTCCCCAAAGGATAGAATGAAGCTCTTTAACAGGGATAACACGAGCCCACCTCCCTTTCTCGGTCTCTTTCTCTTTCCCACTTTCAGAGTTAGACTCTGCTTTCACTCTCTGTGTGCGTGCGCGTGTTTGGGGGGGTGCGCACACGCAGGTGTGTAGACAAACAACAGCAGGGCCATGCTTCATTAAGCCAGCCTACCGACGAGCTCCACCACGTACACTATAGTGTAGCCCACTTGATTACGTGGCCGCAGTGACAGCAGTGACGGAAGGCTTCAAGATGCTGTAGCTAAAATCTACCTGCAAGATGTAATTAGGCACTGTTGCTCACAAAGCTGCTGCCTGGGACAGACGTGGGCCGGGTGAAACCAAGGGGAAGGACAGGAGAGAGTGGCAAACAGGAGGAGACGACGCTATCGATTCCCGGTGGCGGGAGAGGGAGAGAGGCTGTGTGATGCTTTGAATCGATGCTGAATTTCACATTTAATGAGACACCTGCAGTGCTGTCCTTTTGTTTTGCCCAGCGAAAAAGGCGCCATAGCTCCGCATAACAGTTTCTCCATTCTGATTATTATTTTCTATTCTTTCGGCTCATGAATGCACTCTTTTGCAACTCAACAAGTAAATGGCGATCGATCCACCCCAGGCAGTGAACTGTCTTTATTGGTGGCGCCACCGGCAGTTTTACAGTTCCAGAAGTTTTGTTTTCTCCCAACTCCCAATAGGTCAAGTTAGTTCAGACACAGCAATTGTGCCTTTATGTTTTGTTCTCGTAAATATGTCATGCATATTTCATACTGTATGCATGAACAATGTGCATTTTTTCTGTGCATCTATTGATGTCCATACCTTATTTATTGCGTGAATGCAAATGCTCTGTCAGCAGGGCATTGCTGTAGTATACTGTAGATAACAAACAAACAGAAGCAGTAAACCTTCCCTCGATGCATAAGAAATACCTGGTGTGTGTGTGTGTGTGTGTGTGTGTGTGTGTGTGTGTGTGTGTGTGTGTGTGTGTGTGTGTGTGTGTGTGTGTGTGTGTGTGTGTGTGTGTGTGTACGTACTTTGTTACATCTTGTGTACAGGTACATAAGAGTAAAACAAATTTTAGTTTGGCTTCCTTCAGACAATGCAGCAGCATTATAAGTAAAAAAAAAACTGCATTGGCTGAGAGGAGCACGAGGCGAAGCTGCCGTACGTGGCACCATCTTGGTGCATAATTGTACATTGTAAATTGACGCTGCATGCCTTTTGGTCCTCTCCTCTCAGGTAAAGCTATCCTGGGGCCGCCACGGCTCTACCAGGAGCTGCAGGAGCTGCAGCATGACCTCTCCGTGGTGGAGGAGGTCACTCTTCTGGTGGGCACGCTGCAGGGGACCTACCAGGTACGTACACGTCACTCCTTCAACCTCAGTTTTCACTCCAGCCGACTCTGCTTACAGGCACATGATGTCGGAAAGGAAAATGAAAGAATCTTTATGTTCCAGTGTAGCCTGGGACCAGACCAATCTGCCATCATCTGGCCACGCAAGGCTATAGATCCAGTGTGTGCTATTATATTTAGTCACAGTTTCTGCCCGACATTGGTGATGCTGTCAGAAAATACATTTTTAGTTTGCCTTCCTAAACAAAATTTGCACACGGCAGATATGACAAATAACTCCAAAATACAAATACATTACTTGACATATACCAACATGACACAGTACATACACACCGTGACTGCTACATAACACCATCTAGGTCAAAAGTGCTTAAAGGAAGTCACCAAAGAGGCTCTTCTTCAAGACTGGCCACCTGTAGTGGCGAGGCTCTCTCCATCTTTTAAACACTTTTTGGGCGGGAACCCCTTTTGGTGTTAGCATTATGTTATGCTTTAGCTATTGAAAAATAGCAGATCTACAAGCTCATAGCACGCCACCGAGTGGCGCGCTACGAGCTTGTAGGTCTGCTATTTTTTTTTAATCGACAATCGAAGAACGACATAGAAACATAGCTTTTTCAGAAAACTGTCATGATGTAGAAGACATTTTTAGAAACTGATCTCAGGTCAAAATGGGTTAAACACTTTTTATAGCCTATAATGACATGACCAAAATAGGGCAATAGTTAAAGTGGCTAATGGTGCTGTCCTGTTTGCCTTACTTTTAACGAGCACAATGTCCTTAAGAGTTGCAATATTGGCTTTGCTCCAAAAGGCTGATTTTCACCCTCCACTTGGTTGTAATATAATTCTCCACAAAACAAACAGGGGAAATACGTTGGCTCAGTCAGGACATTGACTTTGAGAAATGTATTTGACTTGTTGGACTTCACTGTAATGGATATGGTAGTTTGAATGAACACAACATTTGAGGCAGGAAAGAAATGCGACCATTATGACTTGAAATAATGCCTTGCATTATTACTGTATTACAGGGTGGTTTATGTGAGCTTTCTACAGTTTCTACAGTTTTCATATCAGTACTGGTACCATATATAAAAATGTCAGTGCTTAGTACAGCATCTCTGCACCTGGATTGAGTATACAGTATATATGGTATGACAGTGAATACAATTATCATGCTTGTATCTGTGCCAAGGGAATGCCAGTGTTCCCAAGTTGTAACTCTTTGCAGTAACATTACTGTGTATGCATTTTTGCACTTGCCAACGTAAGTACATTACTGTACACTTATCCATAGGAAAATACAGTGTAACTAGAAAATACTGTTCCTGAAGAAACAGTGTTGGCACGAGTGTAGCGCTCTACTCCATCCATCCATCATGATGATGTATTGACGCACAGCTCCCTCCCTCTGTCTTCCTATTGGTTGACACATATGACGTTACAGACCAGAGCTCGGCAAACGGACCCAGGAATATCATTAAAGATTACGATATACAATAGTGGACTCGTTGCTTGAGACCACAATAAGGCCCTTAAAGAAGGGTGTTACAAAACATAATTTCTTTAAGATAAAAGTATGCGCCATGTTGTGGATTTCTGGTGCGTGACAACTCCCAACCAAGTATACTGTAAATCAGGCATTACTCTTTTGAGGTATAAGGACATTAAATGTGTATGTAATGTTACTTGCTGTGTATGTTTTTACTGTGTCGTAGAACCTGAACACCACTGTGGCCCAGGACTGGTGTCTCGCTCTCCAGAGGCTAATCCGCATCAAAGAAGACCAGATCCAGAGTGCCAACAAATGCCGCTTACGTCTTCAGGTACCTGGAAGGCCAGACAAGTGAGTAGTGGTCTCAGATATACCATCAGGGCACTACGTAAAATCATTAGCACATCTGTAACCACAACACCAGCTAAGGCATATGTAACCTTTTGTAGAGGTCCCACATTTTTAATACATTCTAGCTGAACGAAATGCTGTACCGTATCTCAATGACCCCGAGGCATTGTTAGTTAGCCAATTAAATACAAAAATCAATCCTTTGTCTCCTTTCAGAACATGTAGCCTCGGCATTGAAAGTTGAAGGTTGACATACTAAAGTTCCACTCTACTTTACTTTTCCAAACTATAATTCAGTTCCACGGTGTAACCTTGAAGAGAATTTTCTGAAGCAGGATATAAATGCAATAAGCGGAACTCCTTCTGTGGCTCCTGTTATATTCTGTACGTCGTCCTCTTAAGTTCATTGAATTTCAAAAGTTTCACAAATGAGGATCAGAGTGCATGTGTGCTATGCTGCAGAGTTAACTCCAGAGAACGGCTGGCTGATTAAATTGCCTCATCCATAACTCTGAAAACAACCCGTCACATAGGGCACTAAAAGATAATAGCTAGTGACAAACATTTTAATGTGCCTGCACAAGCCCATGTTACTGTGATGAAGGATGCCGATGGTGACTTCTTGATCCTTGGAATAGCATTCTAATTCATATTCCATCGCATGGTGAAAATAACTGATCTAGAAGCCAATATTGATTTTGACAGCAAGTTTTGGTTTAGTTTTAGATCTAGTCTTTTGTAGAAAATTTCATTTAGTTTTATTCATATTTTAGTCGATTAAATATGATACAATTTTAGTCGTCTAAATCCTCAGTTGATTTGTTCGAGTCTTGGTATTAGTCATCATACAGTAGCTTGGTTTTTATTTTGTTTTCGTCTGTGAAAAACAATTGTTGACGAACATTTTTTGTCATAGTTTTAGTCAACGAAATCAATACTGCTACAAGCTCACAGTTTTCTTGTGCGGGATACCGCCATACGACAAATTATTGTTTTTGACCCTTAGCAAACCTTGCCACAGAGCGAAAATAGAATATTCTGTGTGTGTCGTGAGCTGGTGTCTCACACAATTCCCTCCACGTAACACAGAAGATTAATTTATACTCGGTCTGAGTATAAATTATGCTTCAGATGGCATAAAGGACCAGCATCTGCAAAGGAGGTTATTCAGGGTGCAGGTCTACTTATCCCTCATGGATGATAAGTAACTTCTCAAGTTCTATTCACAGGCAGAAAATGTGCTTTTCTTTTTTTGTGCTCTGGTGGACATAGAGTGGAGTGATGGATAGGCAGGGGGTCAATGCAAAGTTACCTTGTATTGTGATGGATAGGCAGGGGGTCAATGCAAAGTTACCTTGTATTGTGATGGATAAGCAGGGGGTCAATGCAAAGTTACCTTGTATTGTCAAACTTAAGTGTGCGACTGAATGTATGTTATGTTGGTGAGCGTTAAGTCTCTCACAATTATCGCAATGAAATCGTTAAACACAATTATTTGTATGTACTATGTATTTGGTTAAAATGGGTGGGGTTTAAAAAAAGGCAAAAGCTTGCTCTGGTGCACTGGCCTAAAAGTGGGTCCTTAAAAACTGCTAAAACGTCTGAAATGTATGTATGTAGGTGGGTATGTATGTATGTGTGTAGTATTTTAAAAGGGGGGGCTTTTTAGTAAAAAGCCCAGCCCATAAAACCTTCCTATATTTAAAACAAATCCAAAATAAGGTTACCAGTGAAGGGCAAAATGCCTATTCACTGGGGACTATGCAAGGCAGAGGCGTCCACCCCCCTGAGTCCAAGTTAAGCTAGACCGCATACCTAAACCAATGTCCGAAATGTCTTCTAAAACCCAAGGGTAAAATGGATATAAAAATAGACAGTAATAAAACCACCTAAAACCATAAAGGAATAAAAGTTCACAGCAAGGCCTGGAAACCATTTATTGATGGGACAGATAAAAGAACAGAAAGAGATAAAAATCAACTTCTTTCATTAAGACCAGTGGGTGTTACAGTTAGTAATTTTTTAATCCATCTGTGCTCCATGAGTTTCCGCTGTCCACTGGTCCATCGGACTCCACATTCCAGACCTGAAATGATGAGGTTAGCGATAGAATGGGATTGTTGTATGTATGTACATACATACATACATACATACATACATATGCGGTCTAGCTTAACTTGGACTCAGGGGGGTGGACGCCTCTGCCTTGCATAGTCCCCAGTGAATAGGCATTTTGCCCTTCACTGGTAACCTTATTTTGGATTTGTTTTAAATATATGAAGGTTTTGTGGGCTGGGCTTTTTACTAAAAAGCCCCCCCTTTTAAATACTACACACATACATACATACATACCTACATACATACATTACAGACGTTTTAGCAGTTTTTAAGGACCCACTTTTAGGCCAGTGCACCAGAGCAAGCTTTTGCCTCTTTTTAAACCCCACCCATTTTAACCAAATACATACATACATACATACATACATACATACATACCTACCTACCCCAACATTGAAACATATCTTGTGCTGATTGGTCCTGAGGCTCGTGAGATTAGCTCCGGACACACAGACAGACAAACAGGCAGACAGCAAAGCAAAGTTCTTTGTTTACCCAGGGAAGTGGACTAAGCCAAGGACTTGTTTACAGCCACACCCTGCTCATAGAACATTTCATGGTAGGGGTTCAATGCCTTGCTCAAGGGCACTTCAGCGGTGGTAATTTTAACGCGCCGGTCCGGGGATGCAAACTGGCGACCTTCCGGTATCAAGACCGCTCCGCTAACCGTTCGGCCACCGCTGCCACAGACTGACCGACCCTCTTATAGACAGCCAGACTCTTGTAGAGCCACGCCGTGAAAGGAGAAAACAAGTTTGACATTGTTTGAAATGAGCACTGATTATGCCATTGGAGGCACATTTTCGAGAGAGAGTCCCACCTCTGAGACAGAGAGCGTGTAGAAAGAAATGCCTCCATCCCATAGGAAGCATTAGTACCCATACATGGAGAAGATGTTTTTTTAATGATAGAACATTATGTCAGGTTAGAGTCATTGTGTGACTCTGTGGAGGTGGAGGATGAAACCCAGGACTCCAGGAGAAGGGGGGGGGGGGACAGAGAGCACAGCTGTGCTCAGAAAGAGGGAATGACAGAAAGAAACACACATGCACGTACAAAATCTGTGTGTGTTTGTGTGTGCATGCTACACAGCCCTTGCACCTCCAGTACAATACATTGCACCGCTGATCTGATCATTATTTGTCTGAATCATAATGTCGGGGGCTTTGTCAGAGCGTTCCGCCAATGAGGGGGCAGAAAAAACACTCGTTTGTGTATGGAGATGTTGTTGTCTGTTTCTGTCTACCTGTGTCCCTTTTACGCCCAAATATTGAAACCATATATTGGCGTATTGGTTGGACCGGTGGTTCTGGACAACTGGATATCCAAACTATTCCACGGCGGGCTGCCTCGAGTCCTCGCCGTTGTTTTTGAAGTCGGTCGGTCGGTCCAATACATGACCATAATATGGGCACAGCGGTGGGATCTGCAGCTCTGGACAACCAGATCATTGTAGCTGTCAGTCCTTGTCCCTTAGTCAGCTCCATGGAGATTTCTGATATAAATACATGATGCCCATATATGGGCATGCCACCTTTTGTGCACATACTGTATATGGAGCTGACTGATTTGTTCGCGCCAGACGCCGTGACGGCACATTGAGGTTAGACAACACACTGCATATTTTGCCGTAGCTGCATTGGGAACTCCTTATTATTATGGTTATAGCTGAGTCATGCAGACATGTGCGTGACAACCGCTCAGGGAGCCTGGTACTCAGGATCCAGTGAAGGGGCTCTGCTCCATACTAAAGACAGACACACACACACACACACACACACACACACACACACACACATACTGTACACACGCACACTCTAGAGCAGAGAGGGAAGGGAAGATATTGTGTGTGAGAGACGAAAAGACAGCTCTGCTGAGATAATAATGAGGGCAGGATACCGAGGGAGAGAGACCATTATGGTGGGGAGGGGGAGGGGGGAGAGAGAGAGAGAGAGAAAGAGACCAGGAAAGGGAGACCCAAAGAGAGCGAGGAAATGTCCTGCGGAAAGAGAGAGAGAGAGGAGAGAGAGAGCCAACAAGATTGCGTGAGATGGTGAATGTGATGACAGTGTGAGTGCAGAGCGAGGGAGTGTTTCTGAAAAAGAGAGAGGCTGTGCAATCCACCTCCCCCACAGGAAGACATCGCTTGGCTCCAATGGGGGCGGCAACAGTCGTCAGGGAGCCTGGCACTCAGGATCCAGTGAAAGGGCTCTGTTCCATGCTAAAGTGACAGCTTGAGAAGTGAACCACACACCACACAAACACACACACACACACACACACACACACACACACACACACACACACACACCTCCCAGCGTCCTCATCTGCTGTCATGCCAGGCCTGCAGGGCCGATCTGCTTAGTCAGATGTTTAGTGGAGCCAGATGTCATGCTTACAAGAGAGGTCCCCCGTCAAGGGAACACCCCTGTTCACTGTAGTTCCCGCGATAACAGTGTTAGCAAAGCACATTGGCAGGGAGATTTAACCACTTCTGAATATGTCCCTTGGTGTAAATTTATACTATTATGCCTTATTGTCATATATAACATTATGCAATGTAAGTAATGAGGTAAACAAATTATAATGTAGTATTGTTAGTAAAAAAAAAAAGGTAAAAAAATTGTGACTGCTCTGAATGCTACAGTGCGTACGCTTCCAAGCTTTTTCTACTTTCAAAACGAGCTGACGCCAACTTGTGCCGGATGTGGTCATCTGGCTCTGGTGAGTTACCTCGTCCATCCAAAAGGAGCTAGGCTGGCCAATAAGAAATAGTGGTCTTTTCGGGAGGGGGACCTTAAAGAGAATTAAAGGCTGAACGTGAGACGTGCATAAAGAGCCAGATGATGAATGAAGAGTTTATTTTTGTGGACCCAGAATGAAAATACAATAGCTGAAAATAAGCATTATAGTCCCCCCTTTTATTTTATTTTATTGTATTCATTTTTTTTTTCTGTAGCCACAGAATCATATCTGTTGTGGAGGGCTGAGCAGAATGAAACTAGCCATATTGGTGGGTCAAATTATGGAAAGTACTTGGACACATTCACTCTATAGCTGACATTATCTGCACTGAGCATTACTATAGGCCAGGGCATAGCAGTTGAAAACCGCAAAAGGGTATTTATTAAATATAGTCTGTTATCATTACGGCATTTTATTTATTTTAACACAGAATCAAATGTTTTATGGTTATGATTCACAAGGAGCCTGGATGGCTTGGTTCCAGGCTTAAATTAATTATATATTATAATTATATATAAATATTTTCGGTAATCTGTATGGGGAAAAATTGATGGGTTTTCTATCTGTGGCACCTCAAAATGGCCACCATGACTATACCCTATTGGGTAATAAAACTACCCGGAAGCCAGCACAATGTTTTCTCTGACTTCACACTGGTGCCTAAGGGGCTAGGGTATGGAGAAGGGTAGAGAGAAGCATCAATGGAGAGCGGAGGGATAGGCGTCAGTGGAGAGGGGAGAGAGTGGCATCAATGGAGAGTCTAATGGAGAGTGCAGAGGGAGAGAGCAGTCAATGGAGAGGGGGAGATAGAGACCTCAATGGAGAAGGGAGAGAAGAGTGGGAGGAGACACAGCTAGGCACTTTTATCCAGTCCAGTGCTTCCACTCTTTCAACAGCTGTTATGCAGTTTAGTTGTTTTATGAAGGTAATTTGGCTCATCGTTTCAGGTTGTACAATGACCTTATATTCTTTAGCATGCGACAGAAATTGAATTTCTTGTTTTACAACAATGAAATTGCAATTATTTCCAGCTGAGCGGTCTTGGCGTGCCTGGTGCGGATGCAGGCACTGCTGCAGTCTTATAGAAATCATGATAAAGGCTGTATTATCATACAAATCTGTACATTCAAATCCTCAATGATCCACCTCAATGATCCGCCTCTCCTTTATTGTCCACCATGTGCCTCTCCTTTACTGTCTTCTTGTCTCTCATCTTTCTAACCTGTTTTTAACCACATGAACCCTAGGGTCCCCTATTCCAGGTGTTCCCAAACTTTTTTAGGACCAGGTACCCCTTTTGGGGTAGATATTTTTCCAGGTACCCCCTCATCCTCGCTACACGGATAACAATATATTTACAACCACAAGCAGTGTTTCCTGCAGGAAAAAGCTTTGGCATGGTGCTGGGCACAGGCCGCAATTTTGATTAATTAATTAATTTGATTAATTAATTAATAAGATTAATACATTAAGATGAATTTGTATTATTGCTCTTGTATTGCTATTGGAGACACTGGGGGGACACTGGGCAGGCACTGAGGAGGCACTGGGGAGGCACTCAGGGGCACACTGGGGAGGCACTGGGAAGGCACTCGGGGGGGGGGGGGGGGGGGGGCACACTGGGGAGGCATTGGGGAGTCACTCGGGGGGACACTGGGGAGGCACTCGGGGGGACACTGTCTAAATGTATACGTCTAAATGTAGACGTCTAAATGTAGACGTCTAAATGTATACGGACGTTTAAATGTATACAGACGTCTAAATGTAGACGTCTAAATGTGTACGTCTTCTCTTATGGGGGTCCCTGGCATATCTTTTCAAATGGGGGTCCACACTAAGTAGTGTCAATTTGGGGGTCCTTGACATGAAAAAGTTTGGGAACCACTGCTTTAAACACTTTAGCACTTTATGAACATGAACAAAATAGATGGGTCCCCCCTGGAACTCCCTCAGGTACCCCTGGGGGTCCCCGGACCCCACTTCCTATTCAATCTACAAGTATCACAGTAATGGTGTGAGCTTGTAGATTGGATATTTAACAAAGATTTTTGCTGTAAAGGGAAAACAGTAGACCCCGGTCGGACCTTGATCAACAAAGTATATAGATTTTATATTATTCTTCCAAGGTAGCCCCTGCTCACCTTTTGGCATTCTTTCAACCAGCTTCATAAGATATTTATAAAAAAACATGGAGGTGTCATCGTCCTGTTGAAAAACAAATCATGTTCCCACTAAAGGCAACCATAGAATGCAGAACGCTGTGGCAGCCAGTGGTTATCAACTTAAATCCAATATATACTTCAGGGGGTCTGTACTGGGTCCCCTCCTTTTTTCCACCAAATATCCAGTGAAAATAGCTAATCTATGAACTCATTATGTTCACCTATTCTGGCATAATAGGGAACAACATCAGGGATGCACACTTTTTTTACATTAAAAGTACGCTATTTCAAATATAGACGATCTACAAGCTCACATATCACATTTTCACCGCTGTGATCTTATAGATCTGCTATTTTCACAACAATAATTGATATTATTATTTTTTGCGCTTTTGGCGCTTTTCTGCCTTTATTGATGGATACAAGTGAAGAATGACACTAAAGAAGGAGAGAGAGAAGGGGAGAGACGCAGCAAAGGTCGTCATGAATGGGACTCGAACAGAGCCTCTATGTGGTATGCGCCTGGACCACTATCAATTGATATTTTGAATTCTTGTGGAAATGTCTAAAAAGCAAACATGTCCGTCGAGGACACACTGTTATTGGCCAGTCTTTGCTTTGACTAGCAGTTCTGTCTTGGTGTCTGGGCAAATGCTGGGATAAAACTCTATAGCATATCATACTAAAATTCAGCGAATGTCTGTCTGTCTGTCTGAATGTCCCTGACAGCGCTTTATCTCAACATTGGCTGGCCCAATCACTCCCACTTTTCACACAGGCATGGACCATAATTATATGGAGGTCTTAATGGAGCCCTTTTTCCAATTTGACACATTAATGATTTATAATGAATTTATTAGTGGATTAAAAAATGCACAAATGGGTATTGTACTGTCAATATGACATGAATATGAATGCAAAGTAGCGGTCCATGTCTGGACAGGCTACCTGTCGCCGTTGTGCATGGTGAGATGTGTGCAAACCGTGTAGTTTATCAGGAGAAGAATACCAAAGGATGCAAGATTTATTAGTGAATTAAAAACGCTCCGGGCGCAGTACCCCCCCCCACGGCCACAAGAGGGGGGCAAATATCTCACAACGGGTAAGGGCTAGTACATACTAACACAGAAGCCCCTAGCAGGGAGTATATTTATGGAAGGATGATAGTAATTGTATAATTTGTGGTGTGGGACATACTGTAATATGCTTGTATATTTGTTGGACCAAGCAAGTCTCTTAATTCTCATCGGCCTCCTTCAGGGGTGGTTTCTTTGCTGCAATTCTGCCATGAATTCACACACAGTCTCCTCTCAAGTCTGAACAATTGATGTTGGGATATGTGTGTTGCTCCATCCAAGGTGCAGTTAATTAGTGATTTCTGAGGCTGGTACTGGGCTGTAACTCTGCAGCATATTTTTGTGAGTGCACTTGAAGAAACTTTCCAAGTTCTTGAAATTTTACAGATTGATTGACCTTGTAAGGTGTTGCAAAGAGCTGCCATTTCTCTTTGCTTAGTCGAGTTGGTAATGCTATTTTACAAGGCTATTTACTGACTGTATAACAACAACCCCACCCTACCCTGTGAGAACAGATTGCATCAATTCCACAAATTATTATATTATCAAGGCATTGTCAATGTCAATTAAAAAGCACGCCAGGTCATGAAGTTCGTTGAGGGAATGCCAAAAGTACTCAACTGTCATTGGCCGCCTGCACACACACATGAGCTTACACACAGATAGTGAATGTGCGTGCGTGCGCGCGCACACACACACACACACACACACACACACACACACACTCCTTTGAAAAAGGAGAAAAATCACACCTTTGTGAACTGAGCGGTGCAACTGTGGAACATCCAGATCCCCAGGAATGCGCCCAGGCGAGCGCCGCTCAAAAATAAGGTGAAAATAGCAGATCTACAAGCTCACAATTAACATCCCTGACAGTTCCTGGTCAACAATACAGTCGTAACTTGGTGTATACAGGCCCTTTTTATTTAATATAGCAATTTACAGTACACTATGTGCAACAGATTGTAGATGGTGATACTGCTTGAAATGGGGAACATATTGTGGCCGATGCTTATAGAGTCATTTTGTACCTGCTATGTAACAGCCTGTAGTCTGGCTTTAACAAAGGACCATTTATACATTGTCTAATGAGGCTCTTTAGATGCATGAAAAATGACTTATTTTTGCATTTAATGTGCCTCCGTTTAAAAATGTGCAAGACTTTTTGTTGGTTACGGAATTTCATGCTGGCCTTTTGCACCCGTTTTCAGTCCTAGTAAGCTTACTTAGCTTAAGCTTAGTAAGTTTTAAGTAAGTTTAGACTGAGCACAAATTTTGCTACCTCTTTTTGTCCTATGGCAGTGACGTATTCTGAAAATAGTACAAGCTGCTCACTATGTCCTCACACCAGTATACACGTAATGTGACACGGAGATGGAAGGTTCGGCACACAGTTGAAACATCTTGCCTTTCGTAACTGCCATATTTAATGCAGTCAATATTTGACATGCTTTGGACATTCTTATAAACATGTGGCTGGTCACGAAATGCATGCAGCTGAAGCCCTGGCAAGCGGTTGTGGATACTTCGTGTGTGGCAGCTAATTGGGATCTTAATAAACTATAAACACCATGTGCTGTCTTTGCACTGCGGGGTGAGAGAGTGAATCCACAGCACCCCCTGTGCCGTGCTCCCCCCTTCCGCTGGGCCGGGACTGCTCTCCGCAGTCAGGCAGCACATCACAACCTCTGCACTGCAAACAGACTGGGGAACGTGGGTAAAATCCTGACTCGATGCCTCAACGGTAGTCAATGTGGGACAGTATTTCATTAACAACCTCAGCTATTTTTGCTGGAGAGACTATACAGTACAGAGTACCGACATAGTAAACCGAGAGACCAAAGGAAAGGAACGGTACTATGTTTACCCAGGGTAACTGGACTAAGCTCAAGAACTTGTTTACAGCCAGGCCCTGCTCATAGAACATTTCATGGTAGAGGTTCAATGCCTTGTCCAAGGGCACTTCAGCGGTGGTAATTTTAACGTGCCGGTCCGGGGATACGAACTAGCGAACTTCCGATATCAAGACCGCTCCGCAAACCGTTCGGCCACCGCTGCCTTGATGTGGTCCAGCATTTGTCATTTTATCAAATACGTTTGTTATCCCTGCCATTTGCTCCAGCTCACCATGAACAAATTAACAATATTAACATCCTTTAACCACTTAAAGGGATATTTCACTTTCACATGAAATACAGTAAAATCTAAGTAATGGACAAATTACTTGCCCCTCACCCTTAGTTTAGAACAGTGGTTCCCAAACTGTGGTGCACGCACCCCCTGTGGTGCGGGAGAGCCTTCTAGGGGGTGCGCGACATGAAAAGGCTAATGGTGATGCTATGGTTTTATTTTAAATATATTAACATATTAGCCTATCCTGCATATATATATGGCATATTTAGGTTCATATATGTGCATGTAGATAAATAGGAAATATATGACGCTATATAGCTTATGCAATTTATATTTCCATGTAGGGTGTGCGTCAGCTACAGTAGGTCCGGAGGTAACGCGGTGCGAGGCCAAAAAGGTCTGGGAACCACTGGTTTAGAAGAACATTCTAATACGTGAGGGGGCTGTGATTTTTACTTTTTCCATTCATTTTTTATTATGTTTAAATATGCTACTGTATGTCTGCTGGTTTTGTTTGGTTATTTTATTTCAGACAATAGATCAGCGGTTCAGGAAACATGGGTTTGTTGCTACATCCTTATTCCCAAGGCATTTACATTTGAATGAAATGTTCAAGATTAAAGGTTCAAGGTTCGTTATTCGTGCCGAGGATACATTTGTTTTACAGGAGGGAGATACATGAGCAGTGCAGTTCAAAGACATCACAACAATACAGGTTCCAGACATCAAAGCAACGCAAATATGTTAAAACACGCTACGAAGAAGGTCATGACAAGTGCTTTTACTTACACACTAGCTCACTCTGAGCTTAAAATGCCATGCCTGCTGGGCGAGGTGCTTAGATCTACTTGTACTATCTTTGTTCAGAAGTACACTGGCTACAGGTACAAAATAATTTCTGTATGCTGCCAGGGTGAAGAGGGTGAAATGCACTGTGTAAATGAAAGGATGCCAACATCTTGAGAGAAATAGAGCTCAATTTACGGTGCAGCTGCGAGGAGTATAGAGTTGATGGGTTATAGAGTTGAGACTCCACTACTGTAGAAGATTACTGCCCCAATTGACAATTTGATTTAGATATCTTTTGCTCTCCAGAGACAGGTTACCACTTACCAAGTTATGACACGGTTGAAGAGATAAGATTGATTCCATAAAAGCCTGTTAAAAGAGGGTCATCATGGTTTTGTGACGTATCTATCTATCTATCTATCTATCTATCTATCTATCTATCTATCTATCTATCTATCTATCTATCTATCTATCTATCTATCTATCTATCTATCTATCCTTTACATAGTGACTGTGTGGTGTGTGTGTGGGGGTGTGGGTGTTGTGCCTTGGAGCCAAGCACAGTTGGTGGGCCAAGCATCTGCAGGGTCAACAGGTCCGACTCAGACAGGGGTCAAAGGTCCTATAATACGGACGGACACACACATACAGATAAATCCAGCTTTGCTTAGCTCCCATATTTTAATGTTGGTCCTTGCATGATGTCAACCTACTGTAGGATCACAGAAGATATCTATACTGTATGTATAGTACGGAAATAGCCAATTTACAACAGACAAAAGTCTGCCGGGTACATGCAGTGTTTCCTGCAGGAAAAGGCTTTGGCATGGTGCTGGGCATGGGGGGGACCTTCTGCCGTGCGGCCGAAGGCTGAGCGCCCAACATTTTTGATGAATTAATTAATTAGATAATTAGATTAATTTATATTATGATGTACGATGATAAGAGCACCCCTCACTTCACAGAGGTGTGATTTTTTGGTTGTAGGATAGGCTTCAAATTATAGAGCAGTCATACTATTACTATGGTTTGTTGTGTAATGTTACTAGTAATGTTGTTTATTAAGCAGAGCAATAGAGTTAGGTCTGAATTGGTTACAGTTTCATTTAGCTATGAATGGATATTTACATCCACATGCATGCAGCTCCACTTCTCAGAGTATATAGTATGCGTGCGTGTGTGCGTGTAACAGACTGCTTGCTAGTTTGCAACATGGCTCTTAAAAAGGAAACTCATACTGTCTCTATAACAATGCTGCTGCTCACCCCCTCTCCCTCTCCCCAACATGCATAGTCCAAAGACGCTCTCTCCAGCTTTGGAATACGGTCATTGATTGGTGATCGTTAACGTCTATTGAGAATAAGGTCGCCTTTACTGCGATTAAAACTAATCCTGCTGCATATTGTCGGAAAGTGTGCTTCGTTTGGCAGGTGTGAAGCCTCATTCGAATCCTAATGCGCATCAAAGTACCGCATTCTACTCCGCCAAAAAAAAGGAGAAGGGATATTCGTTTCACGCAGTGCAAAGATGTCCCGTTTAACCGTGGATAGACGTGGGCAAATAAGGAGAGTAGGAGACTGAAGCCCTCATTGGAATATGAGGACGAGTACATGGATCAATTGCTTAAGGAAACACATAAAAAACACTGTAGTGTACAGAATATTCGGTCCGTCTGTGTGTAAACATGGAGTGTTGTCACTGCTGTCACTGTGTGGGGAGGGAGTGGGAACTCCCACTCCCAGTCGATTAACTTGTAAACGGAGGTCGGATTAATTTTGTGCTGCTGTCTGCGCTGTGCCTCCACATGCCCAAAAGATCAGTGTGCGCACGCGTGTGCACACAAGAGTGAGTTAGTGAGAGAGAGATACGTCTATTCCCCAACACACGTTACCCTAATTTTACGTCCTAACTATTACTCAAAGTATTATTTTAACACCATAGATTTCACTGTGTAGTTTATGAATGGAACACATTGATGAAGTTCCCTACTGCGTTCCCAATTGCTGTGGATGACAGTGCAGTGTGAAAGGAAACCGCAGCAAATTCAATTTGCAAGAATCGCAACTTCTCCTCTCATTTGCATTTTTTTCCAGACAAATGACTTTTTATTTATATTTTTATGATTTATCTCCCCCCAAGCTTTTTTCACAATTCTTATTTAACTAGGCTACATTGCAAAAGTTGCATTACTTTTCATGAAAGAGCATCAACGACCTGGGCACAGTCACAGACACACACAGCTACCCTCTGCAGGCCTCTACTACTGAAAGTGACTGCATGGAGTCTCTCATCACACACACCATGATTCACTAGCCCCCCTAATTCTTTTTATTTAATTGTTATATGATAAGCATGGCGGGAATAATTTCAAGCATGGTGTGGTGCCATGCACTATGCATTCTATACTTTATTTACGGAAACCGACCCGTCTGTGTGATCCCTACTGCATTAAGTATCGGATTAAGTGATATGTGTGCTGTACAGTAGTTGCGCAGCTGTGTTTGTGTGTGCTCATGTGCTTGTGTGCACATGGATCCGCGCGTGCTTTCATCCTTAGCCCAACATCTACACTATCCTGCCCTTGTGCAGTAGTACCTGTACTGCATACAGTAGGCACGGCCAACTCTATGCTTGTGTTCTTCCAGCCTTTGCTTTATTTATTATACCTTATATTTATGCGGGGAGCGTTTGCTGTGTTTGCATGGCCTTTCTCCAGTAGTGCTCTGCTTTACATTCATACAGGTACATACACGCAACCACACCTGGGAGATGCCAAGTACATGCAGCCACACCTGGGAGCTGTTCTAGTAACCAATAATAGTCTGCTGTTTGCTCATGTGCACCTCAATAACAGTTATTGAGAAAGGGCAGGACATTACTCATGTTCCCTGCCTAGATAACCCCATCTGGTTTGAGGACCAGTAACCTTCCAGATCACTGATCAGATTCATTACATTACATAGTATCAATCCACATGCAAAACATGTACACAAAGTGAAATTAAGCTGTGCTGTTTTCCAGGCAGGTGCAAATGCAATCAAGCTGAATACTACACAGTCAAATCCTCAGTATTAATTAAGTCAATTTTACACTCTGTTTAACACTGTGGGCCATATTTTGGGGGAACGGATGAACCGGCGTAAAGTTTAGCAAATGGCATGGAATACTGCACGTGGGAGATGAGGAAATGTGTTGGATAAGCCTGGATATGAATATAGTCAGTGGTTGTTTCTGTTTGCTGTTGTATTTAATCCAGTGTACTGATTACTTTTCATTATCTCTTAAGAGCAAATATGCCCTGCGTTCAGCGCAACGGCATATCTGTTATGTTCACAGTCATGGAAGAAAAGCCAAAAGCAAACAGGAGGTACAGAGTTGTCAAGCAACAAATCTACAGCACCTCAAACACACTGCCAAGAGCAAATATCTAAAATGTCTTGGGTGGAAAATGGAAATAACAAATGCGTTTAATTTGTCTGGCACTGGTCCTGTGAGAAGTGTTTCTCAGTGTAGGAAATATTTCAATTATGTCAAGCGATGAGCCAAACTACATCTTACAGTAAATGTAATGTTCTATCTACTTCAAAGGGCAGCAATTAACAAACCGCGACCGGAGTCCACTCCTGACCGAGCGTTGGTTCTGTCTGTCAGTAAAGCAAATCCCTATATCGGTTTCAACAGCAACAAAGAAAGAGTGAAATATTGATGGAGGATGTGCTAGCTCAGCTTGAAGCAGCTGTTCAGAGTGTGCCATGCAGAGCCTTACTGTAGCTGTTGAGGAGTCTACAAATGTCGCTGACAATACCCAGCTTTTAAGTTTGATTTTTCCACAAATATTAAAAATAACTTTGTGAGAAGTTGGTACGGGAAAGGACATACAGTACTGTATACCTGTCCCCTAAAGTAGAACAGAAAAGACCCATGGAGCCCCTGCCATGGTTGAAGTAGAGCGGGGAACTGTGGCGTAGGATGAAAGGGGACAACGCTGATCTCATAGACTCATACATTAACATACTATCATCCATCAGTCTGTCCTGCGTGCCAGTCTGAGTATGCTGAGGGGATGAATACTGTGATGAAACGGCATCCTCTGCCCATCATCGTCGCCTGCTCAGAGACTTCCTGTATGAAGTTGATGTAAATGCGGATGATTTACTCCTGCACATCAGGTGGCTGAGTGAAGGCAGGCTGTTGTTTTTGTTTTCGTCCATACAAAATTTGAATTTGGAGCTCGCCCCAGGTTAGAATGCATAAAAAAGCTACTAAAGCTCTGAGCCTCCGACTTTAAGTATCCATATCAAAGTGAAAGAGACGAGAGTTCTGCTGTCGGGCAGAAACCAGCTAACTCCAAAATCCAAAATTTAAAACAAAGCAATAATGTCTCATCAAAGTTGGTATTGCAACTTTATACAGTATATTGTCAGATACTTGCATGTGTAATTATTATATTATCACCACTTTACCCAAATCCAGCTCAAGTGGAATTAGGAGGTTTTCTCCGCCATTGTCCGTCATTGATAAGAACAGCTGACACCCGCTTCAAATGTTATCAACCCATAATCAATACAATCATCATGCAATGGAGGAATATGGACATTGGTGCAGTTTGTGGATCAAGGCCTTTTTTCCAGTTTGAGGATCAAGGCCTTTCTTCGTGTGCACTTCAAAAGTAGTATTTATGGCAGCACAGTTTACAACAATGTAATTACAGGACATCCTCATACAGATTTATCCTCATAAGTCCAGATGTTGTAACTGTGGCAACGCAGATCACAAAGATACTCACTCTGGGCGGGAACGCTTTTTTGGGTAGTTGTTCCTATATGTACAGTATATAGAAACATTTTTATATATAATTTTTTAATACATATTTGAAGGTTTTTAGAAAACTTCGATTTAGAATCGTTTTTAGAATCATTTTTAGAGTCCTAAATGGGTTAAAGCATGTGTGTTAATACTGCTTTCGCACTGGAACTTGAGTTGTGCAGGCCAAATTAAATATTGTTCCTTAATAAAGTTTTTCTCTGTCTATGACTACCGCTCCCTACACTGTATATCTACTGTACTGTGCAGTAGTTCTCAGATGCCAGTTCCTTCCAAAACCAGATCAATGTCTCTTTCTGACGGCTCCCTGTGTCTGGAGAGTGTGATGATGAGTCACAGACCCATCACCCAGGACTCATAAGATGGCATAACAGACATCCATCTCCCCTGTTGTTTTTCAACTTCTCTTGCGTGGATCCAGAGAATGTTTGCTGAGCTTGAATTTTGGGCCTCCGTCAAGGGCACTTCAGTTGTTAGCTGTCACAGTGTAGAATCGTTTGAAAAGAAGAAGTCCTCAGGATGCGTTGTATATTCCTCAGCAAGAATCTTTATTAGTTGCTAAGGAGTCACATTTGAGTTCAACAAAAGTAAACAGAGTTGGACAGCTTACTTCCATGAGATGACAATTCGAATATGACTCCAGATGGCTGTTTGCATAGTCCCTATATAGTTCTGAATATAATGGGTGTGTGTGTGCATGTGTGTGCGTGCATTGTATGTGTGTGTGTGTGTGTGTGTGTGTGTGTGTGCGCATGTGTGTGTGTGTGTGTGTGTGATTGGTCCGACATATGGCATCACTCTATGGTCATGTGAGTTATAACAATGTACATAGGATGTCAATTGTCACAGACAGTGTCCCGTTGCGCGTGGTGTCTCACTACGCGCACAAGTCACACGTCCCAAATACCACAGAGTGCACACAATATACTGCATGCGGCAACAAAAATATCCTATAACAGCCAAATGAATTATTTGCACAATCAGTGCTCATATCTACAGTAGGATTTTAGCCAGTAGATTAGATCCGGCAGTAAGCATTTTTACTACTAGGATGTGAACCGGCTTAAACCCCTTTACTGGTCTCTTTAAGGACGTCAGTCAGGTAACCCACATGGCCTGGTCAACCAACCTCTGCCAAAACGGTAATCGTCTATAGTTCTGACCGTGACATATTTCCATCTCCCCAATCCCCATTATCACCAATACAATTGGGATGTTCTAGAGTACTAAACGCCTGGACACTGCAGAGGGCTCGCTATCATTCTAGACTAAACGTCTGGGCACTGTAGAGGACTCTGTTTCTCCGACTGCTCTCTGTGTCTGGAGAGTGTAGAATGGGAGGATGCGTGACAAGCCCATCGTTCAGTACTCACTCCCACAGCTGTCCCGTCCTTGTGCATTAGTGTCACACATGTGCTTCAGTGTTGACCCATGCCCGTAAATCATTGTCTCTCCTCTCCTCTCCTCTCCTCTCCTCTCCTCTATTTTGGCAGTGTGCTACACTGGCACTGTAGCTGTCAATCAGCAGTGGGGTTTGAAGTGGGGTGGTGGAGATTGTGTTCAGTTTAGCATGTTTGAAGCCATGTGGGCATGGAGTATTGATTCTCATCGTCCTTCCGTTCCTTCTCGCCATTCTCTCTCTCTAGCAAATTGGTTTTGCTGTAGTTATGGGGTGAAAGGTATGAATTGCATTCATTGTAAAGGCCCCACTTTCTCAACACATCAAGGAAGTTCGAATTTTCACTCCTGTCATTCTGTCTGTAGTCTCTCTCTCTCTCTCTCTCTCTCTCTCTTCTCTCTCACTCTCCCACTCTATCTCATGTTTTCTTGGTCTCCCTGCCTCTCATTTATACACACACACACACGCACGCACGCACACACACAAATTCCTCGTCTCCTCTCCCCCTTATTGGTAAATGAATTTGCAGCGGTCAATGTTTCGGTCAAGACTTTCAGGCTGCTCACCTTTCTCTCACCTTTCTCAAACTGCATTACTTTCAAATGACGTCTGACCATGGAACGCTCTTCCCCGCGTGCCTCATGTGAGTGTCTGACAGAGGTCTCAACCTTTTTCCGCTCCCTTTGTTCCTCTTGCCATCTTTCTCTTCCGCCGTGTCAGAATCCCATTAGAGCAAGGGCTTGTACCACGCGACCGAGACACTGTTATTGAGAGTTGCTTTCTTGCATTAAAACGATACCCCAGGAAGTGTCAGTCATCCTCCTTGTGCTGCAGTTCTAATAAAACTGAAAGAGGAGATATGCCTGTCCCCTGATACATGGGTAACTATCAATTCTATGAATCTTCATGTCCACCACACCCCACCACCATTTGCAGTGCTGCATCTTAACATCCTCACGATGACTGCACTGAAAACCATTCATAGTTACAGTTGTAGTTGGCCATAGACTGACCGGTTAACTGCCTGCTTATTAACCACGTAACCATGCACTGAGCTACTTAACCACACAAAATTTAAAACATAGCAAGCCTACAACACCTCACGATGTGAAGCGTCGTGAGCTTGTGGATCTGCTGGACATAGTAATGCAGGAAAGTCCCTTGCCAGGACCCCCATGAATCTATAACGTTGGGGAAACGTGTGTGATTTATTGCTTTCAAATTGAACATTTTAATTTGGGACATAATATGCTACAGTATACACAGAGTTAGGCACTAGTGCCAACATTGGCACAAAGGGTGATCACTGGCACACTGGCAGAAGTGTGTGAGAGAGTATTTTTGGTTTAAAATAAACTATTACAAAAAAGCGAGATCATGTAGGCTGTAGGGATGTCCCGGTGACGTTTTCTTGCTCCCGATCTGATTCCGAATATTTGATTTTGAGCATCTGCCGATACAGATTTTTCCCGATCCGGTATTTATATTTTATAGAACACGTTTATGCCATATCACAATAGTACAATATCCCACATCACAGACAATTTCCGTCTAATATCATGATATGGATATAATGTTGATACTAGGGATGTCCCGATCACGCCGTTTGGCTCCCGATCCGATTCCGATCATTTAAAAATGACGTGATCGGCCCCGATTTCCGATCACCCGATCTGACCGGGACAGCCCTATAACAATGTGAAAGAACAAGAATATATTCATGGACAATCAAAATATGTTGTAATATATGTTTTGTATGTTTTGTTTGTTTTTATATAGTGAGTAAAAGGTTACATAGGGAAGCTTTAATGCTATTAATGTTTTTTGCATTTCACTTTGAATTGCCTTGCTGAAATGTAGATGGCAGATGACGCAATGATAAAACCGAACAACAATATGCACTCCTTCTGCTTTGGAAGTGCTCTAGACATTCATATTTTTATATATGAAAAACAAAAAGACAGAGCAAGATATTGTGGACACAAGCCTAATAACCTTAAATAAATGCAGCCCATTACATGCACCCAGCTGTACAAAAATGTATTACAAATGTATTGTACCCAAAATAAGTACAAGGGATAAATGGCTCTTGCAGGGAGCTTTGACAGTGGGTACAACTAGATTTCTTTTCATTTCGATTTTGTTGTGCAGAGAAAAGTTGTTGGTAAATCGACCTCTAAAGAAAAACATTTAAAATGAGGCTGTTCAGTGGGGGATTTTTAGACTTATATGAGTATGCTCTTTAAATGATGGAGTTAATCCTTGGTTGCAGCTATACAGGAGGGAAAAGAGATAAATCCTCCTTGTGCCGTCTTGTAATGGCTTATTGGCTTCCACTGTATGTTATGAAAATGTCTTGCACATATAATGGACTATTAATAGGCGTATGCTAGACCTTGGTTTAACATACAGTACCACTTTTTAACCACTTAAACCCTATACTTCATTGAACCACGGCCAATTAAGTACTTAGACTCGCTCCCCTACTGTTTTCCCTCTGCACCCAGGGAGAAAGTAAAAGATGAGTGTTCATTTTGTTTTAATTTGCTGCTTTCTTTCGTTATAGCGATTTTAGCTATTTTTGACAGAGGGGCAGGGGAATTCGAACAAAAAGAAAATCACATTCAACAGATCCCATGATCTTTTGTGGCCAGATTACATTTTATGGGGTCTAGTAGGACTATAGTAAATAATTAAAAAAAATCTCTATACAATTTTGTAAATAGTAATGTTTAGCCCCTGCATGTTCGAATGCCCCTGCCCCCCCCCCCCCCCCCTGTCAAAAATAGCTCAAATCACTAAAACGAAAGAAAGCAGCAAATCATTTACTTTCTCTAATAACCTAAAACATGAACCTTGGTTGAAAAAAACTAAAGTTGTCAGTATGTCAGTGCTTATCTCTAAACTTTTTTAAAGATATTATTTTTGGCGTGTTTGCCTTTATTGATATGGTACAGTATTATTGATATGGTACAGTAATTAGACAGGAAAGGGGGAGAGAGATGGGGGGAAGGCCGACGGCTCGGGACTCGAACCCACGACACGCGGTCAGGCTGCATTACCAGCCTACAGTAGGTGCCTGCCTTGAATGGTATTTTAAGAACTGGCGGCGGCCATCTTGAAAATAACACCTTTCGGGTGGTCAAACTTTGGTAAACTTTTAGTATGTTATTAAGGACACCTAATACTACAAAAAAAAGTTGAGAAACCTTTTGTTGCAATTTGTTTGGGGTCAAACCATATTCTTACCCGCCTAGTTCACAGAAGTTGTTGTAGGATATGTGGGGATTATCTGACGAGGTACCATTTGAGGAGGCAAAACCTTACATAATACTAAATTGTTTATAGGTTCAATATAAGTCAAATAATATAGCCTTTCCACAGCAGTATCTTTTCATATTTTTCCAAAAAGAATACAAACAGCCAATAGCATATTTCAAAGTTATTCCCCTCACTGGGGAAAATTCCGTGAGGAATAACGGGCAAGCACCGGGGCGAGTAGTCCAGTATTCGAGTTGATGTGGTTAAATGTACAGTAATCTTGTGTGTGTGTGTGTGTGTGTGTGTGTGTGTGTGTGTGTGTGTGTGTGTGTGTGTGTGTGTGTGTGTGTGTGTGTGTGTGTGTGTGTGTGTGTGTGCTTGCTCGAGGCCAATCTCCATCTGAGAGAGACATCTAGTCCTTCACTGAACCCATATCAAAGCTCTGCATGCTTTCCCAAGGCTTAAGTGAAAGCGCAATTGGAATGGAAGGTCTGTGCGTTGTGCGTTAATATTTATTGTGTTTGCTCTTCCCATGTCCTTTTTCGACCTTCTCTTTAGATGTCAGTGTAGTCGGTGGAATTCATAGTGCTCAGAGTCAGACTGAAGTCAGAGACTTCACATCATGGCGACAGCACCATTTCCCTTGTCTCTACATCACTTATTTTTTAATTAATTGTTATTCAGCGTGTTTCATTCATTAATTTTCTTCTGATCCTTATCAGGGCCCCTGACCAACCAACTTAAGATCAAAGGTCAAAGTCAAAACCTATACTGTACCTACAGTCTAGCTTTTCCATGAATTCTAGCCTTTTTCTGTCTTTACGGTTTCAGTTATTTCCAGCTCACCTGTTTCACTTTAATTTCACTTTCTGATTTTAACTCTTGCGTCTGGCATTTTGTTTAAAAATACAAAATGACTATTACTATTCTACTGAGACAGACACACACACACACACACACACACACACACACACACACACACACACACACACACACACACACACACACACACACACACACACACACTAAATGTGCTGGCGCACAACACTGCTGTACGATGCAGTATAAATAAGACGGGTCGATGACGGGGCAGCTGTTTTTTACTTTTCAACTTTATGCTCAGTGTCTAGAATTCATTAAAAAATGATGTCTTCCCTCCGGTTAAACAGTGAGGATGTTGTGGTTCTGTGAGTGTCTATGAGCTGTGTCTCTACGAGTGTCTATGACAGGCCTTCCTGGCAGAAGAGTGTTCGCACAAACAACCCCTGGCCACATGTACTGTATGAGAATAACATCTGAGGATTCAAGATGTTTGTCTGTTGCTATCAGTGTCCTTAGATGCTCTGTGCTCTCTCTCTCTGTGTGTGTGTGTGTGTGTGTGTGTGTGTGTGTGTGTGTGTGTGTGTGTGTGCGCTCATGCGTGCTGCTCTAGGTCAGGACGTCCTGTCAGTCTCATGATGGTGTTCAACACTCCCAACCCCCTGAGTAAGATCTCTTGGGTCAACCGCCTGCACTTGGCTAAGATCGCATTACGTGAGTAAATCACACACACACACACACACACACACACACACACACACACACACACACACACACACACACACACACATGCACAGAGAGATGGATGACATGCATACACGCACTGCATTACCACTGTCATTATTAACTACATAGGGTGATGTAACGTCATGCAATGCAAACACATCAAAAGGGAATATGGGAAAGATGGACACGGCATCACATTTGTTCTCGTTTAACACGTTTAAGTGCAATATCGATGTTATGACTGATGCAACACATTACATGTCTGTCAGAATGGGGTTACATTGAGTGCAGTGAGGCTTGGGTTGAGTGTCTAATTGTCACGTATCAATCACTACGTGAAGCTCACTACCATATGTTTATCTGATTTTAGTCTCCATCTTGTTGTTTTGAGTATTCTATTTCCTCTGTGAAGCACTTTGTAACGCTGCTTTTTGAGAAGTGCTATACGTGATGATGATGTTGTATAAGTCATGGTCTCAAATGGCTGTGGATCAGTGCCTTTCAGCAGAGGACCCTCTCTGTAAAGGTGCCATTATTTCATATACCAGCCACTTAAGGTCACATAGCCTTTTGAAATGATCACGTCTTGTTTCGATTTTCCTCCCTATCGACCTTTTATACTGTAGCAGGCGTGTCACTTGCGAGCAAAATGGTAGACCTCATTTGGGAATGAAACTATTGGACACTTCAAACAGTGGAAATGGGACATGCACTCTCTCCCAGCAGGGAGCAGCACAGTTCTTTATTTTTCTCCTCCTCCTCCTCCCTTTGTTTTATTCTACACGTACACAGTAAAACATTCTGTGTTAATGTATCCATTTGTAACTCAGAGATCGTACAAATGGACGGCCCATTTTGTTACATTGGCAACATCTCTGTACACTCTTGGAGTTGAATTAACAATGAGGATTTCACTGTGTATCCCGTCCCGTTGCCCGTGTCCAGGCCTGTGCCTGACTATGCAGTCTGTCTACTTTAGAGAGGTCTTCCTCGCTTTGGTTTCATCTGTGCGTGCCTTGAACCGCTGGCGCAGAGTGCAGACAGGACCATGGAGGACATTAATCTGCTTACTTGGCTACGATGGCACGATTCTCATTCCCCGACGGCCGACGCCTGCCTGCGCCTCTCGTTCTTTTTCCTACTCCCCCTGTCGCCCAGAGCACTCCTCATCCTCAAGACACTCACTCTGCTCGCACTTTGTTATGTGTATGCACTTTGTCTCTCTGCGGCAGGGAGCACTGGTGCGCCGTGCTCCTCCGTGATGTGGCTGCTGCCGTCATCCCCACGGTCGTCTCCCCGTAAAGCTGCTCCGGCGCAGGGATCTGTAAAGGTTTCAAAGGAAGTTATTGGAAGCAGATTAAATGCCACGAAATGAAATGCCTCGCTTAGATGACTAGCCAGAGATGGGATTGTTCCGCGTGTGAATGCCCAGGGACAGCAAAGCTCAATGCAAGGTTTTTTTTGTCTAAAGGGTGGTTGCAAGGAAGGTCTGAAGCATCTAATTCCCCCCCCCCCCCACACACACACACTAGTACTGTAGTTGTCTGGTGACAACTGGTGGCTTCTCTTCGTTCGTTTGAGTGGCCCTGGCCTTGCGAGCAATGAAAACACGCACGCACGCTGCATCATTTCAGAGAATTTGCATCAGTCTTCCTTTCTCACAGTGTTGCAAATACACATCTATAGGCTTGCGCTCTCTCTTTCTCTCTCTCTCTCCTGCTGTATAGAGCGCCGCAGTCCCGCCCCCTTTCAGAAAAGCGAGTGGCCCAGGAAGTGAAAGCCCCATGCATTCTGCCATCAGCACTTTTAATATAATTTATTTAAAGACGGTTACGCCGCGGACAAAGCCAATTCGGATCGTGACGAATCATGACAATGAACACAATATTTTGGGCCGATCAAATAATTTATAAGACGAAAAATAAAACAAATAGTGTTGTCTCCTGACTTTCTTTTCTTCTTTCTAATGATTTGATCGTCCCAAAATATTGTGTTCATTGTCATGATTCGTCACGATCCGAATTGGCTTTGTCCGCGGCGTAACCGTCTTTAAATAAATTATATTAAAAGTGCCGATGGCAGAATGCATGGGGCTTTCACTTCCTGGGCCACTCGCTTTTCTGAAAGGGGGCGGGGACTGCGGCGCTCTATAGTGCCTATGTCAAAAAATAATCCTAAGAAAACCTCAGTGCAGACATGAATGAATGCTTTCAGTGCAGCGGAGTGCAGCATCCAAACACACTCTTTACCTTGTTGCTCACACCTTTGTCAGCGACACCGGCAGGGTCAGTGATTAGGAAGAGCACGTGGATCAACTCCATCCTCCCCATGGCTGCTGGTATGCGTGTGCGTGCACGTGTACTGTACAGTATGTGCTCGTGTGGTCATGGACGATGTCAAAGCTAAATCATGCATGGCATCCATGGCCACTGCATACGGCTAAAAAGCTGTGTGCCATGATAATGCTTAAAGTATGGAGCCACATTTTATCACAGGAATTCTACAGGGGAGGAAGAAGAAAGCTGTAGGGTTAGGCTGGTAAAAGAAGAATTTGGTTCATTTATATTGTTATACAGTACATCATAGTTACCACTGTAGAGTTTGACCCATTATTAAAGTCACGTCTGGACCTTTTAAATCCTATCCTGATACCAATTTGATGAGTAAGTATTTGTGTCTGTTTGGAATGGTAAACTACTGGTAACTTCACTTGTGCCACCATGCTATTAACTTTAGTTCAACTGGGATCATTTACCCCATGAAAATGTCACCTTCCACTGATAATGAGGCTATTATTATACAGCATTTTAGATTGCATTAGCTTCACACTATGACACATCTGGGAAAAGGGACCATATTATGTTTTTTTTTTTTTAAGTTAAATCGGAAACAAAATATTCATGTTGTCCGTGTACTGTAGGTTATTTCTAACTAGTAGTTCTCACACATTCAATATTTTTTCAAGAATGTGTATTAGCACGAGTGCTAGTTTTCAACACCTGTCCACAGTTGTTTCATTATAAATATATGAATTCAGAAAACACAGTCACAGCCACTATAGTTCTCCTCACGGTTATGCTGAGCCACGTGGACCGAGTCTCTCTTGTAAGACGGACATAAAAAGAGTGGAACAGCCAATCAGCCCAATTTTGTCACTGCCGTTTAGGAGCTTACTTGCGGCTGACAACAAACCACGTCCCACTGCCACTTATACAACTATAAAACTGCCTAGAAAGTTGCATGGAAACCTTTTTGTTTTTCTTTCCCTGAATGATTAGTAGAGCTGAGCTCTTCAATTAATTTGCCCAATGCTTCTTGCCCAAATCTCTATGGAAATTCCCCCAAAAAAGGCATACTGCATATTGCCTATTTAAAATGACATGTATGTGACTACAATGAAAGTTTTAAATCTGATGTTATATTGGTGAATCACAACCGAACCGATACATCTATGGCTTTTTTCCTGGTCCCTTTTATTTCTGTCTGTCGTGGAAAATAATCTAAATGTCATATCCCATGTGTGAATCGCTCTGTTGAAGTAGACTTTTTAAATTATAACTACATTTCAACAACCACGGTGCAGATGTGATGTGGGTGTGCTTCATTTAGGTGTTAATGTGTGCCAGTGTGGGGAGTTTCTTGCATAGTTAACTTCATGCAGGCACACATAAAGAAAAACAGTAAATGAAACGCACCCACGAATAATTGTTAGAGCGATTTATATGATCTTTCATCTGCATCTACCATGTCCTGTCTTCTAGTGCCACTCTTAGGCCAATTTTTGAGTGGTGCAACCACTCCCTTACGGAGCTATGTGTGTCTGTGGGTGGCTGGCTGGCTGACTGGGTGGGTACCTGGCTGGGTATGAGCACGGAAACAGCATGGTTGTTTTTCACCACCTGTGCGCAACCTAACACACACGCATGCACGTATTAACTGCATATATGATGCTTTCGGGTGTGCCAGTAAAGTACCGTGACGGTACAGTACAGGGTACAGTAGAGGGACCCCCACATGGTAACTGTCATTTCTCAACTGTTTCGGACGCAGGACGACTCGCCGAAACCGGCCCGACCCCCTGGGCACGTTCCTGGGGGTCTGGAACATTTCCCTCACCCCCTCTCACCCCCGGTGAGGAAACGGATTCGGAAACGGATTCAACCCGAAATTAACCGGAAGTGAAAGGTTTCTTTCTCTGTCCGCCTCCATGTTAGATTTAGAAAAATACATTTAGGCCCAGGATTATTTTCCCAGATTGCATTTTTGGTCAAAACAAGCTATATTCAACGGCACATAACTAAAGAACCGATAAAGAATCCTCCAGACAGCCTTTGTTTACATCGTGAGTCCTGTGGCGGGTCTACATAATAAGGTTAAAATCATGTTTTGTGAAGCTTATCTATGAAATTCCTGGTGGTTTTTAGCACTTTGCTTTTCTCTAAAGCATTAATATGGATTTTTACCTCCCGAACTGGCTTTTAGACTGCCCTGTCTGTGAAAGAAGGTGTGACACGTGACATGCAATTCAGGTACTGTGTTAATGTCAGCTGTGAGTGACACGACAATCACATTCTCTTCAAACTAAAGGGCGATAAACATCTGACGTAACTACAAACTCAATTCCCTCTGGAAACGGCAGTTTTATCGCTTTATTGCCTTCCAGATTTAGAGGCAAATAAAGCCGATCAGCTGTGCTTTCGGTGGCCAATGTAACAACATACTGTGTGACAGATGCACACGCACGCTGTTATTATTCTATTCGTTTACCCAGAACACAACCTTTGTTCTATCAAACAACCCTACCCTACAGTGCATTGTAACGTTATGGCAAAACTAGGTTGCAATAGCAATTCATTCTTATCTTTGAAATGCTATTCATAATAAACACACGTTAAAACATTTCTTTCTGCCCTAATAAGGCATAATTAGTCTAACATTGCATTTTGACATAGTGATACATGTGTGACCAAGATGACGTGTTTATTTTTTAAATTAATTATTTGATTTATTGGGGAAAGGGGAGGCATGTTGACTCTAGGGATGCATGTGGCACATTAGCATATTCATGAGGGGTTGTTCCTGCAGCCATGGCATAATGGCATAATTAATAGATCCTGGAATTGTTAATGAGGGCACAGACAGAGCCAAGTTCAAGGTGCTATGAAACTCCTTCATATTTTTTGGGGGCTGAGGAAAATACTTTTGAGGGGCGTTATTGATCAAAAATGTATATTCCTGGCCACGTTTGGCTGCGTGTACATTTCCCGTTGACTGTACTGTACATTATACCCTCCAACCACCCTCTATCCACACATTCTCTCGGCACCCTGCTGAGTCGGTCAGTTCAAACCACTTTAGTCTGACTGGATGTAAGAGGCGACACAACCCGCTAGCAGGGCTTTTATATACTGACATGATGAATAAATGTTACACAAAATGTGAAATACTGGCTGGTGAATACAGTATTTCACATCAGAACAATGCATACTGTGTAGTTGATAGCTCGTTCATGCAGGCTGATGACTTTATTTGTGGTGGGTTCAGAAAAATGTTCTGTTGATAAATATTTCATTGCTTTATCCACGCTTTATGTGTGAATGACACATACAACAGTTTAAAAATATATATTTTCAGGAGAATTAATCACACAGAAAAGTACCTCAGCTGTAGCAACAATGACTATCCGAATATAGAAAACAAAAAACAGAACAAAAATGTGAATGGAAAAATATCACTTATACTACCTTGTGTGTGATGTTGATTGATTCACATTTTGCATGATTGATTGAATAGAGGGTTTGCGCATGCATAAAGTGAGTGGGAAATCTAGTGGCAGAGTGAGTTTAACCTTTAATAGATAGGACTTTTCTGTTTGGATGTATGGGATGTCATGCCGTCTGTGCATTTCCTCAACCCTTGTGAATGGACTACACTAGACAGTGAATCATCTTGTGTCTGGAAAGCTTATGCCACACTTTATGAATTAAGATAGTGAGAGAACATAACGCAATGCTGGCATCACCAAATTTGCAAGAAAATCGAACGACAGAATTATCTATCTTTGGTTTTCCAGCTACTACTTCACATTCACAAATCACTTGAATGAAGTTTAGAAAATGGGGCAATATGTAATTGTATAATAATAAAAATATAACACTCAGGCGTGAAGGAAGCATGAGTTCAAGTCCGTTGCTCTCCCCTTGTCCCCCATATATGGGGACTAGGTTGGTGGAGGGTGTGTAGAGCCCAGGATCACATTAGATGATTGACACAGGGGTGAAAAATGGGTTACAAAATCGTGGGATAAAAAATATATAAATAAAATAATAATAATAAAAATATATATCAATACTGTTTAATTTTATTAATAATGCCTCTGGTGTAAACCCTATCCTTTTTGACTGGCATCCCCCAGGGGACTATTCTCGGTCTCCATATTTTGTCCCCTAATACACATGAGTCTTTGCAGCATTTATTTCTTCAACAGCAAATAGTAGTAACAGTCATATATCATAATATCACTAGACGTTTAAAAGCACTGCAGTCAAAAAACTTGCCTAGGGCACCAAATCTAACAGGCTTTTCATGTGGGGGAGAAGTGCAGAAAGGGAACACGGTGGAGAGAGTGAGGGGGAAAAGAGAGAAAAGTGAAGAGAGAGCAGGAAAGTAGCGGTGTGTAGAGCGGTGGTTTTCAACCAGTGGTCCTTGAGGGGGTTCCAGGTGGTCCCCAGCTAAATGACGGAGAGTTGGTAACCAAATGTTCCAGACCCCCAGGAACGTGCCCAGGGGGCCGGGCCGGTTCTGGCGAGCCGCTCCGCGTCCGAAACGGTAGAGAAATGACGGAGTTACCATGTGGGGGTCCCTCTACTGTACTGTACTGTCACTGTACTGGCACACCCAAAAGCATCATATATACAGTTAATACGTGCGTGTGTGTTAGGTTGTGCACAGGTGGTGAAAAACAACCATGCTATTTTCGTGCTCATACCCAGCATACCCATACCCGTGCTCATACCCAGCCAGGCACCCACCCACCCACACACAGCTCCGTAAGGGAGTGGTTGCACCACTCAAAAATGTTACTCCTATGGTACCAACATCAATACAGCATTGAATTTAGACAAACTTTTATCCAACTTTTATATAACTAAATATTCTTTAGCTTTGGGTCTGAGAGGCTAAATGTTATCAAATGGTGGCCCGTGGCTCAAATGCCAACTGGTCCTTTATATGAAAGAGGTTGAAAACCACTGGTATAGAGATCAGGGGAAATTTAGAGGGAGAGAGAGGTTGATAAGAGATATTAAGGAGGAATAAAGAGGGTGAGGAAAATAAATGAGAGAAGGGAAGTACTGTAATAGACAAAAAGAGAGGAAAAGGGATATCTGTATATGGAGTTGAGCAATGTAATCAAATGGAACACATACAGAAGGCTACACCAGTGCTGACACTGCACACAATATGGATTATTCACCAGTTTCCTTTCTTTCTTCCTGTCCTTTATTGCACTACTACAGCTCACAGCTATAACATATAGCAGCCTACAGTATGTATTCATCATTTTCTTGTAAATAAATTATAGTAATGTAATGTCAACTCTTTCTATTTGGAATGCCATGCAGGTTAAAAATAATTTATGGTAATGAGCTAATAGATGAGCTGACAGTCAACTATTGATTGTGTAGATAGCTCTCAAACACAAAAATAGAAGATTAGCTACTTGGGTGGAGGGACTAAACTGCAGAGCAGTATTTTGTACAAAATAATGATGTAATGCAGTGGTCTGTACCTTTTTAACCGTGGAGCCGTGGCCCTTCTTAATCGGACAAAAGCTGGGACACACGTCCACGTATGCATAGCGCACTTGTCTGTTTCATGTTAAGCCCTATACTTCACCACCTGTGCGCAACCTAACACACACACACACACACACACACACACACACACACACACACACACACACACACACACACACACACACACACACACACACACACACACACACACACACACACACACACACACGTATTAACTGTATATATGATGCTTTCGGGTGTGCCAGTAAAGTACAGTACAGGGTACAGTAGAGGGACCCCCACATGGTAACTGTCATTTCTCAACCGTTTCGGAAGCAGGACGGCTCGCCGAAACCGTCCCGGCCCCCTGGTCGCGTTCCTGGGGGTCTGGAACATTCCCACCCCCCCCCACCCCCGGGGACCGCCACATGGTAACTCCGTCATTTCTCTACCGTTTCGGACGTGGAGTGGCTCGCCGGAACCGGGCCGGCACCCTGGGTGCTATATTTGACTATATTTGACTTTTTCTTTAGACCGTTTTTGACTATTTGTGACCACAAAATATCATGACCAAAATAGTTGCTTCGATAATAAGTCTTTCGATTTTGAGAAATTTTAGTCCTGTGCTTCACAATGATTCACAGATTGGTTGCTCTTGAAGGAGATGTTTACCTGGTGCTTGCACAGTAAAATAACTGGACACTCAAGCATAGGAAATGATTCTTACCAAACAGGAAATTCATTCAGTTACAAGCTTCGCTGTGACTGCAGGGAAGAGTGCTACTGGCAAGACACTTTTGGAGTGAACCTCAAAGTCACCTTACAGTACATAAAAATTGTAAAGAATATTGTTTGTATAATTGTAAAGTTTGTGATGGTGACTGTGACATATTAATACCACACCACCTGTTTTATAGTATGTTAGAGGGCATGCCCAAAAGACTGAAAATGTTGCATTTCGACAAGACTTTTAAATGGCACAAGACATGATGTCCACCTTCGCAGGTCCCTACTAAAATGTACTACTTCAGACTCCTCACTTAGCCTGGAAACCAGACGAATCTGTCAGTGGAAAAAAATATAAAAAAGCCCTCGGCAGATCTTGTGATTGGATTTAGCTGCCCCCCAAAGTTGTGGGGCACCAATCAGGGCCCACAATGCAAATGCTGGTTTATCACGCAGGGGCATTGTTTTTTTATCCGCCCCTTGGAAATGCAGCTTTCACACAGAGATTCCAGACTAATATCTACACAGTGAGTCACAACAGTCTGGCCATGCCAGGCTAGTCCGTACTTTGCTTAACCAATTACATTCCTCAGGATGAGGCAGATCTCTCCCATGACAAGCTTTGGCAGTATGATTATTTCATAGCCTGCTAATTTGCGTGAATGGAAGGTGTAACATTCAAAGCACTTTTGAGCACTTTACCAGAAATTTCAAATGTATGTCTTAACTTGATCCAACAGCTGTCATGAGGATTAGATCAGACATAGCAAGTGTGAGCATGGATGAGGATACAAATTGTACATCTTGAACCAAAACCCTTCCTTTGCTCCCTAGGCAGTGTACTTAATTTGAGTAGCCTAATACCAAACCCTTCCTTTGCTCCCTAGGCAGTGTACTTAGTTTGAGTAGCCTAATACCAAACCCTTCCTTTGCTCCCTAGGCAGTGTACTTAGTTTGAGTAGCCTAATACCAATCAAAACACAGGCACAGGGAGAAAGCGAATGATTTGTGATTGACCACTGATACCCAATTAGTTTATTTCCACGCAATCTGTAAGCCTCTAAATGATGTGCTGTTTTCAATACCATGTCATCAACTATTTCAAATAATACATTATTTGATCTAAATACAGCAAAATACAGTACCACACTGCTTGAAAGGTCCTTAAAATGAAGCCTATTGGGCAGGGCAGTCACTGAACTCCAACATCAACGGATGTTGATGTTCCAATGGGACATTTCTCAAACTATCTGGGTTTTGGAATAATGGGTTTCGGCCCAATGGGCAGTCCCTGATGCTGAACTGCATTGCCGATGCCAATGAACGCAGATGCACCAGCAGCATGGGTGAGGAGGGTAAGCTGGCAAGGGAGCTGCTCCATCTGTAGTCTGGTAAGTGCAACATTATTCAGACAGTATTGCCATTATTATTTGGTAAAGTTTCATTACATCAATGCAGTATGACACATTTGTTTTCAAATACAGTTCCAACAAACAGAATAAAACTAAATAAAAATTATTGTGTGTGTGTATATATGGGAGGCATACTTTGGTTAGACATAGCATTGCTTAGACATAAGGTTGGTGAGGGGTGATTTAAGACGACCAGTTTAAGGTTGGTGAAGAGTGCGTTGGGAGATATTATATACAGTATATACCTTTTATTTCACCAGTAATAATATTTTGATACAGAGACTCTTTTACAGTATTAAATGCAACTATATTCTTCTTCCTCAGGTTCGCAGGCGGGCAACACCACCAGGGATTGGCTACGGGATTTCACTCAATTCCCTCTCCAGCATGGTGAAATCAGACTGCTGAGTTGAAGGAGTGGATGCCAGGAGGTGTTTCCCGTGTGGTTAATCTGGCTTGGCTCGACTCTCCATCCTTGACCTGGATGGATGTCTGCTGTCCCCCCGTCTGTCCCCTGGATGGATGTCTGCTGTCCCCCCGTCTGTCCCCTCTCCATGGCAACCCTTGTTCCGGTCTGCTGGGATGAGTGGGATCAGCCTCGGGATCTGCTGGCCAGCAGATCTGCATGGCAGTCGCACCTTTCATTTACTGACTTTACTTTGTTTTTGTATGTTTGTCATGTAATCCCATTTAAATAAACGTTTCCATAGCAAACCTGCATGTTTTTTTGGGTCGGCACTAGCCCCTCCATCATGTGGCAGCCAAGTCTATGGGGTAGTTATAAGAAACAAACATTAAAGTCCATAGACTTGGCTTGCAACCGGTTCTTTTTAATTAGGTTCTAAAACTGTGTGTATATATATATATATATATATATATATATACTTATACTGTGCACATTCTTTGGGAGATATCTGCCTCATCCATTAATGGATGCCAAACTCTAACCTCCCAGATCCCTCGATGCCGTGTATCCTAATGTTTGATCCTCCATGGCTCTCCTCTCATTTCCCATGTGGTCTCCATGTCTTTGAGCCGCCTGCTTTTGTGTTCCTTTTCTTCTGACATCACTGCAGCACTTTCTGCAATGATGCCAGAAGATGAAGATACACTCGCTGCTACCGCCTTAGATACCTGCCTCAGTGTTGGGGGGGGGGGGGGGGGGGGGGAAGGTGATAGTATACATTCTATGCTTGCACGCTTTAACTCAATTTCTTTAAGACACTTCAGCTCAGGATTAAGCATTTACCATGTGTTGCAATGACATTGCATTTAGCTTGGCGGCGTGGCTCTCTGCTCATGTGATAGGCTATTACAGATTACTTATGTGCAAAACATACACAAAATATCTGATCACAAACCCCCGGAGCAGAGCAATATTAGATGAACAACATACGGGGAGAGATCATTAGAAGTAAGCCTCCTGACTTCCGTGGCTGTAATGAACTATCGCTACGCTGAATGCACAAGCAGGTATCTCTCTTTATACCTCTGTCAAAAGTCTTCTGCCATGACAATAGCAGCAGAGCATAATGGGCAAAAATAAGCAGGTTATAAAGCCTGTGTGTGTGTGTGTGTGTGTGTGTGTGTGTGTGTGTGTGTGTGTGTGTGTGTGTGTGTGTGTCCGTCAATAACTTTATTTCCATGTAACATTCCTGTCTTTACGTCCTTATCAGTGCGAGAGACAGTAAACTATTAAACTATCCATGATTTACATCAAGATCAGTCGCCTCAATTTAAGACGAAGTTTAAATAACATGTCTGCTCAAAGCCCTTCCACGCCCTCTTTGTTTCCAATAAATGTTTTAAGACAACAGTGGAGGGAGACAGGAAAGCAGGATTGAGGGAAGGGGAAGACGGATGACACAGTAGTGAAGGGCAAATATGAGTGAAAAAATCCAAAAGAACAAATCATTGTCAAAATCGATAGTTCTCAACCTCCGGTAATAATATGAAGTTGTTGGAAATTTACTCCACCTCTCCTGAGTTGCAATCAGAAAGCTTATGTTATAAAGTAAATATGGCTGCTTAGTTTTATTTATTTTTTGTTAATTTGTCTTTCCCTTCTGCACAGTCACTCCAGTTGCATTCATAGGCTGTTTATGCCAGCAAAAGTGTCAAAAGGCAACTCTAGTTCATCAAAGTTTAAATATAGTGTAGGTTATATCTGTAGTCGGTACACCTTTGGAAACAATCATTGTTTATATGCATAGGTGAATGACGTTTTGGCAGGCTTGCAACTTATGCCAGCAAGGGTACCACTCTAAGCAAGTGTCAAAAGGCAACTCTAGTTCATCAAAGTTTAAATATAGTGTAGGTTATATCTGTAGTCGGTACACCTTTGGAAACAATCATTGTTTATATGCATAGGTGAATGACGTTTTGGCAGGCTTGCAACGTATGCAAGCAAGGGTACCACTCTAAGCAAATAAAGCAATTCCAGTGATTGGCACATTGCATTTCCTTTTTGCTCCTCTGCTAGATTGACCTCTAGAAAACCTCCTAAAAAAATTGAAATAAGTTTAAGATCACTTATTTCATGCTCAATTTGATATCTGCATTTTCCGTCCGTCTCGCTCGGACACAAGAAAGGATCACCGCAACCATCGCTACGTTTGTTATGGACTGTCGAATAAACCTTGTTTTGACCAGAAATTCCATCTGGGACAAGGAATGCACTCCCTTAATGTGACACATTTGGCACACATCTCTCTCTTTATCACTCATTCAAACACCAAGCAGGGAAATGTCTTTCTTGACTCCCTATGGGAATAGAACGGCACCAACCTGGCCAGGATGGCAATTACATGTTAATTGCATTACACCCACACTTTACCTTCCCATTTAACCAAATGTAATTACAATTACAAGGGAGTTGTTGATTTAATTTCACGGTTGGCCTGTTTCCTGTCATCGCAGGCAGTGGCAGCCGGCCTGCTGTGCAGTGTGCACCCCATTGGGGGTGAATCAGCATTTCAAACGCACCCAACCATGGCCCCCCCGTTCGTCTTGAAAATAGGTGTCATCATGCTCCAGAATGTGGACACACCACACAGCAAATGTGTCCTTATGCATGATTTAGTGAGTGGATAGACATCCCCCCGAAACTCATCTTCACACCACTGTTTATTCTATTACCTCCATTTAGACTTTTAGAGGAACACAATTATATGGCTCTGTGATGTTAATCCCATATGATTGATGTCAGATGGCTTGGGGTACGTTTGAATGTGTCTGTGGAAGAGTTCTGGTCAATACAATAATGAACTACAAAAACCACTCAGATACAATTTATGGATTGTTTTTAGTTTGCTACAGCTAGAGGCCTTTCTCAGTCCTCCTCTGCTCACGTAGAACAAGATCATACCATTTGCAACATTGTACAATATCTGGCTTGCGAATGCTTTGAGATTCCCAGGCCCCGTTTGTGCCTGGAGCGTACAGTACCTGCAACGTTTTTTGGCAAGTGCAACTTTAAAGAAGTTATGGATTGAGATAGTTATACCTGAAACTGGATGCTATTGGGCCGCTTTAGTGGTGAGGCTTTTTACATGATGTAATACGGCAGTCGGGGCAGAGATGTGTCTCTAGTAAACAACATTTGTCACTTTGCAGCCACATGTGGGGTCGTTATGGGGCCTTGAAATAGAAAGTGAGATTTACCTCACCGTGGTGCTTCAGCGGGAGCCTCCTGGTCCATTAATAATCTGATGCGTACTGCATCTTTCATGCCCTCCCTGAGTGGTCCAACTGTTTGAGAGGGGTCTTTGTGAAATAGCCAGAAGGGGTTGCCTAATTAATGGGGATTTCTCGCTGAAGAATTAATTGCTTCTTACCCGAGGACGTGATCCCAGGCCTGTCGGACCAGGTTAGAGTTGGAAACAGAAGTGGACTGTGTGTGTGTGTGTGTGTGTGTGTGTGTGTGTGTGTGTGTGTGTGTGTGTGTGTGTGTGTGTGTGTGTGTGTGTGTGTGTGTGTGTGTGTGTGTGTGTGTGTGTGTGTGTGTGTGTGTGTGTGTGCATTAACTATCTGTGTGTAAACTCATGTGTGCACATTGTTCGCACATTAACATCTATGTATGGGAACGTGTGTGTACATTCACTATCTGTGTGTAAACTCATGTGTGTGCATTTATATCTGTGTGTGTGTGTGTGTTCGCACACTAACATCTATGTATGGGAATGGGAACGTGTGTGTGTGTGTGTGTGTGTGTGTGTGTGTGTGTGTGTGTGTGTGTGTGCGTGCGCACACGCGTGCCTGCGTGGAGGGTGTTGAAAGGAATGATTGAGACAAGCAATCAGTCCCACCGCAGGGAGCAGAGGGCGGGAGGGGGCTGTAGCCTGCGGTTACACCACTAAGTGTGCCCTCCTTTCCCGGCACACAGATCAATAGATGAGTGGAGTGCGGAGCAGACAGTTTCTGGCACACACACTCCGACACGCCATCGTATTAATCGTGTGATAACACGCGCGCACACACACTGCTGCAAAGCGGGCACAGGTGGGAGACTTAAGTGCATGTGAAGCTGGGGTATGGGGGGGTCCTGAAGTTTGGGGAAGAATTGTGCTTCATACATCTTTTGTAGTTTGTAGTCGCAGGAGGTGAGTTTGCTGTCTTGCCTCGCCAGACTTTCAATACTTTATATTAACGTTTTTACATTACTATTGCTATTTCTTTTTTTAATTGCCCACATTCCATGGTTACAAGGTTTTATTATCTTCTACAAAACAATGTGTTAATGTCATAAGGCTATGTTTGCTACATCATTTTCATAATTTATTCAAAGTCCAATGCAAAGCTTGCATTGAAAGTCCACTGTGGGAACCCATGGCAGGAGTAACTTCCTGGTTGACCTACAAAAACACATCATCCTTATAGCACACTTGTGAAGAGGAACTGCAGTGATTGCATCTCTCGCTGCCATTAGCCAGACAGTGTGCTTACTTGGTCTCTGCTGTGGTAACCATTATTTTGCCGCAGCTTGTCATAACACTTAAAAAAGAAAGGCTGAAAGTAAGCTACAGTACCAGAAAATAGCATTTACTCACTCTGTGATCTGTGTTGGGATGGATTTATTCCTCCGCCCTTAAATTAATCTGTCTGACAGAGAGATTGTCCCCATATCTCGCCACGCTCAAACGTGGAAAATGTTTATGATGAGTAAACATTATCACAGATTTTAATTAACAGATCCCACATTCGCATTGATCCAAGGGAAATATCAATTTCACTGATGTATTTAATTAGTCCATAAGTTTGCCCTTTGTGTCACCGGGGTTGATAGAACCCCATGCTCTGCAAATTAATCTTAATCAGTGAAAGACTTGAAACACATGCATGATTAGAATAAAGAATGCAAGAAAATAATGATTCTAACCTTAGCCTTCTTTTTTCTCCTTCTCTTGAATGATGTACAGTAGCTTTCAGTGGTGAGAATGGAGTACAAAGTAGATGGAGTTGACCCTGAACTTGTAGTAACCTGTATTTCCCTTAATTAAAATGCCTGCTACATAAATTGCTAATGACTAAGTTGTTAATTAAAATGTTAATTAAAATTACTGAAAAATTGTGTTGCAAGGAAAAATAAAAAGGATTGATTACAAATAGCATTTTACATTATTGAGGCATTCTCTCTTATCCAGAGCAACATTTCAAGTTTGGAGTCAAGTGCCTAGTTTTGGTGTAGATGGGAGTGCAAGTACAGTTGTAACTCGGATCAGTATTTACTAAGAATAAGTACATTTGTTTCCTACAATTTTTTTTATCACCTGTGTGAAGTGAGGGGCGCTAATATATTAAAGTCCAACTCATGTTGATTAGGTGATGTAATGGTGATGTCAAACAAACGGTGCCAACACAAACATTAAAGGCCATTAACAATAAAGAGACAATCTGACGTAATGAGGGACAATATGACGTAAATTTCCCCTTCATTGTCAATGGTGTTTTTAAATCAAACATTAAACCTGTATATAGGAGGGGCTAGTTCCCCTGAAAAATCGATTAATTATTCAAATGAATAATGAAAAGGGAATTCAGCCAATGGCGACGTGAGACGTCATGTGGCCAATATAAATACATCTTATAACTGGTTCCATTTTAAACAATAACACACTGCGTACACTGTCTCGTAACTTACAGTATATAGTGGCAGGGCATCTGCAATCGTGTGGCAGTCACTTGCTGAAAAGGTCAAGACCTCAGAACCCTTGAGGTAAAACACAACCACCACAACAACTCACCCAGCCATTGCAGACGCTCGTGTTCCATTCCCGCGGCATACTCCAACTCCAACGCGGGGTCATGTCCTTATTGAGGGGTCATGTCCTTATCACTGCACTAGCGATCCCTTCTGGTGGCTGGCATTCAACCTCCTTAGAAGGAATTGTTGTGGTTTACCTAGAAGACATTATCCAATATCCATGCATACAATTCCCGACGCAAGATTAAGAATTTGAATCAATCACGAGGACAATGATGTCTCTGAGGATGTGGCCCCTCGAATCTAGTGGAACAACGCACAATACAGCAACCTGTCTTGTTGTGTTTTCCTGTGAGAAATATGAAGAGAGGTCCTATATTCACTCTTTTTATGTTCATGTGTGTGCGCACGTGTGTGCGCGCTCAAGAACGTGGGCACACGCATGGGATTGATGTACTGTAGGCATGTGTCTATTTGAATCTGTGACACTGTTTCCCTCTCCCTCTGATTCTCTCACTATTCTCCCCCATGTCTCTGTCTCTCTCGCTTGTTATTTTGAGTCCCTCCACGTGCAGAGAACTTTGAGTGGTTTTAATGCAGTCTGCTGGGCGGACATCTTCCACTGACCCGCAAATAACACAATGTCAACGTGCCAGGCGGGAGCATTACGTATGCTAATCAAATAATTTGCTGCAGAAAGTTGCTGAGTGCTCTACTCAGGTGTAAAGCAAAGCCCACCTGGAGCAGTTACTGGCAATCTGCCCTCAATTAAAAGTCTTTTAATATGACCCTGACACTTCTCTGCAGCTCGGCAGAGACTTGCTCATAGACGGTAGGCCTAGAGGCCACCTCAGAATATTTTTTTAATTAACCAGCTTGACTGAATGATTTACAACTTTATAATTATGTGACCGCGCAGACTTCACTGCAGATGAGTCTTATATTGCTCACAGTACTTCACATGAGATTAACTACTGTCCTACTGTTCACCAGCTTTCATTAGCTTTTGTTGCAGTTTCTGAAAAAAATGCACATTCCATTATCTTTTTGAATATTGATATTGAAAATTTGAAAATTACCTTGAATATCTCACCTGTTGAAGTGTTCCAAGCATAGGCAGGGGGAAATGTTTTCCACATGCCTAGAGGTTTTGTTCAGGTTCTACTCAGCCTCATTATGAAAGATCTACAGTATGTGAAAAGACACAAGGCACTTATTATAATGCCATTTGTTGCTATCCTTGATTTTCTACCATTCTCTTCCTTATTTAATTCTTTTTAGGGTTTAAGGTTTATGTTAGAAATACTACGACGGCGTATTACTGCCATCTCGGTGAGAAATAAAAAATAAAAGAAAGCCGGTGGGGGCGGGGTAATTTTCTGACATTAGACTCGAAAATTTTGTCAAATGTAGGATATTTCTGACTTCAAAAACTCACAGAATTGCAACATTAATCTCAGATTTCTGAGAAATAGCTCGCAAATTTCTGACTTTATAATCTCACAGATTTGCCACTACACATTAAAGTCGGAAATCTCAGAGGTTTTTCTCAGAAATCTCTATTGGGGTTAACAGCAGCACCATACATGCGTAATTGGGCAGCCCTGCAAGCAACATTATGGCCCGTGGCAATTAAAACTCACACTGTGTGGAATAATGGATCATGTAATCCACTCAGGATTTAATTTTGCCACAAGTCTGTCAATTCTGGGGCGATTTTTTAAATTCATAATTCTTGTAATGTGTGAAATGTCTATTTTAATTTGGGTTAAAATTGTATTGTCTCTGTATTAAGCGATATCAAGAGAAATGCAAATGTCAGGAGGCGAGGCAGTACAGCGGTACTGCAGTTTTTGAGTGCTACAATCAGCAATGTCCGTGTCCGCCCGACTATGTGTGTCTGTGACGTTAATGAGCACGAGAATGAGTACCAGTAGGGGCGCTGTTGTGCGCTGCTGTGCCAGAAACAGAGAGAGAGAGTGCTGCAGTTGCCTGCTTATGAGAGAGAGAGGGGGGGGGGGAGTTGCACCACTCAGTTCACACGGGTGTGATTTTCTGTAAAGACCTGTGATTTTGAATATAATTATTTATTATTATTTGGATCTTGGCTCCCGATGAGACTCTAGATGAATCCACAGCGCCTATGTTATTATAATAAAAATATGTACGCTCTAAATATTCACAATCTATGTCCTGATTCTGAATGTACGGTATAGCCTGAATGAATGAACTGTGTTTATTCGTCTTTCTTTAATCCTCCTTTTACAATAAATGTTTACATCTGTCTTGCCTGTGTTGTATGTCCTTTCATGGAAGCAAACGGCACTGTGCTTTCTTTTCACTGTCTCCAAGTCAGTGCATTTGGGAGAGATTGAGTTTTAAACTAAACTCAATAACATGCTATAATGTAAGTGTCAGCTGCATCAGCGACATGAGACAAACTCTGCATGCCGGCCCATTGGTGTGTCGGATAATCGTGCACACCCTGTCAAAGGGACACACTCATAACTGTCTGCTGCCCAAAAATAGCTGATCTACAAACTCAAATCACAGTGCGACGCCTAAGCTCTAGGTCTAGCACATATAGGAATAATTTACAATTTAGGCATTTGGCAGACGCTATTGATCCAGAACAAATTACAGTAAGCAAGAACAAAAACATGGTATGTACTGTATGATGTCATCATGAATCATACGTAAGCTAAGAACCTAACAGTGGAATACAACTCGCAGATTTGCGAGATTAATCTCAGAGATTTATAAGAATAATCTCAGAAATTTTCCGCGTTTAATGTGGCAAATCTGTGAGATTATAAAGTCAGAAATTAGCAAGATGTCAGAAAATTGCCCCGCCCCCACTAGCGTTTTTATTTTGTCCTCACCGAGATGGCAGTAATACGCCGTCGTAAAATACCAATGCTTTAAGCACAAACAAAGTACAAACAAAGATTAATTCAATTCAATTCAATCCAATTAAAGACATATTGGATCAATTGCAAATGCCATAGCTTCAGCCGTCTTTTCCCACTATTATGATTCTTCTTTGTTTTAGAAATGTGTTATTAATATAAGCTGCTGCAAAGTAGCCTACAGCAATTTGGTTAGATTTAAATAGCATGTTCTTTATTTATTTTTTATTATGTATAGCTATTACAGAGATGCAGCTATGCTGTATGTAATGGCAGTACCTGAGAGGGGACAACTTCTCTAATGCTACAACTTCTTATATTAGCACTGATTAGCCAGCAACACGTCTCTGCATTTCACTGCCTAGGACAGCTAACTGAAAGCTATTTTAGAACTAGTTAGGCTGTATTGTAGGTCAATGTAAGCCCATCTAATTGGCCCTTAGGTGAGCTGTATACTGTATACCTGCTCACTACAAAAACAAGCGAGTAAACAACATTTGCTTGTCAAGTAAACTGTGCTGTGTGTGCACTTTTCAAACTAAATGGGGGCTTTTACGTCTGGCAGGGTATTGCTTTGGAAAGGAAACTACAGGTATACAGTAGCTGTGGCTTATTGCAATTTAGCATATTCAGAAAGACCCGGGGAGTAAATTAAAACAAGCTGTTTGATTGCATGTGCTGTATAGCTTACGTGAGTTCCAATTGAAAATTATGAAATTACATAATGGAAGTGCTTTGGCAGATTTGCACAGTGCCATGTCAGAGGGTGCACCTGTTGTACGGCTTTGAGCTATAGCAACTGAGCAAGATGGTGAATGCGCCAGCCGAAATCTATTCTTTATTTCAGCAGTCGTTTGTTTGTTTATTTATTTTTTTCCCCCACCCCCCACTAGGATTGACTGTTGCTGTTGATTAAGTAGAGGCATAATCACTGTTGAGGCCGTGCGTTAGCAGTTCCTGGCCTCACCTCCCACGACAGGGAATAATCCTCTGACTGATCATTATGCACACATGCTAATAACGCTATTCATATTTCATACCTCGGGGCAGTGAACTGTCTCTCTGATTATTTTGTGCAGTTTTGTAATCGTTCATACGAGACCTCACAGTCAGGCTCCACATTCTGGCTGGGAATGGGCATACTGCGCTGTCAACACATTTTTAAAGGCTTCAAGAGGAAAATGAAAATACATTTAAAAACAAATCTTTTGTTTTACAGGAGAGGAGAATACACCTGGCTGGTTCTCTGGAGACGATAATGGGAAGACTACGGCCCCGTTTTGGTGTCCTCTGCTCGCCTGTCGCATGCCTGTCTTCGCCACAAAATCTCCAGACCGGAAAGTAAGTGCAGTGACTCGTCAGATCCTTGTCATGCTGAATTTGGTTGTGAATTGGTTTGAAATTGGTTTGTCACAAATGGCTGTACAGGGCAAATGAGGACACAGCATAATAATTAAAAGACCAGTTAATATGCTTACAATGTAGGCACCAACCTAAGAGTTAAATGGATTCAAGTATTGAATCAATCAAGTTTCAATCATTAGAAATGGAGATGAGATTTACTGGTATGTTCTTTACACAACTTCATTAACAAAATTAATAAAAAACGAATAAGAAATGTACAGAGTTCCTTTTGAGTGAGGTGTTTAGCAATTGGTATGCAGGACAAAACCCTGCTCTGCACCAACCCAAAAAAAACACTTTAAATAGGGATGCACTCAATCTGTCTGCCCGCTTACTGTAGCTGTGTCATGTGGTGTCAGCATCTGTTATATGAGTATAGTATATCAGTACAGGAGACAGTAGGCTACCACTGGACTTGGGTGACAATCAACCATCTCGGGCCAGGAAATGAGTCGAATACAAACCTGTCAGCTATTTCCACACTGCTCGTCACAAGAGCATTGCCTCCATTGGGTGACGCTCATTATACATCTTAATAGGTGTCTTATACCAACCAGCCTCAGTTCCTTCTGTATTTCGCCGGCATCACCAGCAACCAATAACAAAAAGTGGAAATGTCAGAGCCATTTAAGAAATATTTTTTCTTGTCAGGAATCTGTACCGGTACATTGAAGTCTTCAGTGTCTATAAGCTGTGAGCTACGGAAAGGGAAGAAGTATTCTTTTTACTAAATGTTAGAGTCGGTACGATGATGGAGAGGGGGTGGAGGGGGGCATGGAATGGGATAGGATAGAATATTGACAAGCAACGAGCCTGTCTTCACTTTCTGCTGTGACCAGCTAATATGACACACATTAGATGAACTGCAGGTATCTGGGCAGGGCTGGAGTGGGACACATTTTCAAGTGTTATGTGTCAGACTAGTGACAAGTCCACTTATTGAATGGAGGTGTGGGGATTCTCTACCTGTGGTGTTCAGTAGGGATACTATTTGTAAAAGTATTTTGTGGAAAAGAGACCCCTTGGTTGTGAGCCTGTCGTTGTGGAACAAGCTTATAAATATCTGAAACCTCTTACTTGAACTGTACATATGCTAAGAGAGACCCTATGGCTGTGCCGTTTGTGAAACAAGCTTGTAAATATCTGAAACCCTTTACTTCTCCTTGGATCTTTCTTCGTTTTTCTTGGACAAATGACGGTATGCACAAAAATGGATTTCACCCACTTTTTTACTGTGCAAAACTGTGATGTGACAATAAAGCTGATTCCTCTGATCCTGATACTTCATGGGCTCATGGCTGGGTTCTGGCACAGCCTCATTGATGATTTCACTTAAAACACACTGTAATAAGTCCTTTATCAATGGCCACACATACAATACGTTGTCCTTTCTAAAATCCTGGGCTCATGGCTGACTCCACTGATGGCATTGGCAAAATAATTGTTCTACTGGGCCTGGCTGATATGAGACTACAAAAGACAGCAAAATGCCTTTCATACAGGGTCACATCGCAAGAGAATTGAGTCTCTGGATGTCCAAGCAAGTACTCATCACTCTGAGTTAAGACTTGTTTGGCCACAAATTACTTTTTATGCAGCTACTGGCTTCACTAGCAAGATCTCATTATCCAAATTACAGTAGCTACTAAATACTGTACTTGACCCAAAGCCTCTATACTGTCTCTGCTTGACTGTATTTCACCAAGAAGAGAGCACGCAGGGAAAGAATGGAGAAGAGGTCACAGTTGGTAGAGTGGGTGATCATAATTCATGTACTGACAATGTTAGCATGTCGTAACATGTCCTTATGTGCCCACAGTGTTGCTGTGGTAACCTGTGCTAACTGTGGCTCTTACCTTGAAAAACCTCAGTTTTTGTTCCCACAAGGCGATCACACTAATACTATCTTCAATATTTATTGTGGGATTGCTAAGGCTATCAGATTAATCTTATTCCCATGCCCTATTCTTTGGCACCTAACTAGTCCTTCATACTTTTAGAAAGACAACTCTACAGTGCAACGTTCAGCTTACTTAGGACATGTCGGCTACCATTAGATTTTTGAGTGGTGCAACCACTCCCTTACGGAGCTATGTGTGTGGCTGGGTCCATGGTTGCCTGGGTATGAGCACGAAAATAGCATGGTTGTTTTTCACCACCTGTGACTCCTCAATGCCAGTGTGCAGCTAATTGACTCCTCAATGCCAGTGTACAGCTAATTGACTCCTCAATGCCAGTGTACAGCTAATTGCAATAATCACGTTTGGATGAAAAAAGGCATGGATTTTGGGTGGAGATAACCTTGGCGAGGAATCTTAGTTGGAAAAACCTGGTTTTAACGACAGAGATAATGAGTTTATCAAATGTAAAGGCGCTGTCAAAGTATAGGCCAATAGGCCATCTTATCGTTTTTTATCTTATCATCATCTGTAATCAAGGCAGCTGAATTGACCGTGTGCTGTACAATTACGTTATTCCCTTCAGCTGTGTTTAACGGTCAAAATGGCTGCTGTCGAAAGGTTAAATTGAGGAATCCTTTTCTGTTAACTATAATTCTGTTTGTCAGGAATCAAACCAATATTTACGTTTTGATCGTGTTAAATCTTGATAGTTAGCAGAGATAGCAGAGAGAGCCAGAAGTGAAAATATATGTATTTGTAATATATGTATTAGAGTGCAAGATGCAAGATAGTTGTGGCATGGACCATAACCAAAAAACAGGGTAAGTGGTCAAACAATACAGTTCTGAGAAAATATTAAATAATATGAAGTAACAACAGTACCTGTACAGTATATCAACGCATCTACCGAAGCAACGTAATATCCAAATAACATGGCATCTTGTGGTCAAGCAAACATATGGGCCATATTTTGGGGCAGGCGGATTGGTGTGAGACATGCAGCGAATTTGTGTGTTTTTACCATGCAGCCTGCATGTGTTTTGCATTTTAGGCACCAGCCGTGCATCAGTGTGGGAAGACAGGTGCAGTAGGGGGTGTGTCATATGCAAATCAGCAGTGCACTCCAATTTTGAGGTCAAACAGGACCAGTATATAGTATATAGAGTATATAGTGAACACTGTACAGTATGTATTTTCTAAAATACAATAAAATAGTCCATTCTTTATTTATTTTTTTCAATTCTAAAGCTCATCTTTTATTTCCTCAAGTAGCAAACACTAGGATAAGGCTTTGCAATCAATATTAATTGCTTCAATTTCTGGCATCTAAAAGAGAGTAGCCTAACTCTAATCTTCTTCTAATCTTCTTTCACGTCTGTCATCTAGCTTTCCCTCTCACAAACAGTGCTGCAGTCATCGTCAAAGCCACTACACTTACCCCTAGCATAAAATTGTAAATACCACATGCTCTTTCCAGGTACATAGACGCTTTCCTACATATTAAATTGGTTGAAGTTGTCAGTCTGAACAGTCATCTCCACAATGTTTGCAGCGTCACATTGCCACTCGTTAAAATGCATATTAACCGTCGTGAACGTTATATTTTGAGGTTGTAGATCAGCTATCAGGACCAAGTATAGACCCATGCATCTGGTCAACTAAGTATAAAGATTTAAGTGATTAATAAGGCCAGGCATGCTAAAATCTCCTTCCCGGTCACAACCTGGTTTGCACATGCAACAAACCTTGCATTTGTTACTCCACAATCATTTAGTCAATTCAGCCCCATATGGTGTTGAAGGATTTTTCATTTTATTTTAATGGAAATTCCCTTGAATGACATCACAGCACCATTGATTGAACACAGCCATTTTGCATCGAAGGCAATCAAAGTGCACTTGCTCTGCCCTAACAGCTAAAAATACGTGGCCTTCGAAATGAGCTCACTCACAAATACCAAGACAATGGGAATTACAAGGTGACACGGAAGCATCCGCTCATAATGCATGGTTTGAAGAATGTCAATCGATACAACTTAGGAGCCTTTCCAAGATCAAAATGGCCAACGCAGGTGAGAGACAGACTAAAAGGGTTTCAAGAGTCAGTGAAAGGGGTATAAAATCAATTTGCACTGGCTGAAAGATGATATTTCCGACTACATTTGGAGCTATAATGCGGTTACGGGTCTTACCAAGTGAGGTGGTCGAGAGGCAAATTAACATGGCCACCAAGGGAGGATGTTATAAAGTGATCATGCAATTATCTTAATGGCCGTGGGACACCCTAGCATAAATCAATGTTGCCACATTAGATTACGCACTACACACCAAAACCAGTGTTACCAGCTACTGTATATGTGGACCAGCAAATGGGGAACAGCTGAAATCCTGGAACGAGGCAGCATATTGTCTGAACTGTATGTTCAATCTAGTATGTTCAAAACAGTTACTTTTCAAGAAATGGAAAAATTACACATTTTACAATGGATCCAATGTTATCTGTATTTGTATGATTGTAGTTATATTCAGTCACAAGCTCTTGAAAGACTTAACCACTTTACACCGGGTGTCACCATTTTGGCATGTCCTTATAATCAAATATTCTATGCTGCCTAGATTGTTTTATTACCTTTGCAGCATACGCCTAAGTATTTGATCCGTGAAAAAACGCTAGTAAACACTCCCAGCATTTGTTATTGAGCCGACAAAAAAGCCACTTCCTTGATCCGGGTCACAGACAAAGAGCAAAGCGAGCCAAGATTGTCTCTACCCCCTCGTTCACTTGCATTGGGCTCAATTTCCCAGAAGCCCTAGCAGCCCAGAGCATGGGTTGATTTCCGATTTCGTCATCATAACGTGACGGCCTCGTCACCAGTTCCGCGGTTTATTTTTCATTATTAAAATAGGGCGAATTAAACACATAAAACAAATAGCGGGTTTAGTGTATTAAGCAGAGTTGATAGTTTGATTAAACAATTTAAAGTGAATGTAAATAGCAGATCTACAAGCTCAGATCTGCTATTTTTGCATGACGCTGTCGTACAACAAAGAATAAAATAGCTTGTAAAAAAACCCCATAAAACATAAACATGAAAAGAGAGATACGTTTCTGCCTGACAGCAACATTATGTACCTCAGATGCTGCCGGATCAGTGGTTGGCGGGGTGTGGGTGTGGGTGTTGGTGTGGTTGTGTGTTTGGATTTCCCAGAGGATTGTGCATGGCTTCTGGAGCATCCAGCTAAAGTCTGCTACACCTGGCTAGACACTCAGCCAAGTCAATTAATGTATTTTGGAGGCTGCAGGTCCTCGGAGGGCGTCCCTCAGAGGATTTGCTCACATTCTCCACTCCTAATGCAAACAAATGAAGCACCTGAGCAAGCCAGCGAAGGGCACGGCTGCCATGTCAGTCAATGATAGGGGCTTGCTGTGGAAATAGTTTCACACAGCTGTTTTCTTCCCAGGACAGAGGCTCGGTGTCACCGTGCGAGCAGGCTTGTTTTCCCACCAGTATAGATACTGAACAGAACTGGACTTGACAGTCAGTAATGTGGCCCAGGTGAACATATACAGTGGGATGGGTATGTTGTGTGTGTGTGTGTGTGTGTGTGTGTGTGTGTGTGTGTGTGTGTGTGTGTGTGTGTGTGTGTGTGTGTGTGTGTGTGTGTGTGTGTGTGTGTGTGTGTGTGTGTGTGTGTGTGTGTGTGTGTGTGTGTGTGTGTGCGCGTGCGCGAGTGCGAGTGTATCTGTTTCACACTCTCTGGTGGATGGAAGGAAGGAAGGAACACAGGCATAGAATTCAAAGTCAGAATAATACTGGTATATATACTGTGTGTGAGCACGCACGCACGCACGCACGCACAACTTTTCTCTTTTTATGACTAAAGGGAAGGTAGCCTTAAAATGCAGTAACTTTTAAGTCCTTCATGCAGAGCAGACTGTGATTCAGGGCTTAACCCCCCCTACCCCCACACCCACCCATCACCCCCTCTCTCTCTCTCTGTCTCCATCCCTGCCTCTGGGATACACATACACACGCCTCTCTGTGCCAAAGCGGCGCAACATCTCTTTCTCCAGCTCTGCCGGTCTCTCCATGGCAGTCAGTGTTTCATCGAGCAATAAGACAGAATCAGAGGAGTTAAAGTGAAGGGCAGAGAGGGAGGGAGGGTTGGAGCAGTCAGATTAAAAAAGATGTGGCCTGCGGGTCCGGAGAGATTTCCTACAGAAAATGAAGTTCTAAAGCAGCATGGCATGAACAACACGGGGTCAAATAAGGGAGCTCAGCACATTTCCGGCTGCACGCTGTGTGTCTCCCGCCCACTCCATGGAGAGGAAGTACTGGACAAAGTCGTTAGGCTCTGGCGATAAAGCTTATCTCAAGACTCAGTTGAGTGAGTGGCTGACCGAGTATCATGTCTCTCTCTTTCTCGACCTCTTCCACACTCCTATCATCCGTACACTTACAGTTACCACCCTAGCAGACGCTCGACCCAATTCAGAGAGACACTACCAACTAGTAACTAATAGACAAGCCACATTCCAATGTTCCTTGTTGTTCAAAGACTCATTTTTGGTCTCAGTTTTGGCAGTTCACTGCCCTCACTGCTATTCTGACAGATGAAACCAAGCAGGTGTGGCAGTCGAGCCAAAGGGAGGGTGTGAGGTAGTAAGGCGGAGCGCTCGTTAGGAGAATTTTTTTCAGCTGTGGGAACCTTTTTTTATCACATTTCTAAAAGGTGGAAATCCCACCGCCAGAGGGAACTTGAAGCCATGACTGACATTAAAGGAGTATTCAGTGATTTGGAAAAACCCCCGGTCCGCCCCGGTAACAATATGTTAGATGATGTTGTGCATGTGCACATGCACGCACTACAGTGGGGGGGACACGCGACACGCGGCAGGCCAACAGCAAACAACCCCCCCCCCTGCTCGATCATGATTGGCGGAAGGCCCCTCTATCCTGATTGGCTGGGCCACCTAGCCAAAAATGTTTTTTTGACCCCCAGGGGTTAACTGGGGACAGGGAGAAACTCCTTATATGGTCAGCACACTCTATAGTAGGGAGGATATCACAAAACAAGTGATATTTTAATTAAGTGAAATCACTGAATAATACCTTTAAGAATGATAAATTAGCAAGTAGCAGTATAATGCTTTGACCATGGCTTTAATTGTTTCATGTAAGTTGGAATATATGTCATAGCAGTAATATCCCTCTAATATCCCCTATCGTGCCTATACTAATGACCACTTATGCAGCCATTTGTATCCATGACATCAGATGGAGAATGTTAATGGAGGTTTTTCAAGCATGTTAGAAAATAACATTTGCTGACTGAGTGCATGGCTGATACAGAAAGCATTTGACTCTGGAAGAGGAGACATATCTTTGTCATTTTTAAATGGGTGCACAACTGCACATTCGACACATCTCTAAAGTGAATAGATGCCTTGTTTCCATCTGGCTCATAAGAGAATTGGCATCATGTGCACTGTTTTGTTTCTTATAATGAGAAGGTGAATTCCTTTCCTTCATGATTCGCCGCAAGAAACGACCTCTTCCAAATCTAAGGGACTGTAAAAAGATCCAAGACTTTCAAAATAGTAAGGGACGTGCTCCCATACTCCGTTTATGAGGCATTAGGCGAGGACAGGATTGAGGATATAGGGCTGCTATGCCGGAGCTCTTCTAATACCTTTGGGGATTTTGTCATGTATGCTTTGAAGTGCAGAATGGCAAACTGCATGGGGGGAAAAAGAGGTTTGGTCGGCAGAAGAGTTAACCTCCTTTTGTCTTTCTGAGAGGATTAGTTTTTATGTCTCGGCTCTGAAAAACAACAGCTGCTGTTTCCACCATCTCTCGGTGAGAGATACGTCATTTTTGTCCATCGATGCCTTAATTGGATGCCATTGAAATCCATTAAACACATTCATTCAGCTGACATATTCAGTATCTGTCATTTGCTGCAATCACGTCAGACCGGGTCGCCGTGTGAGCTTGTTTAGTGTGCGTGTGTGCATGCGTGCGTACGTGCATGCGTGAGTATGTGCGTGTGTGCGCGCCTGTGTGTGTGTGTGTGTGCGTGCGTGTGTGTGCGTGTGCCTGCGTGCGTTCCTCTTACTCACATCTGCCCTGCTGATGGAGCGATAAGGGAGTTAGGCCTGCGTGTTCAAGCTGACCATCCGAAAGTGACTGCAGGGGGGTGCAGAAAACAAGCTTGTTGAGCAGCATCTCCGGTGGCGGCAAAATGCGTTGACGGCTCTATTTATAGCCGCGTTTGGTGCGCAGCTGATTTACGAGCGTAGCCGCTGCAGCCAGGGATGAAGAAAGAGGGAGGCTCGGTGTTGAAGGCTGTGTATAGAGTGTGTTGCACACCACAGACGCAATGTTGAGCTATGAAATATGGATAAAAACAAAAACAGAGAAGGCCAGGGAGGGCAATTGCCATTTGATGATTTATTCCGTTTTTTCCTCCCCCGTGCTACAGTAGCTCTAGTTTTTTGGGGGGTAAAGTCTTCAACTTAGGCAATCTCCCCTCACCCTCTGTTCTCTGCATGTCAACTCCTTCCTCTTTTGAATCCTCTTTCTGATTTGTGGAGAACAGAGGCCACAGCATCCCATAATGACATTGGCTTAAGGGAGCCCTACAGGCCACTGGCGTAGCGGTCCTGCCACCTATAGGCAGCAATGAAGCCTTGACAGTATGTCACAGGTTCCAATCCCAATGACCTTTCCTGTATCCTATCAACAAAAGCAGAAAAAGTATATATAATATATATATATATATATATATATATATATATATATATATATATATATATATATATATATAGGCATGCGCATGTACTAATGACATCAGGGATCTCCGTGGGCATAAATGGGACCCAGGCAAAGACAGACGGGTACAATGTGACAAAGCCCCCGACATACACTATGACTCAGACATATTATCATTGGTCGGATCGACATCATAGTGTATACGGTTTGAGGGCAGGATTCAAATCAAATTTTCAGCACAAAAATAAAGGAAAGGTGACATGACAAGGATGACATGCCCAGAATAGGGACACTAGGGTTTATGTGGTTAACCCATTCTGACCTGAGATCAGATTCATACGAGGTTTCCACTGGACACACACTGGTCTGATGAACCCATTCTGACCTGAGATCAGATTCTAAAAATGTCAGTCGTTCTTCGAATTTTTCAAAAATAGCAGACCTACAAGCTCGTATCGCGCCACTCGGTGGCGCGATATGAGCTTGTAGATCTGCTATTTTTCAATAGGTAAAGCATAACATGATGCTAACACCAAAATGGGTGCCCGGTCAGAATGGGTTAAAGATAGATATCCAATCTTTACTGACAATCGTTGACAATGGTACAGGAATAGCCTACTCTTCTTCTTTTCTTTGGGTAAGAGCATGCCTCAAATGTACAATGTTCTGTAACATCACTTTTCTATCACCATATTATTATAATGATCCCTTTCAGTTCCTGAGAGTAATGGCTCACATTACCCATGAAGTTACTTTTTAGTCACTTCCATATTATTTTGCCTATAACATCACAAGATGGCATCCATCATTTTAGTAGCGAGAAGATAAATTGCCTTAATGCATTTTGTAATCGCACTCAGTTAAAAAACATGAGGTGTGTGTGTGTGTGTGTGTGTGTGTGTGTGTGTGTGTGTGTGTGTGTGTGTGTGTGTGTGTGTGTGTGTGTGTGTGTGTGTGTGTGTGTGTGTGTGTGTGTGTGTGTGTGTGTGAGTGATGACAATTTATCTTTTATGTTGCTAAATTGATGGATGCCATCTTGTGATCGTATAGGCAAAATATTACTACGGACAATTTCAGTGCAGTTATTAGCATATGCTATGCATAATTTCCTCATAAACAGCTGATCACATGCAATCAGTCATTCATATTATAGATGGGATGCAGTATTAGTGTCCATCTGATTTCTGATTTCTTTGATTTCTCTGGTGCTTTGGTCTATGTGGCTTTGGCTCTGCAACGAAACAGTCTTCAGTCTATATTCTTTGGCTCTGCAACGAAACAGTCTTCAGTCTATATTCTTTGGCTCTGCAACGAAACAGTCTTCAGTCTATATTCTTTGGCTCTGCACCGAAACAGTCTTCAGTCTATATTCTTTGGCTCTGCACCGAAACAGTCTTCAGTCTATATTCTTTGGCTCTGCACCGAAACAGTCTTCAGTCTATATTCCAAGCTTGTCACTGTCACCGGTACAGGGGGCCAACGGCGGCGCACAAGTTCTGACTGCTTAACGCGGCCACTCAAAGAGCCCCCTTCTCACGGGGGGTCAGGGCAGAGGTCAGGCTTCGGTGTTCAAGGGAACAAGTCTGAGGGAGTTGTGACAGTTTCCAACATCTTTGGCTAAGGTGCCAAGAGTGTGCACGGGGTCAGACAGCTTTAGATCTGGATCTTGTGCCTGCCAATTGCTAAGCAGTGCCCGACAGACAAGTGTATTGAATTTAAGTGACGGGTTATGTTTGGGATGCTGTCTGGTAGCACTCACAGACAGTGAGAGGAGACGTGTTGAGCACTTTAATTCAAATGTTTCCCCTCTACAATGCATGTATGGTTTATGGTGACATAACACTGGAAGACAATGGAAGATGTATGGGGGGGAAAGGATTAGAGATTCTTTAATACCAGAGTCCATAAAGACTTACTGTCTGTGACTATGTTATCAGTCTTTATTTTTCCTGCTATATTGATCTAAATTATTGTGAAGTATGTTAAGTTGCTTAATCATCATTATGCTAGTTACTGTACATACTTTATGCCAGTGGTTATTAAAAAAAAAAGTGAAGGACCCCAAAATTGGTACATGTTAGGCCCCCATGGACCCCCATTTGAAAATTAATTTTGCTACAGTGTAGGTCCCCATAAGGGAAGATTTAGATTTAGTACAGAGACTATTTCAAATGCCAGTGAAGAGTGAAACCTATGATTTGAATTCTCATTCTCATACATTCTCTCATTGGGCTAACTTTTAGCCGGTGAAATAATAGTGAAAATATATTTTTCCGGGGACCCCCTGGAACCCCCTCAATGACCACTGTGGGTCCAGAGACCCTACTTTTACTACTACAGTACACTACAACATTAACCCCGCCATACATATAGCCTGGCTTCATTTCCATGTCTCTCCTGGCCAATAGAGTGCAGTGTGGTGCCTATGTACAGGCACACTGGGGGTGCTCCGCCTGACAGCCAGGTCATCTGCAGAAGGGGAAGATCTGTACTGTAGCTCTGTGACAGTTAACATACTAATTAAAGGAAGTCACGTGTCGGGGAGACATTGTCCTCTTCCCCGCAGCTCTGGGTTTATGCTCTGCACTCTTTACTTGTCAAGACGGCAGCGAAATGGAACAAATCGTGCTGCAACCAGAAGAGAAAAGGCCACAGATATGCTAAATGGTACTAATTTGGGCACATTTGTCCTTTGTAGCAATTATACACCAATGTGGAAATGTTATAGTCAATTTGTTCAAAGGGAATCCAAATGAGTCCATTCTTTCTCTCTCTCTCTCTCTCTCTCTCTCTCGCTCGCTCTATCTCTCTTTCTCGGATTCTCTGTGGTTCTGTGGCTACGTTTGTGTTGTGCTGATTGGCTCTCTCCATGTGTGCTGCTTCACTAATTACTCCGTTGCTCTATCCTGCTGCTTGTTTTCAAGTAATGGACGACTGCCAGACTGGACCACAACACTTCCTATAATGGCGGTTTCTTCTGCCATGAGAGGAGCTCTTTTGTATCTTGTACGCCAGTGATTCTCAAACTTTTTCATGAGAAAGAGACCACCAAATGAATATTTACATTTTTTTGTTGTTGTTGCAAGTAGCAGATCTACAAACGTGTTGTGATCTTGTGTAATAGCTGATATAGGTTTAAGCAAATGTTTATGATATATTAACTGATATAGCATTGAGAACCTCTTCAGGAACTGTTGTACAGAGACGGTCATATACTTTGTCGTACGATGGAGCCACGTGGGCAAAAGCAGCCTGTCTGTCACAGCACATTTTGAACTCGTATGAAATCTACTATTTTCTCTATTTTACATTTTCACCTTAATTGAGGACATGCCCAACAAAGGCATGGCAGTTTGAAAGTGTCTACGGTAAAGCGACTTAGATATAATTAATGAATTGCTCCGTGATCAGCACAAGTGAATTATCATTTTTCTCCTTTAAGCGATTTCAAGTTGATCTTTTTTCTACGTTGCCTCTGGTTGTTTGGCTGCAATGTTTTGTATTATCTTTATCTTTATCTTTATTTAGCCTGTTATCTCTTCATACAAGACAGTTCTCAACTGAACTTCCAGAGTTAAACTGTAGTGGTAAAAAAAAATCTCTCTCTTACCATATTTAAATAGTGGGCTGTAAGCTGGGATTTTATAGTGCAGTGGGAGACTCAAAGGCTTAAACTTGATCAAGAGGAGAGCACCCTGATTAGTATTTTTTTTCTTTTTGAAACAGTTGTGATTGCTATTTGTCTCATGTTGTGCCAAGTGGGCCATAATAGAATTATGGTCCAAGTATTTTTTTAGGGGCAGATTCAAACACCGGGGGTGGTCGCGGGGCAGGTGGGGGGTGTGTGGAGGGGTGCTCCTTGATGTGTGTGCCTCCTTGGCAGCCGTATCCATGACGACCACTTGGCTCTGACTCTGTGGGCACCAGAACCCATCCTTTTGTTCTGAGCTCTCTTGCCATCTGATCAAAAGGATCACACCCCTCTGCCTTCCAGGACCCCTGTAAACAGAACAGTGTGTCCGTTTCTCTGCTTCAGGTAGGTGTAGATATTTACAGGCTCACACACCAGGCTTGTCTGGGAGCTTCATGCAAATGCCTTGTCACGAGAGAAGAAAAAAAAGAAAAGAAATAATACTCTTGGCCTGGAGTCCTCTTTTGAACCTTTTAACACTGGAACAGTCAATCGCTTTCATCCAGACACGCATGGAGCTGCCATGGCTGTAGGAAGGATGCTGTGTGTGTGTGTGTGTGTGTGTGTGTGTGTGTGTGTGTGTGTGTGTGTGTGTGTGTGTGTGTGTGTGTGTGTGTGTGTGTGTGTGTGTGTGTGTGTGTGTGTGTGTGTGTCGTGCGTGCCCTCCCGCCCGCGCGCGCACGTGCGTGCCCGTGTGTGCCTGTGCGTGCTGAGTTTGTGTTTGTTTGTGAGTGTGTGCGTTGGGGGGGACACGAAGAATTTGCATCACATTAGCAAGGCGTGTGTTGCAATCGTCCGAGGAGATGGGTGAAGGACATGCAGGAGGAAGGAAATCTCCCAAGTTTGTGATGTCCTGCCAATGTCAGGCAGGGGTTTCTGACGAGCAATATGCAAAAGCACTCTCCGACTTCATTCCACTTAATTGCTGATACGATCTGTGGCATAGCCCAAGGAGACAGGGAATCGTTACTGTACAGACTGTAGTTATTAAATTGGAGGGAAATGTCCTGAGCCAGTTTTAATGTTAAGCTGATATGCCATATGTTTCGCCCTGAAGTCCTGACCACCTCTGAAGTCGAGGGAACCGGTACAAGCTAATCAGGAGTTAAATTGAAAGGAAAATAGAAAAGATATAAACCTGTCTATTCTGCCTCCTCTCCCGCAGATAGTTTCATCTTATTGTCTTCCAATGACTTTGAAAATTGTGAGCATAATGCAGGCCGCGCGGGCACACAGCAGGTGGCCCTTTGATCTCTGCACATAGATACGCCAGTGGAATTTAAAATGGCATGGGTGACATCTAGCTCATGAAATCATAACATGAGAGGTGCATGACAACTTTGATCGTCCCTGCCTTTTGTGTTAATTCCATTAGAGCATTCCATTTAAACAGATAATACGCAGACAGCCGCAGAGCTGTCCTTCTGTGGCCGTGACATGCATGTGAGGCGTGCGTGCATGTGTGCGTGCGTGTGTGTGTGACTATTTTTGTGCGTTGGGTGTGTGTGTGGTTGGTTGTGCAGTTTAGTGTGTGCGTGTCTGTATGATTTATCCTAGTGCAGAAACAGCTTCACATTCACAGTGCATATTCATGATCACACAGTACAAGGACAACACCTGTCCTAGAACCTGAGGTACAAAGCGGGTGCTTTGGCGGTCAGGAGTAACGCCTGTCCAACCCCACAGGTTCTAGGGGTTTGAATCCACCACGGTGCGTTCAGCCTGCTGAGCCTGAGCGTCTATTACAAATACAATTGGCTGTGTTTGGGGGAGGGAAGTCTGATGTGGATGGCGATTTCGGACACGGGGTGGCGCTCGTTCCTGGGGATCTGGATGTTGCGGGGACGCCCACGCGGTACAGTTGCACCGCTCACTTCACACAGGTGTGATTTTGTTTTTTTTAAACTTGTTTTATCTTCACCAAAAATAGCTGATGTATACAAGCACGCACAACATGTGCGCTTGCATGTGCGTGCGTCACAGTGATGCTAGGGTTCATGTGGTTAATTGTGATACCAACTAAATTGGGAGAAGAAAGGGCTAAACAAAAAAAACAAGACTAATAGGCATATAAACAAAACATAAATTAAGAAAGGAATAAAAACATGAAGCACAAGGACGCCTGTTCTCTCTCAGTGAAGTGAGGGGCTAGCCGTGGCATAAAAACATCCATGTTACCAGCTTGTTTAGTGTGCATTACCTGTAGCAGGGCTCCGGTTGTAAGTAATTTCAGGTTGACTGACGATCCACTCCTTGGCCCTCCTGCCTGTAGCCCTGGGCAGTAGGCTGCAGTGTGGCGAAGGAGCTGTTGAACCAGTCAATTATCACGTAATAAATAGTGGACGTTTTCTATTAGTGTCTGTTAGTGCGTGTAAGAATGTTGGTATATGTGCAATGGGGGGGTGGACTGTGACTATGGAATTGGAAAGTATATGATGGCGGTGCGTGCATGCGTTTATTATTGTTTATTTCAACTCTGTAAAGCAAGCTATTTCTCTGTCCATTCGCCTTTATTGAGCTGGTGTTTATTTTATTTTTTAAGCGGGCTATACAGTACAGTATATAATATGTGCTAGGTCTATTTCTTTCCCCTGTCTCTGAGGCAGGCCAGAAATGTTGTGCTCATGAATTCCTTTCTGTACAGTATGTAAGTGGCTATAGAGCACACTTTCCAATAAAGAAAATCCATTACATAAGCAAGGGAAGAGGCAAACAATACCGATGCCGGGCGCTGTGTCTTGTCATTGATAACATTATATGGGCCCCTGGTGAATTCGATGCATTGTTCCTTGTAAGAACACACAGCGATTTCCACACGTGTAATGCATGGTGAATTTCCTGCACAGCAGAACATAGATTTCACGACCGTGAGGATACACTGCTGTAGGGATAAACACTCCACCTGAGCAGCCTCGGGAACTAGGATAACATTAATTGAACATGAGGAACCATACCTACGGGATGCCAGTCCAGCAATCTACGCTGCCCAAATTAATAATTAAAACTATCTCTACCATTATCTCGGCTTGGCTGGCGAACGAACCATTAGCAAAAGATCCACACTGGCTGCGCCAGCCCAGACCGCTGGCATGCTCTGCAGGCTTTAAGTACACAGTGGAATCCACAGTGTCTATTTAACACACCAGAACGCCCGGGGTTATTTAATCCATTAAGTCATAGAGCCCAGCCATTTATAGCAGCGGAGTGCTTTTACCGACGGACCGGATGTTATCCTGGATGTGGCTGTAGCAGCTAGATGTAGCCAAAACACTCTAGAGGATGTGGCTGTAGCAGCTAGATGTAGCCAAAACACTCTAGAGGATGTGGCTGTAGCAGCTGGATGTAGCCAAAACACTCTAGAGGATGTGGCTGTAGCAGCTAGATGTAGCCAACAGCTCTAGAGGATGTGGCTGTAGCAGCTAGATGTAGCCAAAACACTCTAGAGGATGTGGCTGTAGCAGCTAGATGTAGCCAAAACACTCTAGAGGCCATCGACAACAACGGGAGGTATGACTAAATCTACCGCGACTAGATTTAGTCGGTGGGCTGTCTAACACACGATCTTTGCTTAGAATTAGACGTTATGATTTAGTTCAAGAGTTTAAGATTGTCGGTCTCGCCAGCTAAACAGGGGGAACATTTTCGATAATGTCCCACTGTTGCACAACATTGAGTGTTGCGCAACAGGTGCTCCAAGGCTTTGGAGCGATGCAATCGGTTTTGATATCAATAACCTCCGTCCTTTTGATCAATCTTCGTCCTGGCAGCTGGCCGTTACTAATTGAAAGGACGGTGAACTTTCGTCCTGGGCGATCGGGGTGTAAACTGTGAGGGTGTAAAAATGACATTTGTACACTCTCAGTGTTAAATCACATAGTGGATGTCACATAGTGGTGACCTCGCAATAGGGGTGTAATTATACACTTTTTATGGTAATCCATCAGAGTGTCTAGACCCAACGCCCCCAAAACCCTGAACTCCCCCCCCTCCCAACACACACACACACACACACACACACACACACACACACACACACACACACACACACACAATACATAGGACACTCCCCAAACAATGCCACCTGGAGCCAGCATATGGTGCCGGCTCCCCCCCCTGGGGTGATGGGTGGGGTGGACTTCCTGTCGGGCATTGGGTCATTGGTAACCGGCAGCTGGGGGAGACCGCCCTCTCATCACATCAACAAATCTCACTTTAATTAGCTCACCTGCCGGCTTCCTCGCTTCTCCTACCCTGTGCTCCCCAAAGTCCTCCATCAAACCCCCCACGCATGTCATGCCACCCCAGCCCACTTCCCTTCCCCTGCCTGCCTGCTTCTCCTCTCCTACTGTCCTCCCTCACCTGGGATAATGCCTCGGTGCTCATGTCCACATGCACACAGAGGTGCATGTGTCTGGATATCTACATACACAGCACGCACGCACGCACGCACGCACAGGAACGTGCACACTATGGAAACAGCACACATACAAATACACATTCACAAACTATACCAACAAAGATACAGGTGCACATACTGAGCTGTGCGTACCCACATCTACAGACACATCTATGGACAGACTACGTACACATACAGTAGCACACAAATGTCTAGGTCACGGATGCAGGCAGGCACACACTCGCGTGCACAGCCACAGACTGTCACGGTCCGCTCCTCGGACCATGAACTTTGACTGTCCTTATTTTGATATTGGACTGATTTCAGTATGTTTTGTATGTATTTGCTCTTGTGTTCCTGACTGTTTCGCTTTGGTTTTGTTTTTCTTTTACTCTGTCGTTGCCTTAGTTTTGTGTATCTTATTTTGTAGTATTGTTGCTAGTGTTTCCTGTCTTCCTAGTTACTGTTAGTTACCTTGTCTAACCTACTTTGTATTTTGTCAGTGTTTCCACCTGTCCTTTTAGTCCCCCAGCCTATTTATATCCTAGTGTTGATTGTATTTTGGTTCCACCTGTGCCCTGTTTTCCTGTGTCTATTTAAGTCCTGTGTTTGCATTGTGTTCTTGTTGGTTCGTAGTTCCCTGTGTTGAGTGAGTTCCTGTATGTTTCCTGCCTTCTTTGCCCTGTTTTTGGAAGAACCTCCATTTTTTTAATAGATCCTTCTAAGTTTATTGCTCTGCCTGCTGTCGCCTGCGTTTGGGTCCTCATCCGTACTCACTCTTAACACAGACACATTCAACCGCACACGCTTAGTGCAATTAAGAAGACTGACAATTGCATGACTTAGAGCAACCTTGTATCACATTGATTTTTAAATGGTGCCTCACTGATACACTATTAGCATTGGGTTCACCACTGAAGCCACTGCCACAGATCCCCTTCCTTCTCCCTGCATGTGTCTATCGATGCCGTTTACACATTCACAGGTGGAAATGGCCTTTTTGTCTCTATGTTGACACGTTCCACTGGCTGTTTAACGAGGTTTGATCAGTGGATCAGTGTTAGAGTCTATTGATCGTGGCCACTGTGCGCACACTTGCCCTGTGAACAACCTACATAACAGTTGAGTGCGGCCATAAAAAAGATGTCCTCTCCACTGGCCAATACTATTCCTGATTTATTCTTGCTCATTGTAACCGCGGCGCGCACCAAAAAATGGCCAACATATTGCTCACACAGCACGTCGCACCGCGACACGTGGTGAGCTCGTCGATATGCCTCCACAACAATCCCCTGGCAGTCCCGAGCGCCTGATAAAAACCCCGCCCACGTGTCCCAGCTGTCCACCATCATCATCAGAGCCTCTGTCCCTCTGGTCTCTCTCTGTTTCTCTCTCCTGCTCCTAACCGCAGGGCTTCCATATGGACGCCTATTAAGGTTGCTGCTTAATTACCTATCAAAAAACATCTTGCCCACTCTTGAGGGAAGGCTAGCAGAGGAGGAAGGGGAGAGAGATAGAGAGATAGAAGAGCGAGAGAGAGAGAGAATGAAAGAAAGAACAGGGAGACAGAATTGGAAATCCATTTTTATTATTGTATATACCTCCTTTATACTATCATAGCATAACAATTGCAAGGAGAGCATTGTTTTCAAATATCGTAACGGAATGTATTATTCTCTATCTCAACCATTAATTGACTGATACACGCGTACCCAAGGGTTGATGATTCTGAACTAGTGAACTTCCTCAGTCTTGCGTAGTGGATGTTTACTTTAAACAGACTCTGCCCGCAAGTGATGTGCAGCTATGATTCTCAGTGCATGCGTTGTGGCCAGAGAGTTTGTCTGCTTATGCAGATGTACAAAAACACTGGTCTTGCCTGTTGTTCAAATGTCTGTTATTGTATTGTATTGTCATCACTGAGCAAAGTTGGACAGATCCACAGACTCGTTCCTTCTCACTTATCCTTATACTGTAGTATGGTGAAACTGCCTTATGGACCCGATTCTGGAATAGTCTCCCTCTCGATAAAAATATTTATTTTAAGCTATTAAGCACCTACAAAACACACAACTTATCTCCACCGCTGATGGTCAGGGTTGGGGCCATGGCTTCTCATGGCATAATGACTTTCTACTGGAACATACCACCATGACATTTTGAAAAAAACAAACAAGCAATTATGTTTCTACATAATTAAGTTGGCCAAAACAACATTTTGCTGCTAGAGAGATCATTATAGATGTGGAAATGGCTTATTTTGCCAGTAACACTGCAGGTATTTACTGTAGATAATGATACAATTAATAACAAAGAAAATAATATTTATTTATTTTAAGATTTGTTTTTGGCTTTTCTGCCTTTATTGATAGTTTCAAGTGAAGATAGTCAGGAAAGAGGGAGAGACAGAGAAGGGGAGAGACATGCAGCAAAGGTTGTCATGGACGGGACTCGAACACGTGACACGCTGTCAGGCCAGAGCTTATGTGTGGCATGTGCCTGGACCACTCGGCCAGCGGGCGCCCCAAAGAAAATTATTATTTGTACCATTATCTAGTTTTTTGCCTGTGCACTTTCACTTAATGGAGAGCACATTGTATTGCATTTAAATGCATGAGCTATAAATATATATTGATTGATTTGATTGATTGGTTGGTTGATAGTGTGATTGATTGAGCAGAGAAAGTGATTGAGACACATGTGAGGGATATGGAGGCGAGGGTGTGAGATTGATGTGGAAAAAGGTTGAGCCCATGCATCTCTGTGATAGATCTGAGTAGATGGTGATGATGGTGGGAGTTGTATTAAACACTGCATGTCGGACAGACGTGTAGAAAGTCAATTGACGGGGAAAACATTGTTTGTTTCAACATTTTGTGTTTACAAACAAGCACTGTAAGAGAGGAGGAGAAGAAGGAGGGTATCTGGTGAGACGAAGGCTATAAATTACTTGTGATTGATGTTTGCCGCCTTGGAGGACGACAGTTAAAGGCATGCAGGATCCGTCTTTGACCCCCCCCCCCTCCTCCCCAATACACACCACTCCCAGCTGGATGGCACCAAATTAGATGTACCGTCTGCCAACGTGGCCCCACCACCTTAACAGTCTCGTCGACACGTACGCACGCACGCACGCACGTACGCGCAGACATGCACAAACATAAATTCTATTTCAAGCTAGCTGATTACTGGTCAGAACATTGCGTCGGCCCCATTTGTATGGGTCCCTTTATTTATTTATTTTTCCTATATTTTGTTTTTAATTGCATAAAACATTACCAATTTTTTTTTAGTAAGGTCATGAAGAAATAAAAGAAAAAACAGAGTGTAGTGACAATGGCCAATCTTGTAGAGCTAAAAAGTTTTGGGAACACATGCTGTATTCAACAGCAGGCCTGTTGTATTCAACAGCACATGGAGACGACCTGGGGCCCATAACCCTCGCCCAACCTTACTTCTCTGCTTCTTGGCTCTGCAAATGTCAATTTCTATCATTCAGATGATAGACCATATCAGACATCTTTCAGATCAAGCCTACATGTCCACAGAATACATATTGGTTAACCTCTGCATTTCGTCTGATGGGTGCCACTCTTTATTGGCAATAAATAGTCTGTCACCTGCCGTGGCACAGCGCTGTAATCTAATCTGTGTGTATTACCCAGGTTTGGCCAATTTAAATTCCAAAGGTAAATGTCACATATCACTTGAAGAATCATTTAGGAGTTCACAGCAAATACCTTGCATTTTCAGGATTGGAATTACCATGGGTGGCAAAATTGTCTCTCCCCAGTATGTAATCATAGACTCCATCAATCTCCATTCATCTGGAAATAGCTATGGGGAAATAGAAAAGCTGCACCCCTAAATCTGCCTTCACATTTGTACACATTCTCTTGACACAGATATTATATGTCCTGGGCTGAACCAAAACAAGTACAGTACAGTACAGTACAGTAATGAAAAGTAAGACAAATAAATAAAATATATTTTCCTTTGGCATTTGGCATTTTGAGGTTGAATAATGAGGTTAATAACATAAACAAACTTAAAGAAAATAGTGAATGTAATGCATATTACCGGTATTGTAAATAGCTTTGAATAAGGAACTGCCCTGGCGAATGAAATGGTAGTTTTACTTTTGCTGGGGTTTCTCAACAGTGTGGGGAGGGAGTGGGCTGAGAACACGGTAGTGCGTAACATGTGTTACTATTGCAACACATATAATTTTGTTTCAAGCCATCAATGAGGAAATTCAACACCACTACACTGCCAATGTAAATGACATGCTCAAGTATGACACACTTAATAGTAATACATAAATAATAATTTATTTATTTTTGTTATGTGACACAAAATGGAGCATAGCAGTGTGGTTTTCTGGATCCACTTTTTGTTTTTGTCTTACATTAGCAGAATGTGCAGCGTGTAGAGTGCAGAGTGTATAGAAGGAAACAATCTGTCAATATGTCTATAGAAATTAACGTGATGGGGGTGATTTCCTGTCATACCAAATTGTTATACCTTGAAATGTAAATATATCAGACAGCTTCTGGGCTTCTCTCCTAGTTGGATCAAGGCCATCCTGCTCAAGTAGAACAGGTCAAAGTTTTAGGGGAACTCTTTATAGATGGGCAGTGTTCCATAATGGTGCAGCGAAATACTGCCTCCTTTGCTTACCTGAGTTCCCCTATGAGTTCTATAAAGATGCTGAAAGCCTACCTTTAAAACCTCCCACTGCTGCACTCTGACATAGTTGTTGCCCACAAGCAAACGATTTAAAAGCAACAAAACAATGTGAAAAACATTGAGGTCCCTATTTTTGGGGGAGACACACCGGCGTGAGATGTATTGTGCACGGGACCCAAGGAGCAGTGGTAAGTTTCTCCCCGCCTGCATGTGTGTGTGGGAGTGTGTAGTTTGCACATCAGCAGAGCACTGCAGTTTTGGTGTTCATGCCAGCTGTCGAGCGCCTGCTTCGAGCAGGTCAACCATGTGTTATTGAGGCACCATTGCTATTTCATCCATTCCTAGTTTCATCATTTTAGAATTTAGATGAAGCAGGCACATCCAGAATTATAGACATCTTTAAATCACACAAACCCATTTACTTCTCTTTTTACCCGAATACCCCTTGGTCGCTATCACTCTTGAACTGTCGGACATACAATGAACATCTTTTTTCCCTGGATTCTGTGGCATTTCTTTCTTGTGTGTGTGTGTGTGTGTGTGTGTGTGTGTGTGTGTGTGTGTGTGTGTGTGTGTGTGTGTGTGTGTGTGTGTGTGCAAAGTAGACAACAATAGCTGGCTTATTGTGTCAAAAAATAAATTTACGTGAATTCCAGCCCCCCCCAGTTAGAAATTCCCCAGTGGTCTGTACTTGGCCACTTCCTTTTTCCCTCTACACCAAATCTCTTTGCCGAAAGAGCTAAAAGTTCACAACGTGTTAATTGCTACCCGTTGTCGTTAGCTTGAAGAACAGCTACCGTATTTTTGCTGAATGTTCGCATATTATGTTGCATGATGTGGTTTGATTGGCCATAATTGAAACCACCTTTGACACAACCGCAGATATATTCAGCCATTCTACGTGAATGTTCGTAGACAACCGGGATTTTTTAAATCCAGCTCCATTGAGCCTCCAGGACTTTCAAAGCGCTGTATCTCAAAAGGTTCGAGCACTGTCCATGGTGAGCCGCCGCGCACCCAACGATCATAAATCATTTGTGAGTTTGTACCGCATCGCTGAGCACATGTAACTGGTTGTAACGATAGCTAAGGGGTCACTGGAGTGGTCACTGTGCTCATAACAAAAGCCCCCACCTTCCTGAATAACCCGGAAAGGGAACGAGGATCGTAGAGTTAGAGTGGACAGGTGGCATTCCTTAGGATCGTAGAGTTAGAGTGGACAGGTGGCATTCCTTAGGTGCCACCTGGCGGCACAGAAAAAGTTCATTCTGATCAAGAAAATGGGAGAGGGCAATTAACCCATTCTGACCTGAGATCAGATTCATACGAGGTTTCCACTGGACACACACTGGTCTGATGAACCCATTCTGACCTGAGATCAGATTCTAAAAATGTCAGTCGTTCTTCGATTTTTCAAAAATAGCAGACCTACAAGCTCGTATCGCGCCACTCGGTGGCGCGATATGAGCTTGTAGATCTGCTATTTTTCAATAGGTAAAGCATAACATGATGCTAAACACCAAAATGGGTGCCCGGTCAGAATGGGTTAAAACACTGCCATAATTTCATCATCACATTTTCTTTCACAATAGGCAGATGATGAGTAATGGCTGTCCAAAGATATGACACACAAAATAAATATTCCAAGTCTGTTTTTCTTGGCCCCGGGTGTGTTGTAAAACAATCTTTTCTTGTTGTAGTCACGCAGAGCTGTCTGCATTTGTGTACATTTATAAATGAATACATCACCCATGGTTCAAAAGAGAATCCAAAGCATACCCAGTTGACTATTAAGTTTGACTAATACTTCTAGGCAAACTGCTTCCTTGTATTTAACATAATATGCCCATGCTGTTACAGTATATAATTTGTCTTTGTTCCTTAGTCCCATTGTGCATTGTGAACAATTGTGCCATGGCTCTATTATGAATGGCTGCTGAAGACACCAGCCTTCACCAACACATGAATAATAATGCATTCACACAGTTAAACACAGATAAAAATATGCATGTTAAAGAAACTAACATAAGACCTAATGGGTTACACATCCCTTAACTATTTTGACAGCCATGGTTGCCAAACTTGTCATATACTGTAGTAGTCAGCCATGTGTTAGTGTTGGGATTCTATTAGCGTAGTAGTGATTAGATGGACTGTGCCATTACAAAAAAATAAGATCTAATATCCACAGCAGACATCTGTCCTCTCGAAGATCTAGGAGCTGAACCTCGAGTTTTTGTTAAATATTTGTAAGTCTTGACAGTTTTCATATTGTATAGTGTCAATATTACAGAGCACTCTGAGCTACATTCTGTGAATGAAAGGTGTCATTCAAATAAAGTATAATAAGAGCAGTCTGCTAGCTTTTATTACTGTGGATATTCTGTCAAAACATTGGCGGCCAGGTGACTTTAACATAATGGTTTCAAATTCAGAGGGATTCAATGGCAGGCTCCACAGCATGACATGTTTTCAGAACATCCCTTTCATATACCTGAGGCTTTTGTCCACACCGTTGTGTGATTGCCTCTGTACATATTGTGTCTGCACGGAGATTCCGCAGAAGAATAAATGCTGTCAAACCTTAACTGAAATGACAAAGCTGCGTAAAATTTGAATTTTAGTACTGCAATTTTTGAGCGGCACACCGTCTCCAATAAACAGCTATGTGCGTCCCTATGTCTGTCTGTCTGTTTAGAGTACGACCTATTGACCCTGCTGTTTAGAGCCGGGCCATTCACACTGAGAAGACTGCTAAACACACACACACACACACGCACACACACACACACACAGTCTGCACTGCTCAGTTCACACAGGTGTGATTTTACATTTCTAAATGCATTATACAGTACAGCATGTTTTAATCAATATTTGTATGCTTCCACAGCTCGAAGCTGCTCTTCACAATCCAGTTCATTGTGCCCTGTTGGGTTTCTCTGCAGCGAGCACCTCTTTACCTCAAGGCTACCTCTGGGTAAGTTACATACAGTATTGTGTTAATGTCTGGCTTTTATCATGTGGCAGCCAATTTTATGGACTTTTAATGTTGTCTTGCTCCCCAAAAAATCAGCAAGGCCCCCAAAATAACCTTTCTTAGCCTAAGCACTTGGCATTGAAGAAAGTAATGAAGAATTGCACCTTCCTACAGTATACCAGATTCAAATACAATCAGTATTTATTGGACCAAATGTTGTCCTTAAACCAACGTCAGGGTCTTATCAGCGGAGGCCAACATATCTAAACTAAACCCTGACACAGGTCCATGGCCCCGAAACACTAGTGAAATAAATACAGCAACAACTTCCAGCAAGCCACACTGTGTGTGTGTGTGTGTGTGTGTGTGTGTGTGTGTGTGTGTGTGTGTGTGTGTGTGTGTGTGTGTGTGTGTGTGTGTGTGTGTGTGTGTGTGTGTGTGTGTGTGTGTGTGTGTGTGTGTGTGTGTGTGTGAGGTTCAAAGCTTCTCTCTGTGAAAACAATTAATTCACCTGAATGGTGCCAATAGTTGCTACTACTACTTTCTTTGCGGATCTTCAGCAATACATGTACACAGGGCATCACCCAAGTCTGCAAACACTTTGAGTGTACAAATTTCCAGACTAGCTATGGACTAGTATGCTTAATTTATACTGTAGGTGTCACAGGTTGAGAGCTTATTTGCTTGTTTGCTATGCAACACAGTATGTATACAGATGTATAAATCATGCTTAAATTGATAATTAATTTATAACGGGAGTGTGCAACTATTCCTCTTTATTTTGTTTCTCCTGCACCAGTTTTTATCACCTTCAGCATTTTTGTACAGAGCGCAAATTGTCGTATTTCATTCAGCTTGCACTGTGCGTGAAATTAACATCTAATTTGCTAATGCAGCAGCTAAAGTAATTATTATGCAATCAACGGGGTGGGACTGCTTTCTAGTTGCATGTTTGCAGGAGTTCTTAAAAAGGTGCAGGCTCAACCAGCCCAGGAAATTATGTAGGCCTACTTAAATTTAAACTGAATTTGACATATTGATTAATGAAGAAACTTGCCAAAACATGACAGTGGACACACAATGCAATTCTAACTGAGAAGAACTGAATTTGGGGGATTATATTTGGATCAAAATCAAACCCCTGAAGTTTAGAGGGCAAAAAAAAGACAAACTAAATAAAATGTTGTTAGCGAAATGGGTTCTCATAGCAGATACTGTACATGACTCTGCAATTGATAGGTGGGGATATGGTTTATCCATGTTCATGAGTGAATACATAGAACCTCTGATATATTTACAGTATGTTTGATTAAATGCTGATTACGTTGATGTCCATGTATACTATAGTCCATACATGTGAGCTTATTAATCTGCATTTATTTGCTACCAGAGTTGGGACTGCAGTGCGGCATTCACACCTACATCGCACCACCAGTCCGTGCATTTGACTCTGGATATATGTGCATTTGACAGCCCCTGGGGACCATTCTGTTGTGTCTGACAGCAGTGCACGTTGAACTTTCTGTTCCATATATGTGGAGTTGTCAGCCCCTTAGGACACACCTAGGCCATGACATTCCACCTGCGGTAGATATTCTGTAGATTGAAATGACCCGGGTGGAAATGATCCCGATGACAGAGCTTGACTATTGGCAGAATGGAATGGAGAAGTTGTGTGGGAGGTTCAAGGTCATCTTCGATTTCTTGCAGTAGAGTAATTATTGCGTGACTGACTAATCTATAGCCTTTGATGATTTCTTGCTCAGTGAGTGGAAACAGTGTGACTGTTGTTCCAAAGATTATCTCGGCATAGCCTAGGGCCCGTCGGCCCGAGTTCTACGTCTGTGGCTCCTTCTTCTGCTGCCCTCTCCAATAACCTTCCTTTGACATACAGTGCATATACTCATTACTGCTGCCCTCCACATTTACACATGTCCTCTCATCAAGTTGTAAATATTTTACAACTACATTCAAGGCGTTGCCTTTGCATTATTCCTTATTAGTCCTCTGCAACTATCGTATTGAGCATAGGAGTCAGATCACCCGGCTCGATTTACGAACGTAACTCAGTTTCATTCCATGGTACCTTGGGGGAAAATTTGAAAGTTTAATTAATAATAAATAGCCTAAAATTAATTTGAGGTGACAGGAACACCTTCTAGATTTCCTGGAAAAGGCAGGTTCTGGAGTTGAGCACTGGCCAGTTCAGGCACAAAATAAGCCCTGAATACAGTACATACTCAGCATCCTGCCATCCTCGACAGCCTTCCTTTAACATTCTGTAGGCTGTATATTCATTATACTGCTGCCATCCCCACTAACCTTCCTTTAACATACTGTAGGCTCTATATTCATTATACTGCTGCCATCTCCACTAACCTTCCTTTAACATACTGTAGGCTGTATATTCATTATACTGCTGCCATCTCCACTAACCTTCCTTTAACATACTGTAGGCTGTATATTCGAGAGACCATTACTGCTGCCATCCCCACTAACCTTCCTTTAACATACACACTCAGTACAGCTGGCGTCCACAACAGCCTTCCTTTAATGTACATTACTCATTACCGCTGCCTTCACCACCACAACTTTAGTTCAAGATGCTCTTATTTGCACCTGCTCTTTAGAAGCAGATCATTTTCAATTTGCAAAATTGACCTTTGCAAATTGTGAACATTGATAAATGCACTGGCATGTGTACTCAGTAACACTTCTCTCCTCCATGCAGTTTGCACAGTCCTCCCTTTAGGTGCATGCTTTACCACCACACCACACCGCATCAAAACGGTTTGTCCTTATTGTAAGCATAGCAAAATAAATTAGCAATGAGAAGATACCATTTATACTTAATCGTATGACATGTCCGCCTGACAGAAATCTACACGCTTAAAATGCATTGCATCCGCAACATATTGCGGGCTTGTACTTTGGCATGTGACACTGTTGGACAATGTATATATACAAAATAACTATACATTTATTATAAAACAAGTATAAATTAAGCATTTACAATTTGCAGAGATAAATCGCAACAGCCTTACCCTTACGGTTTAATGTCCAACATGCCATACATTGTACAAAATGAGGAGGGAAAAAGAAGAGTAAGAATAGGACTTAGTCTGGAAAAATAAATAAAAAAGAGAATGTTGCTAGGAAACCAAATTAATATAGTATGCAAATTTACTGAAGGTAACTACAGGGAGTTTTATGATGAGTGGGGAAAGAAGTGGTGGAAGAATAGTGTATCACAGTGCTGCACTTGTGGGGATTTAACTTGATTTAGAAAGAAGGAGGGCGAGGTTTCACTGGAAAAATAAAATACATCTTCATTTTTCATTTTTATTACCACTATTCTTCGTTTTCTTCTTCAAATTTGTCACAAAAGTGGACAATTTATTGGGCAGTCCTCCCAAGACTTGGAGAAGGTGTTTAAATCAAATGAAAGCCCCCTAGGACACACAGGCAAGTCCTTCTCCGTTTCTCAAGTTATTTTTTCTTATAATTATTTTTCTTCTGTCTTGTGTGTGTGTGTGTGTGTGTGTGTGTGTGTGTGTGTGTGTGTGTGTGTGTGTGTGTGTGTGTGTGTGTGTGTGTGTGTGTGTGAGATTTCATTCCAAAGCCTGACTTAAATCTCACAACACGAGACACTGCGACGTGTTGTGAAGTTGTAGATTTGCTGCTATTTTCAGTGTGCGACACCAGTGTATAACTCAGCCTTAAAATAAGATCTGGGGCGGGCTAAGATGGGGAAAAGGTGATAATATACAGTAGATCGCATTTAGAGTAGCTTACGACGATATAAGTGTGCAAGGGAGACTAGGCTATTTGACCGTGAGGCGGCCTCGGAGGCCGTATCATTACAGATCAGTCGAAAGCCCCTTGAGCTTGTCCTCTCACATCAGTTATGGTTGTGCGCGTGCTGCTTGTAAGTGTTCCAGCTATAAAACATTTTTGTTATTTTATCATGGCCTGTGTTTTATGGCTGAGTGTAGACCGAATGTCCAATTTGGGACAATAAAGTGTTGCTGTTGGGAGACAGACTTGAATTTGATTGTGGTGGAAGAGGGTGTGTAGCAGCAACTCTCACTGCATTACAAGGTGCAGCTCAGAACTGTTAATCCCTATGCACTTGAATTCCATAGTGAAGTCATCCGTTTTTAAATCATAGCCTCCAGGCAAAGTGACCCTGACCCTGCTCATGTATTTTTCATAGCTGTTTTTTCCAAAGACTACGTTTGTCATCCCTCACAGAGTTAGCTGATATCAGAGGCAGTTCCTGAACCCGCTGAGCTAGCTAGATTTCCAAATGTACAGATAGGTGCATGATAGATGCTGGAGAGAGAGAGAGAGAGAGACACACACAGACAGACAGACAGGCCTTTATTGATCCCTGTGGGGAAATGCAAGAAACCATTTAGTACAGCATCCAAACGCATTTAACATAATCAGAAAGTTTATAAGGCTTCCAAACAACCCAAGGGATTCTATAAAACCATAGTTCCATTGCAGTTCTCTTCCTTTAAGGAAGATAAAAAGTACTATTGGTAACTTAGGGGATATCTGTCAGTCAAAAGCATAGATAAAGAGTGGTAGGGTGGAGAATCAATCATGAATGTCATTGAAGTCATGAGATGTTGCACACACCCTATTTTCATTTCCAGTGTGCGACACAGGCCATGCAACTAAGTATAACTCTGGATTAATATGAAGTGGTGCGGACCCAGCGAGGATAAACAAATGGCTGTGCATTCCCACCCCCATTGAGCTCTATACCTCCCTGGCAGGCTTGTCAAATAAGGGCTGACACTAATCATGTTAAAGTGAGATTGGCTTGAGGGGTTTTCTCTGGGCTTCTGAGTAATGACATTGTTTCTAATCAGCCTAATACAAAAGTGTTGCTCCGTGTTGCCTCTACCTAGTACCTACCTTCACTGTCCCACTTTTCCTCTCCGGCATCCCATCTCTCAATTTTCAAGAGACGATAAAGTCGCCATTAACTCTCCTTATTACCCATATCCATAGCGTCGCCGAGAGACAATTTGGTACGCTGCTTTTGTCAGAGTCGATGCACGCTCTATTGACCCATAGTTTTGGCTCCTTGCAAATACTATCGAGCGGAGCCCACCATGCCTTCATGCCCGCCCAAAACCCACACCAACCCACTTCCTTGCTTGGTCCAGCCAGGCCCATCTAATTAATTCTGGCAGGGCATTTACTGCTGGGGAAGTTTTTTTCTGCTCCCTGGCAGAAAAGAAGAAGCTGTCCAGGGCACAAGTCCAGCTATCTATTCCTCTAAATAAATAGTGATGACTTTGTCAGGCCACAGTAATTTCACTAGATATCTTGGGGAATTGAATCGAGAAGAGGAAGAGAAAGTGCATGGTGCTGGCGACAGGGGTGGCACGCACCCATTCCTGTGTGTTTGTGTGTGAGAGAGAGAGAGATTGAGTGGTTTATACACTATATGAGCAGATGGAGGTGTGAGTGTGTACTGTACGAGGTGGTAGAGTGTGTCTGTGTTAGCTGGAGTCACTGGAAGTAGAATTTTTGGGGGCAGCCTCCCTGCAAGATAAGTCCTCCCTATCTTTCTCTCTCTCCCTGTGAAACAGACCATTATTTGTTCTGGCTCGTTCTCCAGGGGCCCACGGGATCGCTCCCGTCCAGATCCCGCACGCTGATACAAATCAAACAAATGATTGCATGCAAATAAGGGTGAGCGTGGAGGAGAAGAGCTAAAGACTATATTTAGCTCATGTCATATTCAGAGACTATGATTCATATACAGAGGAATACATCTTCTAGTAAACAAGTACCCCCCACACGCACACACACGCATGCACGCACACACGCACGCACACACACACACACACACACACACACACACACACACACACACACACACACACACACACACATGCACACACGCACGCACATTTTATTTTACCTGGAAGGTGTATTGCATTTCAGACCAGGTACCTACATGTACAGTATATTGAAAAACACACCGTGACACACTTGACACAGAGTTGTTTGGGAATGGGTAGCAACAACTATCTAATTTAAATTGTGCCAGACAATAGTTTACTCTTCACAGGCTCCTGCTGTCTCATTGACAGGCATAATAAATATAACAAATAGAAAATCAAGCCTGTTTTTTATGGTGGGACTGATCCTTACAGCAGTAAGTGGCCACTGCTGCTGCTTTGAACTGGGGACCCTCCCACCCTGACAGGCAATATTCATTCAATATTGTGAAAATAGCTCGGCTATTTTCCTCTTGCCTCTTTCTTATTTTATTTGACAATTTGGCCAATATTTAACCAGTTTTTATAGTATCGTTTGTTGACCTTTGAATGCATTAATGGACTTTTTTCAATTAATTTGTTTAAAGCAAGCTATAACATGCATTTTAAAACTGTTTTTAAAATGTAATATCATATTGCCATAAGTCCCTCAAACATATTTCTAATGGTTTGAGCCTAAATCACCACTTTGATATAACCAGTCCATGGCATTTCGTTTTTGCTTCAGAAGATGTTTTAGCTGCAGTACCAGACTGTCCTGAGGTGGTGGGGGCACTGATATGCAAATTATTTAATATTTGAGTCATTATAATACTGCTGCTAGATAAACCCAGGCTTGTTTCCATTCCATACCAGCTTGGAAAATCAACAATGGTAGACATTGTAATCAAAGTGGAAACGCTAATTTGGAACTGAAGACTGAAGAGGGGGAGGAATTATACAAAGTAGGGTGATACTGATGACATCACGCATACGACCAAATCAGTTGAGCTGTTCCTGAGAGCAATTTCCATAAAAGCCCCTATATGATGAGAAAGCTTTATTGTTCAAAATTGCACATTTGTGGGCATAGAAAATACATAGGAGAGCCCCAAAAACACCACCAATTTTGAAAAAGTTGAATTTTATGTTATATGTCCTTTAAGAAATTAAAAATGTCTTGAAAGTGTCCCTCCCCACAAATAAAAGAATAAAATCATGTGGGTAATAAGAGCCACTGGACCATATCTCTGGTATACAACTATACATACCGCTAAACTTCACATTAAACCTTTTGTCTATTCACATCTTTGGTATACAACTATACATACCGCTAAACTTCACATTAAACCTTTTGTCTATTCACATCTTTGGTATACAACTATACATACCGGTAAACTTCACATTAAACCTTTTGTTTAGACTAGAGTATGTTTGTAGTTTTTCCAATGTCATTAAAACACTACTGAATCAGTAATTTATGTTTGACAAACACCATAAGTCATGGATGATTGAATTTATTTTGTAAATCAATATTTTCTCCAGGGAATACTTTGGGCTCGACTTTTCGAATCAATCTACATTCATTTGAATAACAATATACATATCTTTGAAAAACGGTGTTATGTTCCATAGCCTGGCGAACACGTATCCAATAGCCTGGAGGGCTGGTGGGTCTGAGGTTATGAATTCACTAAAATAACATGGTTGTCTGTGAGCGATATGTCTTGTGCACACTGCCTACTGGCAGCATGCACAAGACATATGATGCTGATCGTTCAACTACTTGCAAGATGAGAGATGCATATAATAAACTTTATTTATTTATTTGTATGCAATGCATGCGCGCACGGCACACGCAGCACACACACACACGCGCGCGCGCGCAGTCCGCGCACACACAATGTGTGTCCCTGTGCACTATTTGTTTAAAAGGAGCTTTGGAAAGTTTGCTGTCTATGTTAGTGGCTCGATATTGATAAAAAAGCAACAAATGGCCAATACTGTGTAGCAAACATGGGCTATATGATGTACATTCCACTGACAAAACAGTCCCGGGTGCACAGGGAGGGATACACATAAATGGGAACGATCAGCATCATATTTCTTGTGTCGGTCACAGACATGCCTCCGTCCTGCCAGCCAGCTGGGAAGGGGGGGGGGGGGGGATAGGTAAATGGTGCATTTATTGACACTCTTCCCCTCACAGCTTTTTTCCTTGTCTGTCCTCCTCAAAACAGAGCACATTGTTAAAAAAAAAAAAAAACATTGGGACTGGGTGCACGGGTGACTGTTTCATGTAATCAATTAATTCCCAACAGATCTCCAAACCTGTTGTTTTGGGGAGCGCTGGTTTCAGTCTATTCAACCTCCTCTTGCTTGTTGGCTAGTGATATGCACCCTAGGAGACATTTATACTTCATTGCACAACAGTATTGCGCACAGAGAACAGCTGATATACAAGCTCACATCGTGTTGCGGACGTGACTGTCGCGGGATGGAGCATAAATTATACTTGATGGGCTGCAGGTGCGCGTTCAGCCATGCACAAACAGGCTCTGCTGCCCTGATCATGAGTCCACCTCCCGTTCTTATGACAGCGAATGTAGGTGTGGTTTTGAGGACAACTGTTTTGAATTGCTATTATTCTTCACACACAAGTTAACAGAAACTAAGGATTATATATTTCAAGGCTGAGAGATCACAATAAAAATCCTAATCATTCTTCCTCCACACTGGGAGAAAAACAGCATCTGAAAGTTTGATGGTGCTTTTCCATTGCATCTTAGGAGAGGCTGCAGGGTTCTTGTGCAGCCGGCCTTCGCACACATGCTGGTGCTTTTCAGTGTGACGTTGTCTGTTAAGGTGCCCATAGGATGGAATAAATCCTCTATTCTAACACCAAATGCTATCTCACCTACCCTTATGCATTCATACACATTTGTCATTGCTATTGCAGGGTGCTTTTAGCTAAATATATAGGTAGGGCCCCCAATAAAATTGCAATATTGTTCTGCTGGCATTCACTCCCATTTAGAGCTTCAAGTGCAGGTATGTGCCTGGCACCTGAGCATGGGCCCTGCAACTTTGTTGAGTTTGTAAACATATACAGTAGGTTTAGTGTTAGGGGGGAACATAGAACCCGAGGAACACATTGGTAAGTTCTAAGTTCTGAGCTCTCTTTTAACATGGACAGATCTCTTGGACACACAATGTGTCGATTAATGCAGATTTGCTTCAAGCTGCAGAAGGAATTTGAGAGTTTCTCTTTGTTTGTTACTCTATTGATTATATGCACACGGCTGCCATCTTGTCAGCAAGGTGCTACCTAGGTCACGGTGCAACTTCCCATAGACAGCCCATTCATCCAAACAGAAAAGTCCTACGTATCTAATTGTATTAAATAACGTCAAACTCACCAACATTGCTGCTGTACGGAAAGCTTGAATTATCCTCTTTCTATTTGCAATGTTTGTTTAATAAAAATCCACGTGTAGACATGAGCTACTCCCTGTCAAGAAATTATTTGCAATGCAGGAGGCAGCAGGAGGTTGCTTTACTGATAACGAGTGCTTCCAAACTCTGACACTTTCTTGGAAAATCAACAATGGTAGACATTGTAATCAAAGTGGAAATGCAAATTTGGAACTGAATTTCTTGACAGGAAGTAGCTCATAACATGTCTACGGTGGATTTTTATTAAACAAACACTTTGCAGATAGTAAGACGATAATTCAAGCTTTTCATACAGCTGCAATGTTGGTGAGTTTGACGTTATATTAAATAGGACTTTTCTGTTTTAAGAACTGTTTGATGTTCTAAAGATGACATTGGGAATCCATTACATACTGTAGTTTATGATTCTGAATGATGTTAAAGTGAGGTAGAGTTACTTTACTGAAACGTAAATTGCTGGCAGGCAAATTCAATGTGTAGTAAAGGAACATTATCCTCTGGCCTCTTTTAGATGAAGGTAGCGAACACACATTGTGAAAGTCAGAGCTTAGAGAGATTTCCCACATCCTTCTCCTCTTCCCATTCTGTTCCCCTTGTATGCTCCTTAGTCCATATAGTTCATTATAAAGCTCCTATTGTTATTTATGAGGAAGAAATCAAGCATGTCTTTTTTTTATACAATTTGGATGTAGTGATAGTCTAGAGTAGACCATCTGTTATCCCGGAAAAACATTGAATTTGTCTGCAATAAATAAAAGCAAAACGAATCATTCATTTTCTCCACCGCCTTAGGTCTTTTGGGGGCGAGAAGCCACTTTTTATTTTATTGTAATAGTGTTTATCCATTACTATAAAGTCAAAACTCTTACCAAATGAAAATCTGCTCCAAGATTGCTTGACAAACTATGAATCAGCCCACCATAATACCATATTACGGTTTGCCAACACCATTCTCTGGCAAGTTACATGATGACCACGCAATGTTAGTCCACTGTTTTTTTTTGTTTTGTTTTTTCAAAATGCTTAGTATTGTACCCGTTGTCGCACGGCGTGCCTCATGTGTCCAAATTAACATATCTGTAAGTTGTCGACACGCCATGAGCGGTGCATTGGTGGTTTGTACAGTATGTCTATTATTTTGGACACAGTCCGTGAAGCACCACCATGGGGTTGAGAGGCAATGATGTAAACTACTACATAGCCAAGTTGGCAGTTGATAATAATATTGATAGGCCTTATAATTGTAGCTCTCTTTGGGACTGTTGCACTTTGACCGCAAGTTACATAAAATATGTGATGCCAGGCCAGGAGGATGTAGCATAGAGGGAGGATCCGAGTCCCCCAAATGGTAGGATTTAAGTGGTTTCATAATGAGGTCAGTCAATCCTATGATTCAATATGGAAGGTCATCCCAGTCCAGATGTACAGTATGTTGAAGCCCTCATTGTATTATGTGATTGTGTTACGTTGTTCTGTTAAATGTATGTATTTTGTTTGTCATTTTCTCTTTGGTTTTGCAAATAGTGCTATTGGTGCACATTTCAGAAACCTCTGATAGTACTGTCCTCCTTCACCTCCCCGCTCATCATCATTATCATCATCACCCCCCCCCCCCCTCCCCCTATGGTGTGATGATTTGATCCATTGATCCAGGTGAGATCTTGACCTTCTACTTGACCGTCTTCTTCTCCCCGCAGGTGGCCGGTGGGGATGACGGATCACAGGGTCATTTGGAGATCTTTTCTCTCAACAGGCCCACGCCACGGGCGGTCAAGAGCCTGCAGGTGGGCTCGCCTGTCCGCTGTCTGGAGTATGTGCCTGAGCCGTGTCTGTCTGAAGACGTGGAAGGCGGGGCTTACAGGGCCAACCCGTCGGGGTTGGGCAGAACGGTCCTTGTGGGGCTGGACGACGGCAGGTGAGTTTCTATTCATTACAAGAGAGGCTATAGTACCTGAAGGGTACGTACACACACACACACACACACACACACACACACACACACACACACACACACACACACACACACACGCGCACGCACGTGCACACGCACACACGCATGCACTCACACACAAAATACAGCAATATAGCAATAATGCTTTACTGTGATTGCATTGGGAACTCCTTATGGTTATGGCTGATGTGGTCCATCCTGTCCTCTCTTAAGCCAATTTTAATATAACAAGAAGATGGATACAAGATGCCAACAGAAGCACCGAACGAAGTACCCATAATCCCTATAAAGAAGGTCTTAAACAATAATAACAGTAACATTACAGTGGAGACACTGCTGTGGCCAAATCAGAACCAGTTCTGAATCCTCCATTTGAAACTTGCTGCAGGTCATGCTGTGATGCTATTTGCATCTGATTCGTGCGGAGGGCTGTATTGGTATTGAACGCATGCACAATTGAAACACTGTCGTATCGTATCCCCCCCTTCTCTCTTTTAATTGCATTCAATCAACTATTGGTAGTGAAGAATGAAGGCATCTGTTACTCTAATGTTATTGCTTTAATACAACAATACAACCAATATGTGTGTTCTGAAAGATTTTCATGAATCAATAAAAACTCACGAGTCAATAAAAACTAGCCTGGTGGTTACCAGACGTTTGGGATGTAAGTGGGGACAGTTTTATGGCCATTAGCATCTCTATGTACAGTATATGATATCAAAAGTATAACGATGTATATATAATATATAAAATATTAAGGTTTCTGTCATTAATGGTAAGCAATAATCAGTGTTATCTTGTTGCTGTGGTCCTCTAAGAACTCTAGCAGCATTATATATTTGCCTGTCAATATACTGTATCTGAGTGGATTCAGAGCCCCTTCAAGTCCCCTGATAGGCTACGATCACGGTTTCTCATTATTTCTAGGGTGGGTAATGGGGGGTATGTTTAATCTCAGACTCGGTCACAGCCATTGTGAATGAACCATTTTCCCAGATGTATGGGAAACAGCACACTCAAGCATTCAAGATTTAGACGCAATATTACTGGTTTGTTATTCTCTCTCTTATTTTTCTCTGTTCTTTTTATGAAAACTCAAATATCAGGAGATGTCTGCATTTTGTTTATGCTGACTCATTCCCTGCCCCTGGAAAAGAGAGAAGATGTAAAGGAAATCCAATTTCAGCATTTTAGCGCACACAAAAGGATGTCAAATCCAATGCTGCCGAACACTTTCTTTTCAGACACAAGGGTGAGAAAAACAAAAAAAAAACCAAGGTGTGCATTTGTCATTCCTATGAAAGACAATAAGACACGTTCAGCAAAGTTCAGATGGCATTTCGAACGTGAGGGAGACAGAGTGGTCGCAGGCACAATGCTTTGCTCCAGAGTACACTGTTAAATCAAACTGCATAAAAACGAGCCACTCTGTCATTACAAATGATGCTCATTTATCATGTCGGCTTTTCCCCGCTCCTGTTACCTGCAGTATCCTGGTCTACGGCAGTGTGGACCCCGCAGCACAGTGCCTGTTGACCCTCTCTAACCCTGAGGGCTGCCCTGTCCTTTGCCTGAAACGTTCCCCCAGCTTCTTGTTTGCAGGCCTGCGGAATGGGACGGTCATGGTGTACAGAAGAAGTGTTGGAGGTACGGTAATCCCTTGTTATTCAGTAGGTAATACTGGACCAACATGTAATATATCTACTATCTGTTGAATGTTGATTTGAGCAGTTAGACCCTCTATACTTATACTACAGTAATTACAATTACAATAGTCTGGTTGCCCTGTTAGGACAACCACACTAATTATACTTGGTAGACCATGGTCGGCTCTGTACTCTGCTCTGTTCTTTCCCTGTACACCAAATCTCTTCGCCCCAAAACATGTACATGATTATTACAGCAAAAACCTTTACAGGACATGTTTGGACCGAAAAGGTGTAGGCTGAAGCCGTAGCTCATAGAGTGCCATGTGACATGGCTCTTACATGGTACAGTATATGGTTCAAGTGGTTACGTCTGAGTTTCAATGATGGCAAGACTTGGTTTGTTTCATTTGAACTTGTTTTTTTGTAATGTTTCTTGTGTTCAACCTTGAAACATGATGAAATACCATGAGCCATAACTCAGTCAGAAAAGAAAGTGTGCAATCCCACGTGTCTGCTTATATATTTGATTGCTTATGTTATATAACACACCTCTGTGCATATTTGTGTGACAAATGAAGCCTGTCTTTTTAACTGTGTGCTTGTGATTCTAAAAGCATACACCACAATAGTTTCATCCCATCATTGCAACCACGTGCGGGAAAGCACATTACAGGAAGAATATGCTAATTTCACAACAGATTACACTGCTCTAATGCTCTTACACATATTAGCCAGTAATTGATACGAGGTCATGTAATTATTTCCTATTATCTTTGCTGTTGAAATAATTATAATTATAGTGTCTTGTGTGAGACATGACGCCAAAAATGATTTAATGTTTTTGATCACTATTCAGGGCCTGTTTGACAAACAAAACAAGAATAATTTTTCAAATTAGTACTAGAGTGTTATGTTATGAGCGTTACTGTTTCAGTGATTTAATATGGACATTGTATACCAAGCTGCTCGTACCAAATTACCATGGATGTCTGTGTGACTGTGATAATCACTGAGTGTGTGAAATATTTATCCGTCCATTCAGCACGTGGCAAAATGTTCTTTGCCACGGACAAAGAGAGTCGTGCTCTCAGGGAACATCTTCATGTGAATGTTCGCTCTCGCTTGCAGAGACATTAATTTTGGACCACCTCCTGTTTTCTCCCTTCCCTCATGCCTGGTGGCTCTCTCTCTCTCTCTCTCTGGATATGAAAATAGAGCTTCACCGTACATGTTTATTCAGGCGACATGAAGCTGGGGGTGTGCCTTCCAAGTCTTCACAGCCAGCGGGAGTACAATAGCTCACCAGGTGCCTCTCACCTGGCATCAGTGTGTCAATGTGCCAGCCTACCCCCTGCTCTTCCACCTCCACCCAAGCAGGGAGGATGATTAATTACACCAGGCTGCTGCATGCCGATTAAATATTACTATTCATGCTATGTATATATACGTATATTAATAAAAAGGACAGGGAGAAAATCTCCAGAGGGGGCATGGCGAATATTTGCGCTAAGATTTAAAGATTTATGCCCTTGAATTGCACACGGCACTGTCTGGAAATAAGACTGCAGGAAAAATAAATACCAAAGCTTCAACCAAGACTGAATATGCAACACATTGTTCTTTGAAAAAGGTGCTTCACTACCTCTGTTTGCTTAGACATGCCCTAAAGTCTGAATTATACTTATCGTAAAAAATAGGCGATCTACAAGCTCAACGTGTCGTGTGGTTGACGTGAGGGCTAGAGGTTCACTTGGAAAGACAGAGAATTTTGAAAAGCTGTAAAAGTGACATTTAGCAACACGCCAAGCAATTAACCTGTGGATGTCAGAAGGCATTGTAAAAGCCATTCTGCTATGAAAGGCAGAAATAAACAACTCAAAATGTTAATTAAATGGCTGGATGCACATCCTTCTCTAATTTTGCTTCATTAACGCAAATGCAAAAAGAAATGCTATATAATTCACTTCTTAATGTGCCACCAATGGTACAGTAGCTGCAACGTGTGCCCCGTGATTAAAACTCAAAGGAAAAAGGTCTGCCTCATTTTCACATTGAAGTAAAGAAATGAACTGGCGATAAAGAAACTGGAAAGCGGATTAAAAATGTGCCACAGACTTATTAGCATGTGGGTGGCAAGAGGTGCGTTATTATGCAAGCACAGTGTACTGTTTCAAGGAGAAGTCCAGACTCTTTGTTCAATCTATAGCAGAGGTTCAAAATAGCTGGTGTGTGTGTGTGTGTGTGTGTGTGTGTGTGTGTGTGTGTGTGTGTGTGTGTGTGTGTGTGTGTGTGTGTGCGTGTGTGTGTGTGTGCGTGTGCGTGCGCGTGCGCGTGTGCGTGCGTGCGCGTGTTTGAGCAAGTGAGAGAAAAAGAGAAAGCAATTGTTCTCTCTGGGTCTTTTTCATTTTAAGATTAAGAGGGGAGAGACCGGCGAGACAAGAATTCGAACCTGGGTCCTCACTCTCACAGGAGAATATGCTCTGCATGTGCTATAACTCCCTCTGTGTGTCACAACACATTGTAGGGCTGCTCTTCAATCAAAGCAAACTACTGGGGTAACCTAGTATAAATCTGTAGTTCTCAAAGTGGGGTCCAGGTAGGTAGTTTGAAATTAAATTCATGGCAAATTCATGGCTAAATTCAAATTCATGGCAAAATTAATTTAGCTTGTTCACCGTGATATAAGCGACAATACAGTATATGAGCACACAATGCTGTTTTCACTATTATAATATATTTTTTTATTTAATTTAGAAATCTTTCTATTCGTTTTATTTATTATTTTTTCTTTTTACACTTTTCGTTCAACAACATAGCCTACTCAAAATAAGGATGCCAGGTTGAAAGTGGTTAAAGTTGAGGTTACATACAGTATTCTTTGCTTACTTTTTGACCTCCCATCAGGTGATCTGTGGGACCCAGACTCCTGCAGGTCTGTGAGCGTGGGCTCAGAACCAGTGCGGACCCTGCTGGTGCTGGAGGACTCTGTGTGGGCCAGCTGTGGAAACAGTGTCATGGTAATTGACGGCTCCAGCCTCGCCACTCAGGTGAGACATTCGACACTGAGCCATTGTTGTAAAATGTGTTAACTGTCAGTGTACACCATAATGGACCTGTGAAGGCTAATTACAAATAGAGGTCTCCATTGATTGGTTGATTGATTAAATACTTTATTAGACAGAAATGTGAAAAGCACGAGTATAAACTTGGTCTAAAAGGATATACACAAAGAAGTCCCCATTTGCGCTACCTATAGTAGCACAAATACGCTATTCTGACTGGCTGAGACATGTCATTTGGGGTAATTTAATTATTTAGAAACCTGTTAAGAGAACAGACAACACAGGTGTGTAGAAGTAGTCCAGCAAAACTGACGGTACAAAACTACCTACCTAGCTACAGAACATTGAATAAAAGGAGCGATGACGTGGTTACTTGCTCAAAGTGCATTGTCCCACTTTTCCCATGCCTAACATGCCAAAGTAATTAATGCATTCTGGGGGCATGGTGGAGCAGTCGGTAGCGCTGTCGCCTCACTCATTTCCTGGGTTCGATTCCCGAGGGGGAAATCCCAGGAAATCCCGGGTTTCGAATCCTACTGGGACTCAAGGGCGAAATACCGCCAGGATTTCTGCTGTGGCTGCTGGGGGTGTGTTCATTCCTCTGTGTCATCAGCGCCCATACCCTAGGTGGGGTTGGTGAATGGACCCTGATCATTTTGGTGACTTAATGGCTTAATGGCTGTTGCTCTAACGCCATCCTTACTGTATGCCGATGGTTCAAGGACTTTTACCTCTGGTGATACCTCTAGTGCTACCCTCAGGGACCGGGACCCCCAGGTGTCCTTGAGGGGGGTTCCAGAGGGGGTCCCCTGTTAAATTATTTAATGTTGTGTATCAAAATCAGTTTTATTACTTTATGCTTGGTGCCTGGTGCATGAAAAGTCATATCACAAAAGGTTCTGCCATCCAGCCAAAATGTTTTGTGCTATGGCATAATTAAACAGCTATCTTTTTTGTTAAGTCATGCTCAAAATATTAAATTCCAAGAGGGCAGACAGGTGTTCCTCTTGTCGTCTCTGGCTGTGGTCAACATTAAGTAGCCTAATGTCCTCTGATAACAACCAAACTGTCAAGGTTAATATTAATAACATATTTGAATGCTGGACTTTAGCCTTAATTAGTTATTGCTCCCAGGTGTGACTGGTCTATGAATGAGAAGTAGGAAAGCAGTGAGAAAAAGTACATGATCATGTGCAAAGTCTTCCTGCATACTGCAAATGAAGCTTCATAAAACAAATGTAATAACCAAAAGCAGAACAATAACAAAATCTATATCACACAATAGATTTTCCATCCCATGAAATGTACAAACACAGTGCAGTTTCTACGAGGTCAAATTAATTGATCTCGAAAGGCTTTTAAGATTTCCTGCCATTGCCTCCTTCCCCTGCATGTGCTTGAGTAAAAGTAGGTTGGTTTATTTTACATACTGTGCTTGACATTTTAATGTCACAGAGTAGTTCCTTTCATATCTCAGTTCAACAAAATGTATGCCTGTCCGTGTCCATGTAAGCAATATTAGGAAAACCATAGAAATTGCACACAAACAACAGAAAGGAAAAGGAAAAAAATGCATTACTGAATTGGCCAAACCTGATTATAGAGTTTAAAATGAACACTGAGGAATTGACAGCGTAAAACAGATCTTGCAGACTAAGTAACGCATAGACAGCTTCTGACCGCCTCGTGGACTGCCTCAAGACCTTGAATATTAGGAGTGACTTAAGCAAGGGAGAGATGTCTTACCTCGTTCCTTTGCACCTCTGTTCCCTAGAGGCAGTAGCTTAACCAGCTGAGTGGCCACGCAGTGCAGGCACAGTTCTGGTTCACTGTCTATCCCTCAGAGCTTAACAGGTCAGCATCTCACTGCTAACCTTGTCTCCGGCGCTAATATGGACTCGTGGGGGCTGACATCACAGGAGCTACAGTGAATGCACAAGATCTAGGAAGCTGTGCTTCGGCCGCTGGTGTGAGTTGTATGGCTGGGAGTGAAGACAGAGTGGTTTCTATCAATCCATACTGCAACCCAATGCGTTTTATTGTCTGTAGCACCCCAGAGAGTGTGCGCAGCACATCACACGACAACTTCTGCCGTTTTTAACATCTGAAGTAAAACTTTTTAAATCACCCAAAGGGACCGTGTGCTCCACTTTAATATATTTTTCGGAGTTGATTTCAGGACCATCCATGAGTGTAAAAATGAAAAGCCATCTTCCCAAAATGCTGTTGTTGAAGGAGAGACGGTAAAAAGTAAAACGTTCTGGCAGTTTGTATGATGTAATGTAATGTAAATGGTCATTGCTGTGGCAATTTTGCATGGTTTGGGCTTCCTGTCTCAAGGTGGTTTCTCACTAGTAGTGATATTTATGCAAAGACATGAGAAAAATGAACAAAAACATTTGTAATAACAGAACATTTCTCTTCCCTGGCCCAAAATATTTTCAGATAGGGGTCCATGGGGGTTCATGTGAAAAATGCACATACTCTACCCTTACAGTAATAAAATGCACATACTCTACCCTTACAGTAATAAAATGCACATACGTACTCTACCATTACAGTAATAAAATGCACATACTCTACCCTTACAGTAATAAAATGCACATACTCTACCCTTACAGTAATAAAATGCACATACTCTACCCTTACAGTAATAAAATGCACATACTCTACCCTTACAGTAATAAAATGCACATACTCTACCCTTACAGTAATAAAATGCACATACTCTACCCTTACAGTAATAAAATGCACATACGTACTCTACCCTTACAGTAATAAAATGCACATACTCTACCCTTACAGTAATAAAATGCACATACTCTACCCTTACAGTAATAAAATGCACATACTCTACCCTTACAGTAATAAAATGCACATACTCTACCCTTACAGTAATAAAATACACATACTCTACCCTTACAGTAATAAGGGTGCACTATGTGCAATAAGGGTGTACAATCCATGCACTATGGGTATGCCCTCCATCACTTTAGGAATAAATCATCACAGCCTGGGCCGTGGCTCAGCGGTCCAGGCACCTTGGCTGGTAATCCAGTCTGGCAGTGTGCCGCGGGTTCGACTCCCACCTTGGCTGGTAATCCAGTCTGGCAGTGTGCCGCGGGTTCGACTCCCGATCCACTGGTAATCCAGTCTGGCAGTGTGCCGCGGGTTCGACTCCCGATCCACTGGTAATCCAGTCTGGCAGTGTGCCGCGGGTTCGACTCCCGATCCCGACGGCCTTTACTGCATGTCACTCCCCCATCTCTCTCCCCATTTCCTGTCAGCCTTCTGTCTGTCCCTCTATAAAAAATATAAAATAAAATGCGGAAGCGGCAAAATAAAACATCGCCAAAATCATAAACAATATATTTAATACTACAATAGCTGTCTGTCTGACAAAATGACTGACTGGGAAAAGTGCTCTCATTGGCTGTAGCGTGTCTCTGCTCTCAATGATGGCAACACATTTCATACTGCGTGATTTTCAATCGCCGGCCGACATGTCCAGTTATCAAAACATGCCTGATATGATATCTAGAGCGCTCAGGGAGGCATGTGCAAATGCTGCGATCATGCTCGGCTCTTGTTCTTTGAACCGTTCACACATACAGCGAGCAAAACCACAGGGAGCAAATCCTGACCTGCCTCTGATCTGGTGGTTTGTCGGCGACAGCCAAAACATAGACAAGTGGATGATCGGTGCAAAAATCTTGCAGTGTGAACTCGACAGTAGCTATTCTTAAACGTATATCTCCCATTACTTTCTCATACTCCCTTCTCTGTTTCTGTCCACCTCTTTACTTTTAATTGTCACTATAACTACAATTAATTAATGAAGACAAATAAATAAAAACTAAAGAATAAAATAAAAAGAACACAACATGGTTGCACTGCAATACTGTGTGTATCACAGCTTAAGCCCCTTCTGTCCACCCTTCCACGAAACCTTAACTGAGTGGGACGGCTGTATACGCTTTTGATAAACTCCAACTGGCAAATCATGTTCCCTGTCCTCCATCCTATTATTTTCTCTCTCTCTCTCTCTCTCTCTCTCTCTCTCTCTCTCTCTCTCTCTCTCTCTCTCTCTCTCTCTCTCTCTCTCTCCCCCCCCATCTGCTCTCCCTTATCACTCACTCCTTATCAATCCACCCATTTCCCCTCTCCCGGGCTGCCACTAACTGTGGATTTGCCATCCTCCAAGGTACAACGACACCTTGTCGCCCGACGTAATGAAGGGCTAATGAGGTGTTCAGGCCGGCTTTATAGCGTGTGTGCCTTCAGCCTGTTGTGCTGTTGCCTCCCTAGCAGTGGAGGGATGCCACTGTTGGTCTTACATGGCAGTGCAGAGCATAGAGGGCATATTACCTCTGTCGCGCTTCACTGCCCACCTCATCTTCTGTCAGCAACACTGGATTCAGGCCACTAATACCAGGTTGTTGGTTTGCAGGGGACCACCAGTTATTGCCTTTACTCAGCCTGCATTTGACACTGCACAGTGCAACAGGGGTGTCCCACTTGTTTTGATTTCCATTTGATTAGATTTTTCCAGTCGAGGCTTTTGTGGCTAATTGGATTTTGTATGAAAGTGTTGTCATTTTATTAACCCAGTAAGACCTGAGGCAGATTCTACAAATGCATTCAAAATCAGTAGATTTTTCAAACATGTCCAAAAATAGCAGATGTACAAGCTCGTAGCGCAGCATAAAGTGACGCGCTGGGAGCTTATACACTTCTGCTATTTTTGAGCGGTGCAAAACCTCTCCAATGAGTGACGAATGACCAAGTGTGTATGTCTGTCTGTATGTCTGAGTACGCCTCATTGACCCCTGCAGCTGATTGGGGAGGTTCAGATCACACAGTACATTTAACATCTTTATTTGTGTTCACATTTTACAAGAAATTTCTTGAACACAAACAATAGTGGATGCGCAAACTTGAGAAAACTCTACAACAAGTGCTTTAGATACAGATCACGGGTACAGAAAGCATCGCCTTCTCCATATATGGTGACTGCCAATTATTGCAGACACTGAACAGAATTTTGCCGATGCCTTAGCTCTCGGCTTGGGCATGCCTGCAATCTGCAGGCCCCTCACGACTGATTTGTGGACATTACAGAGGCTTCCAAATATGAACACAAGTACATAGTACTTTACTACTACTACTTTACTATGAGTTTACATCTGTAGCCAAGCTGTATAATAGCATCCTTAAGACGCTGGTACTTAAGCACCTTGGTAAGGAATGCCTCTTCCAGACTGTGGTCAAATGTACATGCCACACACACACACACACACACACACACACACACACACACACACACGTTTTAATCATTTATTTATATCCACATAAGAGATACAATACAAGAACACAAATATTTACAAGGTGCTGTACAGAATACAGTCAGAAAGTCACAGACAAATACCCGCACACCCTTCAGGGGTACAAGTAACAGCGTCTTTGCCATAATTGGCGGCTACAGATAATAGAAGAGATTGCACTGAATTTTGCAAGCCGTTTAGCTGCTTTTTTGGCATCCCAAGTTGTTGGAAGCCTCACAGGTGCGTAACTACCGTCGCGCAGACAACGCAACTGCGTTGGGGTCCAGAGGCAACCCGTGCCGTCGGTAAAATAAAATTATAAATACATGCAGAGATGCATGTATTCTGCTGCCTGCTGGGGGGGGGGGGACCACATGCTGCGTGGGGGCCACCCGCTGACCAGCCTGCGTGTGGGCCTACTGACGTCTAGTTACGTGGCTGAAGCCTCTTAAAACCAACCTATGTACATGTCCTATAGGCTGCCAAAGATAAACACGAGTAGATTGCACCTATAGCCTAGCTCTGTGATAGTCTGGAGGAGTATTTAATGACTTTGGTCATAAAGGCTTCTTCTAAGCTAGAATCAAAGGTACAGGCCACTTCAAGAATGGCAACTTCAACTGGTGTATTAGCAGAAAGATGTTCAACTATTTCAGGATTTTCAGAACAGAGTTGAAACATGGAAGGTTTGACACAGGAATGTTTGTACATTCTTACAGACAGTAAAATGTTTAGATATGTCCTTTGTTATTCTGTCATGGAGTGCTATGTAAAGCCCCATATAGGCATAGCAGCCATTCAGAATGTGTTGAATGTGACCACCTGACCTGTTACTGTAATACAACCCACCTTGCTTAAGTCAAGAACTGTGCTTGACTCCAAGGCACCGCTCACTTCACACTAGGTGTGATTTTTTTTTAATAGCCAACGCAAAAAACAAAAATTACACGGATGCTTTCCTGGTTTTAATGGGTTGATAGTGAAGTAATTTATCATCATCAATCTTTTCTTTTGTTTTTGTGCAAGTGAATATATCAGTCACCCTGAACTATTAATTTCCCTTCATTCAAATAGTGGCCACTATAATGAGACTATAATGAGTATATGAAAAGCGTCAGCATTGTTTGCAATTAATACATTAATCAAACAAACAATATTCATTATGTTTTCTGTCACAGGCATTTGCACTCATAGTGATTTAATTATTTCAAATGGAAACCAATCGGAGAGTTTTGATTGATTGATTGAAATATGTATTAACAGTTTGCAGAATTACAGTATATTTCAAGCACAACCCAATACAAAAAGTGTTCCGTTCACCTCTGTTCTCTCCCCTCCAGGTAGGATTGCATCCACTGATGTGCTATCAAAACCCAATTGCTTTTATCTTGTTAACCAGTATGGAGTGGTTCATGGTGTCAAAAGCCTTTTGGAGGTCCAGCATGACCATGCCACAGTATTTGCGAGCATCCACCTCGTGTTTGATGTAGTCACTCATAGAGGAGGCATGTGTCAGTGGAGTGGGATGTTCTGAAGCCGGATTGAAATTCGTACATATTTCTTTTTGTGGCAAGATACTTTTCAACCTGTTCATAGACTATTTTTTCAGTTACTTTCGAGATGGAGCTAAGAATAGAAATAGGGCGGTAGTTGCCAGGGTCTAATTGGCTCCCTTTCTTGTGCAGGGGGGTTACTTTGGCCAGTTTGAAATCTTGGGGGACCTGTCCCTGTTTGATGGAGAGGTTTATTATGTGGGTGATGATTGGAGCTATATCACCCCTCAAGAGAACATTGTATGCTGTGTCAGTATCCCATAAGGCCCTCCAGGTGTCTTAAACATATGGTAGGCAAGATGGTATGTACTGTACAGTTACAGAATAAGCCTACACTTAACTGAATGTTCCTTGCAAAATGACCACACCAGCACTATGCTAATTGTGTGGCATGCAATACAGAAACCGGGTTTACTCTCTAAACTGCTCAACTCAAATAATGTTGTGGTTAAACACTACTGAAGGTAGCATTAAATTAAATGGTACTGAATTTGCATTTAATGCCATAATGATACTCAAGATAGCATTTAACTCGTTTTTTTTTATTTGAATCCGTTTTTATTGGTGCACAAAATAAGAAGATACATTGCACATCTTTTCCCAAGCAGAACAGGCACAGAATGCAGAGGAGTCCCTTAAAAAAGAAAACACATCAAAGGCTTCTTTTCTCCAATTTCAAACAAAGTGGGACCCACTGGCAAGGGCACACCAACAACAGGTGGTAATCCCCCCTTGCAAGTGCACAAGAGAGTGCATCTCCCCTCACATGCACCAACTGACTAATCACCCTACCAGCTTGTGCAATGGCAATGATAGGAGCTCCAAGACCATCCCTGTAGCAACCATTTCATGTTTAGGACCTCAGGGGTGGCATGTGTAGCCATGATAAGGCTCATTTAACTTTTTCTTCTCCCCAGCAACTCATTAAGAATTTGTGCCTGGAACTGCTCGATCTCCATTGCAGTCTTAAAAAGAAGGAGGTCAGGGACGTGATGCAAAATAGTGTCCTGTGTTTCAGTGGAACTATTAATTACAGACTAGAGAGGCATTAGTTAGTTTCTTAAAGCATCATTAACGCTACAGCTGTGTCTAAGCTTTCTACTGTGAATTGACCATATTGGAACAACTAGTGTAGTGATGTTATTAGTATACTACTGTGTAGTAGCCTATTCATAATGAGATATGACTGCCAATGCAGCAGTGCTAAGTGGATGGGAGGATAATGGCACCCTGTCTTTAAATCACCTTTATTAAAATGCACTAGCCTTGCGTATCGATACTAATATCACTGCGTGGATAAGGATATTAGTCTCGTCCTCTGCAATGTCCCGCCCCATATTTGCATACTGGGCCCTGGTTGGTTATGGGGTCTATGGGGCTATGGGTTTTTCTGGGTCCAATGACAGCGCCACAACAGGCCATTATATGAACTTTCAGGAAATCCCGATTTCCTCAGTGGCTTCACAAAATATCTGTCTGACTGCCCCCCTGGGTGTAATATTGGTTGCATTGACTAAAATCATCTTGCTGGATTAAAATTATGTTCCAAAAAGAGGTCCAAATGAATGTTGATGGGCTGTAGACAAAAGACCAAACAATGGTGAAAATAACATTTCTTCTTTTCTTTTCTTTATTTCCTTTGTTTTGTTTTTTTAAATAAACTGAGATTCCTTATTGAGACAACCATTGTTCTTGTTTTCTTGTACAGCATTACCATGTCCTATCTATGGATACCATGGTTATTGTGTTGCTGTCCTCCCCCCTTTATAACCATGCCAACATCTCTGTCCTTCTTCCAAACCCCCTTTACTCCATCCCAGAGGTTTGAGGTGCATCCCGACCCCATGGTGAGTGTTGCCCACATGGTGCGAGCTGGCGGAGGAGTGTGGATGGCCTTTTCTGAGGGCTCTTCCATCCGTCTCTTCCACACCGAAACACTGGAGCATCTACAGGAAATCAACATTTCCACACGCTCAACACTACTGAACCCTGCAGGTACTGTAGCATACGGTCAAGTGTTTGAGTTCTACTCTGCAATCCACCAAATGCATACGTACATTTTAGGTATGCGGTCTAGCTTAACTTGGACTCAGGGGGGTGGACGCCTCTGCCTTGCATAGTCCCCAGTGAATAGGCATTTTGCCCTTCACTGGTAACCTTATTTTGGATTTGTTTTAAATATATGAAGGTTTTGTGGGCTGGGCTTTTTACTAAAAAGCCCCCCCTTTTTAAATACTACACACATACATACATACATACCTACATACATACATTTCAGACGTTTTAGCAGTTTTTAAGGACCCACTTTTAGGCCAGTGCACCAGAGCAAGCTCTTGCCTTTTTTTTAAACCCCACCCATTTTAACCAAATACATACATACGAACCATAACATAAGCAGGGTTAAGTCACGTCATTGTGTCGCAGGCCAAAAGTAGCCAAAAATATACTGTAAGCCAAAGAAAAAATAACTACATCATAATATATGCAGGCATATTGGGGATAAGCCTGGTTAAACCACTCAATTCTTCCAAATGTATAACTTGTATAAATGGAAGCTTGTCCCTAGTCCTCTATGTGCCGTTTGTTTGGTAAAAGAGGAACATAATTACTTGCGCAAGCAGAGCGCGCAAGTACTAGTTTTGTCCAGGACGATGTTTGTTTCATGTCAATGTCTGGGCAACCTTTTGAATCATGTTTCTGCTCATAATGTCTCAGTTTGAAGGGCACAATTACAGTAGAACTGTCAAATATCATAGGCCTAGTGACAGATATAGTGTACATTTGATATCAACAAAAGAAAAAGCAAAGCTATCCTTTTTTTTGCGGCTTTCAGCCTTTATTTTATTTAGAGGGACAGACAGTAGGCTGACAGCAAATGGGGGAGAGAGATTGGGGGGGGTGACATGCAGTAAAGGCCGTCGGGATCGGGAGTCGAATCCGCGGCACACAAGGTGCCTGGACCGCTGAGCCACGGCCCAGGCCTAAAACTATCCATCTTTAAAATGTGAATGAGATACAAAGATGGCCACCAAAGGTTTTATAAAGCAGTCTGTCTGACTGTCTTTCTGTCAGAGTTGAAGTTAAGAATCAAATGGGATCTTTTGGGGGAAGAGTCTATATAGAGGTAATGAAACCTGGGCAAAGCTTTTGTGGTTGTTGGATCAAAACGCCCAAATTAATCACAATAGTTTTTGTCTCTGTATGTATATTTCCATTTTCTTTGTATAACTCATTTGTATATACCAATGCTACTTTGATGTCAGTTTCTGCATCCTTTTCTATAATGTTTATTTCTATAAGTAATCTGTGATGCCCATTGCCCTGTGAGCTTTTAGATCTTATTCCGATGGACAACTATGGCATGCAGCAGCTAACTCTAAACTAAGCCTTAGGATGAAAACATACACCAGACCTTAGGATGAAAACATACAGCACACTGTAATAAGGTCTTAACAGCTCAAGAGAGGGTGCCAATTAAGTGACGATGTTCTCTCTCAATGCCTCTTCCTCTGAGTGGTATTCCGGTCTTGTCCAAGTTGCTCCTGCGGGGTGCAGTGCTCCTCCAAGGACTGACCTGAATAAGTATCAGTCTATCTGTCTCCAGACCACGCAAAGCCATAATAGAGCCATGGGGTTAGAGGGAGGAATTAATAAAAATGAAATAAAGTCGCAGAGGAGCAGTAAAATACCAGAGTCAAAAGATTTCCATTAGGAGGGTTTCCATGGAAACACGCCTGTCTTTCCTTCAACGTCCCTGAAACAGAGGTATCATGCTGGGTTTGCCCCTTCCGCCTCTCTGTGTCTAACTCTGTTTTCCTTCACCTAACACCTTTTCTTGCGTTCACTCTTCAATCTTTTTCCTTTCTCTTTGTACCCCGCATCACCCCCCACCCCGCCCCTCACACCGCTCCCTTTTCATCCCTTTCTAAAGAATCTCCTCGCCGTCACTTCACTTCTAGCTGCAGTCCATTGAGTATGCGGGAGGTATCGCATCACACCCTATCTGCCTTCCTTCATGATGAAATGAAATATTTATCACCTAACGTGGGCATTTTTTCTCTTGTTTGTTCAGGGAGCTATGCCGAACAAATGGGATAAGACTCTGTGGCCGAAGAAAGTCCATTTCCTGATTCAATGTCATTTTGATTCAAACTCTGATTCAAACTTTCCGTGCATTTAAATCTGTTCAGTTGTGTTCATGTCTGTATTTATGCAATTGTAGACTCCTGCCGAATAGAATCAGTGTAGACTAGAGAGAGATTGATGTGTTTAGAACAACACTCAAAGCAATAGCAGCAGCACTCGATCTAAACGAAGAAAGTTAATAAACTCTAGAATGAAGACAGACATGTTTAGAGGGACAAAAGTTTCATTTTTCGGCTCAGTATTCTTTTCATTTGTTTTGTTCAAAAAGGCACTTTGAGGTGACAGACACAGCTCCTATGGTCATGGCCTCGTCTGGAGAATACAAGTGTCATTTTTCAACTTGTGCCTGCACCTCCCCTTGAAATATGTGGTCGATTTGAGAGAGGGTGGCATGGCCCCATGCAGGGGGGAGAGGGTGGCAGCCTCGTGGCATGGCCCCAGGGGGGGATTCAGGCCTAGAAAATGGGTTGCTGGTCTCCAAGAAAGTATCTCAACTGCAGTGCATTTACGCAGGAAACACTTCATAGTTAATACATATCAGTGGGGTTTTATTCCCTCTTGGTTTTCTCCTTGACTTGTAATAGGACATGCATTAATAATATACTCCATAATCCTCTCCCTTTAATGTGATATATACACATAGGGAATTCCGGTTGCGGTAAACAAGAGAGAAGGGTCTGAGGTTCTGAAAAATGCCTGTGTCTCCTCTTACTAATGGCTTTAATAGTTCCCTCCTTAGGGTGAAAAGCAGTATTCCAAAATAAAGCCCTCTGTGACATTGCAGGAGGAAACATTTATCTTCAGAGACATCTTTCTCCCCCCACAATACCAACCCCCCACTGTAACACCACTGTGTATTGTGGTGCATGTGCATGTTTGTGAAAAATTGGAGGTGGAAGACTGCTTGAGGTCTTCTCAAGTGTCGCCAACCCCCACAATTATGTTTCCTGAACTTGATGCCTTGCGCCCACATTCTCTGATTTAAGTCGATGCTTAAAAGCTTTACAAAGATTTTTCCCCCTGTTTTACACAGAATATAAGTGGCTGGCAAAAAGAAAGAATGAAACACTTTCTTGTCATTATAGTCCTGAACACATGCTCTTATATGCATTGGGCAGAAGCAATAACTCAGCCTGAGTGTTACAAGGGGGCGACTCCCTGTCTGTCTCACCATGTGGAGCAGGCACAGCTAGCTCTTGACCAGTGAGGGGACAGCACGTGCCAAGGTTGTGTCCTGGGCTAAACCTCTAACAACAACATGAGGCACTGTGCTGAAACAAGCCATGACTTCAAATACTGGACTCATGGATTAACTCGAGAGAGCAAGAACTCCAAGTTAGAAAAAGCACTTGCATGGAAGGCTCTGAAAAAGCATGGCCAGTGTGTGGAAGTCCCCGACATACTGTATCAAGCTCGATCACCTTCTTCTCTGCGACTGTAGAATGTGTCCTCCTCCTGTAAATGGCTGTGAATGCAGGATGCCGGAGCCAGTCCTACAGAAGTCCCTGGATGGGTGCTACACCAGAATGCTACGTACTAAACATCACCCAGGATGAGCATGTTGCCCACCAATGAGAAGATAGAAACCAGGGGCCTTCAGACAGAATACTTGTGCAGTATGTAGGAGCCAACACACAGGCATCGATCATGTGGGCATCCCACACCTACCTAGAAAAGAAAGTGGCAGGACTACCGGCGAGATAGACCCACACAGAGTGTCAAGATGGCTAGAGATGCCGCTGGAGGACTTGTCCGAGGATGACCTAGATTGAGAGAGGGTCCTTTGCTAAAGGCCTCTAACCCACTCTGCTCCCTCTGTCACTGACAACATGCACCTCAGCTATGGATCCATGTTCATATGCTGCTCTTCTCCCATGCTCTGCCTCGCCAGACCGTCAACTTGTGAATGCTTCATTCATGCACAAATCAATTAGGGAACTCTCAAGCCACTCGTGCAATTAGCACATTCTAATCTGAGCACGGCGCGGAACAGCCATGTAAATACATTTCGTATACATGTAAATGAGCATTCTTTTTCTGCTGCGATCACATGACTGTTGGTGTAATTCAATTATGGTTGCCATGGATATTATTGTAAATGGTGCTACAGATAAGTAGGCCACAATGGGAGCCGAGGGCGGGCTCAGGGACCGCAAAGAGATTGCAAAAATAAACCCATAACAAACATTGTTTTTCACCCTTTGTTAACTGGAAACAAAGGTTTTGCATCTGTAATGAGAACATGCAATTAGCCTTTTTCCCCTTCCCTATAGACATGCAGTAGTAGAGAAACACATCTATGCTGGACAACTTTGGAATGTTCTCATTAACTCTTTGATAATAAATTCATCGCGTTAACCCTGTGTTGGGCGTGTCAGATTTTCCCAAAAAATGTGACAGATCTACAAGCTCACCATGCATCAAATTTTCTATTTTCACCACACGCCATCATACTCCAAAGAATAACATATGGCTTATGGGGTTAAGGAACTACGGTGCAGAAACTGCTATAGGCTGTGTGACAAGAAAGTAATTGCATGGCCTCTTGTTGTACTCTAGGGGCTGGATATGGCTTAGTCTGTCACATTGGCAGAAAATGTAATGAACCTCAAGTACTAATATTGCTAAGTGGTATAATAAGTGAAACTGCTATGAGTATCTATCCATCTATCTAGCTATCACTTGCTACCCTATCACAGATGCATGCAGGGTTGCCTGCATCTCAAACTAGCGCGACATTCTGGGATTGGGAATTGCCTCTGATTAGCAAACTCAAAGCTGGTTTAACATTGCTTGTGAGTGGCATGTTGATGAGTGACACATGAGGGCTTGCATACGCATTCCAGCGACTCCGCTGGAATGCGTATGCAAGCCCTCATGCGTCACTCGACTTCACACAACATTTGGCATCAGGCTGTTGTAGAACTGAAGGGTAAAGGCGAGGTTTATTAACACTTATACATCCCGTGTGTGTGTGTGTGTGTGTGTGTGTGTGTGTGTGTGTGTGTGTGTGTGTGTGTGTGTGTGTGTGTGTGTGTGTGTGTGTGTGTGTGTGTGTGTGTGTGTGTGTGTGTGTGTGTGTGTGTGTGTGTGTGTGTGTGCGTGCGTGCGCGTGTGCGCTACGTGGCCGTCTTCAGTTCGCTATAAACACAACACGAGATACAACTGTCTTGAACGTACAGTACGTGGTCAGAATGCTCCACGTAGCCTATAGCATGACTTTGTGACCTTTAAGTAAAGTGACAAAACTTTGTATAATATGCTATACCCGGCCATGTGCACGTATAACTTTCATCACCAGGAGGTTTCATACAATGGATGTTCATATAGCCTATAAACCAATTGATCTGTGAGTTCAAATGTATACTGCTGTGTAATGTTTATTCCTTTAATGATAAGAAGTCTATTTCCAGCTTAATGTATCCATGGTAGCTTTTCCTTTTAAGTGCTGCACCAGCAAATGGGGAAATCCAATTTATCCTAATCATTTTCTCTAAATGCCTGGGTTGTCTATGTTGAAGATTTCTTTCCCCCTTTTTTCCCCAAGCTTGTTTTGCGCTGGTAGGTGAATTGCAGCTTCACATAATCTAACCAGACATGGGCATTTTCATGTGAAGTCTTACATTGTGAGTGACCCAGTGTTTCCTTTATTGCAGGTCAAAAAAGCATGCGTGTCACCAGCCTCCTGATTTGCAGGGGGCTGTTATGGGTCGGTACTGCCCATGGCATCATCATCACCCTTCCGGTTCCCAAACTGGAAGGCATCCCAAAAATAACAGGTATGGATGGGTCAGCATTTGGAGGACTGACAGTGATTGAATGGGTTCTTGAGAGGTCAAAATGAAAGCAACAAGTTTTTCCATGATAGGAAATAACTCTGCACTGGACATTATTGAGGTCACAGGCTACATTGTTCTCCTGGCAGTGGGAATGGGGCTTTTGTTAGCGTTTTGACAACACAGCATTGACATATTCTGGCCAGATAAATGTATCACTGTCAGGCAGTGCTTTGTTACTCATGCCAACAGAAAGAGCGTTGTTTTAGTAAAGTGGTTAAACCTTACCTTACTTTATTACTCTCTGATAATAAGCCAGTTTTTTACCCAACTTAGAGCTCATTATTGCACAGAAAATGCAGTATAAATAAACATTTCGTAATCTCGCACTGCTGCTGAGAGGTCAAGTTGTTGAGGTCAAGTTGTGCTTTTCACTTGTGATACTACAATTTTCATAGTAATTCAATTCTGAATTAAATGGATATAAAGACACATCTTTGACTTGAGTCAAAAAAACTCAAAAAACTCAACTTGTGCAGCTTTTATTGCTTCACTGCCTTCACATATGGTACTACTGTGTATATATGAGAAATACAATTACTTGCAGTTGTTTTGTTGGCATTGGTAATATACGTACTATCGTAAGCAGATAGTGGTCCATAAGGTTGAAGATACATCTGGACCTCACGTGCAGTGCAAAGGGACAATACAAGACCTACAAAAATATACTGTACCCTTCGCAATATTTTAATATTCCACTGCTCCTCCCCTTCAGGAAAGGGGATGACCTCTCTGAATGCCCACTGTGGGCCTGTTGACTTTCTGGTGGCCACCACCAGCACCCTGTCCGCTGAGCTGCTGAAGAGGGACTCTGTTGGCGACGGGCCAGACTCTGCATGTGGCGGGGAGGACCGCAGCGACATGTCCTCCCAGGAGTCCCTGCAGCAGTCCGGCTGCTTTCAAGGACAGGCAGGGGAGACGAGAGGCAATAAGGGACGTGGTGTTCTGCTGCAGTACCGCCTGCGCTCCACGTCCGGCCTGCCAGGACGTCCGCTGACGGCTCTGGGCGACGAGGCGTCCGACTCCTCCCTGGAGTCCCTGCAGGAGCACAGTCTGGAGGACGGCTCCATCTATGAGCTCAGCGACGACCCCGAGATGTGGGTCCACGGCCGCCCCTGTGAGCGGGACGGCGGGCGCAGGGACAGGGTCACTTCCGCAGCCGTCATCTCTGGTGGGAGGGGCTTCCGTAGGCTGAGGGAGAGAGGTACTAGGACAGGTGGAGAGGGAGCAGAGAATATACTCATGGTATGGCAACTGCCGTTGACTGTGTGACATGGAAGCCACGTCATGTGTCCATGGCACGCCGTTTAAACGTGGTTCTCCGGCCTAGTCTGTAAACGATCCGTTCTATATTATCAAGGGATTGGTAATGTCATTATGAAGGTGACATCACTGGCACGCGGAGCTACACAAAGTGGGTGACTCAGCCTGTGTGATGTGGAATCAAAGGCGCCACGCTGTTTTTGCCCGCCACAGATTTCCGTCCTTGTGACACTTGTGGGCTGATTCCCACCTCCTACTTTATATCAAATGGATAAATTCAACCTCATCGTGGATGCCTGACACACAGATTCCGCTCCCACCGGGATTGCTGTGCGAGTACCAGCGGACTGCATCTCTTTGGGAAGCCAGCCTTTCTTGAATGTGCCGTGCTGTGCAGTGTTGGAGATGGACCGCCTTTTATCTGATCCCATGGGAAAGATCCCATCTGGTAAAGAGGCTGAGAAGATGAGAAGAACCGCAGCATCACAAATCACATTAGCATTTACTTTATTTCCTCAGCCAGAAGTCTCACTCACTCACTCCCATCCAATGTGAATGTACTGTATATATTACCAAGAATGAATCGATGCATTCCAAAAGTAGACTGTGTTCCCATTTTTTAGACTCAACTGTGTCTGTTGATAAGCAGATTTTTGAAGAATCAGATTATGTGTTTAGGGTTAGGAACATCGGGCCCTAACCTTTTTGCCTTTAAAAAAAATATATCCAGTTTACAAGCTCACAACGTGACCGTGTCAATGTACAGTAGATTGGCTAGTTAAAATATTTTAAAATATTTTTCAAAATAGTAAAATATGGCGAATAAGTTTAAACATAAGGGGTAAGGTGGCGCGCAACTTAGGGCCCGCGGACCTTTATCTACAGTATGTTGAAGTTGCCTTGAAGAGTGTCAAAGTTCCTGTGCCTTCACAGAGGAGGACCCATGCTAGTATTAGATCAATATTGTAAACCATGAAAGGTAAGAATAGCAAGCGTATTATGCGACACAAAATGGCTAAGACGTTACATTACATTTAACTATACAGCATGATTAGGGCTGACTCATTAGAGGGTCAAAACATGCATTACATTCCTGAAGGGCTGTGCATGGCAGACATGAAGAACATATCTGATAGCGCCACTTCCATTATCCCATGTCTTTTCCATTTGATAATACTACACATGTGCACACATGCTTGTTAATGCACAATCTGCATTAATTAGGAACGCATGTCACACACCAAAAACCTGTCTGAAAGTAATTGTGGCCATCCAAATCATGTGGTATGTACTGAAGCAGCCAAGAGTTATAACTTGCTTATTAGTGTCAATATTACATAGGAAAATTAAGGATTGCATTTAACAATTGGCCCAGTGCTATATCACAATTAGGCCAACAATTGGCTGAATAAGGCCACATCTTGTTTATTAGAGAATGCTACCCTGGCAATATTTTTAATGTTGAATTGAATGTCATTAGCCAGGTAGACTCTCAAGCCAGATGACTCTTCCACAAACGTATTATGCTACAGAGAATATGTAATTCCACCTCTCAACATGCGCTCTTGTGATAGGAATCTGTCATTTTCATTCACAGACTGAATGTAAACTTGGATGATTTTTAATTAGTTTTTGCCTACAGATCCAGTCACTGCTTGGAATAATGTATACATGTGACTTCTTCAGTGCCTACAGTATTTTCTATAGCATAATATCTGCTAAGCCATTTGAAGGCTAAGGTGATGCAAAAGGTACAGGGATGATGGCAATCTCAGTGTTGCGTCACAAAAAGAAAAAATATGTCCACGTTCAGATGGAATGCTGCTAGGCAAGAACATCTTCATGGCCATTCTCAAGGTTATTCCATTGAACCTTAGCTGGTGGATGAGCATGTACTGTATTTCATTCATAAACACACTTTCATACAGTTAGCATTGCACATTAACTTTTTTCTGTAGTTTCCCTACGAGCGGAAATTTAGCGTGACCCTTTAAGAAGAAATGGGTTCCCATTCTCCATTGTTTATAGTAAAGTCATACAATAAATGGCAATGCACTGAATATTAATTAATTAAACGCACCACTAATTAACCTGTTGAGTCTTTTGGCAAGGGGACATCATACAGTAAATGCGACTGAAATGAATGCAACTTTTTAACAGTATTGTTGTGGTGAGAAAAATAATTGTATTGGGCACAATTTCACAGGATGCAAACATGCATTCAGTGGTCGATGTGCTGTTTAGAAATAGTACAATAATTGCACTTATACCAGCACTGGTATGTGGAAGCAAAGTACTCAACAGCTTGTTTGAATTTACTTTGGTGCATTAATAAATACATTTCTAAGGGCCGATTCATACTCCTGTTTCGGCGCTGTAGTGCCGAAATGATTTCGGCTCGTCAGAAAATTTCAGTAGCACCGAAGAGCCGACTTTAGGACGGTACCCGCCCCCCCGAACCTCAAATGACGTCAAATTGTAGGCTCTACAGCGCCGAACCGACTTTTATTCGGCTCTAAAATAGGAGTATGAATCGACCCTAAACGGTGTCATATTGTCTTAACTGTGCTATGTATGCTAAATTAAAAACAACTGAATCAGCGAATAGAGTGCTAATTATTGTCAAAATCGATTGTATTGTAACTGAATTCATAAGGGTTCTATTAAACAGTATTGTGTGCAAAAACCAGTGCATCAAAGAAATCCATGCAAACAACCAAATTTGATTAATGATCTGAATTTGTGCTCTTTGATTTACGACTGTACGACATTAGTCTGTAAGTATGCAAAACATTTCCTATAAACAGCTATCAACTTTTTGAGCTTGGCTAGTCTTTGGTAGCCTATCCCAGCACTTTCCAATACATGTTATTGTCTCCACCAGGCCGAAGGCATGGGGAGAGAGTATGTTTTGCACTCCGTGTGTGTGCGTGTGTGTGTCCGTCAGTGTGTGTCCGTCAGTCCGTCTGTTACCAGCTAATCTCCTGCACCGTTAACCCGGTCGATGCCAAACTTTGCACACACACTCCCTGGATGCCAACGATGAACCACTGCCCCAAATTTTCCAGAATGGCCTGTTATAGTGCCACCAGGAGTCCGACTTTTGTAAAACATTTTTCTTTGCTATTACTCCTCTATATTTTTCAAAAGAAATCCAGGAAATCGTTACACAGTATCTCTATAGCAGGGATACTCAAATAGATTTACCTGTGGGCCACATTACAAAAATGGCAAGGGGCCAGGGGCCAGTAGATAAAATGACCTTTTTCATGAAAAAAAATGAGTAGTGATATGGCTGACAATCCTGAAAATAGATAGCTATAAGTGAAGAGCAATTTCCGCAATTTCCGCAATTACCATTTCCGCAATTTCCATTTCCTCAATTTCCATTTCCGCAATTTCCGCAATTTCCATTTCCACCATTTCCGCAATTCCCGCAATTACCATTTCCGCAATTTCCATTTCCGCATTTCCGCAATTTCCGCAATTTCCATTTCCACCATTTCCGCAATTTCCGCAATTTCCATTTCCGCAATTTCCGCAATTTCCATTTCCAACTATTAATGGCAGCTGGGTTTCATCATTCAAATAAAATAGAATTCTGTCCGTTTAGCTATAAAATTATGTCAGGTCATAATGGTCCCGCGGGCCTGATGTGGCCCGCGGGCCTGAGGTTGAGTATCACTGCTCTTCAGTGCTCTATAGTCATGTGCTCAAGACGGATCTGTCTGATATTTCATATTCCACCCTGATTGACTAACATTGGCTTTCAAAATTTGCAGAATTGGCCCGTTTTGAACAAAAAGCCTCAAATCATGAACAGGAATATACCTACCCTTTTCACATTGGCCTGTTATAGCACCACCAACAGGTGGATTTTTGCAAAACACATTTTTGGAACAAAATGCCTCAAATCGTCCAATTGCCATTCAAGGCGTAAGAATAAATGGCACCCTTTTCACATTGGCTTATTATAGCGCCACCAGGAGGCCACAACCTGACCTGCCCTGGTGGAGACCTGTGCCCAGAGGGGCACTTTTTCTAGTTCTTATTGTTTAACACGTGGAATTAATATTGCACTGCTGAATTGCATTGTTTAAAAGAAATGACATTGCTTTACCTCTGCTAGAGAAACTAATCTTGTACAAATGTGGTTTAGACCAGGGGGCTAAAGTAAAACTTTGAGGATTATGTGGTGTCTTTTAGACATTAACCGGCTTTGGAATCGTTTGTTGATTCAGGACACTGATTGCAGTGGCAATTCTTTCTTTTAAGCTTTACCGGCTACAAATGAAGGATTCAGGTCAGATTGCTATCCATTAAGTCTATCCCATCTGTGCAAAATTCTAACCTTTTTAGTTTATTCACTTTTACCATTTTTACCCGCTTCCTATCTACAGCAGTGGTCCGGTGACCCCCTGGTGTCCTTGTGAGGTGTGAGGGGGTTCCAGGAGGTCCCGGTGACCCCCTGGTGTCCTTGTGAGGTGTGAGGGGGGTTCCAGGAGGTCGTCCACCCTAAAACATGATCACCAGGTATTAAGGATATATATATCATAATTATATAAAAAAATTATATAAGGAGGAAGAATGTTTTCAAAAAAAGTGTACAGTATTTGTTAAAATGTCGTTTTTATGTGGACACGCACGTGTGTGTGTGTGTGTGTGTGTGTGTGTGTTGTGAGGATTGCAACCAACATCAAGATACAGCCAGGCAGGGAACCGGTTTGAGCCCAGAGTGTGGCACTCGTTTATTGAAAACCAAATGATATTCACAGGGAAAAATAATAATAATAACTTAGGTTCAACTCAAAAGTTCAGCATTCGCTAACGGTAGCACTTCTGGTGCGTGTGAGCCTAGGACAGCCGCTCTGGGCTTTGTATCACAGTCCTAGGTTTCCTTCCTTTTTCCTCTATATCTTCCAAGCCAATATAGTTGCCAGCCTTCTTCCACCCGAGCCCAACGGTGATCCGGCTCTCAATAATGGTCCTAGGAGGTGAGAAATATATAGTCAGTCTGACATATTTGTACTGTACAATATTCGTGAGGGAGTGGGTGCTCGCTTACCGTCAGACCGCGTGCCATCCTGCCCCGGAGAGAGTCAAGAGCGAGTGGGGGGGAGATGAAGGCTTCTTATCCTGTTTGGCTGGGAGCACAGGTGTGGCTCATCTAAAGCCCTCCAGCAGGTAATGGTGGTAGTACCTGCCCCCTATGATGCAGCCCAGCCTGTTGTGCTTCACTCCGCCTCCCCGCTCTCTCTCTCTCCAGGGAGGTGCTCAGGTGGCACGCGGTCCCTCAGCGAGACACCACAGTGTGTGTGTGTGTGTGTGTGTGTGTGTGTGTGTGTGTGTGTGTGTGTTTAACCATCCATCCGTCCGTCTGTTACCAGCTAATTTCCGGCACCGTTAACCCGGTCGATGCCAAATGTTGCACGCATACTCCCTGGATGCCAACGATGAACCTCTGCCCCAAATCTTCCAGAACGGCCTGTTATAGCGCCACCAGGAGCAGGAGGCCGACTTTTGAAAAACATTTTTTTTATATTACTCCTCCAGATTCTGCAAATCGTTACACACTATCTCTATAGTAATGTGTTCAAGACGGATCTGTCCGATATTTCAGATTCCATCCTAATTGGCTAACATTGGCTTTCAAAGTTGGCAGGATTGGCCTATTTTGAGCAAAAGCCTCAAATCATGAACGCATGCAATTTACGTGAGATCTTTCACAAACTTTCCTACTAGGCTGAGGAATATATCCCACCCTTTTCACATTGGCCTGTTATAGCGCCACGAACAGGTGGATCTTTGCAAAACACATTTTTGGAACAAAATGTGTCAAATCATCCAATTGCCATTCAAGGCGTAAGAATAAATGGCACCCTTTTCACATTGGCCTATTATAGCCTATATTATATCATTATATGTCAGTTGGGTGAGGGTGTTCTTGCCACAAGCCCCCAATTAGACCTCTCTGGAAACATTGGGGAGAATCAGCGTAGTGGGAGTAGTGGGACTTGAACCTGCCTGCGGATTCTGCAGTTTGCAATAGTTAAGCTGACCTCACCACTGCACACACTTGATTCTCCTAGTGCTCTTGAAGTGTTCTTCTGGATGTTAACTTTCAAAACTTGCTCTGTATTTAAGAGACAAACTCCACCAGCATATTAACCATGGAAGGCATGGGATTGGAAAAAGGAACCTCTGTATTCAGTCTTCACCACTGCATCCCAGAAACTTCACACAGTGCTTAGAGTGTTCTTAGCATAGAGGCATGCGAATTGATCACTGCAATGCAGAACCTTCACACACTTTAGAGTAGTGATGGGAGATTAATCGGCAAACACATGGGTATCGGAAGATTCTAGTTGTTTTGTGATTAAACCTAGAACACTAAACATATTTTGTTCCACCATCACTAAGCACATGCAGGTATATTATACCTGGGGTACCAGCAGCTTATCAACACCTCCCCCTCCATGTGGGGTACCAGCAGCTTATCATCACCTCCCCCTCCATGTGGGGTACCAGCAGCTTATCAACACCTCCCCCTCCATGTGGGGTACCAGCAGCTTATCAACACCTCCCCCTCCATGTGGGGTACCAGCAGCTTATCAACACCTCCCCCTCCATGTGGGGTACCAGCAGCTTATCAACACCTCCCCCTCCATGTGGGGTACCAGCAGCTTATCAACACCTCCCCCTCCATGTGGGGTACCAGCAGCTTATCAACACCTCCCCCTCCATGTGGGGTACCAGCAGCTTATCAACACCTCCCCCTCCATGTGGGGTACCAGCAGCTTATCAACACCTCCCCCTCCATGTGGGGTACCAGCAGCTTATCTCATCACTGGCAGACTGCACTGCACTTCTGGGAGATGTGCAGCATTGCTTCAAGGCTGTTCAGACCGCAGCAGAGGAACCGCTGGGGAACCCTTAACAGTGTTTCTCCATGTCCAACTATCCCTTTTACGGAGCCCCTTTCCATCGATATCTCATACTATACTCTTTGTCTGTCTGTGCTGTATGTCTTTCTGGGGCTCTCTTTCCCTCTCACACTCTACTCCTTTTGCACTGCCTTTGTCCTTTTTTCTCTCCCTACACCCCCCCCCCCCCCCCCCCCAACACATACACATGCTCGCACGCACGCACGCATGCACGCAAAGTACAAATGAATTCCACAACACATCCCTCCACTGTCCATCATTATAGTTTTTGTTCACATTCATGATGCCTATAGCCTATATAGCATCTCATAGGCTCTGTCTGTCAAACTCAAGGCCATAAAAAATAGCAACTTTTCAGCAAAAAGCACAAAGTTTTAGTTCCATTTATTTTCTGCAAGTGACACTGCCCTACAAAGTATACATAATTAGGCAATAGCTTCCCTGCTGTCAATGTCACATCAACAACTTACACAAGGGTGAGAGGGTGATTCACGGAAGTGGGCAGGCCTCAGCAGCAGCAGTCGCCTGTAATAAATTACCCAGTGAAGGTCACTGTTAAAATAAACCACGACTGATTGGCTGGAACAGATGAGTTCCAATGGAGGTTCAGGTGTGCACGGATAAATCTGAGGTCAGCACACCTGTGGCTTCTCCAGCGGGGTTGTGCCAATCAAAGAGGAACGAAATGTGATCATGCCCCACACCAGGTGCCTCCCTCACTGCTGGCCTTTTCACAGCAATATCTGAGAGCATTAGCACCTGAGGCCGTATTCTGCTTTGTTTGTCTTACAATCAACACTATGTGTTCGTGATATGGGGCATCGTGTATTTTTGTTTGTTTGTTTTTTTCATTTAACACAGTGGATTATCACCATCATTCTACTCATTTCACTCTCCGATGATTCCGTTTTTCACGAAACACTAAACATGCGATGGAAAAGCTGCATCCTCTGCAATTAATATGCCTCGTCTCATTCTCAGTGGATGTGCAGAATATAGGTCTTTGTTTACTCGTATACTCTTTTCATTTTCCGCGCATAAGCTCTCTTTTAGCCAAACGTTCTGGCTCGTGTAGATGCTATCCTGGGAAAATGGCGATACCCAACCCCCGCTATCGAGAAAACAGTACAGAAATGAGGATCACAGTGCTGTGGGGGAACCTGAAAGGGGTCTGCAGAAAGTCAGACGTGAATAGGGGTAACATAATGCTGATCTGATAAAGCTGTGCTGAATTGCACCCTGTACTTGCGGGTCAGCCGCAGAACGCATCCTTCCCTCGAAGCGAAATGACAAAGTGAGAGCATCCGTGGTGCTGTGCAAGCGATTCCCTGTCAAAACCCAAGCATAAATATGTGTCTACTTTTTCTTTGGTGGGACTTCTCTCACAAACCCTTTTTTCTAAGACCTTTCTATAGATATTTTCTACCAATTAACCCTGCCCCAGGAGAGATTTGCCTATCTCAAGCCCCAGCTTTTGCGTCAGTGTGGCTCGCGGCGCCACTCTCCCTACATCTCAGGTATAATTTGCATGGCTCGGTCAAGGCTAAACTGAAGCGGATGAAGCGTTGCGTTTTTGAAGGCCTCCAAGCTTTATCTGTCGGTTCATAAAAGCCAGGCATATTTGCATTGCTTTTCATTTCAGCAGGCTTGGCAGTACTGGTGATAAAGGAAGAACAGCACACAGTACCAGGCGTTTCCTTAACAAAGAAAGGCAGCAGCTAATGATTTGCATAGGGAGAATGCGAGGATAAGGATTCACAGAGGTACAAACCTGTGTGTGTGTGTGTGTGTGTGTGTGTGTGTGTGTGTGTGTGTGTGTGCGTGCATGCGTGCGCGCATGACTATGTTTTGCACCCTGTCTGTCCATCTGTCTGTTCGTCCGTCCGTCCGTGTGTGTGTGTGTGTGTGTGTGTGTGTGTGTGTGTGTGTGTGTCCTTCTGTGATGCAAGCACCGTTGGATTGGCTGCAGCGAAACACAATCATACTCACAAATACTCCCTGGATGGCACAGCATCCATGCTCAATACCAAACAATGCACACCGACAAACGTTCCTGACCTGGTGGAGACCAGTGCTCCGAGGAGCACTTTTTCTAGTTTATTTTATTCAATGTTATTGTTATAACATATTTTAACAGTTGAACCTAAAAGAGCAAGTGCATTTTCCGGCAGTGGCATCTGCCAACATTACTTTAATAGTTTTACTATAGTTAACCTCAGTAAAACTATGCCTAATCCTAACCTTAACCTGCAGTAAAACCATGCATAAACCTAAGCCTAACCTCAGTAAAACTATGCCTAACCGGTCCTAACCCTATACGTTAACCTCAGTAAAACTATGCCTCAACCTAACCCTAAACTCAGTAAAAGTGTTGCTGCGGGTAACTGCCACGGAAAAAGAAAAACTGCTCCGGCAGCTGCTCTAAAATATACTCGCTGTCCCTCGTTGAATGCAACTGTTTTTCAGTTGATTCCCAGATCTAAAGTTGATATACAAGGACGAGGTCCTTCCAGTAAACTCCTGGAAAGCCTGTTCCGTGGCATGGGTCCATCAATCTCCCGTTGCTCTTTGTGTCTTTTTCAATGCTTTGCCAATGCTCCTGGAGCCTCACACATATATTTTATTTACAACCTTATAATCATGCAGATGATTGATGACATTTTGATCGCTTCACATTATTCTCCTAGTCCCCAAGGAGAGGTCCTGCTCTGTGGCCTGACCATTGCATGTACTGCATGCTTATCACCATCTGTGATTTATCTCTAACTTCATCTACAATATTTGTGTGGAGCTATTGAAAAATAAATGCATGCATTTGCAGTACACTGTATGTATAGCTTATACTGTGTGGGCCTATCATACTGGAGGGTCCTATCGTCTCTGCTTATTTACCCCTTGGATTTATAAACATGCCAGGTTTACACTCTACACTTTCTTCTGTGTTTTATTTCATTGGACTATTTAGGCATTTGAAGGGTGACCTTCAATTCATATATCTATTGCTATAACTCTCCACTACTATCTCAGTTGGACCAGTGTGGAGGAGATAAAAGGTATTTTTATGTCTTGCAGTGAATCAAGTCACTTTTATGCCAACATTCCCCCACTATTCAAACAAAATGGGAGCGTTAGCATTCAGGCCTAGTCAATTCGCTCGCAGCTTTTTTTCCTTCCGCATGTCTGTTGAATTTGGATGGTGGCCAGGGAGCAATTCAGAGGAGAAAAGAAGTGCTGAAAATGATCACAGCCTGGTTTCATTTCACATTTTCACAACAAAACCACACCTCACACTCACTATAGTCCCCCCAAAATACACATCAAACTCTTTACCTGTGTGCTGGCCAGTTGGCACACAGTATCCTAAACTACTTATTCCAGCTGCATCTCCAACTTCACTTACAGGAGTCGTCCTGTAAGGGATATACAGTAGGCATAGACAAAGTTTTGCCTCCGACTCTTTTCTTACTCTGGATTCCCCACAAACCTGACTCCCTTTGACCCATCATCCCCTCAATCATTTGTATTTGACCTCTCTCTCTTTCTAACCCTACCATCTCTCTCTGACCATTTTCTTCTCTTCTTCGATCTCTTTCTCTCAATTCCCCTCATTTTTGTCCACATTGTCTGCTATAGCTGCAGTTCCCAAGAAAGATAAGTGGCATGGACGCCAGAGAAATCTTTCTATATCGTCCAACTTGTCTTTAGTTTGGCTTGTACACTGTAGGGGTATGTAGATTTCAGTGATACAAGGCTTCAACTGCCCTCAACTGTAATGTCACAGTGTGTGTTGTATCCTGGTTTTATATTAGCCGAAAGTGAAGTAGAACAAAGTCAGATCTGTAATCTCAAAAAGGAAGTGTGGCTTAGTAATGGACTTTTCCCACTAGGTATCAGGAATTTACTGCCACATACAGTGTGGTCATAGAGAGTCCTGGCTTTCAAAGGGATAGAAAATCAATATTGGCGGTGGCAGATATGATATTCATTCTCAATGCAATTGTGCTTTTAATAAAATGAGGGGGGTTGGTTCCACAGGAAGCTTGGCGCATTTCTGAGGTTCTTTTTTATTTTTCTTTCTTGTGTGTGTGTGTGTGTGTGTGTGTGTGTGTGTGTGTGTGTGTGTGTGTGTGTGTGTGTGTGTGTGGGTGGGTGGAAGGGGGGGGGGGGGGGGGGGGGGCGGGGGACACATTCATTCATAGTAACCAATGTTGACAGTCTCTATTTTTAAACCCCTCACTGCTGTCAGAGAACAATCCTGCAATGCAACGTTTTCATATATTTTTGGTCGGATGGAAATAAAAATGTAGGTGACTCAAACACCATTTTTTATTCTTAGCCATTGGTATTAATTACTGACAGCACCTATAGCTCAGCTAAATGCACAGTAAGGATGCCATGGCTTGACATGGTTATACATAGCAGTACTACCAATCATCTCCTATACGTTATGGGAAGTGTTCCCCAAACTATGGGCTATCACGAGGGAAAGGGGATGATTCATTTGCAATTACAGTAGAGGTGTAATTTTAATTGACCTTTGAACACCTCGAAGGTCAGCCGAAAGAAAGTAGCATAAGACAAAACTACCAGATGACCTCTCCCACTTTCACTCACTCCTTTCTGCCTTCTCCCTCTCATTATCCACCACTGCTAAAACGTCTTTCTACCACACCAAAATCCAATCCTGTACCTCTAACCCAAGGAAGCTATTCTCTAGCCATCTATTCTCTACTTTCTCCTCCCTCCTTAAACCCCCTCCCCCCTAACCTTCATCCCTCTCTGCTGATGCTTTTGTCACCTACTTCGAGAAGAAGGTTGATGATAACATATCAGCAGCTCCGTTTCCCTCGATAATGAAGCGTCTGACTCACCCAAAACTAACTCCAACATACCATGCATGTCCTCCTTCTCTCCTCTATCCCCAGGCGAGGTCCTAAAACTATAGTGACCTCCACTAGACCTACCACCTGTCCTCTTTAGACCATCACACCTGATCTGCTCCCCTTCATCACCTCCATCATCAACACCTCTGTAACCTCAGGCTTGGTCCCATGATGTATCTGCCTTCAAGTCAGCCAGAGTAACGCCGCAAGAAACCAACTCTTGACCCCTCAGGTAGTCAAGAACTACAGACTGGTATCACCGGCCCTCTCCACGGAAACTGCACTGCAGTCACAGAAGCATTACATGCTGCCCAGGCTGCTCAGCTTCTTATCCAGACATCGGTCATATCAAAACTTAACTACTGAAACTCACTCCTTACTGGCCTACCGGCATGCTAGGCATTTCTCCACAAATCAATCAATCAATCAATCAATCAATCAAATAACTATTGCACCAGTTTCCATAGGTCCATCACATTACTGTAAACACAGCCCTTATTACGCAATGACAACAATAATTTGATCATGATCGATGAACTGTATGAAAGTTCTGTTTTATTTCTTAATTGTTACCATTTACACTTTTCTGGCAGATTCATTAGGCCCAATATATTTTACTTAAGTTGTTTGATTTGAGAATTGTGTATATGCTAGTAGTATAATTATATAAGTATATATTATTCACTTATTATGTCTTGCACGGTTACAGATGCTGGTGTCATTATTCATGTCCATTTTTTGTAATTGCCTAATTAATTTTATTCCGTACTTCAGGGGGAAAGGGACATTTTCATTTGTGTATTATCTACGATTTGCATGTTTGTCTTAATTTTGATTGAACAAGTTCGTGCCCAACATTAAAATAAGCATTTTGTGGAACATGTAGCATGAATTTCTAGATGTGGGAGAAGTAATTTAGTTTGGTTTAGTTTTTTATTAGCACATTGTAATACAAACAATACAAGTTATTGCTTATTTGGAATCCTTACTTAACAGAAGCTCATTAAATAGCATTCATTAAAAGTTCAATACGAAAAATACAAAGCTCTCAGCCATCAAAGCTGAATCGGAGTCAGGCGAAAGAAGCAGCCAGTGACTTTTCATGAGGAGGAAAGAGCAAAGACCCTTGCTGGGCACCGAAGTATAGCAATCCAGGAGATATGCGGTCAGTTTAGGCTTGACTCACGGAAAAGGACTCCCCTGCATGCATGCAGAGTCCCATGAGACGTCTGTCATTCAACATGAAGGCTTGTGACTAATTGGGAATGACGCAAGGTCAGGTCTGATCAGCCTGTAGCTGCCACCTTGGGGAGGGTGTATACTATAGTGTCAAGGCCGAACACTACTGATTATGCGTCCCAAATTACAACCTAAACCCTGCTCCAACCATTCACAACCATTCATCACCAAGACGACAGCAAGACGTCCCACCATTCATCACCAAGATGACACTCTTATGTCTTATAAGTATGTGCTTGCACAAAGGCAAGATTGACATCTTATCCTGTGTTTGATAACTAGACGTAAAGGGGGTTCAACAGCGTTGTTTTATTTAAAAACAAAAGTCATGGTTATATCGATATCCAAGCATTATATAAAAAGCTAGGTGTACTGTACCCATCAGCCAGGGTCACGTCCCACAAGCTCAATGTGACACAACTTACAGTAAGTAGTCCTAATTTTCCATTATGGGATATCAATACTACTACTACAAATAGTATTACTACAAATAATAATAATAATAATAATACATACATACATATTTTGATATTTCACAATGCCATTTGTGAGGCATGCCTGATAGCTGATTATGTAAAGAAGATCTTCACAGCTTTGATCCAATGTGGGTGGCGGTGGGGGCAGATAGCACAGAAATAGAATACTTCCGTCACATAACTTTGAATTCACTGTCAATAGATCAAAATATCAAAATCATTTATTGCTATAGCAGCACACTGAATGTGTCAAGGTCTCCTTATTTTTCTTTGGCATATGTGCGTGCGTATGTGTGCGTGTGTGTGCGAGACAGAGAGAGAGAGTTCTCCTGTCTATCTTTCATTTACCCTACTTCCCTTTTCCTGTTTTCTGTTGGTACAGTACGTCTATCATCTTGTGTCTCACTCCCTCTTATTTCCTTCACATAGAGATGGGCTGTAAGTTGCTGGTGTATCTGTTCACTTCCGGTTTATCAGGAAGTAGTCGTAGTAGTCGTTGTGTACCTCCTGAACACAAGGTCGCACAGGTATGACAGTGGACCTGCTGCAAGGTCATTGCTGCTCGGCACCAGTGTTTTAGAATGTGCACTTCGCTGACCATATTGCTCCTATCAGTGCAACATAAGACTAGGTTTGAAGCACTTCGCTGACCATATGACCATATTGCTCCTATCAGTGCAACATAAGACCAGGTTTGAAGGCCGCGTAGCGCAGCCTGAAAAGCCACTCGGTGATCTTTCACAACTCTACAAAGTGACCTTTCTGTTCAGAGTAAAAAGATGATATTACAGCATTTTGCGGGTCAAAGTGCCCTTGTACAGACTTCATAAATGCTGTGGTATGCTCTTGAAATGGATATGTTGTTTTCCTGTTTTCAGCACTATTTAGAGCAAGGTGTAAGTGTTACTAGGGCATGTTAGCATGTGTGTGCATGCATGTCTTCTTGGTGCTTAAGTGCATGCATATGTATCAGTTGTATACATAAAACATGGAGTCAGTGCATGCAAATTTGGTCTTTTCTTGGTGATTTGGGGCACCTTATATAAAAGCTAGTATCTTAGAATTAAAACACACAAGGCAGGGTTAGCATCAGCCCCTGCCCCCTCTTCACATTTCTGTTTAAGTTAAGTTGGCATTTATAGGGACTATAGTAAGGATGTAAATTTAGCATTCTTGCCAACTCTGACATGGCTATACATCTTATATTTCGTATACAGGTATTCATTAAAATGGAGTAACATGGTTTTAAGTATTATAGTAGCCTACAGACACAAATAAGTATAATTATTATTTGTTTATCAGATTTTCATTTCAAATAACGGCTCTAACGCACATGCTCATGAACGATCAGGGAGAATTGTTTATTTCCCTCACGCCCTCCTGCTGTGCATGTATAATGTCTTGCACTATGGGAGATCCCGTTGTCCAAGTCAACTGTAAGACAAAAGATAATATAAAGTGTCTCTAAACATACTTCAGAATATTTTTGAGGGACGCTAGCCCCTCCTATGTCCAGCTTTTACAAGATAATTATTATCTTGTACGGACAAGATAATATCTTGTACGGACGAGATAATATATTGTACGGACGAGATATTATCTTGTACGGACAAGATCAAATATATTTTGAATGCATGGCCATTCAGGGGCTCCGTAATACACAGACGAGGGTCGCCGCCGCCGGTCATTTTATAGGAAATCTGAACCACTGTTTCCATTTTTGTTTGATATTCATACAGTATGCTTGCTTACCCATTCTTCCTCTGAAAATCTTCCCAAGCACAGTTTATATATGGAGGGTTCAAGAAGGAACCATTTAATATCAGGCCAAAGGTTATTGTAGTCATGCTAGTCAATACCCTCCAGAAACACACTGTAACTTACAGTATAGCTCTGTTCCATAGTGTTAACGCTATGTGACTTTGTGCATTCTGTTCATACTGCCAGTAGCATAGTCCATCAACATTAAAAACAAACAATGCACTTTTGCTATATACTCACCAAAACAAAGCCGGTTTTAAGATGTTGAAAGCCTCTCACTGTTGGGAACACTCTAAAATGCAGTTTTTGACCAGAAAATAAAATATACCACAGGAATGCGCCACCTATGGGATTGTTCTATTCTAACCATAGGAAGGGCACATTCAAAGACTCAAATACCTTTTCTGAATATAATTCAGAAAAGTATATGTGCACAGTGCACAGGATAGATCAACTAGGCCTATAGTGTATTGACATTACAGAGGTATATGACAGGGAATTAGTGGTTAAGGGGCATTGGAAGGTAATTGCTATGCCCTATTTGCCAGAGGGAGTCAAAGATCGTGAAAAATGAGAGATAATTGCCACGATAACCAGATTTGTGTTGTGTATACTAGGACTGTAAGCTATGCAATAGATTGCATTTAGACTCGTCATAAATCAGCCCAGGGTCTGAGACATCAACTATAGCTACACACAGAGGAAGCATGCATTTATATAGATAGATAGATAGATAGATAGATAGATAGATAGATAGATAGATAGATAGATAGATAGATAGATAGATAGATAGATAGATATGTAGCACTGCCACATAATATTCATTAAGGATTTATTTTAAAGTGTCATTTAAAAGAGCATGGCTTAAAATATTAATTTAACACTATATCCATCCTTATGTGTAATAATGTCCTATTTTCTTTGAGAGGTATCTTTCTGTTTTGTGTTTGTTTATGTTTTGGAGGGTCAATGTCGGGAGGAGTTTGATTGATTGACAGGCCGTGACGCTTCCGTGATTTAAACACACGGAAGTCGCCAGCTCTAGAGACTTGTGGAGACAGAGACACAACGGAGCAGGGAGTCCACGTGAGACCTGATCGTGTTTGCAGTGTAAAGTGTCTGTATGCTATACGGTGGAATATAGCCAAGGCCACCAACTCACCGTTGTCAGGAGTAACCCGGCCGGGAACCGTCATCTGCTCCGGTGAGAGTTTTGTTTGTCTGACTGTTTGTGCCCAGCGAGGAATGCTGCTTGTCCGTATGGAGGACCGTGGATTTACCGTTGGATTTGTTTACGTTCGGGGATCACTACGTTTGGATTTATTATTTCGGGTTGGAACTTGGAGCGTTAGACGCGCGTGAGAGGCCCGGTGCTGCGGTTCGGACAGGCCAAGCTACACCACCATGCAGGCTTTTCTCGCCCGTTTACTCTAAACGCGAGGACCGCCAAATGCCCTGGCTACATCGATCTGTCAGACGCGCGGCAGATTTGTGCGGGACCTTCCGGGAGGATATATAGATACGCGCGCATGGGCGCATAGCCGCATAGTCGCATACGCACGTAAAACAATTAGAACCGATCCTATTTTTAGAGCGCGTAGGATGGCCCGCGGTGTGCGTCTGGTGTAGCTGCCGGTATCATTGACATATATTGGTCCTATCCAAACGCACTGTACGCGCGCAGTAAACGCATACGCACGCGCGCAAAATTGCCTGGTGTAGCTTGTCCGTAACCTGTCATGAATTCTATGTAACTGATTATCAATGAGTTTATTTTGCATTTAGATAATTTATTTTGCATTTAGATCAACTATTTATCTCAGACGTATTTCTATTTACAACTTTACATTGCATGCTACATGGTTGAAACTTTTATCTATAAAGGAGGATCATTACTACCCCGTGAATTTTAGTAACTGTGATAGAAATATCTGACCGTTACAGATAGATAGATAGATAGATTTACGTACATACATATGATAAAAAGTTCTATTGGGTGATCACCTTTATGCTATGAAACATCTCTCAGCTGTGTGTGTGTGTGTGTGTGTGTGTGTGTGTGGGGGGGGGGGGTGACAGAGGGAGGGAGAGGCAAAAAGAGTATTTCATTAGTGCTGGCTGTGAGAGAGTGATACAATTCTGAACACTATTTATATACGCTACATCAGGGTGATTAGGGTGGGGTGGAGTATTAAAAAGGTCTTTAATACAGGTCCTTAAATGGACACTTCACTGTCACCTGGGGACCCCCAAAGTCAACGAGCTCACCCAAAGATCTACTTCACAATGCTGAATTAGAAGCGAAACTCAAAACTAAAAGTGAGGCTCAGAGCACATGAGGACAAACTTGCACGCACGCAAGGTGCGTACAATGTAAAGGAGTAGATGTAGTTCTCAACTCAAGATTATGTAACTGTATAGTGTGTTTTTATTAAAGGAATACATGATCAAACCCAAAATGGCGTAGGTTTTTCCTAGCAATTCCTCACGTATACGTGAAGCATTGAATTATATTGGGAAAATAGGGGTCCAGGAGTAAACGGCAAAACTATATCACAAATGAGTTTAGAAACTACTAAACAGCTCTTAGTAACCAAGTGTCTTGTATCCAATCTGTGTCCTTATTAACACACATTTTCCACAGGTCTCATGCACTAATGAGGAACGCGTCTGGGTGTTCACACTGTGGAAGTCGGAAGTGTTAAAATAGAAAAGCTTTAGCGAAAATGTGGTGTTTTGGAAGTACAGTAATGAGGACACAGACTGTTTACAAGACACTTGGAGCTATGTTGGAGTTTGTGAACAGATGTTTTATATAGTTTTGCAATTGTAAATCCTGGACCCCCTATTGTCTTCAATTCATCAAATATTCTATTCATATTCTATTCATTTTGTGTATTCTTCAATCAAATATCGGTAAGCAATATGTGACACTCCATTCTCTGTGAATTCCGAGCTTCACAGGATGAGTAATATTCCTTTAAATCAAGTGTGCAGGAAGAAAGTTAGGCCTAAGTGAGCAGACCAATTGGTTTTGGTATAAAAGAAAGCAAATTTTCATGGTAACAAATATTCCATATTCCATATTCTACTATCTACTATAAAGATAGGGGCACTAGCAGGTGTCTGTGAGTCAGAACATCACCATACTAACACCTCTTTTTCTGATGTTGCATAACGTTCACACGGGCAGATTTAACGATGCAGTCTACCATTCATTGCCAATGGAAGCCAGTGACATGACGTTGCAAAAACGCAAAGATGAATTTAGCTGCTCAAAATCAACGAGTCTTTGCATCGTTTCATCTGCCCATGTGAACGCACCATTAGAGAGCGTAGATGGCACTGGATAGAACTCTTAAGTTAAATAACTCAGAAACTACAAAACATTTCAAAGTAAAAAGTTCCAGCATGTAAGTTCCACAGTAAGCTGAATTATAAAAAGTGTGAATGGACTTTCTAGGTGGAAGTGATTTTTGATGTGCCAATGTCTGCCATTGAGCCCCATTGTAAATTTGAAAGCACTATATTTCTAAAACTATGAAACATTTCAAAGATTCCTTTTCAGGCAAACATGTCCACCATAAGATGAACCTAAGTAGGCTAGAATGGGGTTGCTAGGTGTAAGTATGTAGGACTAGTAGCATGCCAAAGTTTGTGCTATTGCCATAGAGAATGCATTGGGTGTTTAAATAACTCAGAAACTATAAAACATTTCAAAGTAAAAAAGTTCCAGCATGTGTCTCCACAGTAAGCTGAATAATAAAAAGTGTGAATGGAGTTTCTAGGTGAAAGTGACTTTTGACGTGCCAATGTCTGCCATTGAGCCCCATTGTAAATTTGAAAGCACTATATTTCTAAAACTATGAAACATTTCAAATATTCCTTTTCAGGCAAACATGTCCACCGTAAGATGAACCTATGTAGGCTAGAATGGGGTTGCTGTAGGTGTAAGTATGTAGGACTAGTATCATGCCAAAGTTTGTGCTATTGCCATAGAGAATGCATTGGGCGTTTAAGTTGTGTGCTTTATACATGATTACTGCAGTGTTTAGGTCCACTAGATCATTTAATTTGAGAGTTTTTGAGTTCATGAAAAGTGGGTTGGTTGGTGTAAGGTAGTCGCTTTGGTTAACAATTCTTATAGCTTTTTTCTGTAGCATGTAAATTGGGTTGATAATGTTTTTATAGGTGTTCCCGCATACTTCCACACAATAGGTTAAGTATGGGAGTATGAGGGAGCAGTACAGTATGTGAAGTGAATTTTAGTTTACCTTTGTTTCATTTTATTTAGTATTGCTATCGATTTAGATATTTCTGTTTTAGTCTCATCTATGTGTGATTTCCAGCAGAGTCTATTGTCTATTGTGATACCCAAGAATTTGTATTCATATACACGTTCAATTTCAACCTCATTCATTTTTAAGTTGACCGATGAATTGATTTTCCTGTTTGAGAAGATGATATATTTTGTTTTGGATATGTTCAGTGATAATTTGTTGACATCAAACCAGATCTTGAGGGTCTCAAGTTCCCTTTCCACTGCATGCAGGAGCTGTTGGAGATCTTTCAGTTGGCCAGCCTTTCTAGGGGCTTGGCGGAGGTACAGATGATATCGGTGAACCAATAGGAGCCCACAGATATTTTCTAGTGTGGTTTAGTTTTTTGGATACCTTGAACACTTTTTGAGTGGTGCAGCCACTCCAAGGAACAGCACTGTCCCTATGTCCCTTCAATGTCCCTATGTCCGGCATGTCCCTATGTTTAGGGTACCAGTAGGGGCAAAAGTGGCGCTGCTGTGCTAGAAACAGAGAGAGATAGTGTTGCACTGTTATAATGTGGAGTGTGCATGAGATAGAGAGAGAGAGATAGTGTTGTCTGCTAATTCCCCCACACAGTAACTCTGTCATTTCTCGACCATCTGGAAGTTCCCACACAGAGTTGCACCACTCAGTTCACACGGGTGTGTGTGTGTGTGTGTGTGTGTGTGTGTGTGTGTGTGTGTGTGGCTGTGTGCGTGCGTGTGGCATCAACAGGATGTTTGAATTATCTTTGATTTCCCTCTGACAGCTTCTGAAGTTCTCACAGCCCAAGTGAAGCACCTTTGAGTGTAATGATGTAAACTGGTGGAAAGTCTGTGGCAGCATAAGGAACTAATTGCTACTTTAAATGAGATGATGATGGTGTGCGACTGTGTGTGTGCGTGCGTGAGAGAGAGAGAACCATTGTGTTACTTGGTACTCTGAATTAATGAGCTAGCTAGCATTGTGGTGTCGTTAACTCACCCCTCCATGTGCTAAAGGTGGCAGTAATTAGAAATCACTTGGTTTAGACAGAGGCAAAATCAAACCAACCACTCATATCAAGCAGCCAGTCTAGATATACATGTCATGTATGTATTTGTTGATTGTAGGCCTACTGTGCTGAGGCTGTTTGCTTTAGCTCTAAATTAAACTGAAGAGCAATATGCTTTGTCTCAATGTTTTGTCTTCAATGCTACTTCCAGCCAGCCAATAAAGTATAGCCTACCTGTGTCAAAGCAGACAAAAGCTGCTAACGTAGTTGGTTAACAACCACTAAGGCACCTTGCAAATATAGGCTTTATGCACAGCTTGCTTCCCTTTTCTCTCTGTCTCTTTTAGATTTTCTGCTGTTGAAGAGAGTGAAACAGTCAGCATATACACCAAAATACAAATTCTTAGTCTGTGTACTGCGTTATTGTACATAATTATTAGTATGATTAAATAAACATTCAAAGTGATTAAGTCACAACAACTACAACTATACTTGGTCAGAAGGCTGCTCTAATCTCCGGTTCGCTCCGGAGTACCCAGATTCTGCCTGCCGTGCCTTGTTTTACTATATGAGTGGGTTGAGAACTTGATTAGCCCTGAGCTCTGGGTGCCTCTGGCAATGGCCTGCCAGCTGCATTCTACCTGCAGCATGCTGCATCTCTTCACCAACTCTCCCAAGCTCACTGTGAAGAATGGTTCACAGTTAGTGGCAGGACACGTCGATGAATAGGTCAACACTGCTGACATGTTGTTGATTTCACCACCTTAATGAGACAGAATTTGAACAAGAGTGTACAATTTTGTTCAGAATCCGTTCTGGTTGTCTCTGAGGAGAGGATTGATAGGCACTTTTCAAGTATTTCAGAGTCCTCCTGTGTCTTTGCAACACTGAATGACTTGATGCCCCTGTAGTTGTCTGTGTGGGACAAGACACAGTTTTTGCCCCACGAAGGGAGGGACTTTCGCCCCCTACAATAAACACAGCTACCCAATTACAAGCAGCGGCGCTCTTTCCAGCCCCTCCCTTCTTGGGGCAAAAAACGGGGTCGTGTTGCCAGCCTTGGGTGTAGGATCATGTCTTGTTTGTCGTTGAGCATAATTACACATCTCCAGCACAATGTCATCCAGATCACAGTTATTAAGCACTTCTGGAATTATATGTTGCCTGGAATACCAGTCCAGAACATTTTCCAGCCGGAGTGATCAAGTCCCGACTTACGTCCCAGTAGCTACCCTCGATCAGACCCACCAGGGAAAGACCAGAGCCACACAATCCGTTGGATCCACTCCGGAACTACTCTGGGCAACGGTGGTACTGCAGGCTCTGCTTACGGCTCGGATGGCCCTCCTAAAGGCCTCATCGAAGGTTTTTGGGCTTCCTCCTCACGGAGGATGCAGGCTGGGGCGCCAACCCATACTGCTCCCGGGGTGCCGTCTACATTCCGGCTGTCTCCCGTCTCTCCGGTGGTCACCAGACTATACCTGGTTGTCACATAGTCTATTCCTATGAGTCACTATGAATAGAATACCTCAGAACGAAAATATATCGCTTGGATGCACCTGGGACGTATCCTCAGTGATGTATCCCAAGAAAGTCCATGGGGTCACTAACATAAATATGATTCATACATTCATGCGTGATAGAAAATGCCATTGTAATCTAGCCAGTATAGTTTACGAGATCGTTTTGGGGATTATAGTTGTAGACGGACCAAATAACCAATATGGCCATCCTTACTCCTTAGAGCCCCTCCACTATAGCAGTGCTAAAACGTTTTTTTTTAAATCACTGGCCGATGTTACACACCCTACACAACCAGCTGCTTCAAAATGTGTCACATTTTATTACTGCATAATTCTCTAATAACAAGATAATGGACCTGAATTCTAAATTGGTATCATATATATTGTAAGCTTTCATCACTGTACTGGACAAACTAATGTGTCATGGAGATTTTACTCAATTCTTTGCTAATTTATAAAGAAACCAATACACCATGTGTAAGCTTTCAGCTTTCAGGAAGAAACAAAAAAATACACGGGTGACGGGAATAATTGAATATTATAACCACACTAGGGGGGGTCTATTAGAGTAATGTTAACTCCATAAAACTGAAAAAGTACAAAAATAACGGCACTCCATCTTTAACATTCAAAAGCAGCACCACAGGTAAATTAGTCTCACAGCAGTTTGTATTGGTGGCCCACGTTTGGGAGACGTGAAGGCAATTTACTGCCTAATTGTCATTTCATTACCAGTGAATGGCATTCCATTTAATTTTGATAGGATCACTTGGAGTAAGACATAATTTGAAACAAAGCATCCCTGATCATTCATCCTTCGGAATGTCAACCCCTAGCTTCCAGGGGAGCTGTTAACGCTCAAGTGCTTCTCTGTCTCTGTTCTCCGCAGACACGTACAAACCCACTCTTTCTGACGATGTACTGTCAAAATACAGTCACTTCCACGGTATGCTTTGTGGATTTACACTCGAGAATTTATCACCTGACGGTAGCTTTGCATTATTCATTGAGCCGGCAGAGAAAGAAGGAGTGAGGGAAAGGGAATGAGAGAGAAAGACAACCTTGTACATGCACAGAGAGTGCTAGATGTCTTCAAAAAATCCTTGTTGAATCTGAGGCAAAGACAGCTGTGGCCTCCTTATGAACTTTGCTGCATTTGTTGCAACACTAACAATGTAGAAAAGTCCAAGCCATCAGGGTTTGTCAGTATTATAAGTAGACATTACACAATTCTGATATTTTCATATTTTTGGAGGAATAATAAAAAAAAAGAATGAGAAAAGTTTCGATGAATCTAACATGGAATTAGACATTCCAATAGGTTTATATGGGGGCATATCCGATACAATGAATATCAAATACCTAAATACAAATACCTAATCACTTTCGCATGAAATTGTGAAAGTGAAATATCCCTTTAAATAACCCAGAGAAAGCACCATCTACTATTCTCCTAAATACTGTTTGATATTTTTACATTTCCGTTTTTAAATGACATACAGTACGAATGATATCTTTATTATTATAACCTTCAAACCATTCTCCTTCGTGCATTTCTGTATGTGACCATTGCCAGAGAGGCTGATTACTAATCAAAAGGCTGTTGTTTTTCTTCTGAGCTGTGTTGAAGTCTACTCTAGAGTGAAGTTAGTGCTGTGATTTCTAATTACTGGACCCTCGTCTGGTTCAGACAGACAGGTAGTGTGTGCAGTCTGGGTGGTGTGTGATAATCCGATTGAAGTATTCCTTCAGTACGGCGACTGCGGCGGGAGAACAATAACGCGACACGAGACAGTATCACGCTAAAGGTTCACAAAGTTTATTACACAAACGGGAACATATATAGTGCTGGATCATAATGACGTGACAACAAGATATGAGACATAGAAACGTGACATGATAATGACTACTGCAGCAAGGCTGACCTTGCTGGCGCTGAGATGTCTCTCATAGCCTATCCATAAAGTAGGCTACAGTACAGGCAGTACACAATCCATATCAAGTACACTGTATCTCAAGTTCAAGTACACAGACTAAGATGTACTGTGCATGGACTAATTATAACAGTTAGTAGTACAAAGTGGTACATTACTTTACTTGTTGCAAACCAATACTGCTGTAGGCACTGAATCCTGAACCCCAATTCTCTCCTGGGGCGCCACAACACAGAAAGAAATCACACTTGTGTGAAGTGAGGGGCGCCCACTGTATTTATATTGGCCACGTGACGTTTCACGTGTTCAATGTTTGTTTAACTTTAAACAAACATTAAAAAGTCCAAAGATTTGGGTAAATTCTCAAAGGAGCATTGTATAATAGCCTCTCAGGTGGATGTGAAGAAAATGTAATCCTGGGCGCTACACTTCCTCTGCCAACCTGGAGGGGCAGCGGACTGACCTCATGCTTCCTTCTATGCATGAGGAGTCCAAGCTGCTTCTTTTCACCTGACAGTGGAGAGTTTCCCTGGTTGGACGTAGCGTTATTCCACGTTTTTCCGACCAGTTCCTTTCCCCTCCATCAGGCGCCCCGGCTGGCCAGGGGGAGGTAGTTTAGAGACCAGGAATACGGCATGTTTTGTGAGGGTATACCATAGACTGTAAAAAATATGGACAAAGCGGTCCGCGGGTCTAACGTGAACGTAAAATGAAGCCTGTCAGTCCTTGCAATGGAAGTCGCCATCTTTCTAGATCCGTTTTGGCCCAGTTCAGGCCAGCTGGCCCATTGGCTGGCCCAGACAACGAGGCGGGACTTCCCCCTTCTTCTTCGTTGGTTTTTATTTTGACTCGAGTGGGTGGGGGATCCCGTTCATAGACTGTAACGGTAGCCACGCCCCTCAGAACATGCGCGACTTTATGGTCATTTTTTTTATAAATGGGACCATAAAAAAAAAGAATATTATGACATTAGAAATGAGACTTTAAACTAGTGACTGGAAGCAAAAAGTATTCATGACCATGTTTATTAAGGTAATACAGTCTAGGTGAAGTTGGGCCCAAATACATGGACTTCTATGGGGCTATGGGTTTTTTTGAGCCCAATGAGAGCGCCACAACAGGCCATTATATGAACTTTCATTTCCTTAGTGGCTTGAAGGCTTCACAAAATATCCGTCTGACTGCCCCCCCGGGGTATACCTACCCTAGGGGACATGGGGAGAAAATGACGCTGAGGAGAGAACACGCCCACAGCGTCCCCAGCGGGAATCGAACCCAGGATTCGATTAATAATACATGATGAATCACGGCTTCGACCCGTCTCGGGTATTTTCGGAATCGGGGGGCCCCGTGAAGAGCTCCAGGAGGAGGGGGGCCAATAGGAAGTCGGGGGGGGGGGGGGTATGATGATGATGTATTGACCCACATCGGTAAAGCACAGTAACCATGCTGCTACCGACTAATAGACACCCAGACTGCAACAACATGTCACATGTTGGAGCGGTTAGCACCGCTCAAAGAATAACAGAGAGGGCACCGGAAATCCCCTCCCATTCACTTCTGAATGAAGCCACAGCTGTGCGAGCAGGCAGCTAGCAGGCCGTCCCAGGTGCCATGATCATGACAGTAATCAATTCACTCTGTTCTAATTTGACAGCGATTGGAGGTGGGGTTTGGAGGACAACTGCTTTGAATCACTGTTATTGTTATTGCAATATAAACCAAGGAGAATTTATTTCAAGAGGGAGCGATCACAGTAAAGATCCTAACTTGGAGGAAAACAGATTTGTTTACTTTTATTCACGTAATTATTTGCATGACTACTTTTATTGTACAGTTTATGGCAACTCTATATACCCATCTTTCTATTCTATCAAGGATATTAGGGGTAACAGATTGTCAACTCACATGCTAATGAATGTTATCAGACAAGACAAATCATCATGATTTTATTAGCATTGACAGCCATGCCTCTCAGTAAATGCACCCTGTTTGATGAGTGGATGACAGGACTTATAGTATTTATAGAGTAACTGTCTCGTTATCTCTTCTCCAACGGAACCAGCCTATAGATGCCCAGTTAAAACAATAATTGGCTACGGTATTCCTGTGGGCTCTATTAATATTCCCCGTCTCGTACAGGTCTACAACACAACCAACCTCCTTCCCAGAACATCTGACACACTAACCTTTTGCTAATGTCAAAAGATCAGAAAACAGAGGAAGTCGCTGAGCAATCTTACCTCTGCTGTCCATGTAGCAACTTTTAGGACCTGCCAACACGTAGAAAATCATATAATTCATTCTTATTCAAGTGTGATGTTCATCTTAATAGTGGCAAGTACACCAAAGGTATAAAGCAAAAAGCCAATTCTGTAAAATAATCCACTCTGAGATAATAAAATAAAACTGTTCTGACTGAGGCATTTCTATTTTGATTAGAGCCTCCTCTTCCAGTGAGTGAAATTGCCTTGTCACTCAGTCAATAATCACTCAGTCAATAATCTTATAATTAAAATAATTCTTCTCTAGGACAACTTCTTCCTTATTATGCTTGGATAATTTCTTTCACCTGGACCCAAGCAGATGTCAATATAAGGCAACATTACCCAGACTGTTTCAATCACTCTAAAAAGACTCGCTGACTAATTGTATTCTGAGACACATACTGCACACTTTCCTCCACAATCCTCAGCAGATTGTTCTTGGTTGGATCACGGTGACAGCTGTGGTCCCAGGCCTCCCTGAATGACAGGCTGAGTGCGCTAGAGCTCAGCTGACAGCCTAGGCATTTCCAGTGGCAGATACAGATGTCACATAAATCACAAGTCCAATCTTACAGCTGGGAATGGAGAGCAAGAAGGGTCGTCAATGGACAAGGAAGCCACAAGGCAGGCCAAAAAGTAAAAGGGATGCCATTCACTAATTGGATAGTGTGACCACACTAGCTAGTTCAGTGGCTTGGGTGTTTTCGATTCGAACAATACCAAAGGCTTCCACAACTTGCCAGTGCCACACTTTTAGAGCATATACCCATGGTCATAAAAACAATAGATTTGTTGTTAAAGATAGATTATGTTAAAAGTCCTTAAAAGTCCTTAAAAGTCCCTAAAAGTCCAAAATGATGCATTCATTCACCTGTGTGATTCTCGTAGCTCATGTTCCTCCACATGCAGGCCGGTATTTTGTCAATATAGAAACACAGTTGGTTTTGCTAGTCTGCTGGTCAAATGTTCATGTTAAAAACTTAAACAGTAGACTAAAATATGTATCTGAAAACATTTGAGGTGTGAAATAGGCGAAGCAGTAACATTTAAATGTGCTTCAGTCATTTCCCTCTCTCCCTCTACCCCTCTCGCTGTGCGAGACACAGCTGCAGTCAGAGCCGTATTAATGGCTCTGGCTGTTATAGATAGATTGAAACCTTTTTTGATCCCCCGGGGGAGAATTCAGGTTCCAGAGACAGCACAGCAGTAAAGGATACAGATACAGGACTGTGGGTACAGAAGAATAACATCACAATAAAGACATCCTCAAACTACAGACGTATGCAATCATCCAGCATGGTGCAGAACAAAAAGGGAGCAAGCCTGACAGCAGCACAATAATGTTACTGAAAACAAATTTGATGTTACCCCAAATGTTACCCCAAAGTTGAGAAATAGTAATGACATCAGCACAAACCACACATACTTTAACAGAGTGGATGTTACAATAGTACTATCCCATTGCGCCGAGGGGGGGAGATATTTGGCTCAAACTGTTATTGGTTGAGACACCACACACACCTCTGTTTCAGATGCTAAACTTTTTCATGACATATTTAAGAATTACTACCAATAGCTTATGAGGAACTGGGGCAAGGGTTTAATCTAAAAAGAAAAGTCTTGGGCATAGGATTAGACACTCAACTCTCAGGGAAAGTCCAGGAACTAGAATGGTGAAACAGAGCAGGACAGCACAGGACTGGGAAAGGAATACAAAAGCTGAGCTAGCAGGGACCGGCCAAGACAGAAATGCAGGTGGGCAGACATGCAGTGAAGCACACAGACAAGCAGAAATTGAGACAAACCATGAGAGGCAGATCAACTGACAGACAGGCATGCAGGCAGTGAGGCAGATAAACATAAGGTTTGACACAATAGGCAGGTATCAGACAGATTAGCAGATACACAGACAGGGAGACAGGCAGACAAACAGATAGGGAGAGCATCTAAGGTTGGTGGGTGGACCAACTACACCCCTGGCCAAAAAGGCGGGAAACAGGAGGAGTAGGAGGGCTAGGTACAGACTCAGATCTAGGAATGGGGCTACAAACATGACTGGGAACGGGGCCAGGCAGGGACAGGGTAAGAATTTAGTCACTGGGCTAGTAAAGACTAAAGAGACTGTGGGCAGGACTAGTAAGGGGACTCAAGAGGTTGTGGACACACAGGCTCTAGTGGACATGAGGACAGGGTCAGGGACTTAAGACGACAGGGACTAGATAACATGGGGAGAAAAGGCTCTGGAGGGCATGGAGAGAGGGACACTATATGGGACTTGGACTCAGGAGACACGGTGAGAGGAGAGGACAACAGGGGTCAGGTGGCTGGAGTGCAGTCTTGGGTCCAGAGGCTGGAGTGCAGGCACAGGCCTGAAGTCTGGCAGCTTAACAACAAGGGACAGTTCACAAGGCAGCACTCGTTATATAGTCACGAGTCTCCTCACTGTATTTAGTTGAGTCCTTCATTGTAGGCATAGTCAATGTACTTAACTACAGTACTCACAGGATACTGCTAAAATAGTTAATTTCATACCATAGACAAAATCAATGTTTTCTGTTTAGACTACAGTACAGCTGTACCGTGGCTGCAGTGTATCTGCTCCATGGCTGCTGAGCTGTCCGATCAACTAAGTGGCAATGTTGGAATACATAGTGACATTCCACATGAAATTCCAAGAGTAGGCTACAGATTATCATGCGTGTAATATGGGCAAAGTTGCAAAAGCTGTCTCAACGCAAACCGACTCTCACAGCCCTAATTAGATGTGACAAAGTTCAGAGTCTCTCGGGGTAAGGATTAAGAACACAATTGCAGCCTGCTCGGATGAAATCGATTATGACACTAATCCTTGATGAATAATGAATGTGGTCATTTACCAAGGGAATGCTGCAGGGGTGATGTCCATTGTGCAATAATAAAGATATGCTGGGAGGAGGTTAGCTGAAACTCGTAAATGGTTGTAATAATGACGCAGACACTCTCTATGAGTACCAGCAGCAGGGTTAATACCACACAATACTCCCTTCAGGCTCTTGCTAAAACCCTATTTCAACCCAAGGGGTGAAAAGGTCATTCTAGAAATCTCTTAACTGATCTGATTCTCGTCTCAATTATAATTCAAGTGAAATACGAGAGTTTTGACAAGGTAAGTTTCCACATTCACCCCAGGCTCAGAAGGATATGAAATGACTTGTCTCAAGCCTGCAAAGCTTACCTTTAAACATTTGTTTTACATACTTTAAAGTCTCAACTTGAAATCAATTGTATTTCCATAACCTCATGTGGCCGGTTAAGACTCAGTTGGATTATTGGGACCTCTGACGCTATGCACCCTTCAGCTCTGTCATCATTAAAAAGGCCCTCACACCTCACATCAGTCCTTCAGCCTTGCATTCCTTTGCTTACACTAGCTACCAATGTTTTTGTTCTATTATCTCCGCCAGGTGATATTGCATGTTTTTTAATTGATTGAATAGTTCATTGAACATACATAAACAGCAATAGAGTACAGTCACACACTCAATTCAAAATGGATAGCACCAAAAAAAGTCCTTGCACATTTGCTCCTCTGTGCGTGTGCCTGTGCCTGTGCCTGTGCGTGTGCGATCGTGCACGCGTCTGTCTGATTCTTTTATTTTGACCAATCAGTAAAAAGCGCACAACTAAGTGACGAGGCGACGACTCATGACTCTGTATGAAAAACTGCTCAAATGTTATGGCAAAAGATTTAAAAAAAAATGAAATATGAAATCTTATATTGTGGAAAGAATAAATACAGGAAACTATTGTAGAAGCTGGTTGCGCCACCACTCCATTTAAATCAAAGTCCTGTTCTTAACGACATTAAGATCCCTCTTAGCAGGGAGCTCTCAAAAATGATATAGTGTTTAATTGATTAACTGTCCCTATATGATATGAATTTGCCTCAGATTCCCACCCCAAGATCAGGCACCAAGATCTAATTTGTTCCGTACCAGGCAAAATTTACTTGGAATCAGGCTCTTGACAGATAGGCCCTCTAGTCTGTATCACCCCCTTCGCCCCACCGCACCCCCCTTCCCCAACTCTGAACCGAGGAGATTCATGAGTAGAGCGGCTTTTGCTAGATCACTCAATTTATAATAGCACCAGAGCTGAACTCCTGATTTATGAACAGTCAACGGTCTACAAGAACCCATTAACTACGGGGGACGTGGAGGAGTGAGATATGTATAAATTAAATGAAAATGCAAGATTATGCCCTCTCCATAATTTCCAGGTTCTCTGGCGAGAAAACATGGCATTGGTCCCCCTTGGCGCTTAGGCTCGAATAAGCCTAAGCCCCTGGGTTTATCTTCAAGGAATATTACAATGTCATTATGTTGTATATGGGTTGTATTGGTTGCAGATCACATGACCTTGGTAAAGAATGTTTGTGTTTGCATTTGTGCAGAGGAAGCAGTTACAGGGTATTGTGTGATGTTGATGTGTTTTGACGGTGTGTATTTGAGAGATAGGAATTATGTGCATTGGAAAGCAATGTGTGGGTGCTTAGGAAATATAGCCAGTCTAATCTTTCAGTTTGTTGATTTTGATTCCATTCCATGTTTGGACAGAGACATGTCACAGAGCATAATTCTGTTTTGCAAAGACACCAAAACTCAGCCAGCCATATTTTCTGGGTCTTGGAGGATCCACAACGTTGAAGCGCTGATCCAAGCATTTCCATCCCCACAATGTGTGTAGTAATTTAACCCATTCTGACCTGAGATCAGATTCATACGAGGTTTCCACGGGACACACACTGGTCTGATTAACCCATTCTGACCTGAGATCAGATTCTAAAAATGTCAGTCGTTCTTCGAATTTTTCAAAAATAGCAGACCTACAAGCTCGTATCGCGCCACTCGGTGGCGCGATATGAGCTTGTAGATCTGCTATTTTTCAATAGCTAAAGCATAACATGATGCCAACACCAAAATGGGTGCCCGGTCAGAATGGGTTAAATGATTCGACAGGTACATCTTCTCCCTGACAGAGGAAGCTATTAGAAAGAACCTGTGTTCACGGTATAGGCTGAGTTGAGACAGCTTTGCCTATTGCTCACGCACGCATGCACGTACGCACGCATGCATGCAGACAGACGCACCTTTTCCTTTTCTCTGAATCTGCAAATTAAATGACAATTTGGTTGACGAGTGGGAACACATAAACGGTAACAACAGATGCTCAAACATGTGTGACGATTATTCTTCATCCACCCCAGGTACTAGACAATATCATGCTGGCCTGTGTATTCACACACCATGTGTAATACATCTTTGTTATAGCTCTGTGTCATACTGAGCATAATACCTATCTATTCTACAATTATAATGTCTCTACCTATGATATTGTCTATAAACATTTGTTATTCATGATCCTTATGGTAAGTAAACCTGATAATATATAGTTTATCTGTTGGTTTAGTATATATTTCTCTATGACACTCGCGCAATCTGCTATGGTGCACTATCACTGAGAAGAATATCTCAGACAATAATCTGATTTACATCTCCCTGTTTAAAATGGTAAATGGTGGTATATAGCGCTTTTATCCAAGGTGCTTTACATAGATTGTGCATTACATTCACACACGCATTCATACACCGATTGCGGCGGAAGCCATGCAAGGTACCAACCAGCACATCGGGAGCAATTTGAGGTTCAGTGTCTTGCCCAAGGACACTTCGACATGTAGACAGGATGTGCCAAGATTCGAACCGCCGACCCATGGATCATTGGATGGCTCTACCTCTTGAGCCACAGTCGCCCACAGCCTAAAGTGTGTCAACGTTGCCACACGTAATTGTTTCTTCTTTAGGCTATAAATATGCACAAATTAATCTGTCTATATGGTTGCAATAATATCACTAAATTTTCAAGATAGGTTTCATTTTCTTTGCCAGTGACAAAGGTATTATTATTATGTTCTTGATGATGCAGCAAAGGAAGGATTGCATGATGAGGTGTATTTGTAGCTCTTTTACCATCACTTGCCTTTTCAAGCTGGATGTTTCTTCCAAACAGCCCAACAATATTGTGCTTCACATAATTACAACACACAAGAAGGCTTAATGGAATTCATTAATGAATACAAAAGATCAAGGCACTGTATGGAAATATAGAGGGGGGTGGGGGGATATGGCTATAGCAAGTTGGCTTCCCTCTATTCTATTGTCATAAGCAATTATCGATTCTGCCGAGCACAGTTGACAGACTGTAAATACATGAGGCCACCTCCGGGTCAAACTAATTATTTCCTGTTCTATAAAACAAATATTGGAATTACGCGGTGCTCGCAGAATATTCTATGATACAATCTGTCAAACCGAGGACAGTTCTTTACCTCTTTTTTCTAGGTGTCAAGTTCTGCATGAGCCCGTGGCCACAAAGAGCTTCTACAATCTCTCCACCATAGAGACCTGTCATGAAATGTTTGGAGAGTGGTTACCCCCACTGATGATGAGGGACATGCCGCCATGTTGGAGGAATAACAACAAAGACGAACGTCTCTTCGTCTCTGATTAAAGTACAATATTATCTTAATTGTTTGGCGGGTTTTTTACCTTGTTTTTCCCAATTTAGTCTTATTCTAATGAAGTCATCCCCACACATTTATGTTCACATGTTTCTGTGTTGTCAGTGTCACATCTCTTGTACCCTACAGACTCACCTGCCATTGAGGAGCCCACACCGGGAGGACGTAGCGCCACAGGTACTTATACCTTAAGCCACCTGTGCACAAATAATAATTCCTTATCAGAGGCTTCAAATGGAGAGTGACAAGAAATGTAGCCTGGAAGCCAGACGAATCAGCGATATCAGTCTGTCTGGCATTGCCAGGCTATTTGATTTGATTATTTTCTGTGTATGTTTAGTTTGGAGGACCCAGTAGGGTCTATATATCACCTGCTCTTGGGCCCAGTCCCACTTTTATGATCATGATTTCCAAGCTATAGTAACCCCTCTTCCCTTCTGTATTTTAACGTTGAATAAACTTGACACATTTGTTACACCAGCAATCTGGTTCTGTTCATTCTGAACCCATATCAAATTGGGGAACCTTATCTTATTCAGTTACATTGTCCATACGCCTATACAGTTATGCTGTGGTTATTGGTTAATGTGTTTGTAGGATCCCTCACTTCTATTTGTGCGGGTGGCGTTGTCATTTCATAATACAGCCCCGCTACTGTAGGTATTTTTCCTGCAACAGTGCAACTTGCTTTCATGCTGCCAGGGATTCTTTGTAGTGCAGAACACAGTAAGCTTACTGTTAGCATATTGTACAATAATGTCTCTCAATGCAGCAAATACAGTGTGCAGTAAAAGTTCACGAGTAGAAGTAATATGACAGCACTACTGTGACACTCCCATTTCAGAAAGTGCTTCTGTTTTGCAGTTATTGTAATTCATATCGTGCGAAGGAAATTAAAATGCAGACAGCACTGTGAAATGATGACGAGCAAACCTCCATGTAGTATTGCCAAAGCAATAAGGCATTAAGTAGTGTACGGATGTCTACCTGTCCTGAGGTGCTGACAAACATAAAAGTTAAAACTAAATCCTTGTGCTAGTCACATAATGTATGATGTCTTAATAACCATTCAACCGGATCCATTTATATTAAACCTACTGTAGGTAAATTATCCCCAGAGGTCAATTTGAATATATTAGAAAATAAATCATACAGCAACACATTCACTGCTCCAACCATTTGAACTCAGAGGTGTAAACTGACCTATTAACATGTCAGTTTAAATAACCCATAAAAAATTTAAATAGCGCAATGTACTGTAAGTAAGTAGCCTTGGTAATCAACGGATCCAAGCTATATATGGACCGTTGGTCAGGACAGGAGCCCATCTCCCATTTCCGTAGCATAAGGCAGCTTGATAAACGGGTATCCCCTGGGAAATGACGCAATTAAGGACCAAGTCCAAGTCTCGCCTTATGTTTGCACCTTATGAACAGATGCTATTTTCTAACCTCATGTACTATCCATATTTATATATCTTTTGATTATTTCACCCGTTTCTATCCCATGCTTTCTCCTTGCTCCTCCTCCCCTCTCACAAAAACTGTGAATTAAATGCGCACACAAAAACAATAAGTGTTTAAAAATACACCTTCCACATGTATGTATACACACAGTCACAGTCCATGCGGTCGAACATGCGCTGCACCCGTGCTTGCGGTTAGGTTTCTGGTTCAAGGACTTGTGTTTTGTACCATACAATTGGACAGTGTTTTGTACCATACAATTGTATACATACACCCATTGGTGTCAAACCCATTAGTGTCAATATCAGCCCATCAGATGGTCTGATTTAGAATGTAAATTAAATGAAACTAAAGCATACACTTCAAATTGAGGCACAGAAATGCAGATTCTGACAGATTGTTATTCTAAATTAAGCTGAGCAGCAAGACTTGTATGGATACCATTCTTATAGTCTTTAGTATGGCTTGGCCGAGGATTGAACCTCGACGACCTGGCAATCTCAGGGCGGGCCCTCTAATTACACTGCTCTCTCCCTTTGACCTCACAGATGTGTAAACTGACCTATAAACACGTCAGTTAAGTAACCCATAAATATTTGAAATATTGTAATGTACATGCAGAGGACATAGGGAATGGTGCCTATGGTTAAATTATGCATTCATGACTGGTGAGCTCATTAGGCTCCCAGGAGTTCCTCCCTGATGGACCACAGGCGTTGCTTGTTCATCTGGGCTTCCATTTAGAAACTACAAGAGAATCAAATCGCTTTTTGAATCCATGCTAATGGTTCGCAACCTGACTGAAGCGACCTGATAATGGCACAATAGTCACATAATGAAATCAAATTAGATCCCTTCATCTCACATTCTACTCTCCATTTCTAACTGCGGGCTAAGCATCCGTCTGTAAGTTATTCATAACTGCTCTTTATGAGTCATCCCCCCGAAAGACTGCATGTAATAAAGACTGCAGAGGAGAATAAAAGTGTTTGATCACGCACGCATCAGTCCGGTGGCGTGGCGGCCCCCTAATCCAATAAAGGCTCCTCTAAGGAGGTCACGCTGAAAAACTTCGGGCTAGCCGCAGACAACGCGGGCACATTACAGACAAATTATGGACGGTTATTTTCCCTTACCCTCCATTACAGTTATGAGTAGTGTTATAGCCAGGGTGATGTGTCATTCAATAACTGGTGGGGAATTTCATTTTTTAGACACACTGCATGCCCTCTGGCTTCAGGGGTGAGGGGGGCGGGGGGGACGGGGACGGGGGACTAGGGTTCCACTGACATGAGCAATCTGTGTGATGTAATAAGCAGCAAGATATTTCCAGACCATAGTGGTGAATTATGTGTACAGTATACCTGTTGCAGACTATTGTATAACAACCCTCTCCCGTGGTTCCTGCAGTCAGTGTGCGTCGAGGACAAAAAAAAGGCTCCACTTCAGCTCCCTAATAGAATGAGACTTGTGTTCAATGGTGGTGTATATATTCTCTCTGGGAACCCCATTGCTCGTAACAATGCCACGATCCTTGCCTCTTGCCACTTGGAGGGCGAGTGCGTGGCGTGATATACACCTTCACATTAGGCCTTGGCAGGAGAGGGTTGTTTTTGATGAAGTGTGGCGTGGTCGTGACAGGCTCCTCTCTCATGAGGAATATTTACACAGCCTCAAGTGGATGGCTGTAAATAAATAGCACTGGTGGCGGGGAGCTACAAAGTCACCAGACCCTTTTTCCACAGCGAAGCACGGAAGGAAGCGATCTGGGGAGATGGCTATCTCTCTATTTTCCATTCTGTAACAAGTACATCCAAGACTAGCCCACCACCAAAAGAACCTTGGTTTTGATGTTGATGCCTTTGTTCACAGGTCACAATTTTATCTTGCAAGAAAAAATAAACATGAAACAAGCATACAGTACTAGACCTAGACCATAATGTAAATTTGCAGTTGAATCATTTCCCCTGCATCTTGCTTTTATGCTGCCAATGATTCTTTGTAGTCGATACAGTATAAGCCCTGTTAGCATTATTGTAGAATACTAATTTATGCAGAAAGTGCAGTAAAAGTTCACACGTAAAAGTTGTGAGAGCACTGTGACGTCACCATCCCCATTTCAGAAAGTGTTTGTTTTGTTCTGCAATAATTTAAATGAATGTTGTGTGAAGGAAATTAGAATTCAGCCATCACTGTCAAATTCCAACCTCCCATTGCCAAAGAGATAGCAATAAGTAATCTACAGATGTCTAGTTGAGTTACAAACATTGTCCTAGTCACATACTGTATGATGTCTTAATAACTGTTCAACCATGAACTTAATTTATATGAAACCTAGTGAAATGATCAGTCTTTATTTTGAGATACTAATTGAGTCATAACTGCCATCAGCCGGGGCGCCTGATGGAGGGGAAAGGAACTGGTTGGAATAACGTGTTCCTTCCACGCGCTACGTCCAACCAGGGAAACTCCCCCCTGTCAGGTGTAAAGGAGCAACTTGGACACTCAGGCATGAAGGAAGCATGAGTTCAAGTCCGTTGCTCTCCCCTTGTCCCCCATATATGGGGACTAGGTTGGTGGAGGGTGTGTAGAGCCCAGGATCACATTAGATGATTGACACAGGGGTGAAAAATGTGTTACAAAATCATGGGATAAAAAATATATAAAAAAAGAAAAAAAGTGGCCTCTTCAGACTTCAGCCTACAGCAAGATCCAAAAGAGACAGTCTCCCCTGCATGGACCCAAACTATTGAAACTACTTCTTAAATGTAGTGTCTGGGAAACAGTGTCATGAGCCTGAAGGTCTCTTTGACCACATGTTCAGCAAGTGCAGGTGTACTCCTTTTCCATCTTAGTGAAACTGAACTGTTGTCAAAAACGTTTTCAAAACGTATTCCAAACTCTGCTCTCTCCTTTTTCCTGGAGAAATTGCCAACCCACGAGAGTCAAACTCCCAAGGTTAAGGTATCCACGTGACGTACTGCGAAGGGTGTGTTACCCCCACGACCGCCGCGTCAGACTACCGACCGACATGGCGGTCGGCTCCATTGGATTTCGCCCTTGCTGGAGGCAAGGGTGCTGAGTTTTTACTGTCTACACTACAGCTTATAAATGTAGTGGAACAATTACAGGCACCAGACAGTAATGCTTATTCACTTGGCTCCATCAGCAGCAGTTATTTCTCCCTTTCTGTTACTGGCTGCTCAATAAGATGTTACTGCAGGCTGTCTATGTCAGGGTGACACGGGCGCAATGAGTGGTCACCCTGAAAGTGTGTGTGTTCAGCTGTGTGCTTGCACTATTATTGTGGCTTTGCTGAGACAGACTGTCTTGAGCATATTGTTAAAAAGTTCCTCACTCTATAATTATAAACACTAAGTTACTTGTGGTTGTGGTAGTGGGAGGAGTGACGATAATGTACTGACAATAAGACAGTGTTTACTTCAGTCAGACAGGTTCACTTGTATTGCTAAGCACAATGTAATTATACTGCCAGTGCCTGGACTGAATGTGGAGTAGGCTAGATTAGGACATCTGTTCATTTTGGAAAGATGCCTTTGGAGTGGGAACTTTTCTTTTACCTAAGTACTACTTGTACTTATTATAATACTAATTATTATACATATTCTACTAAAAATGAGCACTTTGAATTACCCTGTTGAAATGTTACCTACTGTGATAAATACATTTCTGTTGCCTTGTCTTGAGACCATTATGGATATCTTTGTTATTAATGTATCTGGTGTTTTATCCTTGCAGCACTGCTAGCTTACTACTATATTTTATCCAATTTGTCCTCAAATGTGGATTTGTTCAAGACTGATAGCACAATAATAACCAATCAATATAACTGGACACAGAAAAATAATAGAGTATGAACAGGCAGTAAATACTTTCACAGTTTTTCCGTGGCAGGTTATTCTGGTTATTGAGTAAGCACTGTATATTCAATGTGTTCACAGCTTCACAAATGGCAAGCGTGATTTGAGGGATAACACCAAGATACTGCATGCTCCACACTCATCCTAAAGCTTGATTTATACTCGGCTGCATCCAGGTGTCCTGCACCGCAGATATACGGCATAAGCTTGCAACACGTCGCGCTGTGGCACATTGTGAGCTTGTATGTTTGTTTGCTATTTACAGTGTGCGACACCCACACACAACAATGTATAAATCAGGCATAAGCCACCAGATGAACACATACAGTAATTCCATGCTCTCATGTGGAGCGTGGGCTGTGGTTCTGCTTTGGGTTGACAAGGCCACATGGTGAGCTTGGTCTTCATCTGGCACAACAGGGGGTAGCGAATGGCCGTCCTCCCCTTTCTCTGAGCCCCTTGTCAGAGCAGCACTTATCTACTCCCACAGAATAGTGCCTGGCTCCTGCCTAGGTTCAGCCCCTTCGTCCCCTCGCTGTAGTCCAAAGCATTCCTTTGTAAAGACGAGGGCAGGCTAATACCTGTGCTGTTTTGCAATGCTCAGGAGCATCTTATCTCAGGCCGGCAAAAAAATCCCCTGGCCTTGGAAGGGGAGAGACCAGGCCAGTCTTGTTGGGTCGGAGCTGAGGCTAGTGGTTTCCAGTGGCTGGGAGGCGGCCTTATCTTGGTGTCAGCAGCCATGGCTTCCGTCCCCATCCCTCTGAACACGGCACTAACCTCCAGATTAGCACCACCCCAATACCTCCATCACCCCCACCCACCAACGCCCTAGCTCCCCCGTGCCCTTGAACAGACATCATTACCCTGATTATTACTGTTTATCAGGCTGATGAATATAGAGAACAAAGCTTTGGCACCATTTGCGCAGAAGTAGCTTTGTTCTAGGTTGTGTGCAGTGTGTCTGTGTGTGTGTGTGTGTGTGTGTGTGTGTGTGTGTGTGTGTGGGGGGGGGGGGGGGGGGAGTTCATGGCTTTAACACGGGCGATACGAGGGAAGTAACAAAGTGTTTCTATGTGGGAACATGGGGGTTGTCTTCACAGGCCTTCTGGGTAGCATTCTTCCATTAGACAACAAGCAAGAGATCTGATCACTAAAAACAATGTATTTATCTTCTACAAGTCACATACAGTATGTTCCCCCGGTAAATGCATACACGCACACACACACACACACACACACACACACGCACACGCGCACGCACGTGACGCACGTACGTGACGCCGTACATACAGTATATGCAGTATACAGTATATCAGGTCTCTTGTGAAAGACATTTCTGATCTCAATGAGATTTTCTGGTAAAATATGGTCATGACTTCCGATATATTGACCTGACTGGACCCACCTTCCACAGTGCATGTCACATTAGAGAGAACTTTTGAAATGGTGTGACAATCTGCATTAGGTTTTCATGATTCATTTATGCTTAAACTTATCCCTGCAGTGTGTCATCAGCATGCACACAAAGTTACCTTTTAACTTGCTAACTGCATTACACCTCATAAACAGTGGCTTTGACGCTTCATAAAGTCCATGTGTTATTAACTATTTATGGCACAAAACACATACAGAATTGATTTTTAACTAGTCAAGGTTTCTAATCCCCAAAAATCTGATGTCCTGATTAATTTAAATCGGGTGCATCTGTTGATTTGGTAAGAACAACAGGCAGCTTAGCAAATTGATTATGTTAGGGTATTATTCAAATCACACTGTCTTAGTTGGGGAAGTGAACTTGGATTGTAACTTCAAATGTGAAGCAAATACAAAAGAAAGAGAAGGAAAATGTTTAAAGCGTGTGTGTGTGTGTGTGTGTGTGTGTGTGTGTGTGTGTGTGTGTGTGTGTGTGTGTGTGTGTGTGTGTGTGTGTGTGTGTGTGTGTGTGTGTGTGTGTGTGTGTGTACTCTCAACCGAATCCATTGAGGCGACTCATGACTGTATGACAAACTGCTCAAATGTTATGGCATACTATCAACACTACCAGTGTTATCCTACTCATATCACCAACAGCATCAGTCAACAACTATTATCAACAACACTATATTGCTGCAACAATGCCAGTGTTCACCTATATGAACAATCAGTGTTAAACTATCAACAGTATCAGTGTTACTGTACTATCAGCAACACTGTGACACTGTAAATGTGTGAAGAAATGTATTTCCTGTCCTTATGTGAGTATTGAAAGAAAATGAAACATTCTAATAGGATTACTGGGTTATAACAAGGGAATATATTGGTTAAAATATGGTTGAAATTTTAACTCTGAAATGTAGTGTACGGAAAACAATCTTTGGTATGTGTAGTTGAATATGGTCATTCAATTTCTGTTGAAAAGGTTTTCTCATAGGGGGCGCTGTGGGGGAAATGATGTTGGCAATAGCTCTGAGGTACCAGGAACAGCAATAAAACTACAGGAAGTGAGGTGCCAACTGTTCCATTTTAGGTATCAAAAAGAGTGTTTGGTGGTGGTGTGTCAAAGAAACTATTTTAAGACCAATACTAAACCAGAATCAGACAATGATAAACCACAGAGTACTGGGAGCGGGCAACTTTGAGATCTAAATAAAGGTTTGGTCTTGGTCAAGGATTTTTTTTTTAGGGTTTAGCTCTGAATCCATTCAGAGCTTTTTTGGACAAAGGACAAAGGTAGCCTACCTGCTGTGGCCTCCTGACTTGAAACTTTGAAAGGTAGGTGACTACAGTGAGGAATGTACTTTTTTCACTTTTTGAGCAATGGATTGCCTTTTTATTTGCTGACTTTATGGATAAGGCTACTTGATTTTTGGGAAAATAGAAGATCTACAACTTTTGGTTAGATTACTTTTGGGATAACTTTTTTCATTCATTTCCATTTGTATTTTGAAATCTGTCGATTGTTCAATTGAATTTAATTATTATTTTTGTTTGATCAAGTTTAAAACAGATAAACATGCAATTTAATTTAAAAAGAAACAGATTTGTGTTTTCCTTTTGGTCTGCAATACAGTTGGTTACAGTATAAAGAATTACTGGTGCAGATACAGAACCTTGAACAAGGTGGACCCTCTTGTAAACAAGTGTAATGCTTAATTGGGTCGTCCTCTCACAGTTAACAGTCTTTGTATTGAGTTGGTGCTTGAAATGTACTGTAATTCTGCAAACTGTTAATAAATATTTCAATCAATCAATCAATCAAACATTAGCATCAGTCAACAACTATCAACAACACTATAAACAAAAAAGAGGTTGTGTTGCAACCATGCTAGTGTTAAACTATCAACTCCTCTTTCAGTGTTAAACTTTCAACCATATCAATGTAACAACGTTACTGTCAAAAACCCGATGAGCAATTGTAAATGGAAATTCACCCCAAAAGTGGGAAGATTGCTTTTTATTTACTGTAACTTGTCAGAGTTCATCCAACTCAGTTGGATGATAGACTACTGCAGAAGTCCTTGTTCTTATCTTGTCACTGCCTTTGTATTATTCTCACATCCACCCTATCTTAGAAAACATAACACTGCTCTTTGTTATTTGTGAAAACTAAAATACTTATGTTGGGTAGATGACTGATATCAGCAAATGAATGTTGTTACATAATCTTCTATGTTCAATGGCAACAAATCCTTTGCAACAAAAGCTTTGTATATACTCACAGTCTACTGTACAGACAGAATACAACCTTTCAAGTCGCAACAATTTTTCAATTTGATCACATTGAGTTAAGCTACCTGCATGATATAATAAATGTAACAAAGTCACAAAATCATCAATCAATCAGTCAACTCATTACTGCCAAATTCCTAAAACGTTTGTTTGGTCAGATGACTCTTGTTTTAATTTAAAATAATCTTACTGAAAAAGCTCATAGGACAAGATAGTCACAAGACGTACCGTGGTGGAATTCTGCTGGCCAGGTGGGTAAGGGGACGCTCCTGGCGTGAAATTGTCATTGCAGTAACTGCAGGGGACTCGAGGGGCGTGGGTCAGTTGTCAACAAAATGACAGGCTCGTCCAATTCCCGACTGCCTCCCAGGGTGAATTTCTCTGTGACACACTCTTTCCTGCCAGTGGGGCGAGTGTGGCACAGCCATCCCTATAAGCTCCTGCTGCTGCTTATGCTGAGACCAGTCCAGCAGGCTGTCACGGCCACTTTCTCAAATCTTTAACCACTTAACCACTTGACCAGGATTTAGAAAATAGAACATTTTAATGATTTTTATCATTGAACTGATATACAAGCTCATAGCGTGTACTAGCACGTGCTGTGAGCTTGTAGATCTGCTATTATTGAAAAATGTTATAAAATGTTTATCTTTTTTTGTTTTCTCCCACCTATAATGACATGCTAAAAATTGGGATGCCACAGTTAAGTGTTGTTGCCTTCTCCCATACTCATAGAAATGTATAGCCCTTCACATTTGTAACACCAAAAGATTTATATAACCAGAGGGAAATGTCATTGGATGTTGTTTGCATTCTCTGCTTTATTTGCATAGGAGAGGTTATACGGCAGGGTGTGGAGACATGCCAGCCAGCCAGTCGGATTCAAAGTTCGAACCTCGTCTTCGCAGACTTTCTGAACTACAGAACCAGGCAACCCTTATTGACATATTTGATAAAACTAAGTTTTAGAGAGTTTGATGACTAGTCTTTCTATGTGCATTACATTTAACTTTTGCATGCTTTTTTGATACAACAAAGACCAATATTGTGATGTATTTTCTAGCAAAACGGGCTGGGTTTGTCTCAGTCAATCAGTCTCTGCCAATCGTCCTATCCCCTCGGGCTTTGGGATGTAAATGCAACGACGTGTGACACACACAATGTTGTGTCATGGTTTGCAGAAAGTTGAACCCAAATGCAGAGCCAAACACAGGAGCAATTGTATTTCTGACTTCTGAAAAGTATTTATTCACAATATGGTGAATTTGAGAATGTGGAAGGTGGCATGGAAAACAAACATGGAGGCTGAGGAGAGCAAGCGGCAGGCAGATGAGCTGGCAGTAGAACAGGTGAGGAGGAGAAAAAGGAGAGGAGAAGAGCTTGAGTTGCAGAAAACGCATTAGCAAAATACTAGGAAATATACCTAAACTATAACTTCACTAGACCGTAAACACTGGCTAGACTAGAGTCAAGCTATAGTACTACCATGAAAGGTTGTGCAATGATCTGGCGATGAGTGGAGTCCAAGAGGAAAATTAGCAAGAGAGGCCAACTTTGCTTTACTTCCCGTATCTGCGTGAGGTGGGAAGAATGTTGGAGTCTATTCATTTCCAATGGGAGAATGAACGTGAAAACAGCTTCTGAACCATTCCTTAACTCCATGGTCACTGAACTAAAAACTGGACCCATCATCACAAGGCACACAATATTTACAAGATATTCATAGTAAAATTTTAGCGAGACAAATCAGGAGAAAATCTACTTTGTTAATAATAATGACATTTCTTTATCCCAGCAACAAACTCTCGCGAGATTTGAGATGAGTCCGGAAGCCTCTCTCTGTCCATCTGCAATTTGACGGACAACACATAGGGGGCTCTGGCCCCATTTTTAAGATGACAATATGTGAATATTAATAATATTCACATAACGTGAAATGAATGGACAAATAAAATGTGTGTTCCAATGTGTTCCAATAATATAATTTTCCATAAATGTCTTAGACCCTGTATACATGAGGACGGCTCAGGCTGTTAGCCGTGCAAGTTTATAAACAATATAAAACTTTCCTGCGTCTACATTGCGGTTATGTTAATTATGCATGCCATATACACGAGACCGGTTAACTGCTCCTGATTCCAGAGAAAGCTGTAGTACACATGCCCGGCCTGGGCATGGTCTGGGCATGGTCATGTGAATGCATAAATGTTGCTGATGTTTTTCTTTCTTTTCATTACAATTTTAATGATTTTACATAGGCCTACTAAAATATAGGCTACAAGTATACATAAGGTAAGCATGAGATTCATAGGTTGCAGATCTTAAAGCTGACAATGAGGGGTGTCATGATGCATTGTGAGTTTGATTTTGGAGTAAAAATGCAGATTATCCGTCTTCCCAGATTGGTAATCACCATAATTTATATCTGTTCTCCAAAAATAACTCATCTACAAGCTCATGCATGCATGCTGCAGATCGGCTATTTTTGGGGTTAGGCCAGTATAGACAGTATGTGCAAATATAAAATAGCTGTGATACTTATGTGTACTGGACTGGAACCCACAGGGCAAAAGAAAAGTGGGGAGGCCAAAACAGACCTGAAGAAGATCAGTGGAGAGTGAGGCAAAGATGACCGGATTATCGTGGGCCCAGCTGAAGAAAACTGCTCAAAACAGAGTCTGATGGTGGGGTGTGATTGCGGCCCTATGCTCCACCTAGGAGCCTACAGGAATAAGTCAAGTAAGTCAAGATACTTATATGTAAGTGCTTATGGTGAAATAAAGTTAGTTTGGAGGGGGCGAGGGGACTATGACATCACTGTGGGGAGAAGCAAACCACGCCTACTATATTTAGGAGACCATTTGTAGGCTTTGTGTACCATTTCGCCTATAACTCCAATGAAGTTGGCCCATCTTCATAAATAGACCATCTTTGGTGGAGTGAAGACCAGGTCTTAAATACTGTCAGGGCTGATGAGTTGATGGCCAGCAGGTGTGTCAATTGACTTGCGAAGAAGTGACTGAAAGCTGGGAGGAAAGCCGACGCCCACACACAGCCAGCCACAGTATGGCAACACAGAGCCACATACTGTGACTGTGACTTGTTATTTATCTTTAAATTAAACTTTGCTGTGGGGCTATAGAGTTACAGCAGTATTCTTCTTCTACTGAATGCTCCTACTGTAGCATTCAAATGTTACAGTAGGCCGAGTGTGATGGCTTGGAAGTAGAAGCTACTGTACATGTGTCTAGTGGTCATTTTGTCCTGTGGTTAAAACCTGAATTTAAGTGAAACATTGAACTTACAGTACCACTCGTACTGTAATTATGGAAACGGTAGTGGGATAAAGGATCTTGGGTAAAAAAAAAAAAGACACTTAAAGCCCCCAGTAAGCTACTAGCCAGGCCTGACACCAGTCTCAGACTTAAAGCTGACATGAAAGTGAATAGCTTCTCACCCAAGCCCCTGGTTTGACAAAACTATATTTGCTTTTAATCTTCTTATTGAGTCCAGCACTTGCCATTTTAACAACCATGGAAATATTTATATATATTTTTAAATCGCATAGTAATTCTGAATCTCTCAGTCCACTTGTCTCTTGTGACCATATCCAATTTTATCAGGCTTGGTGAAATGGTCAGCGAACTAAATGGGCTAATATCAACCAGACCAGCTCCTCTGCCAATGTAAAGAAAAGGCTTGATTCATACTTTGCTCTGTTTCTCCCCCCAATTAAAATGGATAGACTGGAGCAAGTTTTAAATAAGGTCTAATTACCGACATGCTTTTGAAAAGAAGAGAAAAATAAGCTGGTGTCCACCATCTAGTTTCATTTATTCTGTGTCATAATGTATCTTCGCAAATAGAGTAATTCATGCAGGCATTCATCATTCCTGTGCCTTTCAGGCCATAACATGAAGTCCAAGTTCATGGGTCACGTAATCTTTTTCCCATTTGAAACGATCTGGCACAGTGTTCAACTCTAAAACAAAGATTTAAAGGCCTTGTGCATGTCCTCCATGCAAGGGATAATATAGGACTGATCACTAACTTCACCAAGTATGTATCCTAAAAATATAATATTGAACCAATGAAATGAGAATAATTCTAATCCATATAATTTGCATAAGATTTCATCCCAGTGGAACATGGATGAGTGCTGAAGCGTTACAGCTTTAGTAGATGTGGCTGATCATGTATTGTAGTGTACAATGTGGCTGGCTGGATGAATGGATTCATGTGTTATTGGATCAGAATGAAAGGGGAAAATATATATTTTAAAAATATATAGCAATATAGATATGAATAAATATATAGCCTATAATCGATGTTGATAATAGACAGAAGAGTCCATTTGTGTTGGACTCAGCAGGGGGGTAAAGAGTAGGGGTGACTCACTGAGATTTAGAGTTAGAGAGAATTGAGGGGGTAAAACAAAACATTCTTGAATCTGGTGTATTTGGTCCGGAGGCATGCTGTAGATTTTGCACTGCTGTGTGTGTGTGTGTGTGTGTGTGTGTGTGTGTGTGTGTGTGTGTGTGTGTGTGTGTGTGTGTGTGTGTGTGTGTGTGTGTGTGTGTGTGTGTGTGTGTGTGTGTGTGTGTGTGTGTGTGTGTGTGTGTGTGTGTGTGTGTGTGTGTGTGTGTGTGTGTGTGTGTGTGTGTGTGTGTGTGTGTGTGTGGGCCTATTGTTCGGATGAGAGGAATCCTTTGTCAGAGTCTGATATACTAAGGCTTTCCTCAGCCTCCTAGGGAAGAAGAGATGTTAGTGGTCCTTCATTATCAGGATAGAGGTGTTGAGGGTCCAGGAAAGGTCTTTTTTTGATATATGGATCCCCAAATATTTGAAGCTGGTTTGTTGCCATACTCATTTCAAATAGCTTTGAAGTCAGTTGTTGACAAAAACATCACACCTGTGTGAAGTGAGTGGTGCAACTCTGTGTGGGGGTCCCCAGAAGTTCCAGACCCACAAGAACGCGGTCAGGGTGCCGGTCCGGTTCCGGCAAGCCGCCGCGCGTCCGAAACAGTTGAGAAATGACAGAGTTACCGTGTGGGGGTCCCCAGCTGGGCCCTCTACTGTACTGTAACACCCCAAATCGTGTGTGTGTGTGTGTGTGTGTGTGTGTGTGGTAGGTACAACAGTGACACTTGGTTGTGAAAACAGAGATACACATAGCTGGCTATAAGAGTGGTTGCACCACTAAAAACAATTTTTTAGCACAAGCTCTCAATTGAAATAACCAGTAAATGCACGTGGCATTTACTGATGTAGATTTCTTCTATATCTTAATCATCTGCAATCAACCTGTCGCTCAAGTTTAAAACAGTCCTACCCTCTGCCTGTGAAAGGCATTGTAATGATCCTCAGCCCAAGAAAGCGAATGAGTCATGTACACATCTTTGATAACGGCTTCTAATTAACTCCGTGTCCACATGTCCCAGGCATGTGCAGGGGGGGCTCTTGGGGGTCTTGTGCCTGAAAGTGCCCTTTCCCTAAAAAGATACGTTTATTTTTCTTTCTCAGTCCACATAAGGACATGTGAGGGACCAATGTGTGGCCAACAAGAGCTTATGTGGGGGGCCAATAAGTAAGGACTTATGTTTTATTAAGATGAACATTTGGCAAGTAATGATAATTAGACAGAAAATTAATTATACTTTTAATGTGCTGGCTGCCATCAGTTTTAGTTTCAGACTAATGAGAACGTATTGCTTATTTTACTTTCAAATGACATGAAATGGCACGAAGGACGGACCCCACAAAAAGTCAGCGCTCACTACGCACACCCACACATGTGCCCTTTTCTGGGGTTTGAGCCCATGCCCCCTCAGTGCTCTCTGCACGGCCCTGCCCATGATGTGGTTTAAATCCTCAGATAAATCCTCTCGGTTCAGTAAATGTCAATTATATTTGTCCCCCAAAAAGCTTTACTGTACCTTTTTCTTTGCTCTATCTCATTTAGTATTGAATGAAGTATAGAGAAATAGCAGGGAAAGGGCAGAGAGACATGATGGAGATGGGAGTGTGTGAACATGTTTTGATATTGTCAATCATTTCACTTTTTCTTTAGGTGGAGTCTGTTTAACGTATTGCAGTATTCCTTAATTTCCTTTTGAAAGAGGTAATCTCTAAAAGAGAGAACACCAGTACTCACAGAACTTTTGTCTTAAGGCACTTTTTTATTTATTCTTATAAGAGTTGGCATGGTAGCTGCATAGCAGCAACAGCGAACGCGTTTCGACCATAGGGTTTCGACCATAGAGTATTAAAAGGATAGAGACTAAACTAACGCGAAGCTCCGCCCCCAGTCTTCATCAGCGTTGAATGCTACAAACACAGGAAGTGTCACCTTTTATGGTTTCCCTAGGTGCAGCAACTTGGTCTGTACCATGTGAACAAACATGACTACATAGCCAACATATATCAACAGTGCAACCTTAAACAAATTCAGAGACATCATAAATAACGGACAGCTAGAGTCCTTGAATACATTTACATTATACATCATATCAGAATATCAGGGTTATTTCATGTAAAGGTTTAAAAGGTTAGGCCAGCATAGAAAAAATCTATAATATACAATGAGGCACATTGAAAAGGAGGGGGGATTTCCTTGACCATAAGCAAGCAGCAACCAGAAGGTTAGATTTTTCATTTAATATGAAACGGGTAAACGGGCCACCTACACACTTGTAAAGCGACTTTGAGTAGGCCTACTTAGAAAAGCGCTATCAAAAATCTCATGTTGTATTGTTATTATTATTACCCTTATTATTATTATTATTATTATTATTATTATCAGCGTTAGAAAATGAGGTATCGCTTGCTTAAAGTTTTGTAAATCCAGCTTTCTACAGGGTTCAGTGGCTGGCCGATGTGACAAGGGGGAGAGTCTGAGACTGGTGTCACAGTTCCATTATGATTCTCACTAGAGATAACAGAAGAAGAAGAAAAGCCCTACATTGAATTTCTCTCACCCAATTATGTCTACAATCCATCAATTGTCTACTTTCACCACACGGCACGGCACATGCTATCTCGTATGCACAGCTAATCTTTTAGCATGGTATGTATTTTTTCGCAGAAGAATCATGACACATTTGTATTAAAACTATGATTACTTAAACTCAATTTTGTGATTAATACATTTTAATATGACAGAAGAAGTGAGGGACTGATCTTGCAAGATTACTGAATGATGGTGACTGGTTTGGCAGGATCGAGGATTAGCTTATGTGACATTTAACAGTGGTGAGCAGGGATGCAACAACCTAATGTACTTCCCATGGGGATGCAATATGCAACTTTCCCCGCCGCTGTATCCCTGAACGGGCCTGTTGGGCCTAGACCATTAGACCAACTATGACCCACTGTTCCAAGCCTGATCGACCCTTAATTTGCAGGAGCAAGGCCTCGCATAGCAACAGAGGTACATTTTATGAACAGGCAATTACCGGAGGCCCAGACCAATAATGACCCACCAGGGTCAATCAGAAGGGCCCCAAGGTTGTATCTGCCCAGGGTCCCAACAGTCTCAAGAGTCGCCTTTGCCTGCTGATGGCACATGGCAGATCCCCACAGTAAGGCCTGATGACTCAACTCATGTCATTATCTGTTATAGATGTCCTATAGTGCCTGGTGCTTGAAGACCCCTTTGCACTGTACAAGAAGGTCATCAGTTAGTGTATGTTTTGTGTTAATCCATTTGGCTCTTTTGACACATTTGTCCTTGCTATAGTCCATCACAATGTTATGCATTTGGCTGACAACACGGCACTAGAAGTTATCTCAAAGGTCAATAAAAAAGTAACATTTAGGTTGATCCTCAAACTCCACCCCAGAACTTCTCCCTGTTCAAGTAGGCCAAGTGAACATGTACACAATTATTCCACCAGAGGGAGTTCCACAGACTTTGTACAATAGACTGTAAAACAATATGGACAGAGGGAGCCCCATTGGTTTCTACAGACAATTTTAAAGACACTTTTTTTGGCAAGTTCAAATCAGCCATCCTTGAACTTCCAGTCCCAAAAAGAAACCGGAAACAACTGCTATTGGCTGCAACTGCAGCATGGGCGGTAGAACCAGTAGAATTCCTAGAAACATAACATACTTTATCATGTCAATATCAAAAAATGTTTGCGACCTTAATTTACTAAACACTCTTCATGGTAATTGAAGAATATAAAACTTGCGACTGAAAGCATAGTATTTAGTGACAATTTCTTAAGTTAATAAAATCCAGTGTAAAGTTCGCCAAAAACACAATTGCTTGAATAGAGAGTTATTACTTTTGCAGCGAGCAGGAGGGAAATCATGGGTAAAGCTTGTCGATCTGCAATTTTTTAGCGGAAGCTTTCCCCACAACACCGATGCTGGGTTTGAAGTGGTAACGTGAACAAAGTGTTTATCAGTAACTTGATAGATTTTCTTTTATTTCATAGGCAATAGTTTAGGACATATCCTCACAATACTGGACGATTAATTTCCCTTGTTTCATTCCAGTGGCCAATCTACCCATTGTTGTGGAGCACACAACTTGAACATTGTTTACTATTTTTGAAAACTAGAGATTCCGGCCTTATACAGGTCCCATATGCTGTATGACTGTATAAGCGTAGTGGTTGGATCTGTGGCTCTGGACAACTGGATCTGCATATATTATGGGCGTATGGGGTTTGTTTATTGCTGTCTGAGACTCTGAGTCAGTATGATGTGGCCATGGTCCGCCCGCCCACCCACCTGTCCTATTAGCCAATTTTAAAATAGGATTACTGTCTATTTACGGAGTCACAACCAATAGAAATGTGTCTGCAAGCCAAAATGGGTCGCAACCCGTTGTTTGGACTCTTCCCTCTGTGTGAGGACTTGGGTCTGCTAGGCATGCCAGTCCTACGACTCATCGGGGCAGTGAGTAGGTACTGAGGCTGGTTCATTGTTATTCTCTGCCCCTTACACTGTAAAATCCCTGAAACTCAAAGGCTTTTGGAAGGTTATAGGCTACGGCTGAAAAGCTGTGCTACCAAGGGTATTGACCACTCTAAACCTTACGATATGAGACATGCCACATGATCCATGCCAGTGAAGTGGTGTAATATACTTATGGTGTTATGACTAGAGTGTGAGAGGGGTATTAAGTACAGCGCTCGTCAGACACCGTTCAGGACCATGGCATTACATTCTAATTCACCATCCTAAGCAACAAATAATCTAATTTGCTTTAGAAGAAAATGACCTTGTTGATGGGAACACTTTTTAAACTGACAAATAGCTGAATGATTGGTTATTTTTTGAATGATTGGTTATTTTTTGGTCCCCCACAGATGAATACCCATTTTATATTTATAATTATGATTAATCTACGAAACTTATAGGCCTATGACCCGATTCACAACATCGATGTTTAATTTTTTGCTATTTAATGGCATGTCATTATCACATAATATGATACTGCAAAATTGGTTGCTTTATCTCTAGCTTTTGGATATACTGTGTGCCATGAGGACTGTTTAGAGTTATGTATTGATGGCAAAAAAACAAACTGTAACATCCTTTCTAAAACGCTCTTTCCCAAAAGGCATCCTATGTCACCCGCTATCACAAACAGCATTAGCGAGGCTTGGTGACACTCCTGCAGAAATCCCACCAGCAATTTTCACCATCGAAATGAACTGTCATTCTCTTGTCATAGTTAACTTGAACAGATTCTCAGCCACTAATCTCCTTAGCAGATATCCCAAAAGGGCAAAGAGGAATCTCGAGGAATCATTTTCTAGCAAATTCACGTTTTTAGGGGTCATTTGACAGTCATTGTGGTCCAAATGTGGAGGGCTTACAGCTTGTGACAGGAATATAGTTCATCATTTTTGTCCATAGTGTTTAATGACATTTTGACATCATACGCATTAATCAAGGATTTAGCATGTTCTGTTAAAGTGGTGAACGATGATTGCCACATTCCTTAAGTATTCAACTGTCAATCATATTTAATGCTGTAGTCTACTCTTCAGTATTTTTCAATGCTAAACTCACTAAACTCTTAAACACTTTAAAATGTCCAATTACACAGCTGGGTGACCATTATGACTACATAAGCAAGCAACATGAACAAGCTATTGAAAATAGGCTTATGCCATACAAAATAATCTTTATTCAAAATGTTATTATGCAAATTATGGTAAATAATCAGACAAAGAAAGTGATGCCGATTTGCTGGCAACTCTGCCAGATATTTTCTTTGATTTGACTTTTTTGCTATTATAAAGAGAATGAATGAAATGCTAAAAAAAAAATCCTAAATAAGTTGGATTCAGACTATTAAAAGAGAAAATTGACTTTCCTTTTCATTGATACTTGTCAAGAACATGTACCCATCATGTACCCATCAGCACAAACTTTGTGTTTGATTGATACAGATTTGCTGGTAACTTTCAGATATTACTCTTACTTGACTGTGTATTTATTTATTTATTTTTAGCTCTTATAAAGGCAATGAATTAAAGGTTACATTTGCCAGCTAAAAATAAAAAATATCTTTAATGAAGTAAAGAAGAAAACGGTTTTCCTTTGGACATGATTCAAGTATTTTGTCAAACTTGTTTTCATCATTACAGCTTGACTAGAAAAGTTATTCATCACAAACGTTGTGTCTGATTCATGCATGTTTGACAGCAGCCAGTTGCAGAATACCTGTCAAAAGTATGGTTGCTCTTCACAATGCAATCAGCCTCATGTGCTACCTTTTTATTGATGGAACAGGAAGACTATCTTTAGCTCACATGTGTGCTTCACTCAAACAGCGGATTCGTTCAATCAAACCATAATCACCTAAATGTTCTGAAGACCATGCAATGTAGCCATATATGGGCATTTTCTACATATTGACGCTGTTGTCAGCCATTGTCTGACGTCGCTTTGGACGTGTTGTACGATTACTAACCCTAACCCTAACTCTAACGCAGCTGGGTGAAAACAGCCCTCAACGGCTTCTGGCATGCATATTATAGGGGCGAGGCTTCCCTCTCTTTGAGTGGCACCGTAAGCCACGGGTGTCTTTCTGACAGAATTACTAGTCTAGTAACTGCCTTTCTGACAGAATTACCTGATTCTGATTAATGCATTTCTGATAGAAATACAGTGTGATAAATTGAATTGAATTTTAATTCACCCATCAATCATGTTACCAAGATTGCCTTTTTTCACCTTAGAAATATTGCACGAATCAGAGCCTATTTGTCATTGGACGATGCAAAAATGCTGATCCACACCTTTGTTTTTTCTCGGCTTGATTACTGAAATGCACTTTTTTATGGACTGCCAAAGAAAACAACTGACAGATTACAACTTGTTCAAAATGCGACAGCCAGAGTTTTTTCCGGTTGTTTTTAGGATTGATTTAAAATTAATTTTACTTGTTTGTAAAGCTCTCAATGGTCTCGCACCTTCCTACCTAAATGACTGCCTGCCTAAATATGTCCCAAACCGCTTCCTCAGGTCTTCCACTGCTGGCCTGCTCGCTGTGCCTAAAAGAAATTAAAAAAACAACTAAAAAACACAGTGAAGCAGCTTTCTGCTTCTACAGGCCGACGGCGTGGAACAAACTCTAGACATTTTTAAAGCACAGCTCAAGACCTACTTCTACACGCTTTTAGTTGATCTTTGGTCCAGTGTCAACCAGGGGTCTATGTACCCCCCCCTCCCCCATGACAAATCTCTTTGCCAAGATGAGTTGAGAGCTTTAGATCTGCTATTTGTGCAGAATTTTCGTGTATTGTGACATGCCCAGTATAGAGACACTATGAAATGTAATGTTGCAGTGGAACATAAATTTTAATACAAACAAGCGTGTTTTCTTCAATGGGGTTGGAGGTTGCATTAGATATTCCATTTCTTGTTGATGCTGGGATCCAATATTGCTTTTTTCTTTCTAATTATGGTGCATCATATTATCCCACTCATTATGATTTCTGTGCACCTTGGTGATGTCCTGGATAGGATTCCTGCCAAATTGGTGTCCCACCAAAGCTTGTTCTCAATCCCCTTGGCACCTCTCTCCTGCCCTTGGATCAGTGACATTGGAACACAAAGACATTTTGCGCGTATGCTATCAGGGAGTGATACAAGTGTTCTTCAATTAGGGCTCTCATTAAAGCCACTTGATAAGTCTCCTTCTCCCTGGAGGATATCAAGAGACTCATTAAATCCCTAGCTGGGATAAAGTCTCCGACATTCACTGTCACATTACCAGGCTGTATGGCAGATCTGAGGGGCTGTTTGTGTGTGCCTGTGTCTGGGGAGTTGTGGGGGTGGCACAGGCACCAGTCAGTGGCTTACCAGGGGTTAGTGATTAAACCCAATTTATACTTGGTCGTATGATGCAGTCACCCGTCAAAAATAGCAGATCCTGCATTTTCATTGTGCGACAACACCCTGCGGTTATGTGTAAATAAGGCATTGTTTGATCCCAACACTGCAGGATTTTAATAGTGTGTGGAATGAGACTTTGCGAGAAGCATGGTCCCCACATTCACCCACCTTGACCTACTCTCCAACAGAGCCGCGTGACTAAAACAAACATCTGCTTTTGTGTCACAGTATAGCGTTACAGAGGCAAACTCATCAGACATTCTGGATAAGCAAAATATTTTACTCCAGGGTAAAGCTGCTCACCTTCAGCGCCTGTCCTGATCCAACTGATAACATGCAAAACTCTCACCATGACAATTCTGACCTTAGTTGGAATACTTTGCCTAGTTATTTGGGGAAATTTATACTTATAGTGTTTATACTTATCTAAACAAATCCAATTCCAATCTGGATGTGGCACAGATCTGATTCAGGCTGACTTTGGCTGCCAGTGGGTCCTAAATGGGTTCTAAATGGTTGGGCCCCATAATGATAGGCTAATTACTTCGCAAGCAGAGCGAGAAAGTAAGAGTTTTCGTCCATGTCGCCGTTTGATGCGTATGCGCCGTGCCAGTGTATAACGTAATGACTACTTGTGCTTGATATGGCAGTGGTGTCAGATTACATACATGTATACATAGGGGCATTACCTTTAATCCTCCCGACACTAAAACATATCGGCATTACGTCACCATCGAAAACCAATTCCACCCTGGCATTGGGTCCTTTAATCCACATCTTTATTACGTCATCATTGAGAACTAGTTATACCAGTTTTCCCCTGACGTCATATATGCTGCCACGATACATACGCATCAAACGGGGCGCACTAGTAGGCCATAATGGCCTACTTGTGTGCAACAAGCAAGTAGACACTCGACAGAGTGCAGTTCTAGTTGTGGTTGTGGTTGCTCTGATTGTCTGCTAAATGCCTAAATTGTATTAACCAAATCTATGCAAACATGTTTAGTCAATTTCATCTATAGTAAAATAGGGAAGTTTAGCATTTATTAGTTTAATTGGTTTCCCAACAACATATCAACTATCACACAATATAACAAAGTTGTTATGATCCATCTCATCATCTGAACTGCCTCTCTGTAGTGTTCTTTTGTAAAGTATACTGTACTGTAGTACATGTAGTGACTCATAGGAATAGACTACATGACAACCAGGAATAGTCTGGTGACCACCGGAGAGATGGGTGGCAGCCGGAATGTAGACGGCACCCGGGAGCAGTATGGGTTGGCGCCCCAGCCTGTGTCTTTCGTGAGGAAGAAGCCCAACAAACCCACGTGAGGCCTTTAGGAGGGCCATTCAAGCCTCAAGCGGAGCCTGCGGCACCACCAAGGGCAAGGTGGAGCCTGTGGAACCATTGTGGCTCGAGAATCCACCATTCCTGAATAGTGGAAGTGCCTGGTGCTGGGAGTCTGGTGCAACGCACAGGGGCTGACCTGGTGAGAGCAGGAGTGGACCTGGTGAGACGTAGGAGGGGCCCGGACAGGAGTCAACCCAAAGAGCCTATAGTCCTTCCACGCACCAGAATGGTACCTCCCAGTCCCGGCAGAGTAGTTCAGGAGGAACGGATTGTGTGGCCCTGGTTTTTCCCTAATGGGACTGATCGAGGGTAGCTACTGGGACGTAAGTCGGGACTTGATCACCCCGGCTGGGTCACCTGAGTGAAGGGTATGATGTTGGGAGACCCGAAACCCCGATGACCTTGGGATACAGCACTGAGGATACGTCCCGGGTGCATCCATGCAATGTATTTTAGTTTTTTTTATGCCATCAGTCATTTTCCTAAATCAGTATGCTAATTAGCTCTATTTTGTCAAAATGCCTGGTGGAAAATGTATATGTAGCACTGTGCGCACATTTTTAGGCCAGTGCACCAGAGCAAGCTTATGCCTTTTTTTTAAACCCTACCCATTTTAACCAAATACATACATACATAACGTCTGTGTTGCAGTGTTTAAAAAAACTGAGGTGGAAATAGAAATGCAAATAAAAACCAAGTGAGGGCCAATGCAAAATATCTGCTTAATAATTTACAGCCTTGGTTGTGTATTCTGTGGCTTAATGTGACAGTGGAACTTACAGTATGGATACTGCCCTTGAGAATTGGCAATGGCTGTAGTAAGATAATGGAAGGATTAGCTCCACTGTTAATATAATTGTAATGCCACAGTGAGTGAGCATATTCATGAATATCAAAATGCCTTGACAGTCATTTTGTCTGAATCATTGATATATGGGGAGCTTTTGAGGAAAACGGTCTTCTTTTACTCTTGACTGGGCAATATATAAGCCTGCCGTTATTAAGAAGAAAGCAAAGGACCTACTCTCAGCTGAAGGAAATAACATTCACTATTGTAAAACTAGAATGCAAGAACCTGGGATGGCCTTACATACAGTAGGCCTATACTCAATTTAAATATTACTTGATGCTGATTATTCACAATTATTTTTAAAGCTTTGTTTCCCCTGAAAGGTTTCTACTTTGTAATTAGCATAGTTAATGATTGTTTACACAATAAGACCTAGCAGCTAATGATAAGAATACATTTCTCAGTTTAATTTAATGTCAGCCATAATTGTGTTAACAATCATCACATATTTCATATGACGTATTGTGCAAAGAGGCCATTCAAATGTGTTTCAGGCCATATTACCTTGAATCCCAATATCTTCAGATATATTCTTCAGATACCAGTGCTTTATTTGGCATCTTTGTTTTGACCTTCGGAATTGCCACCTTGAAATCCACCTCAAGTTATAACAACCACGGCATGCTCCTTTGAAATTCACACACCACGGAGCAGGGCAGGAGAAACAGTTGTTCTTGGAAATAAAGTGATCCAAAATGAAATTATCTGTAAGTCAAACAATACACTGTGTCCTGATCCTCTCCAGGATCCTCCCGTTTTCCAAATGCTTCAACTCACCTCCTACACACCACCGTCTCCATCTACTGCAGCCCATGCATTTAAATAGCATATTTAAACTGAGCAGCACCAGCGTTTATGTACGCAGTCTGGTCACTTGTAGGATTCAGGAAATTCAACCTCACATTTTCACCCAAAAGATATCATGTTCTCATTTATTCATGCCTGATTCCCTGTGCAAATAATGTTTCAGTGCAAGATATCTCAAAGGAGATAACCAAGTACAGTATTCGAGGGAAGGACATGCACACATACTGGGTTGCATTAATGGGTAGAAAAGCTAAACAAAAAAACATGCATACGTTGCTGTATTCAACACTCTCATATTAAATAATTTACTGAACGTTTGCCTTTGGATTCTGTGTAAAAATCTAGACCTATATAAGTGCATTTGTATTGTATTGTTTTCAAATGTGTTTTCATTATACCTGCCAATAAAAAAGGCCCTTCCTTGATTATAAAGTGCAAAAGCACAAAATAAACGAGGTGCTTGGATAATGATAAGTTATTCAGTAAATGATACATTTGCATAGTGCTTTACAATGTGCAGTACATTCACAGGAGGAAATCAGGCATGCAAGGTGTCAACCTTCTTGTTGGGAGCGGTTGGGGATTCATTGTCTAGACACTTTTGTCATGCAATCTGGAGAGAGTGAACTCAGAATGTTCATGACGGCGACACACTACCGCCACTACCAACACACTCAGCCATTGCCACTCACAGAAGCATCCCTTGTCTGCAGATGTAACTAAAGCTTGGAGTCATGCCTTTATAGTTCAGCTGACAGAAATAACCTGGATACAGTCTGGCAACTACAGACAATAAGAAACATGTCACAGGCTCTCTGAAGCCATGACTTTAACAAGTAAATTATATTCCATGGGACTAATACTATACCTAATTTAGCCAAGGTTAGAAGAGTGCTGGAAGTGATTTACATAATAAGGCCACAGACTCCCTTTTTGATACCTTTTTTTTGTATTATTATCTCTGGGACTCCAAATCTGCAATACATTTGCGGCATCCTAATCCTAATTTGGTTCCATTTGTACACTCTCTGTGACCCATAACGGTTAATTTGGACCCCTGGTGGTCCCTGGACCTGATGCCCTAGAATAAAGTAATATAGTTTATGAAATAATAGCAGGTACTGGTAGGATGAATATCTTTTGATTAACACACAAGCAGCGTGTTCAAGTTGAACACAGCAGAAAATAATGTGCACTCGATCCCCACGATCACAGTGAGATGTTGATGCCTTGACCCTGGTCTCTCACTACACTGCTACTGCAAAAATGCACCTGACTACCATGCTACAGCTAGTACTCTTAACTACAATGAGCATCGCACAGCTTGTATACTACTTTGTGTGTGCTGTACTTGAAAATATTGATCAGAATAGACTGTAGTTGTTTGCCAGTTTGATTTTGTTATAAAAAGCACTACAGCAAATGATGTCAAAAGACCAAACCTTTTAGTGTTGCTGGTTTTTACATATCGTTGCTGTCGAGCAGAAACCTTGTACTGTATCTCCAAATTTCTACCTTTTATGTAAATGAATGCTCTACATCAACTTGTGTCACACAAAAGTGTAAACTGTCTATAGCCCACCAATGAGATGCAGAGTGAATAGACAGGAATTGTGCCATATTATAATGAGCATTAGTGAGGACCAATTAAATGGGTAAAGTGCTTTAAACAAACTACAAAAATACACATCAAACATCAAAGTCGTATGATTTGTCACACGTTAATGCAGTGAAATTTGTTCTCCGCATTTGACCCATCTCTTGTGGTAAGCCGCAGCCGTGAATCATTTGATTAGTTGATTTGACCCCCCAATCCAACCCATTGATGCTGAGTGCCAAGCAGGGAGGCATTGGGTCCCATTTTACAGTCTTTGGTATGACCCAGCCGGGGATTGAACCCTGACCTCCCAGTTTCAGGGCGGACACTATAACCACAAAGTAAAGAGTTTTCTTTACTTGACTTCAAGTTTTCTTTACTTGACTGTGCGTATACGGTTGTAATGCACGTGACTCGAGAACCGTTTGACCCACCGACTTCACATTCGACACACACATTCCACACCCCCACAGTGCAGTGCCAGGTATTGAGTCGGTCGGACCCACGGTTCTCCAGAACCACCACAAAAGGCTCTGGGCAGGCTCTGCCAGTGGGCCTAATGAGGCAAACTCCTTTCACCTGGGCCAGGCTCTGCCAGTGGGCCTAATGAGGCAAACTCCTTTCACCTGTGCAATTTCCAGCCTCTGCCTCAGCCAATTGAGGCTCAACCAATCAGGCTCTGCCAGTGGGGCGAATTGATTGCCAAGTACACTTTTCACAGTCAGTTTGCCCACAGTCAGTTTGCACACACACATACACATATCTCCATGTGGGACACCGGCTGACAGTTAAAACGGGTGCTATGGCAATGAATATCATTAGGTTCCCAAGTTGCATCGTTCCCAAGTAGACCGGTGGCCGACTGCGACGTACAGGTCTAGTTCTCCCAATTGGGCAGAATAAGGTTGAATACAAATAATCATCACTTGAACCCTACACTTTGTTGACCGGGATCCCCCAGGGACCTGCATTTGCCCGGCCCCTCATCTTTTCCCTCTACAGTCTCTTCACCAACAACAGCATGTTCTACAAGCTGATAGCTTAGTAGATCTGTTATTTTCACCAAATGTAATGATGCTAGGTTAATTGAAAAGTACATCTTTATTCAAAAGAAAAATATAAAACTTTATACTGCTATTATACGGTTTAATATAATAGGGTTATATAGCATACCTATTTACATGCATCTCAACAGTGGGTGCAGGGCATAAGGCAATCATGGAAACAGGCAGGGCCTGCACACCATTCTTAGGCAAACTAAGATACTTTATTATATTTAAAGACAACGTTTCGATCAACAGATCTTCATCAGGTCAGTATAAACAGATATCCTATAATAGGGTTATATGACTTTTATGTCATTTTTACAAGCTTTAAACATAAAACATTTGAATAAAATCAAGACTGTCATATGCAACTACCTTTTATAGACACTTGGCAACAGCCTTTATAGGCTTATCTGATTCATTTGCTGCACTGAAAATAAAACTATTATTCATCTGATCAAACAGTGATGAATCAAGCATACCTGGCAATCAGTTCAGGTTTTAATTTGCTCTACAGTGAGTAATTTGTGTATAAAAAGGACTGAGGTACCACCTGATGACTGACTGATAGAAAGCTGGCCAGAAACCAAATTATCTTTGTTTTCTTAACGATAAATTAAGCAAGACTGCAGCCTGGACTGTCACCAAATAGGACGCCATGTTCATCTCTGATTGCTAACAGCTGGCCAATCTACAGGGATCCATTCAGAATGGTTACTTACAGTAATGCTGTTTCCAACGTCATCGCAATCCTCAGAGCTAAATGATGTATAGAGCAGTAGTTCCTGCTGTAGGTAGGTCAGCAATTTCATGCCAAGGAAGGACCACCAAATAGATGCAAAAATATTTTTTTATGCCAGGGACCTCCATATGGGAAGATATGTCAACATGTATCAAAAACTAAAATAACATATACTGTATAGCTGATCTACAAGCTCACTGCTATCAGGAGAGAGAACTTAAGCACTAAGAAATTATCTGACAAAATTGGAACTGGAACACTTTACATTTTAAGCTGGATACTCTTTCCTGATTTTCTGAAAGATTTCAACTCACCTTACAATGTATTTTCTGTTCATTAAGGAGCTGGAGAGACGGGGCGACCCATTTACTGAACAAACTATAACAATGATCAGAATATAGTGCTTTATGAATACTAGCAGAATTCCCTATTTACAGAGGAGAGGAGTATGACCCCTTATTTCATTTCTACCTCCACTTTTTTCTGATAGATGCTTTTTCAGGACAGCTTTGAAAGAAGCCAGTGATGTGAATCACTGGCTAGTATAATAATTCATATTTTCCCATGTTTGTGCAAAAACCTGTGGTGAGGTGACCGTAGTAAATGTCATTTACATTGAATAACCTGAATGTATTTGATAGCTATTGTGAAACTGTACAGTGATAGTTTGGTTTCACAGAGGAGAATGTTCTGGGCTAAAATGGAAATGCATACATTTTGGTGTTGACTTGTGTGGGAATGAAACCAAATCATGGAAATGTGGAACCTGCAAAGTACCGTTGGAAGAAGTCTGTTGAATCACACTTCATCTTGGTAACTGTCAGTACACAGTCAAATCCTGAGTGTACTGTATACACATGGACCCAAGGGACAGAGTTAAATGAACTGTCAAGATTTTACAGGTTATACGGTATGTTTGTGACTAACACAAGAGAAAACTATATATCGAAACAAAAAACACTTGCCTGTACACATACTGTAGCTGTACACACCATCCACTGCCTCACTCAGCGAGATTATGACATTCAGTATGACTGGCAGATTATGCAGACAAAAGTGCATCAATTGGATTTAATACAGTATGTTGTCGGTGCCACCTTCTTTACTGTTCAATATTTTCCCATTCTAAAGTAAAACATCTGTACAGTATGAACAGTGTATCTACAGTATGAACAGTGTATCTACAGTATGAACACTGTATCTACAGTATGAACACTGTATCTACAGTATGAACACTGTATCTACAGTATGAACACTATCTACAGTATGAACACTGTATCTACAGTATGAACAGTGTATCTACAGTATGAACAGTGTATCTACAGTATGAACACTGTATCTACAGTATGAACACTGTATCTACATTCTACAGTATGAACACTGTATCTACAGTATGAACACTGTATCTACAGTATGAACACTGTATCTACATTCTACAGTATGAACACTGTATCTACAGTATGAACACTGTATCTACAGTATGAACACTGTATCTACAGTATGAACACTGTATCTACATTCTACAGTATGAACAGTGTATCTACAGTATGAACACTGTATCTACAGTATGAACACTGTATCTACATTCTACAGTATGAACACTGTATCTACAGTATGAACACTGTATCTACAGTATGAACACTGTATCTACATTCTACAGTATGAACACTGTATCTACAGTATGAACACTGTATCTACAGTATGAACACTGTATCTGGTGCCTGTGGAGTAGCTCTGCCTGAAAAAGGAGGCTATGCTTGCCTGACTTATTATCGTAAGAAATCGTGTCAATTCATTGTTGATCACGTGCGTTTCAACAATTGAGATTTAAATTAAGATAACATGTTAGTCAATACTTCATTTTGGAAAAAGACTTACTGTGTCTGGGAGCCTGGGTTATCTTATTTAGCTAATAGATCTGAGGACAATTCGGATTGGTATCCAATGTTCAAATGCAGGAACACCCAGAACATCCGCCTCTTCATCAATCTTTTCAGAGGGGGAGTAATGGCGAGATGCTGGGGCCACCATCAGTTTCAGTATGCACAGCTCAGAAAATTCTCTAGTCACATTCACCTTCCACTTTGTGGTTTCTCATTTGTCAGTTGTTAATATGGTTATTTTTCATCACTTGTAGAACAGTCCAGTCATTTTTGAAAATAAAATATTTTCTGCAGCATACAGTACAGTACAGTACAGAGCACATACATATTACGTTTGTGTAAAACAGAGTTAAACCTGCACTAGTTGCATAACGTTCCTGTTCCACGCAGGATTTTAACCGGGGTCTCCTGAAACTTTTACCACCTATTACTTTTTGAGTGCGTGCAACCACTCCTACAACCAGCAATGTCCGTTTGTACACACCTATGTGTATCTGAGCACCAGTATATGACTTATTAGTACCAGTAGGGGGCACCAGAAACAGAGAGAGGGATAGTGCTGCTCTGTTGCCTGCTAATGAGAGAGAGAGAGAGAGAGGGGGGGGGGGGGGGGGGGAGTTTCACCCAGTGTCAATTATCTAATGTAATTCTGGTGCTACTGTCCTTCTGCCAACCTGGGGAGAGCAACGGACTGACCTCATGCTTCCTTCTATGCATGATGAGTCCAAGCCACTTCCTTTCACCTGACGGGGAAGTTTCCCTGGTTGGACGTAGCGGGTGGAAGGAACACGTTATTCCAACCAGTTCCAGGACAGCTGGGCAGGGGGAGGAAGTATAGAGACCTGGATTACTGCATGCTTTTTATGGTACCTACACCTATTACAAATTTTAAAAGCAAGCGTCGCTGTTTTGACCAAAAGGCAACAGAAATAAACAAGTTTGTTTTTGTTCAGAATCAGATCACGTGATTTTTGGGTGTACTCTTCTTCGGTAATCCTGGAATCATTAACAGGCTTCGGAAGAGCACCCTCTATCATAAACCACTGAAAACACGAAGAACCAGTCACAGCCAGAAACTTCAGCACCATGGACAGTTAATGCAGCACAGCTCAAGTGACAAACACTTCAGCACCATGGACAGTTACTGTAGCTCTAGGGCTAGAAACGTCTACTAGCCCATGGCTAATAAGCCAGACCGAATCAGCCGTTGGCAAAAACAAATTGCCTGCTGCACGACAGTGTGATTTGAGTCTGGGTTATTAGCCAGGCTAAAACTTCAGCACCATGGCCATCTTGCCAGCTTCCTACTATAAATGTGCCACGTCTCTGTGTGCGTGCGTGTGTGTGTGTGCGTATGGTTGTAATTCACGTAACTCGAGAACCGTTTGACCCACCGACTTCACATTCGACACACATTTAATTCCCCCATCTGGTCCTTGGTCTCCTCCCAGTGGGACGTGCAGCGAGGACCTTCGTATAGGGAGACACTCGGGAGGCATCCGTACTACAGCAACCACACTAACTAGAAAAAGTGCTCCTCAGATCACAGGTCTCCACCAGGTCAGGAACGTTTGTGTTGTTTGGAAAAAATGTGCCTCCTTGTGGTGCTATAATAGGTTAAGCTTAATATGTTAAGCTTTTTTTACCAGCTGCTGTGCAAGCACAGCTTTTTGCCATTATTCATTTTCTGTTTGTACTCAAATGGCCTTGCACCAATCTGCACAGATTTGCAAGTTATTGTTCTGTTCATGGTGACAGCAGGTGAAAATATCACTGATGAGGGAGATTTTGACAATAACCTGGCAGAGGCTGAAAGGGAGAACTTGTTATCATGATGGGAGCGAGAGCAGGAAGACAATTACATACTCCCCCTATCAAATAAACATACTATAATCAGGCTGTGGATTGCATCTTTGATTGGAATGTTGTTACAATGATCATTATGTCATTATAGAAGATGAAAGCAAAACAAAACGGTGCAGATTTCCCCGGTAGTCAGGCATTTGAGTGAGCACACTGCTTTGGTAATATTTAAGAATATTAAGCAGTTTAAACTTAGGCCAGTGTTATGAGAGGCCAGCTCTGATGTTGTTGCACAACTGTTGTAAAAGGTTTTGTCAAGAGGTCACAAGCTATCTGTACATACAGTTAACTTCTTTCTTAAATTATGTTGTTCATGATGCAATCTATATTGGAGCAACTTACCCAGCCTGTTGAAATAACAAAACTGTCACGTCATGTCGATACATTTAGGACATGTATAGGACATGAGAGGGATATCCCTCTCTGCTATAACATTTGGAGCCTTCATCTGTTTCACCTATTGCGCCAAGGCTGGTGTACTGCCCAGTGCCCACTACGGCTGACACAAGACAGTCACACCATCACTGTCACCTGCGGCCCTCACTGAGCACCTGTGCTTTTTGCACAAGCATCGTTTTATCGCCATTATTAACAGATGCAATATGAAGATGAAGAGTCTGCTCCTCACAGAGTGTGCAGATGATCTGACTGGGGGGACTCTTCCCTATATTAGCCCAAGTCCAAGCAGTTAATCATACTCAAAATCTCTTAGATCTGCTATTTTTGGCTAAATTCTCCCCTGAATAGGCATGCTGGTGGTGTTCAAGTGGTTAAGTAAGGAAAATCTGACTACCGGTAGTTCTTCTACCACTGCCTTTATCAAACCACAATGCTTTAACCTATGTGTTCCTGCTGTCTGAATCCAAGCCCTACTATAGCATGGGATTTAACATAGCTGCAAGTGTTCTCACTCATTTAATTATATCTGCGTGATGGACTGGCTGAGAGCTCCACCTCGCCTGGTTTCCTTAATCTGATGGCAAATAAGGGCGGCATCCATCTCGCCATGTCACATGTAGTAATGGTCACACTTTCTCTTCTCTCTTTCGTCCACATTGATACAAGACAGCTATTCAGCCTGTACTCCCCGCTCATCCTTCCTCCACTCTCCCCATTCATCACCGGAGGCCCCCGCGGACCAGATCGCTTAACAGTACAGGCGTGACTGGTGATGTGCGCTCTCGCTCCACCTGTTTAAAGAGATCGTCTGTGATGTTGTATAGTTCGCAGCCTTAGCCTCTGCAGAATTTGTCATGTGGATGGACATTTTAATTGGAACATTTAACTTGTGGATAGTCTCTTGTGGAGTTTTGTGAGTTTTCTTTTTATTCTTCTCTATCCCAAAGGCTATGTCAGGATATTACAAGTGGGCCGATAATAATTTGGCAAAACACAAATATTCGATAATCACAGTAATAATAATAATATATAGACAATTAAGCTCTATTAATGCACAATGTAATAAAATGCACCCTAAGGGGATGAGCATCCCTAGAAACATGCCACCAGTTACACCATTGTTTATAGTAGAAACTGTGCGTCAAAAATAACTCCTTCCTGTTTATCTGCTGGTAGATGTTGTAGGAACGGTTGTGGGGCAAATTAGGTTTAATATTAGACTCAAGACTCAACGTCTGTATTGGTCTGGTAACTGGTTACACATGCAGGCCCACTTCTGAGGCTTGCCACCCTGTTTTGCCCGATGCGCTGTTAAGGCATCTCAGTGTTACCACCCCTTGTAAATAAGTCTATAATGGTAAGAGTCGTATAGCCAAACATTTAACAGGACTAGAATAAGTACTTTACAGGTTTGGAATCTGGATACATTAGAAATTCAATTAAGTTTTATTAACCTGGTTCTGAACATTAACCTTGTTTATATTGATTACATTATTAACCTTATCCTATTCTTACCTTCACAAGTTAATCGACTATGGACACAATTCAATGGAATTATTGCGCACAGAGATCCGGCTCATATAACACATTTATTTTATTTTTATATTTAGGCATGGACATTCAGCAGGCTACTCATTTCTTGGCCTCAATGTGTAAATAAATGAGCAAATGACTTATTGACCCTATATGTGATTGAAGCTTTCATAAACTCAGTGCCTTAGGCTACGTTCCTTGTAGTCAGCTTCTCGCATCATGGTTGGCTGTGCTTCATGGTGATGCAACACCATAGTTCAGAGTATGGGGTGAGAATATGGTATATGGCTTCCCTGCAGACTGTATAAGTTGGCAAATGTGACTTATATCGTGTAAGAGCACTAATAGGTATTGCGCAATACGTATTGCGCAATAATGTAGTTTAATAGGAGCACTTATTGCACAATAATGTACAAATACAAATAACATATGTAGTGTATTGGAGTTCCCATGGCATGCATTATTATCTGTGCATAGTTCAGATCTGAACCAGGTCTCCTGAGGAGGCACGTCTGAAGCCTGTCTTAGATGGGGTATCCGTACGTAAACACTTTTTCTACCTTTATTGATAGTATGAAAGTAGTCTGACAGGAAATGGGGAGAGAGATGGGTGGGAAGACACGCGGCAAAGGGCTGTCGGAATCGGGAGTCGAACCTGTGGCACGCCGTCAGGCTGGCTCAGCAGCCTTAAAGGTGCCCAGACGGTTGAGCTAACCGCCCGGGTCTGGACACTCATTTTTGGTTCACCATACCACCAAACAGCTAGATGCAAACCGCTGCAACCAATACACAGTTCTGTAGAGCTTATAGTTAATAAATAGGCCTATATGTTCTTGGCCCGTAAACATATTTACAGGCTTTCTGTTTCTAATTTAAAATGCACACACAATTATAGATAACTTCAAGAATATGTCATCTGTAAAATGGAGGTAAAACAATTATTTCGCTCAGAACCTCAGCTCTGACCTAGGGATCTTTGTTTAATTTTGGCTCATATCAAAATAGCCAGAATATAGCCTACATTGATTGAATTATTCAGTCAAGTCGAAAATCAATAGTGCGTGGCTCCACCAGTTAGCTATGGCTTCATAACTGCAACAATTCCATATTCAACACGTCACCCCTACTCTCTGCCCTCCATTCCTGCCAATCTTCACTGTCTAAATAAAGAAGAAATAGCACGGCCGGGGCTTAACAAAGATAGTGTGAATGTGTGTGAGCAAGCCAACTGTGGACTGCGGTCTGTGTTAATATGAGATTAAAAAAGAAAACTTCTTATCACAACTCTCTAGGGCTGTAATCAACATTTGTGTGGCCAGCAGTAGAAATGCAGCACTCAGCTGAAGAATGCAGAACTTCCATATACTACACACTTGATATTTGATCTTCAAGCCAAGCAAGCTGGCAAGCTTAGATTAGTAGCAAAGGATACTAAGCTCCTATAGGGCATAGCAGTACAATAGTACAATACAAAATGTATTGTATAGTATAATTAAATATTCAGAGTTTTCAACACAGCTAATCAAATTCATGATTCACCAGGAGCTTGGATGGCTTGGTTCCAATAATTTCTATCAAAGATTTCAGAAATATCTATGGGAAACAATTATGGGTTTTCTATCTGTGGCACCACAAAATGGCTGCAATTGCTATGCCCTACATGGCGTAGAACAGGGCTTTTCTGTGTGTATCCTATGTCAGTCTCTGTCCCCAATCACAGCTCACTCTCACTCTTCTACGTGTATACAGCAAACCACAAGGCCATGCCGTGCTCTGTAGAAAACATTTGCACACACATTCATGTTATCATGTCAGCATATCGTTGGTGTTCTTTGGGCATTGTTCAAGATAAACGGACAAGACCCGGCCACAACACTTCTGCCAATCATGCCCAGCTCTATTGGCACAGTATAGGTTGCGCATCAGTTTGCCGAGTGGGAGACTGGGGTTCGATCCCATTTTGTCACAAATCACTACATAGCCTATGGATATTATTAGTAGCCTAATGCAAAAAGGGATAACGGAAAGAAATGCATATCAATATTATTTTTCTTTTAAGATGTAGTACAAATGGACGTCATGATGATGTACAATGATAAGAGCGCCCCTCACTTCACACAGGTGTGATTTTTATCCTCAATACGTACTTTGGTCAGGCAATCAAATCATCTCAATTCTGTGCTCAGCCAATCAAATCTTCACTATTATTCACACAAACACACAAAGCTGTGCATATAGGGCTTGCGCCCCTCAACAAGGGGACGATTTTATTGTGTCACTAAACCGGTGTATTTCGATTGGGGCTTTTCCCTCAAGGCTTTCAGCTTTCAGGAATAAACCAAAAATACACATGGAAGACATATCTGAATATTATAAAAAAGAGATGATGTATTGTTTCAACCTTAATTTATACAATGAGATCAATGTAGCAGACGTACATGCACTTATGTGACGCAACAATACTAAACATTATCCAATCTGTTATTGAGGAGTGGTCTGTTTACTGGGTCACCACTCTATCTATTTGACCAGTTACAATGTACTACTAATGCTTTATTTCTTGAATGCACACACTACCTTTAATAATCCCAAACACCCATTCACTGTGAAGCGCACAGAGATTAGTGTGTACCTATAAACTACATAACACTACTACTACTGCTAACCACTACGTCATTATAGATCTACAAGCTCAGCTTTCTGAAGTATATAGGGCCAAAGTGGATCATTTAACTGCCCATGTCTAGGCCTACACTGTCAGAGTTATATTATCACTGAGGATTTAGAATAATCTGTACATATATAGGATCTGAAAAACACCTGCTGCAGGCTGCACATATATATAAGGAGAATAGTGGCCAATTCTAGACCCTATTAAAAGTGGTATTCAGTTGAGAGTCAAGATGGAAACCCTGTAGATGGAATACTTTATTGTTTTGTTATTGGTTCTTCTGCCCATGATCAGTAATCACTGATGCGAATAGAGTAATCTCAGACATGGGTTCAACAATTCTGGCCACCCAGAGATTACATTAGTTTCCCAAATTGCAACACAAGCCTCTCAATCCTCTAGCCAATGTATCTACAATATAAGCAGGGAGTAAGACGTGTGCTTTATACTTAGTTGTGTGCTGGTGTTGCGCAGCACACCAGAAATAGCAGATTTGCAAGCTGACAATGCACTGCAACTCAATGTGAGCTTTTAAATTGGTTGTTTTTAGTGTGCGACACTAAAAACCAAGTATAAAGCAGGCAATAGAGGGTATGCGCATGCTTAAAATGGCACATCGAGTGGCAAATCGAGTGGAAAAGCAACATGCAAAGTGAGTTTAACATTGTTTAACGTTGTTTAATGCAATCAGATAGGACTTTTCTGTTTGGATGCATGGGTTGTCAAGGCCAGAAAGTAGTTTTTTTCTCACATTTGGTCTTAGGTTGTGTAGGCTTAGGCATCTGTTACAGTACATGTGAGAAACCAGTTCAAGTGAGAAAAATGGGGCGAGAGGCACCCGGTTTTGGGCTGGGAGGGGGGGGGGGGGGGGGAACGTTGACCGGGAGGGGACGAGGCAGGGTCAAGTGCATGGACGACCCTGTATAGAAAAAAGACTAGAAAAAAAAAAAGACGATAAGGCGGGACCAAGCAGGAAGGCAATAAGCAATAAGAATAATATGCACAATAAGCCATAGAAACATGACTGAACTTGAGAAAAAGAAGACATGTAATTGTGACAGGGTCAGTATTAAGAGTGTGTGTGTGTGGTGATCTAGAGGTCAGAGGTCAAAAGTAAGAGCACGATACTACGAAACGGTCCATGAGCTATGCATGTTCAAAATTTGCATTTTCAATTGGGTGCTATAGCGCCACTCTTTGACCAATGGTCGTGGGCTTTGCATCATCACCGTTTGGCAAGGCCCTGTACCATGTTGCCGAGTTTCACGAAAGCCGACTGCACGGTTCAGGCAGAACTGCTATTTTTGGCGGAAGGAGAAGAAGAAAAAAACAGACAAACAATAAGGGAAACGATAAGAAAAACGGCCAAGTGGGGGCCATCGATGGCCGGTGATCACTACCCTAGCCCCTGATGCCGCGTTTAGCCCCGGGGGCTGTGGGGGCATTTCGTCTCTCTTCGGGGGCCTGGCCTCAAAGGGACCTGGGCCACGTCCTCCCGTGCCGGAAAACTGGGCGCCCACCGTTCCATGTTTCTCACTTGTACTGTAACATATCCACTCCAAAATGTATAGCTGACACACTAATACAGTCACTATGATTTTATGCAACGAGGTTTATGCAAGGAGGTTTTTGTGAAAGGCAACTTTGCAAACATGCCCATATCAGCTCAAAATGGCCCTTTGACCCAAAGGAAAAGGGGAGATGGCATCAATTAAAAAACCACTGTTGGCATGATAACACAAATACTCATTAATGGCTCATTAGCCAAAGACTCTAGGAGGTAACCTGAGGCCAAATGTCATTTAAAAACAAAGCATTGGCAAACCCACAGTGCCGCTCGCTGCCTACACTACACACTGCTCAGTGCTCATGCCAAAGACATTTTACAAACAAGTGGGTTCAGGTCATATTCACCCAAGCTTTTCACAACAGCTCTTTTTTCTCTTAATATCGGAGAACACTTGCAAAACATTATGTATTTATTTATTTCAGTGCACACCTCAAGAAATCATGTAACGTTTTGCAAGTGTTTGTTTTCCAAACGGAACAACAAGTACATTTGAATTAGCTAATTATTATTTGTGGTTTAATTGTTTTGTTTTACTGTCATCTGGGTCGACTCCTGGTTCATTTCCTGGTTTCTTGACACTCGATCCAAACAAAACTTTGACATCAATTTGAAATGACTGACACCCCACATGGAAGTGGAAGGGTAGAGAGAGAGACCACCTCCACCTACTACCACCTCCACCTATACCACTGCTCATGTACTACCGGTAGTTATATTGTATTAATATATTCTACCATATAGATTGTTTAAAGCACAACTTTGATAATTGTTTCAACCAAGGTTCATGCTTTAGGAGTTTAGGTTGTTATTAGAGAAAGTAAAAATTATTTTGTTTTTCATTTGCTCATGCTTTCTTTCATTTTGAACAATTTTAGCTATTTTGACAGAGCAGGCATTCGAACAAGTTGTTAAATATGTATTTTCTTTTTTAGAAAATGTTACGGCGATTTCTTTATAGTTATTTATAAGAAATTACATCTGGCCGCAAAAGATCATTGGATCTACTGAATGTGAAGCGGGATACTAGGCCTATAGGCCTATATGTGTCATAGGCTCAATATGTCAGTTTGTCACCTCCCTCATCACATTCAGTAGATCCTGTGATCTTTTGTGGCCAGATGTAATTTCCTGGGGTCTAGTAGCACTAGCCCTGAAACATGACAGTCATGACGCGACTGAAGCCAGTTACACGATCGCTACAACAGAGTGTACATAAAAATTCAGTTTTCAAATATAAAGTACTCATCACGTGTGTTACAGGTGTTAGGCATTTGCTGGGACAGCGATTAGCATTGCTGCATCCGACGTTGTTTAATAAGAAGCATTTTTATCCGGCTACTTTTCTCAAACGGAAAAGGCACAGTTGCACACCGGGAGCGCACTAGCCTATTGGTCTGTATTGGCAGTGCGATCAGCGTGCCTATATCAAACACACCCAGTGCCACACTCCTCCCGAACCGATAGGGGCGAGTAGTTGAAAGCCAATGGCAAAAAAACTGCTCGGATAAAAATGCCTTTTATTAAACAATGCGGAATGCAGTAGTGCTAATCGCTGTCCCAGCAAATTTCTAACACCCATTCATTGTTTACTCAGACAGCCAGTCCAGCAAGGCTGTGTGCTTACGACAAACTTTGCCAAACAAACACAGAGAAAAACAACTTATGTGTTAGGTCAGTCTCATGGTACCTACAGTAACATATTCGATAGAAATAAAATAAAAAAATATCCAGATTTAGCTGATAATTCTGTGAACATCAAAAACGGTAGCATAGCGACTTAGCGAACAGCTGTTCTCTGTGACAAGGGAATAGGAGGCGACAATTATGTTTTTAAATATTACCTTTAATTGTATAGTGGGAGTCAATAGCAATGGGAAACAGGCTGATTCCTTGCTCAAATAATGGAGTCATATGTCATGTTATAGAGATCATAGCCTGGAAGTCCGAGATCCACATGGGACCCGTGTCTGTATTAGCTAGGCCCTGGCCCTGAGCAAGAGGTGTTATAAATGCAGGCTATATAAAATGCACCATTTCATTATTAGGCTAAATTTGTGGAAAAGCAAATATTTGACCTATACTGTAGGTCCAATAATACAGTTCAAGGTAAGCGAGGTGTCTTCAGAGAATATGATCACATTAATCATCATCTATTGAAACTTATATCATCCCAAATACTGCTTCATCTTATAGGGAAAACATCCAAAGTTGGCCCCTCCTCCCTAGCTCAACGACACCAATGGCACACACCAGACCTGGCTCTGGCCTACAACACGTGCCTACATGTTGACGCCCAGAAATGTCCAGAAATTACAAACCGACAGAAGGGTCTCTGCAGATAAAAACACTGCCACACCCTTGTGATGACTGAGAGATGTTATTGCAAACACATCCTTGTGCTACACATTTATCAATATCTACTGTATGTAATCTGACCTCCATTGCACTCTTCTGATTGAATTGGTATCAATCAAAAAGACTGTTCTGTGGGATTCAGAAACACCCACAAAGAGAGATAAAGGTCATAACTTAGGGTAAATAATGCTACTTTGCATAACCAAACCAACCAATTCATAAACCACACATATGAGCCTCATTTGATGATGCTTAAGAATAGAAAAAAACGTTAAAACAGATATAGACATCAGAAACAAATGGAGATCACAGTGACTTACGGTTACGGCTAATTGGTCTTTGGCCTCAAGTAAATGGGCTGATAAGTTGGTGGTGATCCCGTCTTAATGTCTCACTGACTACAATAAGTCACAGTGATTGCATCTTAATGCTGTGCAGTAGTGGGAAAAAAAACTGAACAACAACATTAATGGTTCACTGCTGGCATAGCTTGCAAAATGTTGACAGAGACTTATCTCAGCCTCTGCGGAAAAAAGTCAATCAGTACATGGTCCATTGCCAAGCATTTTGTAGTGGTGCTTTGTGTCTCCTTTGCTAGATGGGTCACACTCATCATGATGTCCACTCCTCTCCCTATTTGCTCCGGTAACAAGACTACTCGCCCCGTTTCTGTTTTCCTCCCAGAATTTTCCCCAGTGAGGGGTGGGAGAGGCTGGACAGCAGACGGCTGGACTTTGAATTTCTCTAACTATAAACTTTCAGGACAGCAGAACAGCCTAAGTACAAATATAATTTATGAAAAGCTACTACAGTGAAGTCTGTTCACAGAAGTTGTTGTAGGATATGTGGGGATTATCTGACGAGGTACGATTTGAGGGGGCAAAACCTTACATATACTAAATAATACTAAATTGTTTATAGGTTCAATATAAGTCAAATAATATAGCCTTTCCACAGCAGTATCTTTTTATATTTTTCCAAAAAGAATACAAACAGCCAATAGCATTATTACAAAGTTATCCCCCTCACTGGGGAAAATTCCGGGAGGAAAAACAGGCAAGCACCGGGGCGAGTAGTCCAGTATTCTTTGCTCCCATCACATAATTCCTCTTCCCTTAACCAAATGGCTGACTGACAAACCCCACGTTTCCCACGACCACAAGTATGAAGTAAAGGGCAAAATGGCTGCAGTGTGAAAATGGTCAGATGGTCACTTTTTTCAATTTTGTGAATGCCATGATGTGCTGGACAGACATAACGGCTGCATTGTATGCTATGCAAGGATGCTTCAAAGTCACAGATGAACGATACAGTATCATGGTGTACTGCAGGGGTCTTCAACTGGCCCTGCAGGCCAAATGTGGCCTGTGGCCCCTGCGGGAACAAATTTCAAGGGGCTAATGAGTTACAGGTAGACCTACAGAGTCCAATATGTGCCGATCAGCCAGCAGAGGTCAATTTTCCCAGAGGTGAAGTGAGGTCACAGAAGAACCCAGGGTTCTAATGGTGGTCAGAAGTAAAAGCTTTCACCCCTGAGTAAAAAATTACTAAGCTCTTCTCTCTCTCTCTCTCTCTCTCTTTTGTGCTAGGGCATGGCACAGGAGGGGAGGAGACAGCCGAGCAAACCATCCGTCACAGACGTGCAAAAGGCCGAGTGAGGGCGGGGTACATCCAGTCTGGGGATTGAGAGCCGACTGATGAGTAATTGCGGCAAGGCTCTGTCAGTGAGGCCAGCCATTTATTAACATCAATCCCGCCAACTGGGGCCCAGGGATGTGGCGGGAGGGTGAAGGCGTGAGGCAGTGCAGGGCTGGAGAGTGGGGTCTTTCGTATGCATGGTGCATTTGATTTCAAAGCACTTTTAAATGGTTGGATTCCTACAAGTTGCAGCGCAACTCTTTGCATTTGCAATTTTAAAGATGTAAGAAATTACTACTCGGAGATGAATGCCATGGAGATGAAGAGGGAGTGAGGTGAGTGAGAGAGGGGGGAGAGTGTGGTAGAGAAGGCTTCCTTGCTAGACCCACACTGCCCTACAAAGCCAGAGTGCAGTAACTACTTTCAAGGTGAAACTGAGATAATTGGCTTTAAAGTTTTTCAACTGCATGGCCAGCCAAATGGGTTATAGCCAGGTATACAAGTGATATTACTTAAATTGTGCAAGTATTCATGGCGTTGGCATAATTCTCATGCCCAAAAATCTGAATGGCTGATTTGACACAATTTTTATGACTTTTTTCTTTTTACATATTGACCTCCCAGTTTTATAGGCATTTTAAATGAGAAGGGGTTTTCAAGGATTTCATGATATAACATTGTTTTATCATGGAATCCTTGAAAACCATGAACCTTTTCTTTTCTCAAAGGAATATACTGCCCAAATTACTTTGATTTGTTTCTATACTCACCCGAGTTTGAATTTCATAGGTTGAATGGTGAGATATGCGAAGGACAGATAAACATATACGCACCACATGCATGCAGAGATTTCATACATTTATAGATAGATACTTGATGAATTGAAGAAAAATAGGATTCCACTATTGTGAGCGGAGTTAATGGGTCCATGGGGGAAGAAGAATATGTTGTTTAGCGGAGGTATTTCTTTAGTGTTTCCACCATTTCCAGACTCACATCAGTATTCACCTCAGTTCAAGCATGTAGGCTACATGAGAAATTTGCATTTCAATATGATGACCGACCGTTGCTATTTGTTTGAGCCGGAGGGATGTCCTACATGGAGGAATAGACACAGAGAAGCTCTGTTGTTGTTGTTGCTGCTGCAGTGCACATTGTCGTGTTGTGTATTGTCACAGTGACTGTCTTGACGCGCTGTTAAAAGACCCATAGAAAGTGGTCCCCAATGAGAACAATGAATAAGCAAGAGGATGAAACCTCTATAGTGTATAAAGCCAACTTTCTAGTTTCTATACACTTGGACAACCCTGAGGATTTCTTGAAATATTTTGTTTAGTAGGAATCAAAATGGTATGTCCGTATCCCTAAAGTCCGGTGGGGGTGGCTGTGGTTGTTTTTCTTTTGCTGATCCTTGGTGATTCACAAGGCTGGATTAAGACCACCATGGACAATTTGAAGCGGAATATGGTCATGACCGTTGAATAGAGGAAGGGAGCGCTGCCGTGGTCAACTGTTTGTTGAACTGAATACAGGTGCTCGTTGGCGAGGTTAAATCATAACATTAAAAGAAGAGGATCCAAGGCACTCTGTTCCAGTGTGGTGAATTTAATATTTAAGAGGCATGGCAAAGAACATTACAAAACAAAAAAAGACCAATGCGTTTCGTTGGTCGTCAGGGTCCCATGAGACCCTGACGAAGGCTGAATGCCGAAACGCGTTGGTCTTTTTTTGTTTTGTAATGTTCTTTGCCATGCCTCTTAAATAAAAAAGGCTTTTTTTCACCTCACTGGAACGGAGTGCCTTGGATCCTCTTCTTTTAATGTTATGGTCATGAGTGTATTCTGTACAGGGAAACTGCAATGGGACAAAAATAAAAAACGTATCTCTAACTCTCAGTTTCAAAGCACTGGAATGGGAATGATCTTTTCAGGTTTCAGGTTCTGAATCATTCAACAAAGATGAATTATTTACAACATAGTTAAACGCACACACACACGCACGCACGCACGCACACACACACACACACACACACACACACACACACACACACACACACACACACACACACACACACACACACACGCTGGGGCTCAGCCCTCCCTATATCTTATGGAGTAAAGATGAGAAATTATTATTAAAAGGTTTTAGAATAGATACTTTTATATTCTGGTATAATCTAAAGCAGCAACAGCATCAAATAGTTACAAGAAAAACACAAAATAGGTCAAAATGGGCTGTTTTTTTTACAGCCCCAAAAGGCTTCCATTGGCTTTCATTGCGTTGAATGATTGACAGCTGCCAAGACACGCCTGCTTGGTTTACTTAGCCCCAGTCTACAGAGCCAATAGAGGGCTGTGCTCAGCCCTAATGCCCGCCTTAGACCGTGAGGTCATTGGCTATTGACCAATCACAGCACAGCACCTGTGTGGTTGTTTGATGTGAAAGAATGGCGGGTGGTATTTTACTTTATACTCCGTTTTGTCCCGTGTCCGTGGAGGGTAAAATTAAGTTAAGAATTAAGTTAATATCCAAAATATGTCTATTTTGGATATAACAAAAGGAAAGGAGACAAAATACGTTTTGTGAGTTTGACATTCTTGCTTGGGGCAGACAGCTGACCGCCCGGGCCACCGGGCCCACAGAAAGGTATTGTGGTCTGGTTCATTCATCTCACAAAGTTAAGAAACATAATTGCTGGTTTAATCACAAATTATCACATTGAAAGTGGCTGAGCTCTTATTGAGTCGGGAAGAGAGCGAGAGAGAGAGGCTGTGTTTGTGTGTTAGTGTTGTTTCGGTGCCGCGCGCGTGCGTGCATATGTGTGTGCCTTGCAACTGTTGCTTCCATCTTTATTCCATTTTGGTCGGTGCCGTTTGCGCCAGTTGCGCTTGTGTGTGTGTGTGTGTGTGTGTGTGCGCGCGCGCGCCCGCGTGCGTGCATGCATACGTACTGTCATTATAAGAGTAGCTATCTAAATACAAACAATGTTCAGTGGAGTGTTTGTTGTGGGCATGCACTTCTGTTGTTGTGGAGTGGAGCCCTTGCTGCAACAAAGTATAGGCCTGTAGTAGTGTCATTGCTGTACGGACTAATTTCTCCTTTCATTGTCAATGGCAAATATCGTGTGGGGACAAGATTTACATCATATTTGGCGGACATTTTACCTAATTTCACCTTTCATTGTCAATGGAGTTTGGGGACAAAAGCTTATAGGAGGGGCTAGCGCCCCTCAAAAACCAGAGTGAAAACACAAACATTGCGTAAACACAAACATTGAAGACAAAACATTGAGGACGCAAATTATGTTGGCCAGAATGAGATGATGTATTATGAACCTGATGTATGATGATAAGAGCGGGGAGAGCCCCTCACACGGGTGTCTTTCTTTTACATTTCTAGGAATATCTAATTTTAAACACTAGGAAATTACCCAGCCAGTCTGCAGCCCAAATGACTGGTTATCAAAGTAAAATGAGCAATTGCTTGCTTTGCTGTTATGAATATTAATCGCATTTCCTTGATTGCCTAGAAGTGTTTGATGGGGGGAGGGGGGCAATCAAACACAAGTGTTTGGTCAAACCATGTGACTTCCATTGGAAAAGCATTGAAAAAGCGGCCATGAAACACAGCATGTTTGTTTGAAATGTGTTCATGAGACTCATCTGCGAACAGCTGAGCAGGCTTAAAACAAAATCCTATAGCCACGCCCCCTCCCCGCCACACCTATGCTCCAATTAGTTCACCCACGTTTCTGCTAACAAACAGACACTTTTTTTAGCCTACACATTCATGTCACAGACACTGTATGTTTGGGTCGTAAAAACAGTGAAATTTAACTTAATTTACACCTCAGGTTGTTATTGTTAGGAAGTGAAAACTGCTCAGTCACAAGTTTGAAAGAGAAGTTAATTCATCTTCATAACAAACCGTCAAACAGCTTGGTCATTTGGTTTTTATTCTGTAGGTAAGTTAGTTACTTGTGTGCTAATAAGCATTAACGTGTGTGTGTGTGTGTGTGTGTGTGTGGGGGTGGGTGAACAAACAAAGGTGCTTGAAGTGCTGTGTGAATGGGTCCTATTTATCAGAATAAATAAAGCAGACACAATGTTTGTTTTGGGGTGTCACAGCACCTTCCTTGTATGTATTCTTAACTATTTACCAATGATGGTTTAATTTGGAAAGTGTTACAACATGAATTGCACATTTCTATCACTCAATTTATTTCAAGGTATACCCTAGTCCAGGCATGTCCAAAGTCTCCATAGCTTGGTTCCTAAAATGTATAATTTATCCGATAGAACATTAACATTACGTATATATGTACACCTATATTGTACGTATACTAGACTGTATGTTGTGACAGAATATAATATGCTGTAGCCTACTGTATACTACTATGTATAGGTCCGGGTTTGATCCCTGGTTGGGTCATACAAAAGACTGTAAAAATGGGACCCAATGCCTCCCTGCTTGGTGCTCAGCATCAAGGGATTGGTGGGTTTGGTGACCCACTAAGACTAAATGATTCCCGAGCATGACACGGCTGCGGCTCACCGCTCCAAGAGATGGGTCAAATATGTATGTGACAAATGGTAGGACTTTAACTTTAACCTAACTGGAAGGATGGAGTATACTATACGTAATTTTACGTATACAATTACAGGCTGTATATGTTTGTCTGCTGTTGCTAGAGAGTTGTGACAGGTACAGTGTACAGTATGGGGCTCTTGGTCAGCTCATTTTATTTCATTCTGCCATACTTACTCTCAGCTTATGGTGTCTCTCTCAACCTGCTCCACAGGTACACAAGCCAGGGTGATGACCCCAGACCCCCAAGCTCAGCTTCTTCTCAGCCCTGAGTCCATATAAGGCTTAGTGAGAAGATGGCAGCCAGGAGAGTGAGGCTGGTCGGTGCCATTGATACTGGGAGGAATGTACTGGCCAGCTAGCCAGATGTATGGAGGATGGAGATGACTGGAGATGCGGGAGATGACTGGAGGGCTCATCATGAGAGAGCCGGAAGCTCTAGATCTCGGGTTACAAAGTTTGACCCTGACATCACGTACACAACTGATGAAGTCAAGTGGAAGACGGCTCAAGGTATGAACTTTAATAGTTTTTTTGCTTCTTTGCTGCTGCTGCTTATATTATATGCTGTGTGTATACTGTGAGCTGGTGTACTAATCCTGTCATTTTGGGACTAAATGACTGGGTGGAAATGAAACCTGATCAGTAACTGTTTCTGCCTCTTTCACTCTGCAAAGCGTTTGTTTCATAAAAATCCACCGTAGACATGTTATGAGCTACTTTCTGTCAAGAAATTATCTGCAGGTGATTATTTTTCTAAGTGTTGTAGTTTGGAAGCACTCATTTGTTTTTACGGGTCACGCTGCTGCCTCCTGCATTATGCATGTGCAAATTCGAAACAGGTACGCAGGGCCGTTCAGTGACTTCGACAAGTGCTTCCAAACTCCAACGAATGCACATTAAAGCCAGCCAAGTCTATGGACTTTAATGTGTGTTTAGAGCACTTTAGAGCCAGCCACGTCTATGGACTTTAATGTTTGTTTAGAAGTTTGTGTAGAAAATAGAAATAATATAGAAATAATGCACCTGCTCACGACTTTAACCTTTATCTTTAACCTAACTGGAAGGATGGAGTATACGTATACAATTACAGGCTGTATATGTTTGTCTGCTGTTGCTAGAGAGTTGTGACAGGTACAGTGTATAGTATGGGGCTCTTGGTCAGCTCATTTTATTTCATTCTGCCATACTTACTCTCAGCTTATGGTGTCTCTCTCAACCTGCTCCACAGGTACACAAGCCAGGGTGATGACCCCAGACCCCCAAGCTCAGCTTCTTCTCAGCCCTGAGTCCATATAAGGCTTAGTGAGAAGATGGCAGCCAGGAGAGTGAGGATGGTCGGTGCCATTGATACTGGGAGGAATGTACTGGCCAGCTAGCCAGTTGTATGGAGGATGGAGATGACTGGAGATGCGGGAGACCCTGACATCACGTACACAACTGATGAAGTCAAGTAGAAGACGGCTCAAGGTATGAACTTTAATAGTATTTGGCTTCTTTGCTGCTGCTTATATTATATGCTGTGTGTATACTGTGAGCTGGTGTACTAATCCTGTCATTTTGGGACTAAATGTTTCTGCCTCTTTCAATCTGCAAAGCGTTTGTTTCATAAAAATCCACCATAGACATGTTATGAGCTACTTTCTGTCAAGAAATTCTGTGCAGGTGATTCTTTTTCTAAGTGTTGTAGTTTGGAAGCAGTCTATGGACTTTAATGTGTGTTTAGAGCACTTTAGAGCCAGCCACGTCAATGGACTTTAATGTTTGTTTAGAAGTTTGTGTAGAAAATAGAAATAATGCACCTGCTCACTACACTCTGAAGCACAATATACTTTCCCTTGACCCTGATGACAGCAGTTTGCTGACGAAACATTGGCCTTATTTTTATATCAAACTACGTTGGATATAAGAGTGTGTACTGTAGCGGCCTACTTTAATATATATTTCTTGCATTGTGACAGCTGGAACACTTGGAGAGAGTGACAATTTCACAGTATATGCCACAGAACACATACTGTACAGTGTACACACACACACACACACACACACACACACACACACACACACACACACACACACACACACCAAGTTATGGTGAGCACAAACAGATGGTGCACATACACACAACACATATACCCAGGCATATGAACCCGCACCTTGTACAGGCTGTACACAGGGGTATAGTGGAGGGGGGAACACAGGGAAGCAATACTCCACAAATCTATCTATCTATCTAATCTCTCTATCTAAACAGACAGTTAAAAGTATCGTCAATGCACAATTGCACATCGACATTATCATAACCTAAAACACCTATTACTGTAGCTGCAGCTGCTCACACCATAGTTCACTATAATTTCAGTGCTATGTAGCCTGCAATGTTTTTAATCTGCTGTAATCTTTAACCTGAACAAAATTAGCCCGGGGATTTTAATGTAATTGTGCTGCTGCCTCAGTCAGTCACAATTGCAGCCAAATTGTCTTTGTTGGGTATGTTTGTTGTGTGAGAGATGTCCAACTACACAATCAAGAGCAACGATGAACAAATTCTGCTCTATTGTCATTCTGGTGCCTGTGATTCAAAAGGGCTCTGTAATAATAGAGTGGAAGGTGACAACAATACTGTATGTGACTGTGCTGAGGTTGAACCGGGTCACTGAATAGTGATCATCTGCATTGCTTGAGGAAAGCTGCAGGTGTGGAAAATCCCACTGGACAAATATTAGATCATGTTTATTTTATGACTCTCCCTCATCTTTATTTTCCTGTTCTTTATCGATCTTCCTTTATCACAACTGCACAGGCATGCGTCTGTGGGTTTTTGTGTGTGCGCAATTTTCCCAGAGGACATGCTGAAGATTGGTTGGAAGGATTGAGGGGCTAAAACGTTTCTAGTTTAGTGTATGAGATTTGTTTCTTTTTACATATTCAAGTGAAAAAACTAAACAAAGAAAAACAACTCGATAGCACTATCAATATGGGCTGGGGCCTTGCACGGGTCAGGGACTTATACTTATACCTTGAATGATTATGGTTGAGACAATCATAGTGACATTTCATTTCTAACAAACGTAATGTGTTAATTCAATAACAATAACATTGAACAATGTATACAAAGAATTCAGTGCCAGGATGAATTTGAAAGAAAATAGCTGGAGGCAGAACTTTATTATTATTTTTTTTTCATGGCTTTCCCTCGCTTTGGAACACGCTTCCTGCTTGAGAAGACCGATTTTCTTAATGGCAAATGGCATTTGATGTGCAGTATGTGTTTACCCTGCTTACTGTAAATCACAGATTAAGAGCGTTCCTGTTCGTTGTAGCGATGGATCATGCACTGAGACTTTCAATCTATGGCAGGAGAAGGCACTGTGGTTCACTCTGGTCCCGAGGAAGTCAAGGCCATCATGGTCACTGACCTCGACTATGCAGACGACATCGCCCTAATCTCGGACACAGTCGAGAAAGGAAGGGAGCTACTATTCGCAGTAGAAAAGGAGTGCAGGAAGATTGGCCTCGAGCTCAATGCCAAGAAACACCGAGGACAAAACCATTGCCACTGCACACAGGACGATGCTCGAGCGAGTCGAGGACTTCAAGTACCTCAGGGCCTGGACTGCCTCAACTGAACAGGATCTAAAGGTTCGGAGAGCACTTGCCTGGAAAGCCTTGCATGCGATGAGCCCCTTAAGATGAGACCTTAAGAGGCGGCTGTTCATAGCTATAGTGGAGTCAGTACTGCTGTATGGGGCCGAGACATGGAGAGTCTACACAAGAATGCTACAAATGGCACTAGGTGTCACATGGACGGATCGCATCAGAAATGTAGACCTCTATGGGGACGGGTCACGGACAAAGTCAGAGAGAGAAGGATGAGGCTGGCAGGGCACTGCGTCAGGCACCCAGAACTTGGGAAGCCAACCCAGGGCAAAGCCAGGAGGGGAATGAAGCGTACCACCTATGTAGACGTGCTGCGGTGCGACAGCTTGGCTAACAACACTGCAGAGCTCAAGAACCTGACGTTGGATAGGAAATTGTGGATGGCAGCGATCCAGGAATCCCGAGTTGGTGTTGGCTAGACCTCACTCTCGCAGAAAGAGCGTATGTCTGCTAAATGCCTAAATTGTAAATTGTGCTTAAGCCCTTTATACTTTACGAATACAGAAAATAGTAAATCTACAAGCTCCTATTGCGGCACATAATAATTTAGTTAGTGTGGAAAATAACATGTTTTTCTGAATGTTTATGGTTCATCACATTTATGCTGGGGGACAGGTATCTGTGAGATTACAAATAAGTGGGCCCTATAGCTGGAAGGCAAGGTCTCTCTCTGCCTTTTACATGAGGAGAGTGATTTTGGCTCATCACAACCAGAAGAGAGAGTCCCTCTCTCTCTCTGACAGACAGACAGATAGAGAGAACCTACAGAATGACAGGAAGACAAAAACCACACTATCACACATCCAGTAGACAGAAAACACACCGAAAGACAGACCTAACACACAAGGCAGGCAGGCGGGCGGTTCATACTTAGAGCTCCATGCTACACATACTGTATAGTAGTGTATACTGTCGCTCAATAGAGCAAGGCTAGAGACTAGATGTGCTGTCGGGGTCAATATCGCAAAATGGATTGTGATTTGTGACAGTAACACACAGCACAAACTGTAGCAGTGTCTCCATGCAAAATGTAAAAGGATGCAAAAGATCAATATAAAATCAATACAATACAAGATCAATACAAAAGAAGACGGGATACTAATAAGCGTTGCTTGGCTTCCCTGTGCAAACTATAATGTAGCTATGTATAGGCTAGCAACGCTTCTATACAGTATGTCACACTTTGCCCTATAGTGTGGGTAGTGTTTGCCGGAGAAACTGTCAGACAGAGACCTTGGATGCAGAGAAGTCGGTTCTTTATTCACCTTTTCACAGGCCATCAAAACTGAACGAAGGTATTTACACAGCAAGCTGGGCAGATTGGCCCTCGGTCCTCACACCTCTGCAGTCCTGCTTTGACTGCCTGCCATACCAACCCTAAATTGATTCCACAATTACCCCAGTTACTTCTCAATGTCCAGAGACATCACATTTTACGTACACATTTAAAGTGTTACAAAATATTCATCCCATTACCTAAAAGTACATAATATACACGATGATAAATACTCTTAACAAACCCTCACACCGTTTGCATGTTGCCCACACCCCACAGCTGGTAGTTGCTCCCTACAATGGAGTCAACCAATTATCAATCAACTTGAATCAAGCAGCAAACAACATATATATAAAGTCCAACAAATGTAACTCTCGGTTACACGGTAAATATGTACATGCCCACGCACACACACACACACACACACACCCGCACGTACTCATGCACGCAGGGAGATTTTAGGCTAACTGGCCTTCAGCCGCAGCTGTTCTGCTATAAACGTACAGAGAAGAGGCCTACATGCAATAAATTACTGCAATAGGTCAAAAAATGCAGTAAGAGAGATCGATTCCATTTTTGGCACCTATTTCTGTTCATTTTGAAAGTCTCCCCACACACATGCAATCACATAAACAAGTTCCACTCCCTCTCCCCCCCACCCACCCTCTGCTCCAAGGCTCTTTATTACCCATGAGCAAATTTATTTTGTAGTAAAATTAAGCCTTCCACATTACAACTACAAAACACACTTGTTTTCCAGAGATAATAAATCATAAAATGAACACACTGAGCAAAAACATAGATCCGACAAACGCATTGATTACACACTTCCAATAAAAGGCATACGAAGAACCTACCGGTATACACACAGAACCTACCGGTATACACACAGAACCTACCGGTATACACACAGAACCTACCGGTATACACACAGAACCTACCGGTATACACACAGGCTGCTTGAAGAACCTACCGGTATACACACAGGCTGCTTGTTTGTGAAGAACCTACCGGTATACACACAGGCTGCTTGTTTGCCTACCGGTATACACACAGGCTGCTTGTTTGTGAAGAACCTACCGGTATACACACAGGCTGCTTGTTTGTGAAGAACCTACCGGTATACACACAGGCTGCTTGTTTGTGAAGAACCTACCGGTATACACACAGGCTGCTTGTTTGTGAAGAACCTACCGGTATACACACAGGCTGCTTGTTTGTGAGATTAATCACAAACATGACAGTATTCAGCATAGCAGAAGAACCTACCGGTATACACACAGGCTGCTTGTTTGTGAGATGAATCACAAACATGACAGTATTCAGCATAGCAGAAGAACCTACCGGTATACACACAGGCTGCTTGTTTGTGAGATGAATCACAAACATGACAGTATTCAGCATAGCAGAAGCCATGAAAGGGGTTTATGCTTAGTTCTGGACCTCAGAAACCAGGACACCAGCCAGAAGAAAAAGGCTAACATTGTACTACTGCCATACACTACAACTGTTTAGTGTAAACGGATGACAGCATCAGGTGAAACTTGTCAATCAGGTTACTAGTACACTAGGACAATTTTATCTGTTTTTATGAGACAGATTTCCAACCCTGACGAAACCTGACCTGAAGAGACCACTTCTCTACAAGCCTGATAAGAGAATCGAGATGGTTTTGATCAATATTGAAAAGGCCACATGTTTTTAGATATGCAGGACAGATGCGGGTACAATTCCCAAGATACTATAGGCTATAACTTTACACCTTCCACAGCCTCCCTTTCAGCAGAATACGTAGGCAGATCATGCTTGCTCCCATACATGGCACATTTGGTAAATGGTGCATTACTGTACACACACACACACACACACACACACACACACACACACACACACACACACACACACACACACACACCTTCATATACCAATGGCAGAGGAAACCATGCAACCTGCTCATCGGGAGCAATTAGGGGTTCAGCGTGTTGCTCAAGGACACTTTGTCACTAACTCTAGGGGAGCCCGGGATCAATCTGTGAACCTCTACCCCTGAGCCACTGCCGACCACAACATCGGGGTCTCTTTTTACTGTCTTTTTTTCCCCCAACCCAGGAGTGCATCAAAGCATGAAATGCTGTCTCTTGCTGTAGGCACTTTCCATGTCAGTTGATATCTGTGGACATTAAGATAATGCTGTACCTTAGGAAAAGAAACAGAATGCAGAAAAAAAAATATATAAATAAATTAGCGCCCTAGATTAGAGCTACTGTCTGTGTGCCCTTGAGAGAGCGAATTTTGCTCCTGTGGAGCTTAGCAAAAATAAATAAATATATATGAATTAATATTACTAGGGCCTTACCCGTTAATATATGAACAGGAAATGATGTACAGTGTGGGTAATGGGATATAATAGATCACATTGATTTGGAGGGAATTGTTAACGGATGATCTTGGGATTGAACTTGGGCACAACATTTATGGCCGCCTCAATGCTTTTCCAATGGGAGTCACATGGTTTGACCAAACATTTGTGTTCTGTACGTGTGTATGAGGCCTCAGACACTTTCTGACATCCGGCTGCCGACCGACAGACAGCGTTTCTTAAATTTAGAATAGATACTAGAGTGGTGCCCGTTGGTCACTTTCCCTTTTATGCCCATATATGGAGTTCTTTGTCAGGCATACCCAAATATGGAGTCTGTGTGATGTCAGAACAGGCCAGCTCCATATATGGAGATCTACGGCTGTTCAGGTGTGATCAATTGGCTAATTTGGGTCCTGTCCGAAGCCTGGGCAGGGGCTTTTGTTCTGGTTTTGGACAACCGTGGGTCCGACCGACTCAAGGCCGGGCACTGCACTTCCTGTGTGTGTCGGATTGGAAGTCGGTTGGGCGAATGGTTCTGGAGTTGCGTAGATTACAGACGTGACGACAAATGTTTCAGATGTCAAACATTTCTGAGATGATAGAATGGTGATGGAAGTGGAACCTTCTGAAAGCTTCATGGGCAAAGATAATCAACTTAAAAATCTTAAAAAAAACTGTCAAAATGACCTCTCAGACATGCTAGTGTTAACAGACTGACATCACACTGATAAGCACCAGCATGTGCACGCAGGTCGGCTGCACAAGAACCCCACCTCTCATAAGATGCAATGGAAAAGTTCTAACTGCACTCACGTAAAACAAAATGCCCCATTAAACGTTCAGAGATGCTCCCAGTGGAGGAAGAATGATTAGGATTTTTATTGTGATCTCCCACTCTTGAAATATATAATCCATTGGTTTCTGTGTGAACAATAATAGCAATTCAAAGCAGTTGTCCTCAAAACCACACCTACATTCGCTGTCATAAGATCGGGAGGTGCGCTCATGATCACGGCAGCAGAGCCTGTTGGGCATACTGTAACCTCGCGTCACCACTCACCAGGCTTTCCACCTCGGACTGAGGAAAGTTTGTGCATGGCTGCAGTCGCTGCACGCGCACCTGCAGCCCATCAAGTATAATTTATGCTTCGTCCCGCGATGATGTTGTGCACACAGACCTCTACTCTAACAAGCAACAGTCGCATCCGCGATGCGATGTGAGCTTGTATATCAGCTGTTCTCTGTGCGCAATACTGTTGCATTTTGAAGTATAAATGTCTATATGGTGCACTTCACTAGCCAACACACAAGAGGAGGTTGAATGAACTGAAACCAGCGCTGTCCAAAACAACAGGTTTGGAGATCTGTTGGGAATTGATTACATGAAACAGTCACCCAGTCCCAATGTTTGTAAACAAATAATTGGTCTATAATACAAAAATTCTGGCTAGAAATAGTATCAGATAATGGGTTTTGAGATTGAATACGAATTTATTATCTGTGTAACATACCAGATAAATGCCTTCTTAAAATACTGCTAGTAGCAGCTAAAAAGGCAATAACCAATTGAAGTGGCTGGATAGAAGCCCGCCTACGAGAGGAGAGTAGACAGCCATTGTACAGAACATATACGAAATGGAGGAACTTACTTTTTCCGTTAGGATATGTACAGAGACATTTTACAAGTACTGGTTGAAATTGATATTATAGGCTACATGGGAATAGACAATTTGTGAAGGATCTTTGTATGAATGAATAAGAGGTGAACATGTTGTCATATAGGGGGGGGATGTAACAAAGTAGAAATGTAACCCTGACAATAAAACTGCTCAACCCCAACAAATAGACTCTCCGAGTCCAACCCCATATGCATGCTGCAACCCATGTGGTTATTTTCTGCACTTTGCATTGCTCATTTAATGTCTATGTTGCTCAGCTCCATGCCTCCACCATATATTTTTGTTATATGTTTTAATGCCCTGCTGCATATCAAATGCCCCATTTGGGACGGTTAGGTTTTGAATGTGAAGAACCTACAGTATATTGTGCTACAGTATGCTGTGCTTACTGGAGCAGTTCTGCTGATCTATGGATGGAGCTGCTGTAGGCATAATTATGCTTTATAAATCCAGTACAGAGCACTCCAGTTGTTGACAATCCACGCACGCATGCACGCTCACATACTGTATATATATATTAACATTAGCCTACGTTTTGTTTTGCAATGTTATTCACACACACACACACACACACACACACACACACACACACACACACACACGTATGGCAGTGCATAATTGCCTTGACATTAACTAGTATCAACAAGCACCAGCTGGAGACACACACACACACACGTTAAACAGAAACATTAGACTTTGTCGTGACAGTATGGCTGTTGTTTTATCCATGCTTGTCAGTCAATCCGTCCATTCATGGTGCAAAACAACATGTCTTTCTGTGCAGTGTGCACCTTCATGCACCGCTTTGCAACATGATAAACAATAATGATTTCTTTGAAAATTGCTGAGCACATGCATGGTTCCGTGATGCGTTGTCCAAATGACCAGTTACTCTGTTTTCCGTGACCCCATATAGGTGCCACCTTCATTTCCAGTTGAGTGCGAGACTTAAAACTTTCACAAACCATTGTTTGAAACTTTTCAAACATGAATACGCTGATCCTGTTCAATATTTGTCTTCCTTACAGTTATCAGAGAGAAGAATTTGAGATTTCACAATGTAAAGTGAAATATTAATACATTTTGGTAATTATTATTTCTTCATATGGTGCTCTTGACTGTTTGCCTGTGGGAACCGAGGGCATTACAGTTTAATCTCAATCTTAATCTTAATGTTCCTACTGTATACATGCTGCAGTCACTCCCACTGCTGCATGAAGGCAACAAGTCAACTACTGACTGTAGATGTAAATCAACAATCTCTCACCATGTGAAATGGTGCAGTAAAGTATGGCGCTCTGGAAACGCATGTCCAAGTCCATGGCCAGAGTTATGGGAAACCCTTGACACAATGACTCATACATCAACACGCCATCAGCACACACACAACAACAACATAATTACAAAAATCATACTCATGTCATCACTCACTCTAATTTACACCATGTCCTATATATATAGAACATGAGTATTTTCTAAGAACCGTACTTCAACATAAAAAGAATAAACACACACACATGCACACACACAGCACATCTGTTTATGGCTGCACAACGGTGAAATATGTCTTTAACTGTGGTTGTCTTTTTCCTCTGACAAGCTACTGGGATTATGGCTGTGCCACGGTTATTGATTTTATTGTTCTACTTGGTTATTCTCAGGACCTTTCAGGGCTAGGTCAGTCTGATAGGTCATACTCTCTTCATACGTTTACAAGACCAACACACAAGTCACACAAGGCAGAAAGCATCCAGTCTTCATTTAATCCTTGTTCCTCAGATACGTACACTTACACACAAACTGAGGCTCATGCCTCATATCGGCTTGTATTTTGGAATTAATTGTTTTTTGTTAGCATATCTCATCTCATGAGGACCATGAAATGCAACAGAAATGAGCCATCTAGCCCCCAAAATCCACACAGTAATAATGTAAGTATATCCGTGGGGGTCGGAGGGAGGGAATGGACTGGAGCAGTAAAAATGATAAATAAACGATGCGTGCAAAGACTTGGCAAGATAAATCAATATTCTCATTGCAAAGCCACGATTGACTTAACAGCACATGCCAGCATCACTCTGCGAGGCGAGCTGAAAGCAAATGTCTGCACAGTTTGTTAAAGACTTGCCCCGCTGATATGATCTCAGGGTCCTGGCTTTTTAGCTCACACATCCCCCCCCAGCACCCCACCCCCAACCCCCAGGGCACCCAGACAACTCCTCCCCAATTGGGATGGGATGATATTATTGAGGGGGGTGCTGGGTGGCTAGGCTATCGCATGCCCCCAGGATTTTACTGTCAGCCTCCATGCATGTCACCATGTGTCAAACTGAGCTCCTTGAATTGATGCTGTTGAATTTGAGAACTCGCTCCATTGCTCCATTGTATTCTACCTGTGTAGATAATGCATGCATGTGCTAAAGTGGAAAGCTACACAGTTGCTTTTTCTCTTTTTTGTTGTAGACCTGCTCTGGTGACACACACATTTAGTCAGTGAGTCACCGTTGCGATTAAAGTGTATCTTCTATCCATTGTATGTTACAACTCAACTCATTTGAATTACTGCAGGGCTCTTTGGGCATGGCATTTACGTAGTGTGTACAGACTAGTACAGCAGGGAGGCTCCCTGGAAGCCAAAACACTGCTAGTTTGATCCCTAGCTCCAACTCTATTCCAATTTTATGCTGGTGACAGGGCACTGGAGGGTATTCCATTTATACGGTGCCCAGCAGTGCCCTTGAACAAAACACAGAAATTCAAAACGGCTCCAGGGCAGGGCATCGGCCCTATGGTGACCTGTGCTCTGTTCTATGAGTCACTGGGTTATATTTGAAAATCTATACATGTAATAAAAATGTTTTCAGCTGCTGGGAGGAGTGGTCCAGTATAGTATGTCTTTATGAAAAGGCATTGTGTGTGTGTGCGTGTGGCCGTGTGCGCGCGCGCGCGTGTGTGTGTGTTAATGGTTTGTTGTATGGATTAAACAACGGCCCTAGGGGAGCCAAGTATACAAAAAGAATAAGGAATCAAACCAAATCAGGATCAAATAGATGAGGTGTGGAAATCAGTAGTCAGTAGTGTAGTGCGTGTATGCATGAGTGGAAGGTATGAGTGCATGTTGAATGTATTGACAAAAGTGTTGGGGAAGGTGCATAGTGGGAGAAGTGCAAGAGAGCAGAGAGGAAGGGACTGGGGAGACAGGCTTTTATACAGGCCGTCGGCACCGGGCCCAGCCTGGTGCCACTGATTGTCATGACATCACAGCTCTGCTCCCCAATCCACTGCAAGATAAGATGAACAGAAATTAGGACAGCAAAGCAAAGAAACCAAACTAACCAAAGTGAATTATAAATATAATGTATATAAAGCTACACCAAACCACCTAATATAAGATACCATAATACCATACCATACATACACCCTAATATATAGTACAATACAATATATACAGGGGGCCATCACAATATATATATATATATATATATCCCATTTATTTTGTTTTTCTCTCTCTCTGTAGATCTTGGAGAGTGTCAGCCACGACAAAATGTTATATTCAGTTTGTCAAGTGTATACAATATGACTTGCATATGTTATTACAGAAAGAAACAGAATAGAGTGGTTTGTGACATTGAGTATTCACCTGTAACCAAGGACATAGGGAAAGCAATCAAAACAATTTGCATATTGACAGATACAGTTCTTTGTTATTTTTTCTCTCCACCAAGAAACGGCCAGGAGGAAGAGATTAGGTATTTGCCCCAGTCAGTTTGTGGCAAATACATACCCTGACATGTTTTATTTTAACGACTTTCAACCTGGCGTCCTTATTTTGGTCATAATCATTATAGGCTTGTAGATTGACTATTTTTGTTATGAATGTACTTTGAGATTTTGACACACACACACACACACACACACACACCATCATCGTCATCATCATCATCACCATCACCATTGGCGGCCACACTTGTGACACTCGTGACTGCCCCACATGCGCACGCACGCACACACAGACACACACACACACACACACACACACAGACAGAGAGACACACTGCTCTGGATGAGCTGCCATGGTGTACGAATGGATTTGTGAATGGATGAATTTGACACATCCATTGAAAAGGCTTGTATAAAGGTACTATGCAAATGCAAAACATAGCTGCTTTGATGGTGACAGTATGAGCATTATGTCTGTATACCCACAACAGGAACTCATTTAACTCATTATGCAATTCTGTGTACTCCATTATTTATTTATTACTTTGTATTCACCCCAACCGCTATTGCACATATTTTATATAAGGTTGCATACCGGTAAACATAAACACTCATATCACAGTGTGTTATGAGTCTGGCTTATTAGCCAGGCTAGCATAAACAACAGAGTATTTTCTCACCCCCTACCACTTTGCGTTTGCAATGAGCCTCATTTGTTAATTTGGCTAAAAGCAATTATTACAATTAAAAAATATTAAATTATTAATGATACGAATATTGCATGAATATAAAGTGTTCTAAGTACCTGAAGTCTAACTTCTTGAAGTGCCTGTCAATCAATGCTCTTCCCTACAGTGCTGGTAGGGGTTTATCTGGGTATGACGGCTCTCACGGAAATTAAAAACCTGCCAGGATAAAGTGGCTTTGTAGAAAATGTGTGCTGTAATTGGTTTTTAGTGATGAAATGAATGCCATACTATAATAAATTGGATCGTCTTGGTCATGGCAACACTTTGGGAAACTGTTGACAGACAGGGGGTCACTGACAGATTTAGCTTTGGAAACGTTCAGCCACAGCGTGTAACGTTCTCAGAAAGGCTACAAAGTATTTTCATTGCATCTAAAGCCAAGCATAGAGGCAATTTTCTATAGCAAAGCACTGCACAGTTTGTCAGCGACCAGGCCAATGAGATTCTGACCAGTGTTCTATAGGGAGACTCCCTTGCCGCATTTCTCTTGGTTCTGGACTTCACCCTGGGATGAGGAAGAGCTGGGTTTAACACCCCACAACCAGTTGAACCAGTCATGCAGACAATCATTTGATGACCAGCGGAGAGACTCTTTGAGTGACTCCGCCAGCCATCAAATGATTGGCTTAGGAATGCGACAAAAACTAAAATTGCCATGAATTCAAGGCTCCTTGGGGTGTGTAATTGATAGAAAAAAGCCATTTTGAGGGTGAACTGTTCCATTAATAATATTACAAAGTGATTAATCATTCTTTTATTGTTTATTAATATGAGGCTTTTAACAAAGGTAGGGCCTATGTACAGTTACAGTATGAGCCTGGAATTTGAACAGTGTCTTGTGAATATGCCCACTATACCTTATTATGTTCAAATTCAAAGGCATTCCAGTGACAGCAACCAAGTGTACATTTCGCCACTGCTAAAATGAGACTTCTATTGAAGTTTGGACACGCGGGTAGTAAATTCCACCTAACGGCACCTACATTAGGCACAAACCTTTTATGCCCCGAGAAAAAATTAATAAAATCTAGTCTTGTCACATTCACAGCTCTCAATTATGTGTCTGTGCTTTCATCCGTCTACATTGCATAGTTCTCCATGTGGAAACTCGTGTGCATTCTTTCAGCATCTCTGTTGCTATCTCTCTGCTTTGAATTCATGAGTTCATTATCTACTGTATACACTGCCCTACCCCATCAGCTTTTTTTGTGCAGACTGTAGCATCTCTTGAGCCTTGGCTACATGTATAGTAATTGCTTAAACTTTAAGGCTAATGAGTGATTATGGTATCTCTAGCTGGTAGAAACCCATTGCCCTGAACTGTAATCCTGTGTGCTAGCCTACTCTCCCTCTGCCAACCTGGGGAAAGCCCCTAACTGAGTTCATGCTTCCTTCAATGCATGAGGAGTGAGCAGGCCGCTTCTTATCATCTGACAGGAGGGAGTTTCCCCCGGTAGGATGTAGCACGTGGAAGGAACACTTTATTCTATCCAGTTCTTTCCACCCCCATTAGGTGCCCCGGCCGACCAGGGGGAGGCAGTATAGATACCAGGATTACTGCATGTTTTTTGGAGGCTGTTTGTGCCTTTTGATCATCTTCCTTACTTCTGCAGTTTCAGAGCCAACACAACTAGAGATTGAGTGCCCATCTGTCCTGTCTCCTTGATGTTAATTTCTCAAAGGTTTATGGGAATATCAAGAGGGAAACTTTATTTTGCTGAGACAATGTATTCCCCTCACACCTGCTTCAGTTAGCTTTTCTTCTTGTCAATCTGCTATTTGGCTTTGAACCATTGGCAAAGCTTTTGATCATGATTCCAAATTGCTGTCTGTTACACTGTGTGATTCTTGGGAGCTTTTGATTTTTGTTCATTAGTTGAAATGTAGAAAGAGAGAAACTGTCACAGTGAACAGGAATTGTTTAGCAACATCCCTCTGTAGCCACCTGATACAGCACATACAGCACGTGCACACATCAAAGGGGACTTGAGCCCCTGGCCTTTTACCCATTGGTATAAAGTGCCCTCTCCAGACCATGGATGCAGCATTTTATAGTGAAAGAAAAATGCAGCATTCAACAGAATTTCCCCTTTCTTACTCTCCTGAACTTGAATGCAGCATTTTATGTTGAAAGAATTGCCTTATGTGTAAAAATCAGTAGGCTACATGATACAGTAAATCTTGATTATACATAATCTAGCTGGCTGGGAGGTCAAATCAAATCCATAGTCAAATCCATAGTCACGGTACAACAACAGCTATCTATAGTCAAGGTAGCCTCTAGCCCAGCCTTACTCATCTGCAAGGAGAAAAGCCTGGTCACAATATAAGCCATAGAGTCAGAGTGCATAGGTGGAAATGTTGGGATGGAACATTCATCAGATGTATTTCCCCCGAAAACGATTTTTTCAAAATCTCGCTACTTCCGCCAAATTTCAGCTATGCACTTTGTACCTTGACTGTGTAGTCAAGTTACAAAGCCATAGTCAAATCCATAGTTAAGGTACAAAGCCATAGTCAAATCCATAGTTAAGGTACAAAGCCATAGTCAAATCCATAGTCAAGGTACAAATCCATGATCAAGGTACGAATCCATAGTCAAATCCTTAGTCAAGGTACAAATCCATAGTCAAATCAAAGGTTTTATGAGCCAATGAAAATTGCCATTTTGTGAAGATTCTTCTTTTCCCCCTAATACATACATGCAGCGTCATATGCTCATGGAACTTTACAGTATGGTAGCACAATCTATGGACCATTATCTGAAATCCCAGTTGAAGATAAGTTTGTACGTGAAAATAATGGACCAAGACACACATAATTGTCATCACAAACACTGAATGATTCTGCTGTTAACAATAGAACAACTGATTGTGTCTGGATAGCACAGTAGGTAGAGCTACAGTACCGCCTTTGGAGCACAAGGTCATGGGTTCAAATCTGGGCACTGCCATCTCAGTGTATGACGATTAGCTTGGTTTGGTGCTGGAAGTCCTGGGAACTGATGGGTAGGTTTGGTGTTCATTTATTATACCCCACTACAATTACAGCATTTGATAGCTTTAGTAATCGTTCATGCAGATTTTATTGTACAAAAATGGTTACAAAGTTGATCTGTGATGTGACGTGTTATGAGCATGTAGATCAGTTTCAGTACTTATGCGTTGGTACTTAAAGTATATTTGCTTATTGCCTTCTTGAATGATGATGTTAACTACACAACAACTGATTTTGTCCGGATAGCTCTAGCTCAGTAGGTAGGGCTCTCGCCTTCGGAACACATGATCATGGGTTCAAATCTGAGTACAGACAACTCAGCGTATGAGTCTAAAAGAACGCTGCCCAATTCAATTAGTTATTTAGCAGAAGAAACGCATACTAAACATGAGCTACTTTGATGTTTTTGCAGGCAAGATGCTGTAGCACAGGCAACCAGATTAACTGGAATCATGTAAACAAGAATTAGCATTTCTTATCCTTGTAATCTTTGACAATTTACTCACTTTTTTGTGAACATAAGCAACTCACACATATTCATAAAATGCCTGTGACATCACCAAGATAAATTTTCTGGAGCTGCTCCACTGAAAACAGATGCTGCTTGTGTAGACTCATAGAATGTTTGTTTGGGGATTTACAACCAAATGGGCTTCATTTCATAGTACTGTAGTACTAAGAGCTGTGAACCAGAAAATGTGACCATTTCCCTGGAAAATCAACCTGGGGTCTGTGCCACCATGTCCACAGACCCAGTCCCCAGTCCAGTGACAGCAAAGCAGCTCTGGAAAATGTGTTTGGTGAACCTCACTAGCTCACACTGAGGGCTGTATTTTGCGTGTCTTAAGTACCAGGTCTTATTCCCTAACTTGAGTAAACTAAAGACCTGGAGGCGTGATCAATGCTCTTTGGCCACTCAGAATAGCCAAATGGCATTGATCACGCATCCAGGTCTTTAGTTTACTCAAGTTAGGGAATAAGACCTGGTACTTAAGACACGCAAAATACAGCCCTGTGTGTCCTTTTCCAAGCTTAGACAGACTGGCTTGTTTTACATGCACAAACATGTAGACTAAGATCTTCCAAGATCATAGCAGTCACATTCTCATTCTAAATTAAGTACTTCCATTTAAATACTGATACTAAACCACATAGGATACCTTTTTCAAGTAACTTAAAGATGGAGTGCCGTGATTTTTTTCCACCCTAAAACATAATCAGTTGTTATTGTTACAGTATATAAGGAGGTATCATTTTTTCAAAAAAGTGTACAGTGTTTGTTAAAATGTTGTTTTTATGTGGGCACTCCCACCAGTTCATTAAGTATGCCTGGTTTGTCTGGTGGGTGGTGATCCACCTGAACTGAAGCCACACCCACAGCTGTAGTTGTATGATAAAGGGGGAGGAGTTAGGGGAGGGGCTGATAGTGTGGTGTCACTATATTACTGTTTATTTCATTGGTCCGTTTGACTGTCAAGCGTTCAGCCTCCAGGAAGAAACCCTAAATACAAAGTTAAAACACCATTGCACATAAAAACGACTCCAGGGTGTCTAATGAAGTACTGTCACCTCATACTAGACACATGAAAAACTGGAAAAATTGTGGCACTCCATCTTTAAAGTAAAGTAACAATTGTAAAGTAAAGTACCGGTAACACAATATTCTAAATGTCCCTGTATTCTTTGAATAGAGAGATGTTTCTGAAAATAAAGAAATAATCATCAAAAGAATAACTTGAATGCAGTTTTGAAAAAAACTGAATTATTATTATTTTATTGAAGTTATAAGAGAAGCTGTCACAGTAAATTACAGGCCTGTAACAGTTCAAACACACGTGTCAGCCCATGGGACTCACATTAGAGGTGGCTAGGGGATGGCAATCATTGTGGCATTGTGCGTCCCATCAGCTTTGTGTAAAATAAAGACAGGATATATAAGACAAGGCCATGTGTGATTGTCGCTGATCATTGATATTTAAATGTAACAGCAATCAAATCCATTATGTTCTCATCACACACCCCCCCCCCCCCCCCCCCCCCACACACACACACACACACATTTAAAAAAAAACATTACATTATAAAATTAATATATCACAGCAGTTTATTAAACTATGCAAAACTGTGGGTGTTAGTTGTTTTCAAATATGTGAGAATGTATTGGGTTTGGTTCTGTGGTTTGAAATCAACAGGTTCAATGTCTGCAATGACACTGGAATGTTCCATTAACTTCCTCCCTGCCCTCCCATGCACCTCTCGACATCACCTGTGGCTATTACATCAGTCAAGACTTTACCAGTTGGGCGACGTGGGGGAAAATAGATTTCATACTGTATGTGACAGGTCTTATCTGTCCTTCACCAAACACATTTGCAGGTAGGGAAGGGTAAGCTAGATTAGTCAGAGCATCATGTGGAAGATGAACAACAAGGACAGGTGCCAATAGGCCCTATGCTAGATTAAAAATAGAGAATTCCTCAGGGAAATGCAGCAGGGGGGGACTAGCCCATTGGATAATGGCTGTACCTTTTTCTAATATGAGGTCATTCAAAAGTGAAATTAATCGAAAATTATGCCAAGCCATGCGGTACGTTGTACATTACCTGTATGTGATTCCAAGCCATTTACAATTGTTGTAGAATTTATGAAGATTTCCATTCAGCCAATTAATTACACACACAGACCACCACAATAAACAAGCAGACCACAAGCAGTTAGTTTGTCAATGTGGCACCACATTGCAGCTATGTTCAAGAACTGCACACATAGTAAATTACTACCGATAGCCACAGATTGGAGATGGAGACCATGTCATTAATAGACTTTATGGGCCCTATTTCGGAGCAGGAACACTGGCGCGGGTGCACAGCGGATGGGCAAATTGTCAATTTCCTCATGGTGAAGTTGCAAGATTTCCCCCCCAACTGTGTGTGTTCGGTACTTTGTGAACTCACTGTGCACTGTTGTGGGAGGTGATGCACTAGGGGGCATATCATTTGGAAATTAGCAACACACTGCAATTCTCGTGTCAACAATGACGAGATTTTCTCTCTCTCTCTGCTTGGTATGATATATCGCTATCGGACGATAAATACTGAAAAGTGCATAGGTTATAAAAAATGACTCCCGATATGTTGTGCAGTTATGATGGCACATTGATTACGTGCCAAATTATTTCACAGTCTCTGAACACATTTACCAAATGTAATTCAGATTCAGTCATGTGAAGTGGGAACAAGACAGCTTAGTGTTCCGGGTTGTTTGTTGGCTGAGGAGGCATTTCCCAGCATGCACCTGGGTTAGTTATTGTTCTATTATTCCGTTAATATTTTCCTTGGGGAATGCATTGGGGGATTTATGAGTCTATTGTCCTTAATGTTTTTTTTTATTCATGTAACAATTTATTTTAAGTGTGTTTTGGCAAACGGGTAGTTGCATGCGACATTTCTGTTATACTGTGAGTTGACTGGTGTGAGACACAGTCACAAATAGCTGCAGGTCCTGACTGAACCCACAGTTCGTTAAAGAATACCAAACTTCAAACCACCAGAATATCTGACATCTCAAAATATAGAGCGGTGGAGGTGGAGAGCAGTGCTATATTTATTTAGAATAGAATTATCATGAAAATATATTTCAATAATTGCGTGCTAACACCCGGCTGCATACACAGTAGCTTTGACATACTTAAAGGGTAAGTACACTTTTGTAGAAGTTTGGATTGTGTAGTTACTTTGGCATGATGTAACTCCAAATGTGTTTACATTTTAAATAAGGGTAATAATAATAATAATTGCACCAGTGATTAGAAATGGATTAAAATGTTAACTTTAACTTCCTGTTGATTTTTTTTAGAAAAAAATAAAACAGTCTGAGTTTTGGTGATGCTCTATATTGTCTGAATCAACTTTGTTTGTTTGTTTACGTACTAAATTAGTGACTTTGAGAGCTGTTTCAGCATTAGTCAATGAGGAGCATATTTTCAATTTCTAATCACTGGAGCAATTATTTTTGATTTCTTGTCTACCTTTCATGTAACCATCATGGCATGGTAACTACACAACCCAAACCTCTACAAAAGTGGTCTTATCCTTTAAGCTCAATATACAGTAAGGTGCACCTATCAGTTCCTTATGTTTTACTGCCATGGCATCTTGCCTCTGTTAGCCCATGATGTGGCGTGGGAGTGCTTGATGCTCTGTCATCTGCTTGCATCTCAAACAGCTCGGTTACACTACTTTATTACTACACTATTACACTTAGACTACTAGCCCAGATTCTGTTTGGCTCACTCTCAACATTTTATTTATTTCCAAAACATGTACAATAATCAGCACCAATGGGTACCTACATATCCAGAATGTACACTGTAGCTAAATTGAAACAACTCAAATTGCACTTGAAATTATAGGCTATTCAAGTTGTGCTTAAATGTAAAGATACCCTTGCTGTGTTCTCGAATACTCATACCTACTGTATCAATAGACAAGAGTTTTTATCATACATTTCCTAAAGTACAACTACATTTCTTTAACATCTCATCAACAGTGTATAAAGTGCTTGGAAATCACACTTGAGTAAAACTTCTTACTTGAAAGTGATAAAATCACTTGAAATGGGGAATTTCTTTATTTGTATTTTTCTTTTTTTCTTTAACCTATATCTCTGGAGACTTGATCACAACGGAAGTGTGGGACTGTGGGTGTAAACATTATTAATTGTTCCATTTGTTCGCTTCCGGGCATTTCACTTTCCGGAGTTTGAAGTAATTCAAACTATGCTTTTCTTCCACCAAAAATACAGGCTTATACTTATATCTGCCTGAAAACATTATTCTAGAGGTGTCCACTCTCCAGGGGTATCTGATGTCGTTGTGTTTAGCTTTGGTTGCTTGTTGTTTAGCTTTTATCCTACACAGAGGAACACATTTACCGTATTTCCATACTGACGTCGGAATATTTACCTCAGTTAGTTTGAGCATATAGATGAGGAATTATTATTTTATTTGATATTATTTCAGCCAGAGGAGTATAGTCTACTCCACACAGAGGGGAGACTTGTGTAGTGTTGTTGTTGTTGTTGTTGCTATAGGGTTGTCATGAATTTATTACTAAGAACACAAACAAGAACAATGGTTCATTTATCACATTATGAATTGTGCCAACAAAATGAAGCACTACACATACACTACATCCTTTGAAAGATGTACACTGCGACACTGGCTGCAGCTGGAATATAGCCTGTACTATTTTTGAGGGGTGCTAGCCCCTTCTATGCACAGGGGGGGGGGGGGGGGGGGGTTCCCGGGCGGTTAATTGCATTGGAGGATTCACTATCCTTAATTCTATAGAAGAACAGGACACTGATAATTGGAACTATATTATTTTGTTAATATAGTTGGTTGACAAACTAGACATTGCTAATGCCTGTTTATTTACATTCAAACATTCTGATCTGGTCTTTACGTTTTCTGCTCGCCATGCGTATTTAAAGGCCGTTATAACTTTATACTTAACAAACCATACTTTTTATACTGAAAGTCAATGGAGGTTGTGCTGAAACTTTTCTCAAATCTGGAGCTGATGTTATAGTGACACCATAGTCCTGATGTCATACTGCAGATGGCTGATGTCATAGTTCACTTTGTAGGTAGGGTGCAGCAGAACCTCTCTTATGTTTTACTCCCCATTACTCACATCTTCATGTTCAAATAAGGATCCCTTGGGATTTTGGGGGCAGAGGAATGTCTAACCATAGTCGTATTTATAACAACCACCTTTTCCCTCCACCCAGATTTGATACAGCCTTTTCTCTGTGGCAAAGATCAGGCCTTGTTAAGTTAAGGGACCTTTATACAGACAACATATTTTGTAGTTTCAGTGAATTGTGTGTAAGGTTTAACCTCCCAAACTCTCATCTTTTCCGATACTTCCAGGTTCGAAATGTTGTTAAAAATAATAATACATCCTTCCCAAATGCCCTCCCCAACTCATTAACTGACACAATTTTGGACATTCCCATGCCTGGGAAAGGCTTAATCTCAAAGCTTTACACCTTCATTTCTAAACATCTAGCAAACTCAAAACAGATTGTGAACATGAATTAGGTAGAACTTTAGATGATGAAGTCTGGGAGGAGGCTTTAATGAGAGTGAATGATAGCACAGCATGCGCTAGGCTGAACTTAATACAATTTAAAGTTGTCCACCGTATTTATTTCACTAATTTCAAAATATACCCCAACATCACAGATTCCTGTAACAGATGTCATATGTCCCCAGTGAATATGACACACATGTTCTGGTCATGTCCCCGCTTACAAGGTTACTGGACAGCTATCTTCAAACATCTTGCCGAAGCCTGGAACATAGAGTTGTCACCATGTGCAGCGATGGCGTTGTTTGGGGTTGTACCAGGTCACCACCCTATTGGTAGGGGTATAAAACAAAATCTTGCTTTTATCACTTTATTAGCAAGAAGAAGGATTCTATTGGAGTGAAAATCAACACTGGCCCCTAAAGCATCTATATGGCTTAAAGACCTCATGATGTATCTAAACTTGGGGAGAAAATTCAATTCAATTTGAGGCGAACACCAGGAAAGTTTGACCAGGTATGGGGCCCTATGATTAAACATATAACTGAACTAAAGGCTGAAAAAAACTGCGTGAAAAGAGGAGTTAACGGGCAATTATGGGCACTCTATTTTGCCCGTAAACCTCAAGTTTAGCGGGCATATACAGTAATATACGGTAATATACAGAATGGTACAATTCGGGAGTTTACGGAAGTTTGTTGGAAAGTTTAAAAAAAAAAAGTTTTACTTTTGACATGAATTGGATTATATTGTACTTGTTTGTACCTCATCTTGTCAAAAGCAATACATAAAAGGTAAGAAAAGAGAGAAAAAGAGTTGGGGTCAGACATTTGTCCAACGTACCAACAGTCCGACATACGTGGAAGACTCACCCTTGGTTCAGACATGCGTGGTCGATTAAGACACATGCGTAAGACTCACCTGTGGGTTCCGCGTTAGGGCTTGGGGTAGGACGTCCGACCAAAGTAGTGTCGGACTGTTATGCACCAATCAGTTGGATTTTGCATTCCAACTGACCCAATAGTCTCTTCAGGGCAGGCAATTTATAATTCCCATCATGTTGGGAAAGGCAAACGTCCGACTCACACCCATGCTGAGAGCTCGAGGCACTTGACATCTTCCTCCAGGAGTTCTCCTGGACATAAACACACCAATATATATCAACGAGATATGCAATATGCATTACTTTGCTTTTAAAGATATTGATTCTACATGCAAATGAGTTTGCTGAGTGCTGTATCTATACTATCTAATGTAACAGCATTTATGCTACTTGTGATTTTGTTTTAGAAAAGTAACATCTTTGTGGTGGCAGAACTGTTTGGAGTGACTTTTCCATAACAGGAAGGTCCCAGATTATACCTAGACAGTTGATATATCACTACTACTGAGGACCCCTTTGAAAACGAGTTGCTGCAACTCAAGGGAATATCCTCTATTGACATTTCAAATAAATACTTGCATAACAACCTTGCAATGTGCAATTTTCCTTTATTGACCAGGTCCAATTATCACTGATACAGCCCTTGTCCATGCAAGGTACACTAGCTAGCAAATCCATAGTCATCTGAGAAGAGAACTATAGCCAGAATGAGCTTAGCCCAGACAACTAATACTATTTTTCTCTGTCGCCATAAATGGTACACACCCTCTGACTAACCTCCAATTATAGCCACTAAACACGATCGTGGGACTACGGGTCTGCCACATCAAACATCCACAGCCATCCTTCCTCTTGGCATCTAATTACTGACACAAATCATCCAGAGATAATGCATTCCCATTTGCGATTAGCATATAATTGACGATAATGCCATATCTACCATGGGGGATGCAGAAGCTCTTACAAGATGTCTGCATTTGGCACAGATGAGTTGAATGGACTGTAACTATAAATCAGCAAGGGGTGGGTGGATGGGGTAATGTTCTCATCTCAGATGGGATTGTTGGCTTATATAACCCTGCAAAACACCAATGACGCAGTGAGCTCTCCTAGGACTATAATGAAGGAAATGTAATGAATGGAAGGTGTGACCTAAATTTGGATCTTGGGAAACATACAGTAATGAATGGAAGGTGTGACTTAAGTTGGGATAATAGAGGAGAAAACACACAAAAATAAATATCTTTTCAGACATTGTGTGGCCAATAATACTTAAATCAATGGAAAAGGTTAAATGCTCAACTCCACCCACACACAAGTAATATTGTTAGTACCTGTCAGCATTAATTGTAGAAGTATAGTGATAGGAGAAAGGTATTGTATTTTGTGTACTTTAGTACCGGTACTGGTCTGCTCTTTTAATGTTAAGTGCACTACGTTTGTGTGAATGCAAAGTGCACTTTTCTCCTGTATCATACAGTATGCATTTAAGAGAGGCATGTAAAATCCAACTCTTCTTAAAAATCAGGCCATGAAATCGCATGGAATACAATTTTAGAGTCCTTAAAAATAAGTAATAAGTATTGGCGCTACAGTATAGATTGCACTCGACTATCAATTTATCTACATTAACAGCAGATGGACCCTCTTACTCCAAGGATCAGTGCATCCATCCTTTTCATCGTCTATATGTATGCTCCAACTCAGGTCCTCCGCCTCCGTGGCCTCTGGTAGACATGATACTACTCAGTAGTAGCTCCATCTCACCACCTGCATACCTGTGTGTTCCGAACGAAAGATACAATATTTGTCTCAGAGGTCTGAGCAACGAAATTCTGTGCTGTTTTTTCAGTAATGTAAACATATTTTAAAAGTCAATTGATACACAGTTTACCACGAGGAACCCCCCCCACCCCCCCCCCCTTTCGGTCAAACTGTCCACATGTAGGCTACACATGCAGGTTTAGTTCTTCTAAACATAGCTTTTTCTATGCGATTTTGGGGTTTCATCCACACGCAAGCACATATTTGGCTACTGAAAATTATATCGCCGTAAGATCAATAGTTTTTTGCTGCCTCATCATAGTATGGACTATGGACCGTTCTTTTGCTTTTAATGTTATCTCCTTTTTTTACATCAGAATAATGGTGGACGTTTACACATGTATACATTCATATGTGCAGTTACTATTCCACCTCATTGAGGAGCAGACGTCACTAGTTTTATTCTGTAACAAGGCATGTAAAATTCTCAATTTCAGCATTTGGATAGTTTCCTCAGGTATCCCTGACACTGTTAGCTCTGCAGATCGTTTGACCATGCTGTATCAAAAGGTGCTGTTAAGCTTTTATCATTTTGTACAAATGCAAACCAGTATTGATTAGATCTAGAACAAGAAATAACTAATGTGAACCAAATGGATTGTTCAAAGCTTTGAGAAAGCATGATTTTCACAGCGGAAATCGAATGTACGACCTTTCTTCTCGCTTTCTCCATTTGTGTCTGTATCTCTAACCCCCCCCCCCCCCCCCCTTGTATCTCTTACTTACTGTCTTGCCCTTTTCAGCGTCTTGAATAACAAAGAGCCGTTAACTCCAAATAGAATAATAAGGTAGATCGTCAGATACCAGATATTTAATAATCTATTGAACTTTTAACGCTAGGAGCAACAAATAACATGGCATTTCAACATCATCTTTAACACATCTAACGAGAGGTTACCATCAGATTTAGCACCCATGAGACCTATGGCAGTTGTGCAAGCCTTATTATCCCTAGAGCAATGGTTCCCTGCAAACAGTGTGCTGCGTGACACAATTCCAGGCCACACATTATTGCAATATACAACTCTACAAAAGGCTGCAGGGGGAAACAGAGTTTGTGTGGAGTGCTCCCTATGGGCAGAAGTGAAAGCACCTTTTGAGGCACGCTATAGACGCCCCTCAACCTGCCATTCCAACTTGGACATTTTTGGAATGATTGCGACTGTAGGTCGCAGATTACTATGAAAACTTGCAAAACCCGGCAGTCGTTCGTTCGGGCACGCCTCCATGCTTGCCAGTCAATTACACCTCGTGACGTCACGCCTACAATCCCTGTTATCTGCCGAGGACTTAATTAACTTATTTTTTTTAATCCCTAGATAGCCATACATGGTTTGACATATTAGATCTGCATATGTGGAGCCGGCCAGCAACTCTATATCTTACCTCACTGACACTATATCTTACCTCCTGCTTCTCAACTGTGCCATATTAAGAATCTCTGTTGTTTCAGCCCTCAGGGCGTCTATACCGCTGTAAGAAATTGCAGAAAACAGCAACAGAGTACAGTCAAACATTTAGTCCAAAAGGGATAGCACAAACAAAAAGTCCTTGCATCTTGTTTCAATTTAGGCCCTATGCAATCAATTCATAGACAAGTGAAATTTATGTAGGCATTATTATTTTGTAGTTTATGTTCATTTTAATATGATGAGGTGATGTTAATTCAGTTGACCACATTCACATGTCCTGGGTTAATTGTGGTTGACTACGCTAGATTATATGGGTTTGTAAGATGATGGTCTGTGTGTTAGCTTTCAGTACACTGTGAGCATGACTTCCATGCTACTGTAACAGCCACCTCAGCAGGTGTGTAAGTCCTGTCAGACCTTCACCAAGATTAAACCTTGGCACAGTGTGTCCCTCTGCTGCCCATTTCGGCCTCCTCGTTATATAGCATTATATATGGGTTCATTAATAGCCCCAGGTTAACCCTGAGAACCTCCCACTGTTGCACACCACTCTCAGCTGGCACTTTAATGAGTGTAAACAAGCTAGTGGGGAAAGAAGTGACAGCACTGCAATTCCCGCATATGCAGCACAGCGTTACAGATAAAGACTAAGAAAATGTAGGCTACAACAAGGGCATTTGGAGCTTGATGTCGTATTTGCACTTTTTCAGTCAAATTCAAATTTTGATCCTAATTCTTTGAAACTGATTTCCCCGCCCCTCTTGACAGTTGTTGTGACACACGACAGATGGCAGTTTGTGTTTCTTTATATTTATTAGATAACTGTCAAGAATTTTTTTTTGACTTTCACCTTCCATGACTGATGTTTCATCAAAAGAAACAAGGGGAACGAGGACCTGGGGGATAGGAAGAGACATGTCTCTTGTTCCATTTTTGCTTTAACCGTCAGCACCGGTACCACATCACCTTGGTGAGAATCAGATTCCTTTTTACCTTTTGTTAATTAGGGGGTCCAAGCAGCAAAGCTTGTTTTAGTTCTCATTATCATTTTCTCTGTTAAATGTGTAGGGCACATATGACACTCATTGACCTCAAAGTGGCAAAGTTTACATGTTTACAATTTTCTTGAAATGGTCTAATTCCCTCAGTTTCAGCAAACCGCTGGACTAATTCTCCCAAAACATAGTCAGGATCATCTACAGACTTTACTGATCTAATCTATCTATGTATCTGTATCAGGGAGGAGTCAATACAATCCATACACAGCACGGACAGTAAATCTTGAGGCCTAGATGTATCCCTCCACTCTCTCATGGCACCATCACCAGACTGATTAGGGATGCTGTGGGGATCAGCAGTGTACTGGGTCATTACTCATAAACTAAAGGTTGGTAGTCTCAATATAGAATCAAAACTCTACAGAGTGGAAAAAGCTCTTGCCTCAATAAAAGAACATGGATTGCTTCTCTGAGTTGGTGGCAAGCCCATGGATCATTTTGTTTTAGATCGCCTCAAGTACTTTCAACCCCTCTTCGGGAGGTGCAATTTATTTTCTTGTGTCTCAGAACACTGACCAATGCATTGGCAAATGATTATGTCTATCCGTCCGTATGTCCTTCCGTCTGTCCGGCCGTGTTCAGCTAATCTCCGGCACCGTTGGCACACACACACACACACACACACACACACACACACACACACACACACACACACACACACACACACAGTCACACACACACACACACACACACACACACCCTGGGTGCATGACTGACAACGACGAACCTCTGCCCCAAATTGCCCAGAACGTCCTGTTATTATTGTTTTTTTATCCCACAATTTTGCAACCCATTTTTTCACCCAGTGTAAATTAATGTAACCCTGGGCTCTACACTCCCTCTGCCATCCTGGGGAGAGCAACGGACTGACCTCATGCTTCCTTCAATGGATGGTCGCACATTATTCCAACCAGTTCCTTTCCGCTCCATCAGGCGCCCCGGCTGGCCAGGGGGAGGCAGTTTAGAGACCAGGATTACTGCATGTTTTTTGTGAGGGTACGCTAGAGGACACGGGGAGAAGAGGAGAGAACACGCCCCCGGTGTCCCCAGCAGGACTCACCTCAGGAGGACCTTCTAGCACCACTGTGCCCATGCAGAACGGGTTGTTATAGAGCCACCATGAAGCTTTATATTATTGTTGTTTGGAATGAAGCTGAGATAGCTGTTGAAATGAACTCCAGTAAAGAAAACAATATCTAACAATATCCACTATGTTGAAGGCACTCTAACATGAAATATTTAAGTTTGTCAGGGCAACTCACTGTTACTCACAATGTATTAGACTATTCCTTTTGGAACAAGCCTCATTGTATTTGATATGGTATAGCTCAAAAATTCTAGTTCTTCCTCACATGAGATGTTTTTCTTAGAGCCAATATCTCCTCTTCATTCTAAATGAATATGATCCTCTTTTCATTGACTACATACGGAATTTTGTAGCCTATTTCCTCTTCTCCAAAGAGCAGCTGTTTTTGTCTTTCTTCTGACAAAAATTGCTGCTTGTCACAAAAGTAATATTCTGAAACTGTCAGTCTTAACTCTAGTGAGGATAGGAATGCATATTTGTATGCCAGTTTACAAGCAAGCAATCTTTCATTATCAGATTGATAACAAATGCAGACCATTTACCATAACCAATTACTTCCACTGCCATATCAGTTATTTAGGTAATTTTTTGGGGTAGCTAAAGGTGTACAAGTGAAGCACTAATGAAATGGGGGAAATCCATCTGGAAATAGATTACCCTGGAAGCTGGCAGAAATCCCATTAAATACCAATATCCCATGGCTGAGCCAAAGACAAGTTCCCGGTATGGTGAATATGCCTGCGGTAAAAAAATAAGTGACACACAAATATTTAATTGTATTTTTTCTTTTTATTCTTTTTTCACTTGGGGAAATTTTGACAGGTCGTTTTTGAGAACGAATAGGTATGCCGATGTTTGTTTTGGAAACATCTGTTTCAACGATCAGAATCAGAGTCGATGTGTTTCCTCCAACTGCGCCTTGGTCTACCCCAGGGTCTCCTCGACGTGCGTCGAGGACCTCCCTAGGGAGACGCCTGAGAGGCATCCTAACCAGATGCCCGAACCACCTAAACTGGCTCCTTTCCAGGCGAAGGAAAACAAAGGCAAAACACCTGTGTGTGTGTGTGTGTGTGTGTGTGTGTGTGTGTGTGTGTGTGTGTGTGTGTGTGTGTGTGTGTGTGTGTGTGTGTGTGTGTGTGTGTGTGTGTGTGTGTGTGTGTGTGTGCGCTATTTAGCTGTGAGATTGAGAGCACATTCAGTGAAGCCGTAAATTGACAGTTATAGGAACATTAAACATCTTCACCTGGCCTCAGTCTACTCAGGGACAACTGGGAGATGCCAAGTGTCGAGGAACATTTGGAGAGATGTGACGCCACGTTCCATATACGTACTGAACTGTCTCGGGTTGGCTCATTTCCGTCTCATTTTGCGCTATCACATCTATCTACTCATCTCCTGTCTCCTGTACATTGTGCCCTGTCACAAAAACCAATAAAATACTTGAAAAGGGAGTAGGGAGAGGAAACACGCACGCGTGCACACGCACACGCAAATAGGACATCAACGTAGGATGGCAATGAAAAAGCTGCATATAGTCCGAAAATAGCAGATCTACATACAGCTTATACAGTGTGTCACGCTTGGCTATTTTGGCTATTTTTCAGTGTTACATTGACTAGTTATAAAATAGGGAAAACCTGTCTAATCCCAACCCCAAACTGAATCTTTTCCTGATCGTAAACTACTATCTACTACTACCATATTTTTGAGGGGTGCCAGCCCCTCCAATGCATGGTTTTTAGAAATGTCATGTGGCATGCAGCCCAGTCTACTGACTTTCAATGTTTGTTTAGAGCCTAATAAAAGAAACTGGCACTAGCCAAGTCTATGGACTTTAATGTTTGTTTGAGGCAGTAAATGAGAGAGAGAGAGAGAGGAATACAAACCATTGTGTGTACACTGTTTATCAAAAGTATAAAGCTAACGTCTCCTATATGGATGTATATTGTATAACTATCTCTTTTTAAAGTTTCACAAGATAGTATTACCCAAAGTCTTAATCTAACACCTAATGTTGAGAGAGAGAGAGAGAGAGAGAGATGTTCAAATATGTCATGAGCAGAAATGTGAGCAGAATGCTTGTCCAGCTTCCTGTAGTTATGCCATCTGTGTGCATATTCTGGTTCTATGCGCAATATACAACATGATGGAAATCTCAGTACCTTACAATTCAATGTGACTAATATGTACACCATATCTGCCATGATTATTTATTAGAGAGAGAGAGAGAGAGAGAGAGAGGTCCTTTATCTTATTCTTAACAAGATAATGCAGGAACTATTGGGATTCATGTTTTCCTTTCATAATGGAGGTAGATCATAATGGCATGAGCTTACTTGATCAACTGTTTTGGAACCTGCAGCTACTGTAGAACAACCTGGCTACTGACTCTGCTTTTCTGCATTTCTGCTTGAAATGCATCTTTGGAAAAATATAAATAAATAAAACAAATTAATTTGCTACACCAACATTAATTAAAGTCATAGCTATATTGAGAAATATAAAAATATGTCACATGACCCTGGGTTAATTTTAACATTTTATTTTGGCTCATTTATCGACAACATTTTACTATGATTTGACTATGTGTCATGTTTCTTCAGTCTGAAATCTATTATTCACAGCTGTGCTCCATATTGTTTTGAGTATTTAATGTAATCTCTAGCCAGATCCCTATCCCAGAATTAATTTTATTTGAATATCTGATCTGTGAGAGAACTCTCCCTTTGTTTGTATGGGAGCCCGATTGTCTGGCTGTAACACAAAGTTCATATAGTATTGCTTCATACACAACAAAGAGCTGTCCATAACAAAAACAAAAATGCTGTCACTTAACTACTAGCATTTGCTGAATCTTCTATATGCAAATAAACACAAAATCTGTAATCTCATCCAAACATCAAAGCTATCTGCCTGACAGATTCCGCTTCAATAGCACTGAATACAAATAACAAGGTCTGAATTATGTTTTGTTCTTTATATCTCACAATTCTCTGTTTTTGTCTTGTACTTAGTTTTAACCTGATATCTCAGAATCAAGATTTCTGACCACCAAAGTAGCTTAAACACTACATCAAATTATGATTGTGCAGTACATATTCACACACACCAAGAGCGGAGGCAACTGCTCATCGGGAGCAGTTAGGCTTTAGTTTTTTGCTCAAGGACACTTTGACGCTAGGAGGGCGATCAAACCGCAATCCTTCCGGATCCCGGACAGCAGTAGCCTACCTACTGTATAGAGCTATACAGCTCCTGAGCCACTACTGCTGGCCACATCCTACTGTATGTCAAAAGTTAGGCCTACTCAAGTAAAAGTACAGTAAAAGTATTGGCATCAATAGTCACGGTACCAAACATAAACAGGTTTACGAACATGGTGGACTTTTGTTTGGGAAGCCAACAGGGAACTGAATTGTGAGGTTGACAGAAGGAAGATGGATGAACAACTCTTAAAAGTGAACGTCATGTACTACATTTCCACACTTTGAGGTGGTAATGGGTCTGCTGCTGGCTTATGTTCAACTATACCATGGACAGAGGATTCAGTTTAAATATGCTTATCTGAATGTGCCAACAACACATTGCTCACCACGTTTGTGTAAACCGAAAAACTATACAACATTTAGTGTTTGAATACATGACAGCCATTTGGTGCACTGGTGGAGTCTGGAGTGATGCTTTGCAGGGCAATATGTCTCATCAGTTTATAGATGCCTTTGGGAATTGTGTTGCTGCAATTCTGGACTGTTTTTTAAATACATGTATTCACACAGAGACCATTCAATCTGAAAGCACAAGCTCAGTAATTTTCCCCTCTACAAACACATTTCAACCATGAAGTACTTAATTGGTATTACACTGCAGGGATCTATCTAATTTCCAAGGGATGTGGGATTGTGGGGGCGTGTCAGTGATGAGCAAGTAAAACAGTGGGATTGTTAAAACCTGATTGTTGACAAATGTTTTACCTGGTGATTTAGGGTTGGCTGGTGCTGGTGTTGACGTGGCTTTGATATTTCAGTATTTTGAGGGGGATAAGGGGGTGCCATCACCATTGTTAGCTTAATGACCAAAAATGCATACCCCTTGTAAAAGGTAATTTTTCAGAAAAATCACACGTGTGAACTGAGTGGTGCAATTCCCCCCCCCCCCCCCTCTCTCTCTCTCTCTCTCTCTCATTAGAGACACAGCACTACCCCTCTCTCTGTTTCTGGCGCCCCCTACTGGTATAAATAAGTCACATACTCGTGCTCATTTACACAGGTACACAGGTACGTACACGGACATTGCTGGTTGTAGGAGTGGTTGCACCACTCAAAAAGAAAAGAAAAAACACATCTTAGCTAGCCAGCTCCAGGCAAGAGATGTGAAAACAAACTAAATGATAAATGATAAGATTTGAAACGCTTATACTATGCTCATAAAGGTTTTTACAGGGAACATTTAAACCTTTTCTTTATTCATAGATTCCATTCCCTTCGCTGGTTATCTCAGGGGTGTGAATACTGTATGTCATGTTTATTTTCAGTAATGTTCAAGTTTCTGGTTACCTATAACTACCCATATTAGGCCCCATAGAATGTTCTCATTTCTATTCTTCTACAATGCTCATTGTGTGTCCTTCAAAGATGACAAAAATTCCAATGTCATCTAATTAAAATGCCCCTGCTTGTACTGTGCTCGCAACCTACCTGAATAAACTGTATGAAGTCATTCATTATATTACTTTAACAAGCACCCCCCCGGGGTGATCCCCTACTGTAGAGCAAGTACAGTGTAGCAATGTACACACTACACATGAAGGACAGACAGACAGATGGACAGAACTTCATCAGGGTAAATTCAGTTGCCAATGGCAGTGCAGCAGTAAGAAGCAGGACGCATGGAAGAAACATGGAAGACAGGAAAGGAACAGTGCCAATACAGCCCCAGTTAGCCTACATTATGAAGTAAATCAAGCGTTGCGATAGTTCAGAGAGGCACACATACAAGTTGAGTCTAGGTGGTCTATTTAAGCAGATCACTGTTCACTGTTTGCGAACGCAGTGAGCACTTACTATGAGACCTAGCAGATCATGTCTGTCTGTCTCTGTCTGTCTGTCTGTGTGTCTGTCCCGCTATCCAAATATGGAGTGTGTTGCATCAGCAATCACTCAGCTCCATATATGGGCACAAAAGTGGCCAGGTCCACTCAGCTCCATATTTGGGCACAAAAGGGGCACCATAAGTCCCCAAAGCAGCTATACGTCCAAAACCCAAATATGTACGAGCTGCGTTCGCTTCCCGCGTTTGCGCGTCTTACTCGTGGTATTCTGTGTACTCTATACCAACTCCCACAATGCTAACTGAATGCTCTTTATAGAGCATCCTGTAATGATTAGTGGTATTCTGTGTACTCTATACCAACTCCCACAATGCTAACTGAATGCTCTTTATAGAGCATCCTGTAATAAATTAGTGGTATTCTGTGTACTCTATACCAACTCCCACAATGCTGACTGAATGCTCTTTTTCTTTCTCTTCCAGGTGTTTCCTGCCGTGAATATAGGCTAACCTGAAAGCCATACTTCTCTTCGGATCCTGGACTTGGCCTCTCTCTCACCGCCCGTGTGAATTCCTGGAGACCTGGAGAACAAACTAGAGGCTTATATTTATATTAAATTTTTTGGGGGATTTTTTGGTTCCTTTCTCAAACCAGGGACCTTTCATTTTTGGGCCCGTCAGTAACTTTGATAATCCTGTTGTGACGCGTCAACGTAAACCTATTCCCAAAGGTCGCGGGGGCAAAACCTATTCCCAAAGGTCGCGGGGGGCAACAGCTCCACCCGTGAGCTCCGGAGGACTTCCCTCTCCAGAGCAACATTAGATAACGAGGAGACGTCGGTGCCGTCCATCGGCTCCCGCTGCTGGGGCTACTACGACGTGATGGGCCAGTGGGACCCGCCGTTCAACTGCAACGCCGGCGTCTACATGTTCTGCTGCGGCTCCTGCTACTACCGCTTCTGCTGCCAGTTCCGCGTGCACAGCCTGGACCAGACCTCCTGCTCCAACTACGACACGCCCGTCTGGGCCAACACGGGCAAGCCGGCGGTGCCCGTCACGGAGGCGCACGAGGAGCCCGACCGCGACCGCACGCACATGATCGTCTACATCATCTGCGGCGTGGCCGCCGTCATGGTGCTGGTGGGCATCTTCACCAAACTGGGCCTGGAGAAGAGCCAGGGAGGAGGAGGAGGAGGAGGAGGAGGAGGAGGAGGAGGAGGAGGAGGAGGAGGAGGAGGAGGAGGAGATGACCAACACCAGGTAGGACCCAGGAGAGGGATGGGATGGGATGCTTGGTTGGTTGATTGATTGAAATGTTTATTCACAGGTACAGTACGGCCATGGCGAACGTTGCGATTGTTTTCCGACTCAGCCCTGTCCCGAGTTGTGACCCGATTTAAGGCACAGAATCGTACATAATGTTGTGAGGAGCTCAAATTTGCAACAAATGAGATAATGGGATGAAAGTCAAAACAGCAGTAGTGGAATATGTACGTATTTTGGGTTTTTCTAGGCGTGTACTGTACATGTGTATATGTGCGGAATTGCCAGTCCATGTTATGTCACCGTGTTCGGGTGAGATCGAGTTTGTATTGTTGCGAACGCAGTGATTGCGAAATCAGTGAGCACTTACTATGAGACCTAGCAGATCATGTCTGTCTGTCTGTGTGTGTGTCTGTCCCGCTATACGTCCAAATATAGAGTGTGTTGCATCAGCAATCACTCAGCTCCATCTATGGGCACAAAAGGGGCCAGGTCCACATATACAGTAACAGCGCACAAAAGGGGCCAGGTCCACATATACAGTAACAGCGGGACAGACACACAGACAGACAGACAGACATGATCTGCAGGGTCTCAGCTGCGTTCGCTTCCCGCGTTTGCGCGTCTTACTGGTACTGTATACTGCATGCTCAGGATTTGGTTCACAGCACCATTCCTGCAGCCTCTCTGTGATCAAACTCCCTCTACCTCTCTGTGGCATTTAGTTTCCCCCCCACAATGTTAAATAATCTGCGATTATGTGTACCTTTATTTTCATGCAGTATAGCTCTGTATTTCAGGCTCTGCTGAATCTCAGAATTTGTGTCTAGCTTGCACAGATAATCTGTAGCATCACAGGAGCGGAGTTACACCGCCAAACTGAACGCAATATCATAATGGTTAATTTTGTCCTGTCGGACGTAAGTAGAGTATAAAGAATCCAGTATCGGGTAACGATCCCTGCACTCACAAAAGGACACTGACAGTTGGAGTAAAAGATGTGGAAGTAAACACATACTGTATCTCACCTCTATCCGTGTACCGGTAGTCTACTTGCCAGCCCATAGAGCTCTATTGTGAAACCGGACATTTTGAGTACCCTACCTAAAGTTTTATGTTAGAAATGTTGAGTATGGGTCCCCAGCATTTAGAAACTGCCGGATGCTAACTTGCATATGTTGGGCAATTTTCATAATTGGCACGATAAGCTGGGGTATAATATAAGGCAACATTTTCATAATGTAATTATTATGCTTTAAGTAGCATGGGACGGGTCAAACTAGGGAGTTTTCATGATTCTGAATCCATTGCAAGCATTCAGCTAAAAATGGCAATGGCCAAATTTAGCCCAACATATTTTTGTTTTTTTGTATCTATCCAGCTCTCTAATAAACAGAAAATACATTTTCAGCCATGCAGGTGACACAATTTCAGCCAATCTGGAGAGAGTACACATTTATCAGCTTAATTTTGTTTTATTTCCTGTGTCATCACTTCCAACTTCACTTGTTTAATCTGTATCCTGACTGTGTTCTCTATCCTGATTGGATGAATTGGTACCCGACCTAAAACGCATCTTCTGTTTAGAGAGCTGGAGGGAGATGGAGACTGCTGTTACTGAACAAACACTCTATATATCAACGAGTACTATCAGAATATAGAGCTATATAAATTATTTCATGTATTTTAATTTTTAAAGATGATTCCCCCCCCCCCCCCCCCCCCCCCACCTATAACATGATCAGCAGGTATTATGATTATACTAGGAGGAAGATTTCTTTAAAAAAGTGTACAGAAAGGTCTTTACAGAAATGTTACTCCATAGACATAAAAAGCAAAACAAAAATCACGGCACTCTGGGGCACACTTTAACAAAAGGAAATCACTTTATACGCTACTTTGCTGCGGACCACTGTCTGAAAACTAACATCCGCTTTCAGAGAACAGAGGGTGGCGCTGTTCACGCTCGTGAGGTTCAGTGGCATCTATCCTAGTGATGATTTCACGCTGTCCCACTTTCACAGATGGCCTTAATCTCTGCCCTTAGCTGAGACAGATTAATCCCGACAGTGCTGACATTATCTCCTGTTCTACACTGTGACACTGAGCACAGGAGGCACCCCTCCCCCGATCCACACTTCTCTTAAGTGCACACATCACCACGGATACTACTACTGTAAACGGAAATACAGAAGTGTATTTTAGCGTACGGTATTTAACTTTTAAGTTCATTTAGGGGGCATTTTTAGTTAATTGAGAGAGACAGGAAATAGCTGGAGAGGGAAAGAGGGGGAAGGACAAAAAGCCTCGGGTCGGAATCGAACCTGGGACCGCAGTCAGTGGTAGACAAAGTAGTACTGAACCAAAGTATTTTCATCGTGTGTGTGTGTGTGTGTGTGTGCTTGTGCGCAAGCACGTGTGTGTGTGTGTGTATGTGTGTGTGTGTGTGCGCGTGTGTGCGCGAGCACTCGTGCGCGTGGCGTGTGTGTGTACATGAGCAATATCAGTATTGTAGTGTGTAGACTACTTTTTGTTACAGTACTTTAATCATAACGCAAACATATCAGTGGCTCAGGAGGTACAGTATAGCGGCTGCTTGGGAATTGGAAGATTCCCGGTTATATCCCGCTGTTACTGTCGAAGTGTCCTTGAGCAAGACACTGCGACACTGATGATGAGGTTGGCGCCTTTCATGGTTTCCTTCCCCATCAGTGTAATGACAATGGACATTGTAAAGTGTTTAATATAAAAAATGCATCATCTCCCATTTCACATTTCATCAGGAAAGCGCCAACTTAAATTGGAATTTACATATTGTGCACTGCATATACAGTACGTAATATCGTTTCGCCAAATAGTGGAAGGAAATCATTTTATGGCCAGTGCTCGTAGGTACCTCTTGCGCACAAGGGCTACCCCTGCTTGAGTAATGGCAGTTATTCATATAAACCACACAAATGTGTCAGATGCCTGTAATAAATGTGAATTTATGTTTGGGATGAATTTATGACCTTTTCCTCCTCTTCGCCACTCTAATTCATTGAACTGTGCGGTCTGAGTATGTCACCACACGCAAAAAATCTTGTCAAGCCAGCTGATTAAAGATATTGGACAGTAAATGTTTACCACCCTGTGTGACTTGCATTGGCAGAGTCATCGTTGAAAACAAGGGGCCTGAGGGAGGGTACCGCTGCTGCACTCTGACGAACGCACACCATTAATTATCTTTATAATTTATAAGCCAGGAGCTGTTTGATGTACCGTGACAGATTATTATAATAAAGATGGAGCTCACAGTGCAGCACTGCTACTGTATTGGAAAGCTGTGCATTTTAATTCAAGAACGAAGGCTCCTGTTTGTAATGTGGCAAACTTCGAAGCAAGCGTCAGGAACTTTTAAATAATAGACAAATCGCTGTCATCATAGAGCTTATTTCCGTCAATCTGTTGCATATTAAACACCGACAAGGTTTGATATACAAGGCCGCAGATACACATAACAGAGTGTGGGGGGAAAAAGGTGAGACCAAAATGAATCAGGCAGATTTGATTCAATACATGCACAAAGATTTGACTCAGTGAGGATGGTGACGACTACAGTATGACGGGACATAAAACTATAGGAAGGACAGGCATACTGTAAGGGTAAAATGGAAAATGTGCCTTTAGCGCCTTTCTCCAAAGTGCCTTATAATGTCCATACATTTGTCGTAGAAATTAAGATGTAAACATTTAATAATACCCCTAAATTACAGTCTGAGATTATCTCATCTGTCACACCCCTGTGGTGCTGTTTGTTTTACTCTTGTTACTGTCCCATTTGTTGAACTGGCTCAAGTCTTGAGGCTATGTTGGGGGTTTGGCTGTTGTGGGAGTGAAAGCTATAAAGGCTGTGACCCTATGTGACTCTGGGAGTCAGACTGGGCATGAACAGTTCTCATGTAAGTCTTGTCTCCTTACTCGAGTAAAATCCTTATACTTCCAAACTCTGAATTCTTGTGTTGCCTCATTAATATTTATTGTCCTTTTGAGCATGTGTCCTACAGACTGCCTAAGCACATTCACCCATTAGTACACACGTCCACGCAGTTATGCAATACCCACTTGTATTTTGTACTTGTCAGAGTAGGTACCTTCTGTACCCATTTTTCTGTATCCCTTTTATGTCCATAGATTTCTGTATGTCTGTATATGCCCATACACATACAGTGGAGCACTCTCAAATATGGAATCTAGGCCGCCGCCAGTCATCATAGCCTGCCCCAGCCTGTGTCCGCCTATCCAACTGGCTCTCCCTCAAATGGGGACCAGCCTGTATACTCGGAAACGATGCAAGTCGGGGATGATGCAAGTTGGAAATGCATGCCCCACCCAGTTATGCAATACCTTCTGTTGTATTCGTTTGTCTGTCCCCTTTATGCCCATATATGGAGTTATGTGTATCAGTGGTTCTGGACAGGTTTTTGGCCTGAAGGAGGGTTAGCAGTTAGCAGGATCTGTCTTTAAAGATCTGTTAGTCACTCACTGCATTCGCTTCACAGTAAAATGTGTACAAATGAAATGGGTCCATTTCGTTCAAATGGATAAAGTAACGCAGAGGATTTTATTGTGTGCTCTCGAAGAACACAGTCCGTGAAATCTCCATAACAGGTCGGGAGGAGAACCCTTGTGGGAATCTATTGTGGCTGTCGTCGTCCTGCACGGTCTCGGATGAGTGATGGCATCTCAGCCGCGGTGACACATATCCTGTCATATCCCATGCTTTATGCTGTAGGTGGCCCATGTACAGTAGCTTGGTGAACATCAAGGCTGATACCCGATCAATCGATAACTTGTGCTAGAGCCTGGTGATTATTCATGTGGCTGACTACCCTTTCTCACTGCTGTATGGATGATTCTAGTCATTCTAGTCGCTGATTCCCAACCTGTGGGCTGGGGCCCACTCGTGGGCCGTGAGGATATTGCTAGTATGAGAAAGTATGTCATTTCATTTTATACTTTTCCAATGGAAAATAAGTTATGGAAAAATATTCATGTTTCCAGACTATTACTGCAGTTCTGTTTTCCCAGGCAGGGGACTTGGGGCGAGCCTCCTGGTCCCTGCCTGGTCGCTGATTCCAGCTCATGCTGTAGCCTTTAAGTGCCTGGGATGTCCATACTCACAGGGGTGAAACTTAATTTCACCCAATTCTTTACACTTGTGATGTGACAATAAACCTGATTCTGTTTCAGACAGGAGTGTGTGTGTGCGTGTGCGTGCGTGCATGTGTGCGTGCGATAGTCGGTGACTGCATCAATGCCTCTGCATCTGGTGCCTCTATACTTAGAGCCTGACTGTAACCTGCTCATATACCATTGTGAATTCATTGTTTGAATGTGGTCAGTATGTTTTAACCTAAACTAACACTTAATGTTGGTTTTAACTACACTGGTTTTAAGTAGCCGACAGTATGACGTGTTTTATCACACGTTGTGTGAAATCCATGTGGAACGCACTTTGTTTGTTATACCCAGGGAGTCACAATGCCTCGTGCTGGCCCTGTAGGCAAAGTTATTACATTCACTTCTGAATAAATGAAAGCCAATACCATAGGCACAATTTACACAAAGAACATTTTAAACAATTATTTGTAACACAAGAGACAATAGATAACAATAATGTACTGTACATTATAATGTTCTCTTTGTTCGTTCATCGCTAGCTGTCTCAAGGTTTTCTGCAAATGTGAATACTGTGAGAAATAATGTGAGAAAAGACATATATATGTAAAATATATCCCACATTATACTGTCTTTTAAAATAGCCTAACCTTTTGACTTCACTCACAGTTCTCTCTGGGTATTATCTCCTTTATGATGTCATGCTCTATGCATTGCCTTCTCTGAGTCTCTCAACTCATTTCAAAATGGCTTATTTGATGATTGGTGAACTTTACTTTTGCAAGACAGTCCATCTCTCCTTGGCTCTGTTTTTCCCAGCTAGCTCACAATGTAAAAGGTCACAAACGTTTACTGTACCATTTATCCACTTCACACTGTTTTCTGCGTTGACTGCATATTAACTATAGGGCTCTTTCCCTTGTGTGTGAGCATAGAATGGTCTCATATTTTATTTTATTCAAAGCATGTGAAAGGAATATTTAAGGATTTATTTCCTTGGCCTCTGGCAACATGTACAAGCCATTTGGTGCTGATTGCCCCAGTAGTCTGTGAGATTAGATGTCATGACATAGATGGAAACACAAACGCTACTAGCGATCGTGCCTTAATAGCCATGCCGTAGAAAAACTAAAAATAAACGAAAACCTTCTACAATTGTGGGAGCGGTCCTCCTGCATAACCCGTGCCCACTGCACCTCGGTTTTCATTTACAAAACGGTGTGTTTCTTGTGTGTTGGGTGTTATAGGTTTTGGAATCAGTTGCAAGATTGATAGACTTTGGAAAGTTCTAGGTACATTAATTCATTTCACCCCATTATATTCTAATCTATATTATTTTTTACCTAGGTCCTAGGAGTTGAACTGAATAAAGGAAAATAATAACATGCTGGAAAATATGCAAATTGGATCGGATAATTAATAGTTTAAATTGTACTTTTAATCTACAAGTCCATTAACCTGCATACAGTGGCCTATGTGATCCAAAAGGTTACTCTTTAAATTAAAATGTATTACAACATCTTATTGTAAATGGAAAATATATCTGGATCAAAATTATTCGATGTCTTCAAAGATTATGAGGCAAGTCACTTAGCCTCATGTTCTCTCACAGTGATCTGTGACTTGGTCAGTTCATTTCATGTTTTGTGAGCTGTGCTTACTATACTAATGAACTTGTAATGCCTTATGATACCTATAATGTTCTAGTAAAGCACTTAAAATATGTAAGCCTGGTCTTGTAAGCTCATCAAACGAAATTACTATAAGAGTGCTCTAACTGTATTGTTATGGTGTATTTGTGAGGCATCTCTTTGGTATATGGATTTGGAAGACGAACCCGAGGTCAATCGCCAATTGCTGTCAACACCAAGGGATCTACTCTATATCTGTTCCTAGATGCTGCTGTGGCCAAACATCGACAATCTATGGCTTTCCATCAATTTAAAACCCACTGGAAGAAGGGGTGAAGGGCACATGAACAACTTTGTGATCTCTATTATATCTATCAAGCCATAAAGAGTAGATTTAAAAACATCCCTCACTGGCTGTAGGCCCCAGTAATGAAGACACTTATCCCCCGGAGGAGCTTCCATCTTTGCTATCCTGTCGGAGAGCACCTCACAAGCACAGTTCCTGAAGGACGCTTCAATCTCCCCCCACTCCTCCATCTCCCCCCAACCATCTCCTGGCCGCACGGCCATTCCTGTCACTGGACTGAAAGATAACCAGCTTTACCAATCCTGTCCTTTATGTGAATGTCAAGACTATCCGTGCAGGGGCCATGACACATCAGTGTGAGACACTGTTATCCGCAAATAACCCTGCTTCAGCAGTTAACTGCCTCATAGAGGAGGCGCTTACAGACTCCTCAGCTGCTCAAGCTAGTAAGGAGGGCACAAAAGAGACTGTGTATTTTGCTGTACGAGGGGTGTAGGGGCGGGGTTGGAGTTGATGTAACACTCTGCCAGTGAAGGATCATTTGTATTGGCTTTATTTCAGTAACTAAAGTCTATTCACCGTAAAGGCTCCCTGGAAGTTTAAGCATGTCATCATCTGTTCAACATGCCAAAGTGAGTGTGAGAGAAACTGAGAGAGTGATAGAGTGAAAGGAGGAGAAAAGAGATACCCCACCACTCATCTTTCACAGCTCTTATCAAACTCTGGTGGCCGCGGGTGCTGTCACAGGTCAATTCAACACATTCCTGCATGCCAGCCACTGAATGAGCCAGTGATACCAATGATAATGATGACAGTCTTCAATAGATCTAATTATAATGACCTAACCTGTTACATAATCTGCTGCCAGAATTAGCATGGGAAATGACTTTTGATCAATTTCACTGCCATTCATGTAGACTATGATTTGGATAGAATACATTAATTCATGGGGGCTACCCAATAGCCTGACGGCCCATTTTCCTGGCGTCCCAATAGTCCGAAGAATGTTAGGTTAGTGTAAGGTTAGGCTTAGGTATAATGCTCTTGAATGTTGTACAGTAGAATCAAATTGATACTTAATTGTACGAGAAAGTAAAAAAACATGCATACACACACAGACACACACACACACACACACACACACACACACACACACACACACACACACTACACAACATGATACAACACGTTGTGAGTTTCTTTTGTATATAAAATATATAAAAAATGTCGACATGCCCAAAATAAGTATGCCTCCTCTAATTGTAAATTGCATGGGATTTTGATTGAAGTAAAAAAAATAATTAAAAAAGTGAACATAATAGTACCGAAGAATGATGGTGATACTCCATGAGAGCCATTTGGAAAAGGTATAATATATTCATGGTGGGGTGGTAAAATTCCCCTGAGCTGGACTGACCCCTTTTGTATAGCAATAAATATTTTAACATTATGGAACTAGATGGTCATCTTGAAGCTGTGACTGAAATCCAAATCTACCTAACATTCAGTCTCCCCACGCATCCAAATATTATTACTAGTAAGGCATTTTGTTAAATGTATGGGATTTGAGTCTAAGATAAATGGCAATAACTTCTTTCAGAATCATTGTTGCTTGTGCATGATCACACCTGTTAAACACCATTAAGCACACGCGCACGCAAGCACGCACAACATTAAATTAATGAATCCCATTTATGGTTTCAGCTGAAGTGAAGTATTCACTCACGCTAATCCATATCTCACCCACCTATCTTTTCCACAGAGAGGCACACAAATTGAGCAATCTATTTGCCCATATGGTCTGCACGTGCACCTCCCATTGATGTTGAAGAAATACATTTGCATCAGTAGCATGCACCTTAAGACTGAGAACTCCTATATGGTCAAAAAACAAACAACCCAAAATGTAATTAATTAAAGATATATCACACAGATCTTACGTCTCTGCAGGACGCACACATTAATATTCAACAGAGCCTCTGTAAAGCTGTGTGAGTGGGAGTACAGGTGGATGAAAGAGTGAAAGAGTAGCAGGATTGTCTCCAGGGCTGTGTGCCCGCACCCTCAATATCAACACTGCCTCGGGGCAAAACCACTGAGCTCTACTGACTTAAGGCGTGCAGAGGAAGCTGAAAGGCACTGAGTAAATACTCAAGGTTAAGTTTCATCTCACCAATAGGTCATAGCTATACTGTAGGAGCCCCTACTGTGTCGCTCCCGTCCTGCATTGACACTGTGTCGTGGCATCGCCTCACTTCAGAGAGGAATTCACTGCAATCCTCCCCCGGTGTTCCACCATCAGAATGTGCATGTACAGAGATTGAGATAAAGCGGCAGTATAGTCACGACCCAAAATTGAAAAAAAAAAAAAAACTTTAGAAATTGCACAGTATGCATTTTTGAGGAAGTACGTAATGTTTATATACGATTTTTATGTGCTGAATCCATTTCTGCTGTGCAGAGTGGGAGTGCTATGAGTCACTGTTTTGACGTAAATTGAGTAATTAGCAAAATGAGTGAATGTAATATCACTCAAACCCAAAGAAACGGATACAAATGTTTTGCAAAAAATCTGGAAAATGTAACTGTGTTGAAAAGTGTACATTTTATGATGGCCTCCAATTTGGCTGAGAGGAGCTTAAATGGCTATATTTACAGTATATAAAACAAAGGTGGTTTTGGTGTCTAACCCTAGGTTTTGGGGCTCAGGGAATGCGACTGAATCATTGAAATTACCATCAGTTATTCATTCATTGCCAAATCCAAGATGGCATCTATCCCAACGTGATGCCTTATGCATGGTAATAAATGACATGAAAATAACAAATTAACCTTTTGAATTGAATAGGAACACAATAATTGTCACATTTAATGTATTTTTACCATCTGCAAGCTGGTCAATAAGAGCTTGCCAAAGTTCCGACTGGTAGATACACACTGGAGATCGACAGGAGATCATTTTATGCTGAGCCTGCACGAGTGGTGTGCGCATGTGTGAAATTGGAACGAAAGAGAGAAGAAATTGGAACGATACAGAGAAGAAATTGGACGATACAAATTGGAACGAGAACCAATAGACGGGAGTTGCACCACTCAGTTCACACTGGTGATAACGTCAGCAGCAGACCCACAGATAATAATAATGCAGCTTGTAATTAATTGAGAAAAACATTTTTTTTATGATGCTTAATTACAGCTTCGGGTGACTAAACAGTAACATGGAACAGCTGGAATGGGGAGGTGGGGGGACACTGGGGAGCACAAAGTGAAGTTGTTTTGAAAAAAGCGTATCAGGTTTGACCTCAACCCTTTATACTTTATTTCACTTTATTAAGATAGTGGAAAGCTGAGAGGGAAGGCGTAGACGGAGGCAGAGAAATCAAATAGCCCACAAAGTCAAGCGTATAGCCTATTGTTATTATTTCCATGGCCATCTCTGTGCTTTTGTCTACTTTCCACTTCAACTACTTCACTTTCTATATTGATGCTTTGAACTTTTCAAAGCATTAAAGGACCACTTTTCAACCTATCTTCATATAATATGTCCTCACTAATCTTGAAAAAATGGAGCAATTTTTTTCTACTCAGTCTGTGTCTCATAGGAGGGCTGTGGGCAATTCAGAAACCGTCTTCCAGTGACATCATCAATGGGGAATACAAGCTAATAAAAACTGCAGGCTTTCTAGTCCTGAAAAGTTGCAATGCGAAAATAGAAGCCATCGTTCTCACAATAATGAAAATCTAAACATTTTTGTAAAACAAATGTTGTTTAAAAAATAATCTGCCTAATGATGATGTCACTGGAAGACGGTTTCTAAACTGCAAACTGCTCTGATCAAACGTGATCAGAGCATTTCTACTTTAAACTATTAAACTATTAATTTAAACTATACATCAGCATGCAACAAAGGACAGCAGGCATCTTGTCTTGCTCTTGATGAGAGAGCCTGTTGAACAGTCAGTGTGGATAAATTAGTGACTTGCAATTATATTCTAATTTGATTTCAGTTAAACGAGGTGTCCAATGGCAATGATAATGTGGTAGAGTAAAATAATAATGTTTTTGACACTTATATGCCGATAACACATTTGGCTTTTAAACCCGTTTATCAGTAAAAAAAATAATTGCGTATAGTCACTGCCCTTTGGCTTTGTATGGCAGTATAGAACTATTGTAACAAAGTATTTGTTACTTTACATCACTGGTATAATATAACCTATAATTGTTAACATATAACATATATTGTTAAATGTGTCTTACATTTTCTGAATGAATGAATGAACAAACAAATGGATAAATAAACCACCTAGAGACACGGGTACAACGGGTACTGCATAGCCCGGTGGGGCATGGATCTCCAACTAAATCAAAGATTTGCCGCGGACATGGATAAGTCTTGCCACGGACACGTTTGTCCATGTTGGACACATTGATGACTCCTGTTACCAGCCCATTAGACTCAAGTGACGAAGCTGTGGCAAGCCTTTTGCTAATGGTGTTATATTGCATAATGCGAGGGAATCTATGTACATTCCACCAAAGATGACAGCCATTACTTGGCACCCAAGGTCATCAATCACCTATGGTCTGGTTTAGGACAGTGAATGTCCTTGGCACAAGGGGAATGGGATACCTGGTTATGGCTCATCCCACAGGGGAAATTCAGTTCAGTCAGATAACTCACAAATAGAATGAACCAATATTTGGTGGATGTATGCAACCATCATTAACCATTAAGAGCAGGGCATATATACTAGAGGGTATGAGCGTGACATCATCATACCCAGAAGTTATGCGGGAACGTGTGGCAAAAAACTAGAGATGAAATATTGATTAATGTTACTATAAATAGAAAAGAAAAGGGGCTCACTCGCGGGTGCTCTTTATAGTCTGTTGTACCAACTTGTCTGCACCGTCGTACGGTAGCTTCTGTGACTGTACAGCGCTGCGCTGAATGTCAGAGAGAGACCTTTCTTTTCTGATGGTGTGTTCAACGCGCCTCGGAAACACAGAATATGGTGAAATAAAACATGAAAGAAACGGTGCAACCATGTATTGTACCGATGCAAGCACTCCGCGAACAATGCATCGCGTTTTCACCCGTCAATTGTATCCGATACCGATGCACTTGCATCGCACGCGTCTGTAGCGATTTTCCGATACGTATCGATTATTTTCCACATAGAAGGAACACAGTCATAGGTGAGCTTAAGTAACACGCCCACTTGGTCAGCTGATTGCCACAGCATATGACATATGGGTCTCGCTCATGCACACATCCATACATCGATGGCGGGGGAAACCATGCAAGGCACCAACCTGCACATCAGGAGCAAATAGGGGTTCAGAGTCTTGCTCAAGGACACTTTGACACTAACTCTGGGGAAGCCTGGGATCGAAATGGAAACCTCAAGGTTCCCATCCAGCCACTCTACCGGACACTCTACCCCTGTTCTACCCCATGTTCTACCCCTGCCGAGGTAGAACATGTGTAACATTTCCAGTGTATCCTGCCTGGAGTATTTCACAAGCTATGCATCATTTTTCAGCTTCACTCAGATAATGGCTGCTCAGATGAGCGCTAAGGGAGGAACAGTAATGGGTTAAATGTCTTGCTCATAGACACCTCAGCACATAGGGATGGGAATCGAACCTGAGACCTTCAGTTTTCCAAGAGGCCCCTCTACCCATTACTAAAATGTTACATTTACATTAAATGTGACTGTTAATTTATAAGGTTAATTTGTTGTTCTGCAATTTATTACAATTACAATATACATCTTGAGGTGGATGCCATCCTGGATTTGGTAGTGAATGAACAACCAATGGTAATTTCAATGATTCAGTCGCATTCCCTGAGCCCCAAAATACTAAATTATGGTTACTATTAAAAGCCAATTCAGATTATCTTTAACAAACATTGATTATTTCTAACATATATTAGTCCTTCACATTCATGAACCGCTGTGTGAACCTGCCTATATGTTATTGAGTTACCCTATTAACACAGAAAGCTTGTTAGTGTCCATAAACGGTGTTGACAGAAAGCTTCTGAATGTTTCAGTGAGCTTTTTAAATAGCAATTTGTTAAAAGTGTGACCCCTGAGAAAATCAGATATCCAGATTAAAGTGAGAGGCACTGTTTGCTCCATTACCTCAGTTTACATTTCATTAACGGAAAAGGCGAGGGGTGGGGGAAGTGGAAGAGGATATTCTGCTCCATGGTTTGATCAATAGAGCTCCATCTTCCGTTAACCTAATGAGGCTTTTAATTTAGCATTGACAATTCTAAACAACAAAAATAAACAGTGACCACTCGGCAATACTGTAAACAATCTTGCATACTTTATTATGGCCATGGTACATACTAATGCTACAGTATGGTACCAATCGAGTTACCAGGTTATATGATGCGTAGAATGACAGATATTACTGCAGGCTATAGACCATAAAATGCAGTTTCCTTTACTGTAGACATTTGCAAGCCCTGAAACTGTCTTTGAATTGCCACTATAAACTTTTCTTTTCAAATAATGTTCTTATACTTCTCATAATTGAACAGCACAGCTCGCAGACCGCGGGCATTGCATGGAACAACAAACGTAGGTTTTATACCAGTATAATCGCAAGGAGTTTGCTATACCTGGATGAATGAACAGAGTTAGAAACATAATCTATACTGGTGATTGGGGGTGACTGGGCGCTCAAACAGCACAAGTGCACTAGTTACCATGCTCCTTGTGAGTTGCGACGACCCGGGTTAGAAACCGTCTTCCAGCGTCTTTTCTTGCATGTCTCCCATCTCTCTCTGCCCTCAGTTTGCTGTCTCTCTACACTGTCTGTATCGGTCATCATATTGACAGGTTTCAGTGAAGACGTATGAATGATTTTGAGAAGTTGATGACCATAATTTTCTTTCTTCAAAGCTTTTCTTTTTTTTTCTTTTTATGGGTTACACCACATATTGAATTCCCGTAAAATGTCACATTGCATATGGCTGAAGTGTGCTATGAAATGCTATGATAAGGACCAGTCAATTTTGTATTTTATAGTGCTATTCACATTCACCAGGGTCAAGTTAAACATTGAGTGTCAGAATACTCTTATGTTTAATTGCTACAAATTACCTCTCTATCTCATAAAGCAGTCGATCTGCATAGGCCTGAATAGTAATAGTTCCGGGACTTGCACGCACACACACACACACACACACACACATACCACAACACACGCACACATACCACAACACACGCACACACTACAACACATGCACACACACTACAACACACACGCGCACACACACACACACACACACACACAGTGTCACACACACACACACACGGCTGTCACATTTAATTAGCAAGAACGGAAGCATAACATAAATTATTTAAATAATTGTATCAAGTAAAGAGCAGATTCTGGGGAATGGAAAACCAATTATATGTTTGTTTATCATGATTGCGACCAACCGTCCCCCACTCAGCAGTTCTTAGTGATACACGCCACTTAATCATGATTCTCAATTTCTCACCCGTGTTGCATTGAGCATTCAACCAATACCCCCAGGTGTCACTTGTTGCCTGGCTGATCACTAGACTGCTCTTTTTAACGTGTTCGTTATATATCGTTATTGTTGCTAGCACTAGGCTAGGCTACATATTCACTCGGGGTCAATGCATGGATTTATGGTGGTACAAACCTTGACGGAGGTTATGCCTGCCATCACAGTTCCCAGTTGTCAGTTATCACCTGAAAGTTCAAGTTTGGCTGTTGCCAAAATTACACTGCAATTACGTTGTGTAGAAACGTCTACTTAACCCACACAAAAAGCCAGCTTTGTGGACACTGGACACAATACCGTATTCAATCTAAATTACATTTATTTCTGTGAAGAGTTCAGTACAGGACAAAGAGGGTGATACTGATAAGCTGGTCAGGTGCCATATTTTTCCCCTGCGGTAATATGGCAGCTGTGCCATCAGCATATAAGATAAACTGCACTCTAAACTGTCTGTCACCACCAGTGACCCACAATGTTGTTGAAGATACACTGATGAAACTTGGACGCAAAAAAGCGGTTGTTGCAGATGGTTTGGTAACATTCACAGCTGAGGAGACAGTGGAATTCATCCAGGCACAACGGAACCAAAACAGAGCTACCTTTGATGGCTCAGCCAACTCCCTTGTGCATGCATTTATGTAGCACACACACACACATGTATGTAGCACACACACACACACACACACACACACACACACACACACACACACACACACACACACACACACGCTAGCCACCTTTTATATTGGACTATTAGTGCTTTTTGTGTGTCTTGCCCAGTTCATGAGTGCCTCTCTGACCATCGCTCCTGCAGTAATGGTGCTAGGTCTTGGTATTTTGAACCTGACCCCTGGAAGTCTTTGTCTAATTAGTTCCAGAGGAAGCAGCAATCTGTCTTCCTTAGGAAGTGATGTGTCCACTTCCTACAGCCGTGGTCACTGCGCCTTAAATTAGAACGTCTTAAGCTCAGGGGCCATAGGACGGGGGCAGGAAACAACAGATAAATTAAATGGGTTGGGGGGGGTGACACAAGGGACTTCCCATTCATCCTTAATCCTCTGTATAAATCACAAACATCAGTTGTAATACAACCAATATTGAATTGTCCAGAATTTTCCACACCACCAACAACAAAAACATTCTGTCATCACTTTGTAATTGGAGAAGCATCGCTATCTGCATGCAGCTTAGAAGCAGCCAATGGAAACAGCATATAGTGAAACGTATCAGAATCGTACTGATGAAAGAAAATAGCAGTCTGAAAGACATTGCATGAATTAAATATTTGAAGTGAAAGCATACAGTATAGCTTCGGAATGATAATTCTGTTGAAATGATCATCCGCCTCCACCCCCTTGTTTGCGTTATCGTGTGAGCAAGTAATGTCATTTTGTCTAAAAGAGCCCTCTGGATGGGAAACACAGTGGAAAAGGAATATCAGAATCCTTACCATTTTAGATCACAAGGGTACAAACAGATTAACCACAGTATGTGAGCTCACTCACCAATGTCTATGATAATAGACAATGTCTTGTGTTAACCGAATCACAGGTGCCAGATGGGAAGAGTTCACCACGTAGGAAAGAATATATACATAGGAAGTAGAACATTTGGACCAGCAGAGGATTTGATGGCTTTTACTATCCTAACCTGTTCATATTTAAAAGACAGTAATCATTATTTCAGTTCTATTAACATTGACGCATACCTCTTGGTCTTGGAGGTAATTCAAATAGAAATATGAATTTGCAAACATGACAGTAATATGGTCGTTGTATCACAGTGGGTTATAAGTAAATGCTAAATGTATAATGGAAAATGAAGACCAGCATTAACATGTGCTATGTATGAGTAAGGGGGCAATCACACGCTTTGAAAATGCCTAGAAGGCAGGTTTTCTTTTGCCTGACAATCCATAATCCCAGGTTTAATAATATCATTTATGGTCTCATTCTCATGTCCACTGAGCTTCTAGCACCGTGGATTGGCGATGCAAACTGATTTATGTTACCTTCACATATATATGGTTTGCACAAACACAATAGCTTTAGCATGCATGTCTATGCACAGATTAGGTAGCACCTCACCACCTCATCATGCTGTACAGGCACAGCATCTTGGTGATAGAATGCAAATGTGGTTCTCCATCGTCTGCTTCAGTCTGTAGTGTCGTCGTTGGTTCCATTCCGATCGTGATGGTTTTAACACACAAGACAGGGTGCAGGCACTTTAAACAATAAAGCGTTATGGGAACCTAAAAGCTTCTTAACATGGCCTTAACATTGTCTCCGTGTAGAAAATGCTCCCAGGAAATCTGCGCGTGCCATGTTCCCCACGCACAACACATAAAACCACACTGTATGGTGATGATGATTGTTGTGTCGAGTGCTTACTCTCATTGTGCTGGTGCTTCCTGCCGCGATTTAAAATGCTGGAGTGGTTGATAGTGATAAAACACAGAGCAGAAGTCGTCTAGATCTGAATCCCAATAGGGCCTTCCTCTTTGGGTTCCATTGGGCCCTGTGGAGACTAAACATTAGCTGAGCCAGCCATCATCTAGTATTTTAGTTTTTTTATTTAAATGTTTCCCCCAGAGTTTATCAAGAGCAGCTTATGACAACAATAAAAAGATGTTTGAGAAGTTATATGCGGACCGTGTGCGGAATAACATACATCAACATACGTTCAACATGCAATCCACCTAATAGAATTAAAAACTACATTTATCCTTCATTATCCAGCTGTGTGTGTGTGTGTGTGTGTGTGTGTGTGCTCATTTGCTGTGAAAATAAGCTTTAGGCCCATTATATATGGCTTAATATTATCTCATTTTGTCAGTATTTGAAAATTAAAGAAGCATAGCATTTGCAGAATGTTTTGTTTGGATTAATGATGCTGCAGTCCACTGAGCACACATTTGCTCACTCATTGCTTACTCTCAATGGAAAACGGAGCATTTTGGGTATCTTTTGGCTCCCCTCAGCACATTAAGCCCTGATAATATACGTGGCGGGTTGGAGGTTGTGTGACGGACCTGTAGTCAGGGCTGTCATCACTGAGTGCCGGCTAAGATGTAAGTCAACATATCTGCAATGACGATCTGTAGGGAGACAAGCAATCAAAGCTGACGGAATGCATTACGGAGTAATGAGTCAGTGGGTGGGGGAGATCAACCCCGTGAGACTTTCCAACCGTACTGTATTTGTGTAACTTTGAATCATAAATGAAGGAGGGGTTCTGGTGGGGGGAAAAAAAGATTGATGTTAAAAAAGGCATGCGTGTCAGCCAGTGTCAGTGACCCCCACAGAGAGGAAGGCATCCATATTGCCATTGCATGTGTCCACCATGCCCAAGAAAAAAAAATAATGTGCACACGTATTTACGCATTCATGAAGCATGCACAGTTGCACACCCTCTTTCCATGAATCAAGGTGGCTGCTTAGTTATAACGATAATCATCAATATTAGTGTACTACATATATTGCTGATTACAATGTTTATTTAGAAAACTTGTCAGTCAATTTGATTGTTTAGGTGATTCAAATGTGTGTTTCAGACTCGTATGTCTGCATACAATTGATCTGTTTAATTGATTTCTGTTGTTGAGCGCCTACTGCAGATAACTGGCTTGGTTGGAAGGTGATAAGTGGGTGGGGTTGCTTGTCAGTTAAACTTTATGTCCGACCTTTGTGTCTGCACACCAAGCCAAATTAGAACAGTTCAGCACGTGGGCTGAGGGCTCTCTTGCAAATCCAATCAAGTGTTCAACCATTCAAAGCTATTCACTTAATGCTTCCCTTTGCAAGTTGACAATATGGTATTGATCAGTAACTAATGAATGGAAGCATAAAGGTTGTAGCAAGGTTTTAGCGAAACTTAGCCCCATATGGAACCTCTCCCTTCGCTCATAGGCCCCTTTTCCACCGGTTGGGAACCAGTTCAGTTCTCTTTGGTTCTTATAGTCCATGAGCCAGAGGCTAGAGCTCCAAAATTGGAACGTTAATTATGAATTGAGTGCAAAACCATACCTATATTAAATTGTTATAACCATGAAACTTGCCCAGTTGATTACTTACACAAAGACATTAAGACAATGATGTATTGTATTACAAATATAAAAAATATATATTATGCAAATTAGGCATTATATAGGAAAATATGCACACAAAAAAGAAAAGGCTGTGGAAGGGTTATCATATATTAATTTACTTGTATTGATCCTATAAACAATTTAATATAGGTATGGTTTTGCCCATGATTTTGTTCCCAATCGGTGGAAAAGGGGTCATACTGAAGATCCGAGATGAGGTCCCACCGGCTTACCGTTCCGAGCGTTTCAGAACCAGCGCATATACAAAATTCATACCCTTTACTGCACATCGTATCCAAAAAGTAAAGGTCGACCGGCCCCAACCCTCTCAGATGTTTTGTTTATTAGATGTTTTGACTAAATTATTCTCTTATTTAGTCAGACGGTTCCATGTTTTTCAAAGGAGTTGTGGCTGTAGAGGAAACATTACTGCCTCCCCTGGTCAGATGTTGGAATTGGATTTTCCACCTGCATGTTCTTGAAAATCGACCTCATCTCGGAGCTACTGTACAGTATGAGCGGAGGAGAGGTTCCTTATGGGGCTAAGATCCTTATGGTCTTAGGTGTGTGCGACTGTGCGCATGTGTCCATGTGTGTTTGTCTGAGCTCATCTCGTAAACCGGTGGCCAGATCTGTGCCAAATGTTACAATTTACAATTTAGGCATTTAGCAGACAGAAGCCCCAATCCCCCGCCGGCGGGGGCAGTGGCTGTTCACCTCATGAACAGCTCTCAGCGGGTAAATGGGGCTGGTCAAGGTCTCGGGTTCCAACTCCTGGACCCCCCCGGGGTTTAAGAGGTTAATCCAGAGCCATTTACAGTAAGCAAGAACAAAAAACATGGTAATACATCATATACATACAAATAGTCATCATGAATCATACGTGAGCTAAGAACCTAACAGTGGAATATCTTATAAAGAAAATGCTATCTAAGTTAAATAAGTTGAGCCTTTGCATACGCCTGTAAGATCGGTGGGAAGATTGGGAGTAAGTCTGCAGTTTTGATTGCAATGGTCAGTGCATTCCATAGTTTTGGTGCCAAAAGGGAGAAGAGTTTGGGACGTGTGGAGCGTTGTCCTGGCGTTTTAGTGAAGGTACTTCCAGCTTCCCTTCGTGCCAACTTTGGCTAAGGTGGAAATCGATTGTGCATGAGATTAAGGTGCAAGCGAGGGTCAAGTTCAATCACCATATTCACATATAGTTGTTTTACTGGTATAATCAACAGGTAGGCCTGGTCCATGACGAAAGCAAAAGTCCAAGGCCTGAATGATGACTGATAGCCTCGGGGACCACAGGTCACAGGCGTTTTGTTTTCAGAAGAAAAAACGTACGTACAGACGGACGGGTGTTTGAGGGAGAGAGAGAGAGAGAGAGAGAGAGAGAGAGAGACAATTCATGATGCTATATTTGCAGGTGTAGCAGGATGGGCGTTGCTCCCACTCTGCCCATAGCGCTGATTGCCTGCACTATTTAAGCAGCTCACTGCCTGTGTTAGGTGTTGCCTCAGTTTGCTGTGCGTGTCTCCAGAGACGGAGCTGGCCCGTAGGGCTTCAGCTGCCACACACATTCCAGGCTGGGCTTGGGCCCTACTTTGGCCCCAGCTCGGTCCAGCCGACGCCCGCTCCAGTGGTGGTGGTATCCCCTTTTCTTTATGTGTGCTGTGGCTTGGGGGTACCACTGCCCAGGATGGGTTAGCTGGTAAACCTCAGTACTGATCCTTTTAGAGTACAAATTAGTGCTGAACCACTGTCTATTTTAAACTATTGATAACCGTTATCTCTGAAATGTTATTCATGTTATTTGTATTGGCCTATGAGTGAATAAAGCTTTGGTACTTTTGTACAACCCGTTTCTGCCTAATTTAAAATGTACAATGAACTGAGTTATATCATGTATTCAGGTGCTTAATTAGATCAACTATAACTATTTCCTAGGGCACAATTCCCTAGGTGGCGTAGTCTCATTTAAATTGCCCTGCTACACAGGCATGAGAAATACAATATTGCTTTAGTGTAGCTCAGTGAATCCTCTCTACATGATGATCAAAGGCAAAATTGAGCACTCTGTGAGCTTGTAGATCAGCTATTTTTGGCATGCTACATGTACATCGGCACACAACAATGTATAAATAAGTCTATGATTCCATTCCAGTCAACTCTGGAAGCTTTTTGCCACTACATTACAAAGTCACCCCCAATCGTTGGTGACGGTTCAGACATTGTTTCCCACTGGCAGACTTCTGTTCTGAGTCGTTGTCCTCCATGCATAGCCAATAGCCATGCAATTCTGCTTCTAACAGATATGTTTTGTAATCACTTTGAAAATGAGTATTTGCTAAATGCTTTACGAATGGAGTAATAACACAGCATATACTACATAATTAAAATACCTGGCAGCAATGATAGGTAGTAGGTTGACGCACTACTTTATATGCACACATGCTTTCATGACAAAAGCATCCCTGTGACCCGAGTATGCATTAGCAGACCGGTGTGATATATACATCCCCTTTCCTTGGCGGAGTTGGCGCCAAGTCAAATTACATTGTACAGAAATGCATTTAAAAAAAGGCTAGCAAGCTGCAGCTCTTGTTGAATACTCCTCAATCCTTCCCGGTCTGTCAGTTTAAAAAGTGAGGGCAGGAGGTCAGAGAAGGAAAATGTCTAGCTTGCAATAAAACACCTAAATATAGTGAAAAAAAAAAAAAAGTGGTTGTTGTTAATTATTGGGGAATATTGTCAAAGGTTTTATAAGCCTTGTTGGTGTGGAGAGAGAGGTTCTGGGATGACAAAATTACCTGTTGCACTTCCTGAAAAAACATCACTCCAGTAACTAACTTCCTTACCACTGTAACATCTACAGTAGATAGAGAGCATAATGATTTAATTACAGTCTCTAAATTGGTAGATATATTGAAGAACGGAGCATCTTAAATTCCCTTTTCGGGGAACACTTTTCGGACCTGCAAAGACAAACACAGAAAGTCCATTACATAAAGCGTGCAGGCCAAATTATCGGAGACAGCAATTAGTCTGGCCAACTCCAGGGATCCCTTAGGAATGTCCAAAATATAAAAAACATATGAATTTGAGTTTATCTTTCATTTAAAATCTCCAAAACACATTGCATTAAATTGAGGAGGGTTCCCCTTCACTTATTCATTAGTATTCTCTTGAATTTAAGAATGTGATATAGGGCTCTATTTTCATCCATGCTAAACCCCTTATCCCTAAACGTCTTTTCCTTTTTTTTTGTATTTTGAAAAACATGTTCAATCTACAAGCCAATCTACAAGCTCTCAGTGTGTCGATGTAGAACGGATAGTTGAACTATTTTAGCCCTATGTTTTAAGGTTATTCATGCTGGTACAAAGTCTACGGCTAAGCAATTGTCCAGTTAAACACATTTCACTGCTGATTTGAACCATACAATATTGAACCCATACTGTTAATGGGTGAATTTATTATTTGTTATTTATGTGGATCAAAGGATAAGATCAAGTTTATATGAAGATTAATGTGACAGTATAGACAAAGTAGCACATTTACTGCCATACAGTATGTTTCCAGAGTCTTATTTCTTTGATCATTTAATACTAGGTTTTACTGTGAAATTCATTCATACATTTTTATGTTGAGATTACATAGATGTCCCAAACAATGAATAAAACACCTATCTTGTTAGATTTCATGGATTTGATAGCGCACCGTTCAAGCTTAGGACTCTCTAAAGTTCAGCCTGGTTTATATTTAATGCACATCACTTGTACTGTGTCCCTCCCCACACCGTAGCCTATTTTTTTATTTTATTTTATTTTATGGTAACATAGCAACAGCTGCTTGTGGACTCCTGGACAAACTTGTGCCTCCTGCAAAGACTCCAATTTAATGACAGCCAATGAAACTTTTTCAACCGATCTAAGAAAAAGCTGCATACTTATCCTCATAGTTACTATAACACATTTTCAATCATGAACCTGTGATTCACTTTAATGGACTAAACACAGTGCAAGAACGATTTCAAGTCGATATACGTATACTTATGCTCAGTAAAGTGAAAATCTCTGCCAGGAGGCATACTCTTATTACCTTTCTCCATCTTTATCTCTGACTTCTGATAACTCGGACAGAGTTGAATGTGCTCAGCCTCAGACATTATTTTTTATTTTGTCATGGTTATAAGAAGTATATTTTTACTCCGGGACAGGAGTGTTGTAATTGGATAGTTGGTAGCAGGACGCTTATCCCATAGCCTGAAGTGACAAGTGTGGTAAAATAAAATTACATACATGTGTTGTTGAACACCTTGAAAACTAAGGTCCTTGGCCCAATCAAAATGTGATACTGATTGGCCTTGCAATTACACGTAGCTGTAGCTATGGACTCTCTCTCTCTCTCTCTCTCTCTCTCTCTCTCTCTCTCTCTCTCACTCTGAGGTGAAGACCTGATCTACAATAATAATGATACTTTAACTTTGCCAATGCAGTTGGAGCTTAACCTTGGAGGCTGGCTGTTTCCTGCTGAACAGTCGCATTATCGCATAGGCTAGAGAACAGAACAAACTGTGCCCAAGGGCAGTTCTTTGTGATGCTTCTTTTCTAAACTTCTTCAAAATAGAATAATTTCTGCTATCATCCAAACCTAAGTCTTTGTGCTGTATAAAGCCAATAATATGAATAGATAAAATAAGCCATATAACTATATATAATATTTATGTTTAATGGTAAAGTTAGATGATGATGCAGGGTGTATCTCTGATGAGCTTTTTATTATTATGTTGGTTGTGTGTGTGTGTGTGTGTGTGTGTGTGTGTGTGTGTGTGTGTGTGTGTGTGTGTGTGTGTGTGTGTGTGTGTGTGTGTGTGTGTGTGTGTGTGTGTGTGTGTGTGTGTGTGTAGTCACAATTTTAGAATTCTTTGAAACCTGTTCAGTAAATTTTTAATAATTTCACCAAATAGTCATCTGTAAATAGAAATAATGCACACTGACTTGGGGCAAATAGTATGGTACTGTAGGCCTACATGTATGTACTCGGGTACAGGAGAGCTGACACAGACCTATTTGAACCTAGATGAGGTCCGATTCGACTTATCTTCCTGTGTGTCAGTCTCACTAGTTCACGCCATCCCTCAGACCATAAATACTGGCTGAAAAACCATTTAAGGTGTTATTGATCTGCGTCCATGTTACTATCAGCCCACAGGTAGTGAAGCAATTACACATGGAAACTGCATAATATGTGGACTCCCCGAAGACAGAAGACGGCTCTTTGTTCATGGGTTAGGTGCCATATGGACAGGAACACGTTCAGGTCTGTTGCCTCAATAAATTGTTGTTGACACTGCCCTCTAGAGATATGTGATGGTGCATTAGTACTGCAGACCCAGCAAAGCGTCCTCCCTTCTCCCATTTGCTCTGGAAGGAGGCTCCTCATCTCATCTAATCTCATGCACTGCAATTATGGCACATTCTCCCCTTTTCTTCTGTTGCTTTGTGCTTTCTTCTCACCTTGTGTTTGTAATTGTTTCTGTGCAAGCCGGTGTGTTAACAACACTTGAAGTATTCAGTCCTACAGTACTTAAAGCCACGCCAGTAACTACAGTGTGTACACAGTGTGCAGGTGTTGCTGCAGGGTTACATACCAATGCAGGTTCATAGGTGCCTTCATGCAGTCCAGAAAGATTGACTTGGCTTGGATGCAAGACTGGATCTATTCAACCCAATTCATATTTTGCAAAAATGGATTTGGCATGCAGGTGGCCGTCTTCCTGCATAACTTATTGCTCGGACTATGAAAAGGACCCCCAGGGACTCACAGCACCATGCACATCATTATAGACTAAAGGGGAAGAGCAAGACTTGGCTAACTTCACTAAGGTGATGCTAATTAAAATGAAATGCCCTGAGGCAAGTGTCTATGTTTTCTGGCGTCTAGACAGGAGTTTGGACACTGGACAGTGCTTATGCGTCTCTCTCGTTTCCCCCCCTCTTTACACAACTACATTTATCAAATCTGAACATGATATGACATTACATTATAAAATCTGCTATGTTCTTATTCCCCATGCAGGCAGCACAGCATATTATATTACACATTATGTTCCAATATATTCATAAATAGTGACCAAAATATTAGAGCTTGGAGTCCTTCACATTTGTATGTAAATTACATCCTGCACATACTTCTGTGCATTCATTAAAACTCTGAACTCTGACTGGGGAGGGAGTCTGGGAGATAGATGGGGCATTGCTCTGAGTCTAATGATCATTATAGTGAAAGAAAATATATAATATTTAGTTTTTGGTGTCATTAAAATGACTGTTGACATGGCACACTGACTATCTAGAAAAATAAAAAATACATGGCACTTCATTTAAAAAAGATTGCAGTCCCCTGGCCTATAAGACATTTAAGTTCTATAAGATGTCTAAATCTTCAATAGGTACTGTCATGAACAGTGGTATGATACCCATAGACGTATCGGGGGTGGGCAACTTTGACGATCAAGAGGTCCACTATATTTCCACACTCACTCCAGAGGGCCACAATGCATTTGGTATCCGATCATACCGTACAAGCTTGTAGATCAGCTATTTTTGCTATATTTGAATTGAAATTTTTTAATTTTGAATTGGAATCATGAAAGTAACCTTTTTATTTAATTTCAAATGCATTTAGTTAAATGTTAACTTTATAAACTAAATACATTGGACATAAAAAAGACAATAAGATTAGTCATTCAGCTATACTAATATAGACTAAAGTAATTAAAGCAGGTCATGTTTGCATATTTGGACTTGTAACAGCTGAAATCAATAATATATCAGTATTCTGATATTAACCATGCGGGCCACATTGAGTGAAGGTGGGGGCCACAAACATATAGTGAGGGGTCGTCACAGTGCATTGATACCATATTAGCCTATGAGTCCGGCCGCACCATAGGCTATACCATCTACATACAACACTGGGCCATTATCATCACAGTTTATCACTAAGCAAATGTCAACGGTAAGATTAATCATATAGCCGTGGAGTCTTATGTTAACGGCATTGACATTTGCAGGTGGCCCCCCCAATGATTTAAGATCCATCACATCATCCAGGCCACAGCCGGGATAGAAATAATAGCAGTCTTAAGCTTAAATGTTGGGCCATATAAATGTATAATGCCTAATATATTTACTAGCCTATACCGGTATACTGGTTAGAGATCAATGAAGAAAGTGTGTGTGTGTGTGTGTGTGTGTGTGTGTGTGTGTGTGTGTGTGTGTGTGTGTGTGTGTGTGTGTGTGTGTGTGTGTGTGTGTGTGTGTGTGTGTGTGTGTGTGTGTGTGTGTGTGTGTGTGTGTGTAGGCCTACTCACTAAAAGCACTAAGGGTTGCATGTTGACATGCTATCTATACTATATGCTAGCCTACAGGCATGGGGCCTGGGGTTAGGCTATATACACATCATTTTCACAACAAAAAAAAAAGAGGGGAAAAAAATCCGTGGCAATAAATCGGCTTAATGGACAGAATTAGTGGGGGTTGAATCCAGGGTAGGATTAAGGAAAATTGTGTGAAATAAAGAGCGGAGTGATCAGGAAAGACCGTGCGTGGTTCTGTCTGGAGGGAGGGGGGATGAGAGAGAGAGAGGGGGGAGAGAGAGCGAGAGAGAGATTTTCTTCCAAACCTATCCCTTTTTTCTTTCCAATTCTGGACTGCACGGCTGAACGTTGCTTCATGTTGTCTCTTCCGAGAGAATATTCAATTTCTAATTGCAGTGCAGTGTCCTGGATTCCGTCGCGAATGCCATATTCACAGCTGAACTTCTAATTTCTCACTTATACTTGAGCCGCATCATGAATAGTTTCAGGGCGCCTCTCTATCACATACCTCTGGAATGGTGGGGATTACGCAGCCGAAAAGCGGAGAGCATGTAAACGCAGATGGAGTTTGGGATTTATTGCAAAATAAGGGAAAGATGACCGTCTTCTCTTTGTGCTTGCTCCTGTGCGCAGATCTTCTGGATTTAGCCGTCGGTAAGTCAGTAACCTAATTTGTACCTATATGCGCGGAATGCGCCCATGTCAATCAATCAATCAATCGCCATTTGGGAGTCGAAACCGCTCATATCATTCAATGCGCAATGGTCTTTTGACGCGTTTGGAGATCAGTCAGTCACAGACAGTCTATAGAGTAGACACAAGAGACGTTTTACCGAACGGCTCAACATCAGCAACCCACCGAAGGCGATCGGTGTCGTGTCTCTCATGCCAACTTTCCCTCATGCCGACGAAGTCGTAGAAGAGCGATCGATGAATGATAAACGACTCGCCTGTATGAATGTATCATGTGGCGACATGGCGTGAAACGCTTGGGGTGTGGTGGGCATTGTGTGAATCAAATATTATTTCATTCTACAATATGTAGTTGTAGCCTATGACAGTCACAGGTATGGCCAGAATGCATGGCTGCACGCGCACTTCTAACACGGCCAAACTACATGGTTGCAGCGCGCACTTTGTCATGAGCAATATGGCTTTAAAATAATAGCAAATTTAGTAGGTTATTATATGTTATGGGCTGTAGCCTATTTGCGACACATCTGCTGAAGTTGTTGGTCTCAAATACAGGTGGAACAGCTTTCATTCCGGTCCGTCAATGAGACGTGCTGCTATGCATTGTCTTGTTTTTTCTTCTCCGTCGAAATGTTCAGCTGTGTAGTAGGCCTACGTTATTAATATGGCACAAATAATTTATTATGCAATTGGAGATTATACATGTGTCTGGGCTCTAAGTAATTAGGCTGCTAAGTACGTGCATGCTGTATTGATGTTCCCTCTGTGTGTGTGTGTGTGTGTGTGGTGTGTGTGTGTGTGTGTGTGTGTGTGCGCGCGCGCGCGCGCGCGGGGGGGGTGCGTGCGTGCGTGTCTGTGGGCGGTTGTAGGCAATTTAATATTAAAAACAACAGAAAACATGATATGACTTATGACCAATTAGCTATCATGAGCCAATCCCATCCTGCAGCCTTTGATTGTTGTTGCTTGTGTCATTGTAGTAGGCTATTGGTATTATATTATGTATTTACAGTAGCTATATCAACTGTCTAAATGTGCTGTGGTCATCAAGAGAATATTAATACATGCCTTGCTGCTGCAGCCCATTATAGCGCATTAGAGCATGACATTATGTAGGCTGCAAGGCAAGTTACACTTGATTCCCTGTTTTGTTCAGAGAAAAGCTGTCATTACGAATTGTCTGATGGTTGGCCAGTGTTTCTCAAACTTTTTCATGTCATGGAATAGGTATTTGGCCGTCCCCCAGCTGAAAATATTGTGTCGGGGATCTCCCCTGCAGGCAGTAACATATTTATAATATTGTTAAAATGTTTATTTAATTATTTCTCTTGTTTCTTTTTTATATATATAACAGGTCTGTATACAAGCTCATAATGTGTTGCATTGGGTTGTGAGCTTGTAGGTCTGCTATATTCAAATAGCAATGTTTAAGGCTTACATATGTTTGCCCTTGACGCCAAACAAAGGTGACTCCTCATTGTTTTGTGGACACCCATTGACCAAATTCGATAAATTAGTAAGTGATGTTATTAAGTAGGCCTATTTGTGGTAGGACAATCTTGCTCAGACGGAAACACCACAGGGACAATATGAAGGCTTGCTCACTGTGGGCAGCTCATACAAGCTCAGTGAAATGATTGCCTTTTTTCTTAAACACTCACAGTGTTAAACAGTTACACAGTGATGTATCACAGCTATTGTTATGACCTTGCTATGACTACGTCACTTGCTGCTATACTTCAGGGTGTAAGATTAAAAAACAGCACAGATAGAGAAGAGATAGGTCATTATGGTGTGCCTGGAGCCCTGGATTGTCTTTGACTTAAAATCATTCAGACCACCCGTCGGTTGTTGAGTGCTGACATTGTCCTGTTTTCAGTGCACAACACACTTTTGGTAGGCTACACCTTAGGGCGGTATTCACAAGCATATCCTTTACTATACTATTCGACAGTACACTTACTTCTCCCCTTTATCATTTTATCGCTATACTATATGTTTAAATTGATTTTGTTTTTAATAAATCAAAGTCATTCATTCACTAGTTCATTCGTTCATTGAGCCATTCGTCAGTTCATTCACTCATTCATTCATTCATTTCACGAGGGGATAAATTGTTTAGATGGAACAAAAAACAACATCTTGCCACTCCAAATTCATCACTCAATATGTCGTAATCACTGATTTGAACAACTATAGTAATGTCTGTTAGAGAAACCTCTTAAACTGTACTTCAGTGTCAGCATTTCGTTTTGTTGTAGTGGTGATTACCCACATTTACAACAGAAAGCTTCTAACTTTATCTTTATTGTGGATTCCATCCCTATGCCCTGTCACAATTGGCCAGATGCCTGTGCCTTTATTTATTAAATTCTGCTTCATGCAGCCTCATCCACAACCTATCCACTGGTGATGTTGAGCACTTAACCATTGTTATACAAGCCCATAAATGTGTTCAACGATTCAAATTATTTCACTTTTCTTTCTAAGACTGAACTTTACACACCTAAAGAACACTTTACTCTTGTCAAAACTCAAAAGGTACTATAAGAATCCATTACCCTTTTGTTGTGTTGGTCTGGAATGCAGGCAGAATCCTTATTTTGGAAGCAATCTCTGAAGTCAATTTTCTATTACACATGTAACTTGCTCTCATGCTATTGAAGCAGGTTGATGGTGCACTCTGTAGTCAAGGCAGGAATGAAAGCAAAGCACCCTGATGTTAGTTTGTTTTAAAAGTGGGCTGCATCATGGTAAAGCTCTAAGATAAAAAGAAAGAAGATAAATATCTCGTGTCCTAGTGTTTCCCTGCAGGAAAATCTATAGACAACGTGGTGGTCAGAGAGCTGGAGGTGTAGGACTGTGAATGTGGCCGGATGTGGATGAGTGTGTTATGTCCCTCTCTGTTTTTACCCTGCTAGCAGTGGGGCTCAAATGGATGGCGATGTCAGTCCATCCAACACTTAGGTCTCAAACAAGATATGATCCACCCCTGCACCGCTCCCCGCGACACCCTGGTCTACACTCCAAGCTGTAAACTTCCTCATGGCTCCCAAGCTGTTGAAAGACAACCCGATTACTGAATAGGCGGATTGCTATGAAACTTGCTGAGCAGCACATTCATTTCTCCCACTGTTTGACTCATTGAAACATTCTACCAGGAAATCACGCAATCAAATAAAAAAAAAAACAGCTGCCATCCACTCACACGTTACAGGATTTTCTTAACTGCCTTTGTCTTGGCTCCTGTACCGTTCCACTTCCGCGTTGATCAGGATGACCCTAACTATTAAACGCATGCACACTTTAAATGAGGAAAAACAGAACATTGCTAGCATGGGGGAAATTATTTATTTACTCTGGCAGCGAATGAGTCAAAACACACATTTCACACACACAATTCTAAACAATATAATTAAAGGAGCATTCAGTGATTTGCAAAACCTCCCGGTCCGCCCCGGTAACAAGATGTGCACATGCACGCACTACAGTGGGGGGGACATGCGACAGACCAACAGCACACACACAAAGGCCTGCCCCCTCTCGATCATGATTGGCGGAAGGCCCCTCTCTATCCTGATTGAATGAAGGCTACCTAGCCAAAAATGAAACCTACGGTTTTTTGACCCCCAGGGGTTAACTGGTCAGCACACTGTATAGTAGGGAGGATTATCACAACAAAACAAAAAAAATAAGTGATATTTGAATTAAGTGAAATCACTGAATATACCTTTAATGTTAACAATAGTATTATTGCTTCATATACCAACACAGTGTGATATATTGACAATAAATAAATAAACTTTATTTAAACTAACCATAGTAAAAAGACTTGGAAAAGTCAGGGTTAATCACTGTATCCACCTTTGAAACTCAGGTGAGAGTTTTGTCCAAATACAATGAAGTATTATGTTTGTAGGAATTTCTCAGTCACAGTAGTTGGCAATTCTTGCTATGCCCCCTTTCTGGTTTGTTTTTGTACCTCAATTGACTCTAGGGCATTTATCTGCCTATTCTCATTTGTTTGGAGAGGTTCTCCTGAGCAGGATTGGTTTTGACCACACCACTCCAACCCTGGAGTGGTTAGTTGAAGTGTTTAGTGAGCTACACAGTACAGCAGGACAGTTATTTATTTTTCAACAAAGCTAGTTCTTAATGTATCCTAACAATTTCCTTTAGGACTTTTGTATGTATGTACTGTACAAATAGGCTACAATAACATAAAATCAAATTTCCTCTAATCCTCCATCTCATCTCCCTTTCACTCGATCCTGTGTGCACATCTTGGAATGTCTATATCACAACAACATTGGATATATTCGGCAGAATCGTCTTTTTTATTTACTTTTACTTCTTGATGGAATTTTTAACTCATCATGTCAATTATGCATTGAACAAAATATGCCCCTACAGTATATGGATTTTGTGTTATAATACTCTTTCAGTGGATTAAGCACAAGTTGTTTCATTACACTGTACAGCAGTTCCCAAACCTTTCAGGTCAAGACCCAAAAGAGAGATTAGACGTTGGCCCAGGCTGGGACCCAAACTAGTAAAGATAGCACACAACGCATCACTTCGCACCGCGTTGCAAGCTTGTAGATGTACTTATTATTTTATTTATGGATTTTCTTAGATTTGTTTGTTCGTTTTAAAACTTAAAATATATAGATTTATACTCTAATCCTGACCCATACAAATTGGTCTGTGACTCACGTATGGGTCCCGACCCACCCCTTGGGAAACAGTGCTGTAGCCTACAGTATACACTATACAGTATGGATTATTGCATACTGCATGTGCAAATACCAGCCATACTGTACTGTACTGTATGTTGAATTTTAAACAGATGGAAGTGGGATCACGTTTTGATTGTGATCAGAAAATGGGAAATGCTGGCAATTTGCTGCCAGTAGAATCTTGATAGTAACATCTCTCCATTTCAGCAGTGATAAGTGAAATAATTATCAGTGTTCATGATGCCATGAACTAATGTGCATTGTAAAAGGTCACCAGGAATATTGAGCATTAAGCACTAGCACTATTCTTATTCAAATGGCTATCAAATGCATTGGTGTGCCTGTAACAGTGTTCTTGTACAAGTATAGTACAGAGAATGGAAGTTGCACAGAAACAGAGTGACATTGTAACCCACATGTGGTCCAGTATAATGTATCTGCCCTTCAAACATGATTTGACAGATAAGTGTAGCGAGGTTATAATATATTGGCTTCCACTCTACTTTTAATATGAATCAGCATTTAAGCAGCTGACAATATTAATTGTTATAACTAGACCGGTGCCTGGCTTACTCAGGATGATCCAAGTTGGTAATGCATGCCCCACCCAGACATGCATTGCCGGTTAAGACACATGCGTGGTGGGTTGAGACTCACCCGTGGCTCTCGAGTCCCGACATGCGTTGCCGGTTAAAACTCACCCATGGCCTCCCTGTGAGGTTAGGGTTAGGTTTGGGGTTTGGGATAGTCTAATGCGTGTCAGACTGTTAGTACATCAGACCAAACACATGCATTTTGCTCTTCAATGGACCCTCACATGACATCTATGTCATCATTGCGACTTCAGCTCCCACTTACTATAGAAACGTGCAGGAAGCATGTAATGCAGGAAACATGTAATGCTTGCATCCATCACATCACGCTCTTCATGTAATCAATGGTCTGCCCCAACCCCATGTGAAATGCACTCCCCAACTAGTTCATTCCACAGTTTTTGATTTTAATAAAGTAGTTTTATTTGTTTTCTCATGCCCCCCATGTAAAGCACATTTGAGTATTCATATAGACACTAAAGACACTTCATATAGGCACTTGCTGCACTTACTCTGCGGTCGCTACTCGCCTTTAAGGCGTCTTACTGGTAGATAGTTAACACAGCTGAGGGTAATAACATTCATTGTGGGTGTTTCATTTATTTTGGGTCAGCATGGACAAACCCTGTATAATTGACTTAATGCTTAATGATATTAACGCCAGCTGTGCTTATGCATCTATGACACATCAATATGTCTGCTGTGAAAAGGCTTGGTTGTTGGTCACACTGCTTCAAGTGTTTCTGATGGTGTAATCATGGGCATGCTAGAGTTGAGCTCTATGAAAGGAAAATAATGTCATGTTTGATCAGTTGATCTATCATTTCTGTGCTCTCACTTAGACTTCAGCAGCACATAACATTTCATGAGATACACTATCATTTACATACTGTATATACAGTAAACCTCTGCAGCTGATTTGTATTCACACTATACATATATTGCCATGTTTCTGTTAACTTAGTGTAAACTAGAAAATAAATTGCTCATCTGACAAATTTGGGGCAGAGGTTTGTCCTTGGCCTCTAGGGAGTGTGTGTGTAAAAGGTTTCACTCCAATCGGACAGACACGCACATGCACACACGAACGGAGGCATGGACAGGGACAAAAACATAGTCTCGCCCATGCTTTCGGCCTGGTGGAGACAATAATATGAACACAAAAAAGGCTACAGCTCAGAAAAGTGAAAATGTCATTATCTTCCCTGAAGAATAGTCCCCATTACCTTTGCTTCTTTGAAAGCTAAGTAAGTGACCATCAAGAGCTGTGATTACCTATTACAGTATAGCCTGCGGCTATCCAGTGAACATGTCATTACCATTGTTGCTCACTTTTTACATACATAGGAATTACCAACCACATTTAATTTTATGGGGGGGGGGGGAATTATCTTGGGGCATAATGGTGACCCAGAAATGACAGCTTTTGTTCAGAGGTTTCAACCATGATTTCTTGTCCATGCACTGTACTGTACAATGCTAACCTCGTCCTCGCCTCACCAGTTTTTCCACCTCGGAGGAAAGCCTGGTCTCTGTTTCAAAAGTCTGTATGATCCGGTCTGGAGTGGATGATATCGTTACGTCATGTTGTAGTATTGTTTTGTAGTCAACACAACAGGCAGGAACAATCAAACGGAACGTCCTTTTCCCTCAAACCGGAAGAATAACAATAAAAGCTCTCGTAGCCTGCAGCTTTTATTGAGGAAACTCGGTTTGAGGGAAAAGGACGTTCCATTTGATTGTTCCTGCCTGTCGACTACAAAACAATACTACAACATGACGTAACGACATCATCCGCTCCCGATCGGATCATATACCCGAAATGAAATGGTTCCCAGGCTAGTACAATGCTAGCCTGGATCCAGACCTGCGGATGGCGGATTTAGCCGTGGATAACTCCAGTTTAAGGTGGATTCGGGTCATTAAAATATATTATAAATTAATATTGGATAAACAGCGGGTGAAATAATGCGGGAAATAAATTAATGGCATTTATCTGTAAGCTTTTATTATAGCTTTTAAAACGCACAATATCTCGGCAAAATCTCGCAATAAATCATACTAAAATTCAGCGAATGTCTGTCTGTCTGTCTTTCTGAATGTCCCTGACAGCGCTTCATCTCAACATTGCCTGGCCCAAACACTCCCACTTTTCACACACAGCCATGGACCAGAATTATATGGAGGTCTTAATGGAGCCCTTTTCCCCATTTCACACATTAATGATTTATAATGAATTTATTAGTGGATTAAAAAATGCAAAAATGGCTATTGTACTGTCAATATCACATCAATATGAATGCAAAGTAGCGGTCCATGTGTGGACAGGCTACCTGTCGCCGTTGTGCATGGTGACATGTGTGCTAACCGTGTAGTTTATCAGGAGAAGAATACCAAAGGATGCAACATTAATTTATTAGTGAATTCACCTCGCACCCTCACACACCTGCGTCCCTTGGCGACACCTGCATCACAGGCCACCGTTCTCACCGTTACCCCACTGGCATGCTTCCTCTAGCTAGCGCTGCAACACAACAAATTGTGCCCTATACAATTTGGCGCCGCTGACTGTGTGTGTGCGTGTTCGCCGTGTTGCATCCTTTGGTAAGCTTCTCCTGATAAACTACACGGTTTGCACACATCTCACTATGCACCGCGGCGACAGGTAGCCTGTCCACACATGGACCGCTACTTTGCATTCATATTCATGTCATATTTACAGTACTACGGCCTTCACAGTGTGTGTGTGTGTGTGTGTGTGTGTGTGTGTGTGTGTGTGTGTGTGTGTGTGTGTGTGTGCCAGGAGGCGGTGTGTGTGTGGGTGTGCGCGCGCGCACAAAGTGACCTCACAATCTCCGATCATCTTAATATATTTATATACGCTCCAAAAAGCGTTTATATTTTGCGGGACAGACGGATGAGGAGCAGAAATGAAGCGCCAGCATATCGATCCATTTATCACCACGGAGAGCGCCCTGGATGAGGAGATACGAGTCATTCATGGGAGTCAATGACAAGCTAATAGTTGCACACAGCGTTAGCATACGGCAAGCGAAAAGCGAAATGCCAAAAAAACAAATAGGAATCATTCTGAATATTCTTATCTCGCCCCGTGTCGTTTGGACGTCGCTAGGACGTCCACAGACGAACGCACCTCTCGGTTCCAATCCTTATGACGTTTCCAGACGATTTATGTACTAAATGTGCGCGCGCGTGTGAGAGGCACGCTAAACTGTCAACACTTCTACAATAAGCAACAATATAGCTGACTGTCAAACATCATTGTCCAATGTTCTTTCAGAGCAGTGGTTCTCAAACATTATGCATACAGTATACACAGCACATAACCCAAAGTCTGCAAATACTTTGAGTGTGCATATCCCCGGGTATGGACTAGTTGGAATAATTAATCAATGCGGTAATTAATCAACAGGCGGATTATAAATATGCACACGCGGATTCGGGTGACAAAAAAAGGTCTCTCGCCCACTCTCTGAGTGGACTGCGTCTTTTCAGGAAGGAGTCTGATACTCAGGCAGTACAATGCTGCATAGTGGAATGAAACGGCTTTGACTGAAAAATGCAAATGACCTCCAATTATTTTGTGGAGTCATGTAGCACCTGGTAGCTTTGTACATTTTTGATCTGAAGATTTGATCTGACTATTAATGAGAAGAGTAGTCTAGGTCAAATGTTCCAGTAAAATATATTAAACACGTTTCCCCACAGATTTGAAGAAAGTCCTACTGTCTTTCAACAAAACTAAAACTAAAACAAAACTCAACAAATCAGTACTGCTTTAATTACTGTCAATAATTTGACACAGCATAATGATGTTTCTGCTTCTATAACAATGTAAACAGAGGAAGAGCAGTGGTCCACTATCAAGAAATAACAGACCACATAATATTGTGATTGACCAAACAGAATTGAGCATTAACAAACATGTAATATATGATGTTGCTTTTTTCTGCATCCTTCTAGGTTTGTATCATAATGAGAATATCTGCAGTACTACTAATCCGGACAAATTTGAAAAGGTGAAGCTTCCATTAGTACTCGTACAACTAACAACACCATGATTGCTCTTTTAAAAAACAGAATAGCCACTGAGTAGACATGCCTGGCTAATGCATGCGTTTGTTTTTCTGTTAACATTGAGAAAGAAAAGTTAACTGCCTAAATGCACCATGCATAAAGTTAAATGCATGGTGTGGGCAGAAGCAGAACCATGCATCCTGCTGCACTGGATGTTTTAATAATGGTAGACCACATTTAAGACAATAATAATAAAACATAGCATACATTATCTGTTTGCATATCAGGTAAATGTGCAAATATCTCGAACCATCCCTTTGACATTTTGGGACCAGCTAAGTGGTTCATGCAAAGCCAGTCATTGTAACCCCATTAACATATTTTATTAACAGTAGGAATGTTCACTATTGGCTTGCCTTGGAGCATCATTCATAACCCATGGGGAAAACCAGAGGGCTTATGTGTCTCACACTGCAAATAATGCAACAGAATCTGCAAACATTATTCCAAACTATCCTCCTCTGCTGCCATCACATACACCTCTTGCATCGGAAGTGAGGAAGAAAATCTCCTGGTAGATAAACTTTGTCAAATTTGACAAGAAATACAGCGCAATTGCCATCTCAGGCAATGACGATGGCTTTGCCACAAGCAAATGCTTGTGGCATTCAAATGCTTGTGGCAAAGGAGTTCAAACAGCACAGTGGCTCCCCCCCCCCTCTACCCATCCTGCACTGTGCAAGCAAGGGCTGGCTTGTTGTCTGTTGGCTTGCGTGGGAGTTTGAAAGAACCAAGATTTTCTCAGCAGCTGGTGGTGCAGAAATAGGCAAAAGAGTTGAGAAGCTTTGCTCCAAAGGGGCTCCCAAGATGGGCTAGTTTAAGGAAGTGTAATGCTCCTTTCTCTGTCATCAATCAGTGAGTGTACAGTATTTTTAAATGGTGTCAATATTCAGGACCAGCGCATGCACTTCTGCTGCTCTTGGCAAAAAAAAAGGAAACTGTTGTAATGTACTGTACCATAGCGACAGCAACACACAAAGGCCAATATCCTATACATGAAGCAAAAAGCAGCAACAACACACCCCCAAAACAGCATACACATACTGTAATACAAATATTCTAGTACAATATGTATGACGAAATATGTGAACTCATACATTATATACATTATATATTAGACTCCATATTGGAGACTTGGGTAAGTGCTCACATACAATATACACTAGTATCTCTGCATGCATGGTTCACCAGAGGGTTTAAAGGAGAATTCCATACTAAAAGGCTTTCTTACCTTTCTTTGTAGTTGTTACGTCCCCACCAAAGAGGTCCAGGTGTTATTTTGTGCAAAAGCTCCTTATTGGCTATTTCCCTACCATAAGCCCTAAATGAATTGCATTGAATTTCTTTGTATATATCCTCTCTTCATAATGTAAATAATATCCCAAGCGGAACACTTTACTACTTCTTTCGATGGAAATAAGCGAATTAGCATAACACCCCATTTCCCCATTCAATTCCCATTCAATGCAATGCAATTCATTGAGGGCTTATGGTAGGGAAAATAGCCAATAAGGAGTTTTTGCACAAAAAAACACCTGGACCTCTTTGGTGGGGACGTAACAACTACAAAGGAAGGTAAGAAAGCATTCTAGCATGGAATTCTCCTTTAAGCTTATAATTTGCTCTTAAACAGTACAATTTGTAAATATATAGTAGGCCTACTGCTTAAATACACAGATGATTTTTCATATGTCAATATACCATATTGTGATAATTTGGTTTAGTTGCTTCCTGCCTGGTACGAGCAAGTGAAATGACTCAGCTCACGTGTGAGCTCACATTTCAGACTCAGAATCAGCTTTATCGCCACACCACAGGTTCACGGGTGTAAAACAGTGAGTGGAATTAGGGGGAATGAGAAAAAACAGGACTAAAAAAAAACATAACGTTGTGTAGATCGACTTCTCAGCAAAGCGATTTGGTGTAGAGTGGAAAACCTAATACACTGCCAACTCCGTCAAGTTAATTAAGTAGAGTTAGATAATAGAGTTAGTGGTTAAATGACACAAAGCCTGCCCTGCTGTCCAATCCTAATCTTCGGCTAGACCACCCTAACACTGGGTTGCGGACACATTATTATGGGTCTCCTTAGTTTTGGTTTCCTACAACATTTTCCAAAAAGCATCCCCAAAAAAGTTTAACTTTTCATGAATTAATAACAAAATCTAAAGATTTTTTTCAGTAGGCCTAATGTCATGAAGAAATGATAGAAAAAACGAAGAAATTCCATAAATTAGAACAAATATTTAAGAAGATCTGCTATTTTCACTAGTTTGGGTCTGTATATGTTTAGGTTCAAAGGAACGTTGAAGATTGAAGAAGTATTTGCCTCAATGATGATGATTATTATTAGTATTATTATTAGTGTGGAGTAACGGACCTCCTTGTTTTTAAATAGACAATTATTGTGATGCTTTAATGAACCTTTACAGACCAGAGGCTTCCATTGCATTAACTCCAGCATGCAATAATCATATATGACATTAAAATATTCAACTTCTCTATCCTTTTTATTTTTGATCTCTGCTCTATATGCTTCCTTTATTGTCTCGGTACATAAAGCTCAAAGACTACTGTAGGTTTTCCACATTTCCACATTTCCGCTTTTCTCTCTCTGGTTCCATGACAACAACCTCCCCTAACTGGAAATAACGGCTTTACCACAATACCGGTATTCATAATTGTCCAGATTACCAAGGGCTCTATTCTATACTCCTGTTTTCACAAAATATGCGATCTGCAAACTCACGCTATGACACGTTGTGAGCTTGTAGATCAGCTATTTTGCCCAACGTTAGTCCCAGAATAGGGATGCTAGGGTTCAAGTGGTTAATTCAGAGAGTCCCATTTCCCTGCTGTTTATGTGCAATCTTCAAGTCAGTAATAATGCATTATGGAAGGGTTTCATGAAAGTCCAGATTATGTACAAAAAAAGGGGAAGAGATGGGCAAGGCAAGAAAAACAACAACCCACTAATCTGTACTTTGACGTCAGTCTAGATGGGCTGAAGCTGTGCAGATGGGAGCATGGGAAGATTGTGTGGGTTACTGTATGCAATTCATGACAACAGATTATTTCCTTTTATGCATGCTGCCTTCCTCCCAATGAGCCACCGAGACACTTTCTTCCCTAGGGATAATGTTACTGAATTTCTGTAGGGAAAAAAAAACCAAAAAGACAATTTATAGTCTGTTGTACAATGTCGCTTGTGAAAAATAGTCCCGTTTCAACACGTGAGCTTGTAGATTGGCTATTTTGTGTGGTACTAGCGTGAGATGAAATATACATCAGGCTTTAGTCAGGTTTCAGTGAATTGGTCCTCCTATGGAACGACTCATCCCCATCTCCACAACATCTGTCATTTGTGATAACATTTATGTTTGATCCACTATAGGACTTGTCATGCAAGTGCAGTGAGTTAATCTCCGCATGTGGCAGGTGCCATATATATATATATAAATAAATATGTTCATGGTAACTCCAGTCACATGTGGACACAATATTGATGTCATGGGGCTTTTACACATGCTTTTACAGTATGTTTCATACAATCTATAGCACTGCTGCTTGACAGGACTGTTGAACAATTAAAGACATGACACACTCATAATGTTCTGTCCTGCTACCTGCTACAAAAAGCTCAAATTCAGATTTGGTTTTTTTAAAGGCAAAGGTGGACAGATAGAGTAGCCTACATGGCTACATACAGGGTTCTACATTTTATCACTGTCTGCTATTGTCTTGCAAAATGTGTTTATATTTAAACTACATTCCAGAGGACAATTTTAGAATGTTACCCCCTTTTATTTCCCTCTATGGGGGTGTCACTGTCAACCATAGAGATAAAATAGTGACATGCAGAATGGTATAATGGCAACCATCTTACCTGAGTGCTGTTCTGAACTGAACCGGAGCTACAGTCACAAACTACACAAAATATTCATACATAATAAACCGTAAGTTGCTTGCCACTTCTAGTCAAGAGGCAAGCGTGGACTATAGATATTCAGGGAAAAACCCTTATTTGTTTGAACAGCAGCATAATGAGACTATGGGAGTGAAACAGCCTTTGCTTTGTATTGACTCTCGTCTCTCGCTGATTGTTTATTTAGCTAAACGTGTAGTTGTTTGGCTGAGCAACATAGTCTTGCCATTTTGCTTAGAAGCTAGCTTAGCATCAGTCAAACAGTGGCTGAGCACGGAATGTGAGGACAGAAAAGTGAGGACGTCAAAAGCGATTGGCCGGATGTGATGTATGATGATAAAAGCGCCCCTCACTTCACACAAGTTCGATTTTTCGTATAACATTACAATGATACCAATAAACAACATCATGTAAATTATGCAACATTGCACTTCTGACAGGTATGTTGCAGTTGTTCCGTGCTAATTGTAATCACAGCTGGCAATTGTAATTGTGCATATGCTCCCATTAAAGGAAGTTTTCATGTGTTTAGTGCTGCTATGAATGCAATCCAGTTACACACAGAGAATGTGCTGCATGTGGATCTACTGAAGAGATTTGAGATGTTTTAATAAATATACATTTTCTGCAAGGATTCTCAAAGGGATTTGATACTATATGACAAGAGCTGCCCCGAGTCACAGGAATTAATTATTGGTTGAGTACACACATAGCACAAGAAATTAGAATGCAGTGGAGGTTAATCCCTCGACAAAGTGGCATTGAATGTTCTATGGCTGTATATAGAATGTATATATATATATAATGGAATGTCAGCCATTCAAGGGCTACACGTTTTCAACTTTTAGTGTTCTATTGTAGATGAAGATTGCAGGAGTTGCAGTTGCAAGAACAGGGAAAGTGCTGGCAGCCACGGAGAAGATGACCGAGATTTGTGACTGGCACCCCACTGATGAAAATAGATTTTATGTAACACATAATTACACACTTACATACAACAACACAATCATTGTGTTTATTTTTCCTAATGTCCTAACAGTTGACAGTTAACTTAATGCATAAGAATTGAATTGAGTGCTTTAAAATGCTTTTTCATTGATTGATACTGAATGTTACTGGAGGCCACGGCCACCATGTTCCTGTGACCAATTGATGTTGATCTCCCATAGAGTTACAAAGGATAGAGGGTGGACGAAAAGCTCTACTTCCTAATTTTTTCGATTTCAAAATGCAGAAGTGCTAATGAGCGCTCCATGTTAAACCCCAACTGCGTAGGGTTTACGCGTGCTACAATGCACGGGCCTGCCTGCAGTCCAGCTTTGACCAGTAGGCGGCTTCAACATTGGCCAGCCGCTTTGGGGGCTTGGTGTCTCCCTCCTGATGGAAGGAGGTCATCGCAAGGATCCGTGAACTCACAATATAGATGGTGGGAAAATCTAGTGTCCAATCAAGTGCGCTGTCTGCTTCCAATAATTTATTTGATATTGTCAACCATTATGTGTCCCGCCTGACATCAGGGTTGACATTTCTCAATGGAAGTGTAGGTAGGGAGACACATCCAACCACTGCAGATGTGATAGTTAAATTATTGTACTATCATATCACATATATTTTTTTTTATCAGCACAACCCTAGTTTAAGTATTGTATTTCTCTGTGGGGATGGACATAAAAAATTGATTTACCATCATAAAAAGCTCACATGGGATGGGTAAGTCTGAGCGCATAACATATCTGGTTAAAGTACTGCAGCCGACTGGTTTGAATCTGACCCATGGCACTTTATTACATGTAATCCCCCTCTCTCCAGCCTTTCCTGTCTCTTATTTCCACTGTATCTATCTGAAATACAGTACAAAATAACAAAAATAGGCACACAAAAACACACCTGAATGAGTATGGTCACTCAGCCACACTACAATAATTAGCTACATCTCTCACCTCTACTCCACTACCACTACCACCGGGGCCCGGCTCGTTGTTTATGCTACACCAGCAGGCAGCAGCTACTGTACCTCAGAGTTGGATGGCAGTTGTGTATTTGTTAGCTCTATAGGCCTTCTCTCAATCCTCCTCTTGGATAATTAAGCAGTGTAATTCCAGGTTACCAAACGGGTACTAGTTTTCCAGCTCAGGTTTTCTTAGGGAAGAAACACTTTTGCCAGTGCATGGTACCCTACCATGCACTCACCCTGTTGCACCGCCGATCCGACCAATATGCCCACACAGTATGTTAGTCATTTGTCCCTTTTATGCACATTTAGTAACGAACGCTCCTCTCAACTGGCCGGTATCAATCATAATATTACGTTACATAACATTGCGTGTCTCTAAAGATCTCTGTTACCCGTTTCCTGGTCATGTGACCTGAGTAACCAATACATGAAGGCAGCGTGTGTGGCAGCCAATCAGGACTAGGTCCTCATAGTATGACTCATGTATGACTAGGTCTTCTACATTTCATGAGCTTTCACTAGTCAGGTTTCACCGACAAAAAATCCCATCTATGCTAATTCAGTATTCAGGATGGGTCTGGTTTTAATCTGGTATTGAAGTTGTTTAGTGATTTTAGAATGTCAGTGCTTGTTTGGTCTGTTCTAAACATCATTAGCTGCGCTGCTGATTGACCTGAGCTTATACTCTCCTTGATGTTCAAGCTTATTGACGACAGCATCGCACACTCTGAGAGCAAATTAGATTTTTTTACCAGCGGGGGATTTCAAGGCACCTCAGTCTTTAGACCTGTCTATAATTTGTTGCATCAAGCAACTTGACACAACATTTCTGAGGGGCGCTATAGCCCCTCCAATGTCTGGCTTTCAGGAATTACATCACATGTCAGCCAAGTCTATGGACTTTTTTGTTGTTGTTTGTTTAGAACACTTTATACAAACGATGTTTGTTTAAAGAAGTGAGGCGTCCCTCACTTCACACACTTGTTTTGTGTTTTGTTTTGTTTTTTCAACCGAGTGTGTGTATGTGTGTCTTTAGCAGCACGGGTGTGTGTCTATTTGTCGATACAGTATGGCCATATACTAATGACATCAGAGTTGTCATCTCAGGACTCCTAAGCCTTGAAATGAATGGACAGGGATTTGTTCCTGTATAGCTTAATAAAACCAGTAAGAAGCAACACGAAGCAACATATGGAATGAATTCTGTACTGGCCATATATGGAGCATGTCTTGAGTGTACAGGGTTTGATGAGGTCAGATCAACATATGGAATGTCAGAACAGGTCAGCTCCATATATCGAGATCTAAGGGTGACAGCGGGGGCAGTGTCTTGAGTGTACAGGGTTTGATGAGGGCCCAGGTAGGGCCGGGCTTGTTGAGAACTTGTTGAGAACCCGTCTAGAGTTTAAATGGACAGGTACAGTATCAGTAAAAAGGGAGACATCGAAAGAAGAAGTATGGATGGGGAAGGATCAACATATGGAATGTCAGACCAGGTCAGCTCCATATATGGAGATCTAAGGGTTTGAGGTTTGAGGTGCACTGTAAAATTGCTGGCCGATATTGATGACATCAGGGATCTCCATATATGGGCTTAATATTGATGACATCACTGACTGAATGATGGGAAATGCACAATTTCATTGTTAACTGCGATATGCGGTCGCAGTTAAATCATCAATGGCACCGCTCACTTCACACCGGGTGTAATTTTAATTTTCATGAGCGATAACTGGAAGATTTTGGTTAGAACTAAATTCAAGATTGTCTGCATCACGCAACCCTGTGCAAAACTCATCCATCCTCCTTTTTTATTAGCCTGTTCGTTAGTTTGACATTCTGCATATTCAGACTGTAATTAAAGTGATGAATATGTGGTGGGAATACTGAAAAGGAAAGCTGCATGCAATGTCTTTGGACACAGTTGTGAGTCCTCAATTGTGGATCACGGTTGTATTGGTACACACCCAAATTCACCCAATGGACTATATAACTTAACTGGGTGAATGTGGAGCTGGTGGTGATGGAGGAGGGAACATGGAAGGAATACGTTTGGAGAGAGCTGTGAGCAAGGAGGTCTGCAGAATATTTTCCTCCTCAGAGTTAACACAGGATTATGCTGTGTACACGCTTCCTTACTACTATAACAGAGGTTCTGAACTTCTATCCCGAGGAGACAAGCTAATGCTAGTTTATTTCTCTTCAGGGTGATTAATTGCATTCAAGTAAGTCCCTGATTACACAGCTAAAACGATTATTTTGTTCCCCAGGCTTGAGGTTGAGAACCTGTTCTATTTACTTTATTATGCTTGTCGTGTGAAGATGTTGGCAGTGACCGATGTTGCTGTTAACATTTGCTCAAACGGTGATGGCAGTGCAACCCTTCGTGCCCTTGCAGGTCACGGTCCATTTTACTCATACTTCCTTTATTTCACCACTCATTGAAGTAACTTTGACGTGTTATCTTTTTATTATTTATTTATTTAGCCTATTGTATGTTCTTGGTGCTGCAACTGCCCGCCGAAAGAATCCCTCTTGTGGACAATAACGGTTGTATTGGATTGTTTGTTGGTTATTTCAGCAGCTTGATTTAAGGATTCTCTCAGTTGTGTCGTTTCCTCATGTGACCGAGCGCCTTTTCCTAGAGGGAGTGGAATGTAACAGAAAGCTCACATTAGTCCTGGTCACAGCTCAATGAACACTGAGCCACATATTCCACAGGGAACTGAGAAGTCCTCCATCATGTAATGGCAACATGGAAGGATGTAAAATGGCAGTTAAAGGATGTGTCCACATTGTAGATAAGTGTCCCATTCCCCTGCCATACTTTAGGGGTATATACTGTACAGTGGCTATCGATTGGTGATTTTTTCAATTAATCAATTAATCGTTGATTAATGTTTTTTTATTATCCTTTTGTATTTTTAGGTAACACAAAAAGTCATAGATTATTTTAATTTGACAAAATTGATTAGTCTGATTAACCACTTACAGTGTTTTATACTTCAGCATACAATTGTATTGCACAAAAATAGGCGATCTAAACTCACAACGCATTGCGTCACAATGCTTTGTGAGCTGTTACATCTGCTATTTTCACTTTTTGCACAGAAATCACATGGGAATATCTATGATGTGGGCTTTGGCTGAATTCAGATTTTATTTTGTTGGATATCAGATGCTCCAAAACCAATGGTACATATTTAGAAATAACTGCATTTTAGGGATTTTGACTCCATTCTTCTAAATAGGGCAGGCAGTGCTGTACATGTTGGTCAGCAGACCATGAATCATCCAGGGATTATTCTGTTAGACTGACATTCGGTCCCCTTTATGTGGATTGAGGGAAGGTCCAAAGGTTCAGCTGACATGGCCTTGTTGATACAAAAATAACATAGGCCTAACATGTAAAAATGCAAAGTGTTCAAATTATGAAAAGAATGAAGACACAACTTGTTATGCTATCTCTATATGCATGCACGTGTGTTCACGCACGCATTCACGCACACATGCACACGTGCACACACACACACACACACACACACACACACACACACACACACACACACACACACACACACACACACACAGTGGATGGAGTTATTCCCCTGCCATGTCCCTCCCACAGTAAGAGATCAGGAACTGATTACCATCTACACACAGCCTAAGTACAGAAACTTACCGTAGGTCACAAATAAACATCTGTCAACCTAAATCTGGGGTCTGACAATACATTGCCTCTATAACACCCTTCCCTTAGAATCCAATGCTACCATTGTGTTGTGTTTTTGTTTTTGTTTTCATTAAAAAAAAATATATAATAATAATAATAGGGGTAATAATAATCTTTTAACCCTGATGAGTTACTATGAAAACGTGCAGGAAGCCTGTCACGCTCAAGCCTGTAAAGCTTCCGTCACACGCTCTGAACGCAGAAGCAGTCACGCTTTCCTGTAATGCTGCTTCCGGCACACTGCTGCCTGTAATGCTTGCCTGTTACTCTCTATGGTTACTCTTGCCTGTAATGCTGCCCTTTTCCTCCCCACGTGTGCTTTGAAGAGCCTAGGCTTGTAAGTTTTCATGCTTCAGTTGTACTTATACTGTTGCAAACGGCCTTGTATCTGTACATTTCGAGAAGTTTATTCATACGGAGGCAACCCCCAAAGTAACAGGAGCACAACTTTTTCATATCGCGTCAAATAAAAACTGTGTTCCAAAAATAAACAAATGATCGCGGTGGTTTGACTCATATGGATATAAAGAATCAACTGACTGAGAGAAAACGCTAATGTGACTGCCGTCGAATTATAAAAAAAATCGCTATAAACAGACGCTATCAAATATCACTGACTGACTGTTGTGACGACACAGAGAAACCTCCCTGACAATATCGCTGAGACAGTTTATTTATTTTTGGACCACAATGCTTATATGAGACAATTTAAAATTAAACTTCTACGGCCCTGGACCAGGGGATGAGCGAGTGACATCAGGACTTCGGTCTGTCCGCTTCGCTGCAGTGCTGACATCATGAAGTGACATTATTCCGGTAGAGTGTCTCAGCCCTGCGGTCGCTTCTCGCCTTAAAGGCGTCTTACTGGTTTATTTTATCCAATGGTGTCGCTTGCCAAAAATAGAAAATCTACACGCTCATGCGTGCGTTTGTAGGCTATTTTCTATGCTTGACACCATCGTACCATGGAGTACAAAATCAAGCATATCCGTTTTCAGAGTATGATAATCTCAGAGTAAATCACAAAGACTAAATGTGTCAGTCATAGCTTGGGACTATACTGTACATATATAGGCTAATCCTTGCTCTTTAACCATTCCGTGTGAGGGGTATGCTGTAGTTTATTTTAATCCCATTGTCATGTGGAATGACACATTGGCCTAAAAAATAGATTATGCTAGATTTAGCACGTCTTAGGAAATATCGAATAGTAAAAACAAAATAAACAAAAACCATCTGCGGTTGGTTGCTGCAGTATTGTTATTACTACCACTACTGCTTAGAAAGCATTATAGACAAATTGACTGGCGTTATAAGTATTGGCCATATGGTGTAATCATATAACGGAGTTGGAATACTGTAGATTTAAGCTTAATATTGTAACCCAATATTCTTTCATAAGTCCTGTCTATACAATCATATTTTCCTCCTTACATTTTATTACTGACAGTTTTTAAGAGACGTGTTGAGAAGGTTGGCATAACATTGGTGTAACACTGAAGTATAATTTGTACTGGAGAGGATGATGAAGAGGTTAGCACAACATAGTTATGGACAATATGGACTAAATGGACAATCCTCTGTATAGTATATTCAGGAACTGTCAACACTTTTCAGTGGTCACCTTGTTATGTGTAGATGCCTCAGTGAACACACCAGAGAATCATACAAATCTACAGTTAGGTAGTATAATGATTCAAACTCTGAGCACTTGCTCAAGCATCACTGATGTATTATAGCTGTGTGGATGAAGTACTGTATGATTTGTGTTTTGTATGGTGCTTATCTTATTTGCTGGTGGTAAAAAATAACATACACATCACTAACAACAAGCTTTACAAAAGCAGTGTGCAGGCATTGTAGAACGTTTTAAGATGATGTCAGTGGAGAGGGAGAATAGAGAATAGAGAATATGAGTCATACAGTAGAGGTGGTCGAGTGACATGTATGGCTGTTGTTAACATAGCATACAACTTATTTTACAGGAAGCTGAATCTGAGAGGTTGTCAAAGAAGTGGAGGGAATGTGAGACAATGAACGGGTGTAATAATTTGACTGGCACAGACATCCATCTCTGCACACTCATTAGACTATGATCTCTACACCTTAAATCAGTATATCAATAACCAGCGTTATTTCTTTCCACAGTGATCCAGTGTATCTGGATCCAGTGTATCTGAAGTTCAAATACATAGTAGCTAAATCTGGCTTTAAAGAATTCTGAATTTCTATCGAATATCTTAGTTACCAAGAGATTGATCTAACAGTTAAGTTTTGTTTCTAAGTTTTTAACTTTTCACAACTACAGTATGTGAAAAGTTGACGTCTTAACACACAGCCTGGCTATGTAAACAAGCACTAGTCTGGTGCAGGAGGAAGAGGCTCTTCATGGTGGCCGAAAAGTGGAACTACTTTCTTGTAGAAGTTGTTCTTGTAGTGGATTATTAAGAACTGTTTAATGATTTTAATGTTGCCATATTTGTAACACTTTTAGAAAAGCAATAAGCCACGCTAGGTCTCAGTTTACCTCTATTGTATAATGGCTGAGCAGGATTCACTCCTCTGAGTGCTGACGCGTCATGCCTCACAGCCATGATAAAATACAAGGAAAATTGAGACCTTTTGTGGCTTATTGCTTTAATAAGAGTTGGTGACTGATTAGAGTGTCGTTAACGGAGCAAAGCATTGTGTAACTTGGCACACAATGCTATGGATAATGTACCTGTTCCTGTGCCACAATGTGCCTTCACTATTATACCTTCAATTGTACTGTAGTATAGTAGTAGTAGTGGTAGTAGTATTGTAGTATAGTAGTAGTCGTAGTAGTAGTGGTAGTAGTATTGTCTTTTACTTTTCTGGTTTGAGAGCTACTTATAAAACGACGAGCTCAACATAACCTACCAAGAAAGCAAGTAGACTATAAGTAACTGAATACAGCACATCTCCTATTGCTTATTACAGTAGCATGCATGCACGCACGCACAGTCGCACACACACACACACACACAAACACACGCACACACACACACACACACACACACACACACACACACACACACACACACACACACACACACAACCTACACAGAACCATGGACAGTGCTGTCCATGGTTCTGAAACTGGCGCTGTCCATTGTTCTGAACGCACAGCACAATACACACACAGCACAATACATTTCAATACATTTAGGCTGCGTCCGTTCCTAATTCTGATGACTTGCACTGCATGGAGTCAGCCAGGGTTGCATAACCCAGACAGTAGTTGTTCTCAGTAGCTATTCTCAAGCAGGCCTCCAAATGAGTCAAATCAGTCATGGTGGACCTTTATTTGGACTTAATATCTTCATATGGGAAAACGCTGACTACAATTTACAATTTACAATTTAGGCATTTAGCAGACGCTCTTAATCCAGAGCGACTTACATTAAGCAAGAACAAAAGCATGGGAATACATCACATAAAGACATTTATCATGAAACATGCGTAGCTAAGAAAGTAACAGTGGAATATCTATAATGAAACTATACATATAAGCTATACATCTATACTACTATGCTACACATATGTACTATGACGTGCTATGACTACTAGAATTGCTATCTAAGGGGGTGGGGTAAGTGCTATGGGCCATGATGGAGTCTGAAAAGGTGGGTTTTCAGACTGCGGCGGAAGATTGGGAGTGATGCTGCAGTTCTGACTGCAATGGGAAGTGCATTCCACAGTTTTGGAGCCAGAAGGGAGAAGAGTTTGGGACGTGTGGAGCGTTGTCCCGGCGTTTTTAGTGAGGGTACTTCCAGCTTCCCTGCGTTGACTAACATAAATAGGTCGAGCTTAAAATGCAGTCGGCGAGTCAGCACTTTTCGTCATGTTTGGATGCTTTTCCTCAGTCGGTACAGTAAGTTAGTTGAAAAAGTGGGCGGCATGGGCTCGCGAATGTCAGCCTGCAGTGACAATATCTCAAGCATCCAGCAGCCCTATTTAGACGGCCTATGGCACGAGGTGGAGCCGGGTTAAAAATGCAGGGTGCAAATGCATTGGGGGTGCAAAGTTCGTGCCAAAGGGTTGTATTTTGTATCTGGTTGTAATTCACATTGAGCATAGAGTTAATTTTGTCAGGACATGGTTTGTCAAGTCTTGCCTCACCTTCATTAGCTGATCCGCCAATTCCTGCCAAGTCAGGAGGTGATACTAATCTTTCAGTCTGTCTTTGGCCATTCATGTTGTGTATAGTGATCTTTAAAACCATCTGTCTATTCCTGCAATAGCATATGCATGCCTAGCACACTATACCCACTTCCACCCCAGCTCCACCTTTGTACAGTATGTCCATAGATGTGTATCAATTGTCTGATGTCATTGTTTGCTGCTGTAGTATATCAGGGGAGTCTCTGCTTGCTCTCCCTGCATTTTAAGTACTGTATGCATGTGAAAAGGCAGGGAGATCCCAGAACAGAGACAAACATAATGCTGGAACATTGCAATTCAATACTGTTGAAATACGTATGTTTTGTTTTGGTTAAAATGGCAGAGACAGATGGTTATTTCCGTTAACCCGATGTCTCTTCTATTATGCTACTTGCTGCAATGCACCACCTATCCTGTCAGTGACTGTTGCAAGAACTCCAACATTCTGCTTACTGTCAGTAAACTGACATGGTTGTATCAGACAGTGTGATAACGTGTTTCTTTCTGTTTATATACTGTATGTGAATGTGATTTCTGTCATTCTTTGTAAAAGAAAAAAAAAGAAAAGGAAAAAAAGCCTAACTATTGTTTTTCTTTCATTCTTCTGTCACCTGCCACCATGGAGATATTCAGTGTGCTGTGACTGGCTACATTGGTGAAAGGGAGTATGTTAATGAGCCAAAGCAAATAATAGTCAGTCTTTGAGAGACTGAAACAAACACAACTTGCAATTTAATAAAACATGGGTAAAATAAATTGGCAAGCGAGAATGTAGCCTCCCACATTGACGGACGACGAGTCACCAACAGCATGTACAGTAGGTGAAGAAAAACGCACCAGTGCACTTAAATAAATTGTCAGTTCACCCGTGTGCTGGCTCCATATGTCAGTGCACCTGCTCCAAAATAGGACCCAAGAGTCAAGCCTCACTAAAGGCCATATTGCTCCTTTACACCCAAATGGTCCAAAACGGTGTGAACTGACCGACAGTGCCATCCTTAGAGCCTCAAGCTTGCTCCCAATACTGGGACGAAAACATTATAAAAATGATGTTGTTAGTACCGGACATGGTGGTTGAGACCATACTAGGTCGTAGTTTACTATGAAAACCTGCATTTCATGTCGGTCAGTCCGTCACACCTCATGACACGCTCGCTCCATATATGGTCGTCTCCATATATGAAGATCACGACACTGACCTCATCAAACCCTGGATAGCCATACATGGAATAGACTGGATCATCACCTAGATCTGCATATATGGAGCCAGCCAGCAACTCTACATCTGGCCACACGGACACCATGTTGATCTGACCTCATCAAACCCTTACATCTCCATATATGGAGCTGACCTTTTCTGACATTCCATATGTTGAGCCTACCCCACCCGTTCTTCCTCTTCGATGTCTCCGTTTTGACTAATACAGTAACTGTCCATTCAAACTCTAGACGGGCCAGCCCCAAAATCCTAAATGGTTTAACCTTATTTAACCCTCACTCAGCATAATGCTGAATACGTGCTGTAAACAACTTTATGCGATTATGATTTGGTGATAAGGAAACAGCTTTATAGACCCAAGGACTTGTATGCGTGTATGTCACAAGGGCGTCTGCCTTTCAAACAGATCTATCCGATAATGATTCTTATTTGTGTTATTTCCACAGGAATGCACTTGGCTTTCATGTGATTTGATGAGAAATTTGAATTCCCCTGGGAATTACTGATTAAGGCTAGTGCCAACCTTTCAGAAGAGAGACATATTGAATGTCTTGGCCTTCTAAAAATTCTGAATATCTATTTGAAAGTCTTAGTTGGTAGGAAAACGAGCCAGTGCCAATTTGGTTAGTGTTTACACAAACTACTACTTTAGTGTATACTTGTCGCTACACTCCCTCTGCCAACCTGGGGGCAAATGGATGCAGATTGTATAAGAGTGACATTAATGATGAAAGAGATGGAGGGGAATGGTATGCTCTAAGGCTGACCCCGAAATCTCGATTCAGTGAATTGTGCTAAATTATACCTTACTTGAAATGTCACTGTGATACTGTACGTCAGTGGATCTCTGCCTTTCGTCAATTTGCAGATGATGAATGCATCTTCAAAATGGTATTCAATTGTAGGTTACGTTCTTAGCTTACGCATGTTTCATGATAAATGCTTTTTATGTGATGTATGATGCTTTTTTGTTCTTGCTTAATGTAAATCGCTCTGGATTAAGAGCGTCTGCTAAATGCCTAAATTGTAGGCTACTGTATGTGAAAGCTCTCTCATCAACAATCAAATCTCATATACAGTATCACAAGTTTTATAAAGCAACAGGCCAAGCATTTCATCAATTATATATAATATTTGCAAATTCTATTTGATACACCTTTGACCATTGCCCATTGAATTACACACCCGGATACGTTTAGATTATACTACTGGAGGGGGGAGCTGTCAGGAAGTTCAGTTTTTCACATTTGCGATCAGATGTGAGACAGTATAGCCTATTGCTAGTAGCAGCCACCTATGCTGTGAAAAGCTTAAGGCTCGTCCTGTGGACACAGCTAGTTATCCTGGGTAAACAAGCAGAGATAATTAAGTCCAAATCCCTATCCCACTGCTTTTTCATCCTGGCCACCGATGGAACAGGTACAAGTTTTGGCTTGTTTATTTTAGTATATTTAAATATGGACATAGTTTCTTTGGCATTACTGACATGGTTAAAGTAATTAGCATTTCTGTCATGAGCGGAACTGAATTAATTTCACATACTGGCTAATGGCCATGACTGTTTATTCCTTAATGTATCTATAATGACTGTATAGGACCTCTGATACAGTACGTACTGTAGAATATAGATTCCACCACAGTATTAGCATTGGCCCTCTCACTGCTCTCTTTGCTGACAATACAGTCAGAGACTGTAAAACTGTAATCTCATATAAATTCCATGTTCCAAGGGCTCTGCCAAGACAAGGCGGTGATATATGAAGTCTGAGGCTTAGAAAAGGGCAGGTGACGAAGCCGCAGACTATTTGATATTCAGCAGGGTAGTTTTCCTCAGACTGACCCAAGTGAGCAGTCAACGCCCTTGCGGTAGACAGTGAGGGGAACGAACAGTGCTGCTGAAAAACGAATTCAAATTCATTTTCAGATGATATTGTTTTGGTCATTTTAGATTGTGTTTGGTTGTTTTTGATCCAGGTTTTGTTTAAAAAAAGCATAATATATAGTACATAGTACAAGCTCAGAACGTGTCACAATGCGACACACCTAGAATGACATGCCCAAATTTGGAACGTCAGGCTCAACGCTGGTTAAAGGAAACAAACTAGTCAGACAAAACCCATTGGCAAAGTAGAAAAGTAAAGTAACTCTTACATGGTGGTGATGATGGTAACGATGATTTAACTGGCTAGGAAGTGAAACGGCAATCAGTGTCATGTCAAATAAACAAATACTAAAGGAGAACATAATTTACTTATTAATGCATCAAAGCAAAGGTGAACATAGCCATGGAGCACAACCTCTTCCCCCGGCCAAATGTTTGTCCTAGAGCTCTACCTGGGCCTATAGGCCTACCACAGGTTTAAATAATAAATAAACAAATAAATAAGACTATTTGCCAAAAAGGAAAACTGTTATTATATTATTATCATTAATTAAGTGAATACATTATCTGTTCAAGTTTAAGCTTTTAACATTAAAATATCATGTGGTTCAACTTACCCCTTGACTTGGATCAACTTCCCACTTACCTGGGGCAAATTGAGCCACATTACCATATTTTCATGGCCCTTTGTCATAGATGCTTACTCATCATTTCAATTGATAGAAGACATCCTGAAATATGGGTAGATCATTAGATTTTACTGCCATCTCATTTTGCCTTGCTTCCAGGACAACTTAAGCAAAAAGTGGTTCATCTTACCCCGTTCTCCCCTACCTGTAGCCTAAATAAACAATTTTAAAGAAAATCTGAAAACTCTGGCATACTGGTATAGGAGTTTGAATATAGCCAGTGAACCAAATCCAAATATCCAAATATTTGGAGGTTCTTAACTACACCTCAAGGTGATGTATAGCTTCCTAAAAGGCAGGTGCAGCCCAGGTGAAGCATGCAGCTGTGCTAATTGGTTGGGTATTGACCTTGGTCAGACCTCTTGGCCCCTGCTGAGGTAATGTTTTCTTATTTAATACCCCCCTAAAGCACTGCTGCAGTTGCGTTATAGAGAATGGATTGGAAGGCCAGTTAATTTCTTTTGTCTGGAATGCAAGAAGCCCTTTGAAATCAGCATACCTTACCTGTGGGTATTGTTTGAGAGATTGAATAAGGGATTAGACACGTGCTATCTGGATGTGTGCTGAAGCAAGGGAACAGTCTGGTTCAGGGTCAGGAGCTCCCACTGGGCTTTGTTCTCTTCTTTGCAAAATATCTGTTTGTAAATCCTCCTAGAACACCCGCTCACCACCACATGTATTTTCTTCTAGCACCCAGACAAAAAGTTGCAAAGAGTCAGCAACAGGTAATCAATAGTTCACAGGATAACTTTTGCCAACCAAGAACAAAAAAGCATGGGAATACATCACATATATAAAAAGCATTTATCATGACACGTTCATAAGCTAAGAACGTAACAGTGGAATATCTATATAATGAAACTATACTATACAATATACTATACTATGCTATACATATGTACTATGCTGCCCTCAGGTTTATATTAATATATTGTTATAGGATATCTAATATGTAGAACTGCTACACCGGGGCTCCACCGGGCGCGTCAGCGTCGCGTCTCCGTCACCGTCAGGGAATGTTCCCTTTTGAATCAATGAAGGGTGGCTCCACTGCCCGCGTTGCGTTGCGTGACTGCATTAAAATTGCCCCGGTTTGTTTTTTGACGCACGCGACGGACGCGCCTGGTGGAGCCCCGCCGCTAGAGTTTTGTCAGCAAAAGAAGGACCCAGTTTTCCTATCATCCAGTAAAAGAACCATAAATCAGTTTAATTTAGTGCCACTGCCATCTATTATTGTAAGAGTCACTGACATAAGTGATGGCTCTCAATTTCTGTGTGGGACAGACTGCTGTCTGGTGGGTTTAGATATGTTAGCGAGGCTGTGTGAGAAAATATCATTTTAATTGCTGTCAATGCAGGGGAGTCATGATCCCAAAGGGGTCTGAATGGAAGTCGTATGACTTTAGTCTGTCAGCCTGATGGTTATAATGCCCTGTGATTGTCAGTTTGTTGTATTTCAACTTAGCGAGTAAATTTAGACAGTCAATCAATGTGACACATTCATTAGCTGTCGAGCTTCAGTAGCACAATACTGACCTACAGGTATTCATGTAGTACAGTTCACTATACCCAATCCAGCAGTACAGGGATATACAAGCTGGACCTAAACAATACATTATGGCCACTTAACAGTAATAGTCGTATTATAAAATCTTGACGCAATAAAAAAATTGGACCGCCACAAAACAGAAAACACCGGGTGGATTATGCACAGCATATTAATTAAGTTACTAGTTTCATTTCAAAATTTGAAATGATTGATAACACAAGCATCATGATAGACTATGGCACTTTTTAAAGGAGCATTCAGTGATTTGGGTGATTTGGAAAAAAATCTCCCCGGTAACAAGATGTGCACATGCACACGCTCTACAGTGGGGGGACGCGCGACAGGTCAACAGCACACACACCAGGCCTGCCTCCGCTCGATCATGATTGGAGGAAGGCCCCTCTCTATCCTGATTGTATGAAGGATGGGCCCTCTTGCCAAAAACAAAACCTAAGTAGGGAGGATTATCACAAAAAAAAGAAAGTGCCTTTAACATGAAGTAGTACGGAGCCCCTAAGGGGACATATCTAGGTAGATTATTTAAGAGCTGGTGGTATATGTTTTCTGGTATGGAAAAACATTTTAGGCTGTGAATTATTTTTTTAGGAGATGAAAATGTTTTTAAAGAGGGAGGATATTTTTTTGCAGTTGGTGGCAGAAAATATATCAAGGCTGTGATATTTTTTTTTAGGAGATGAAAATGTTTTTAAAGAGGGAGGATATTTTTTTGCAGTTGGTGGCAGAAAATATATCAAGGCTGTGATATTTTTTTTTAGGAGATGAAAATGTTTTTAAAGAGGGAGGATATTTTTTTGGAGGGGATGACATTTTCTTTTCAAAGTTTGAAAAAAAAGAACTTAAAAAAAAAAAAAAAAATTCATCCCCTCCAAAAAAAAATTCCATCTTCTCCAAAAACTTTTCCATCCCCTCGGAAAAAAACATCACCTGCTTCTTGTTACTATATATAGAACTTGTTACTATATATAGACTTTGAAGTAAACAGAAGCACATGGGCAAGTAACTCTGTCATTCCTCTACCGTTTTGGACGGGGGTGGGCTCATTTGAATCGTGTCGCCCCCCTGGGGGCGTCTTTGGGGGTCTCAAGGTTCGGGGACCCCCAGGGACCCCCAGGGACCCCCAAATGGTAACTCTGTCATTCCTCTACCGTTTTTGACGGGGGTGGGCTCATTTGAATCGTGTCGCCCCCCTGGGGGTGTCTTTGGGGGTCTCAAGGTTCGGGGACCCCCAGGGACCCCCAAATGGTAACTCTGTCATTTCTGTACCGTTTTGGACGGGGATGGGCTCATTTTAATCGTGTCGCCCCCTTGGGGGCGTCTTTGAGTGCCCCCCAGTGTCCCCCAAGTGCGCACGGCACGGTAAATAATTGATTAATTTCCTACATTTTAAATAGCTGAAGCATCGTGATATTGATTTAAAATGTAGGAAATTAATCAATTATTTACCGTGCCGTGCGAGTCAGGAAGCGTGGTTTACCGGGCTAGTGAACTGCTAACCATGGGCGTAGCGAACGTGAGCGTCAGTACTCTTGGACTGGAAGGAAGTGACGTGTTACCCCGGAACTCCTTGTGCGGAAGGCCTGTCCTTAAAATGTATCGTCCGCCGGTGTAAAGAGAGCACTGTCTGGGGAGGCACTGGGGGCCAGTGGGGGACTCTTGGGTGGTACACTGTCTAGGGAGGCACTGGGGGGGGCACTTGGGGGACACTGGGGGGGCACTCAAAGTTGAAAATACAATGTCTTAGTCATTAGTCATGACTCGAATGTCCCCGAACCTTGAGACCCCCAAAGACGCCCCCAAGGGGGCGACACGATTCAAATGAGCCCACCCCCGTCCAAAACGGTAGAGGAATGACAGAGTTACCGTTTGGGGGTCCCTGGGGGTCCCCGAACCTTGAGACCCCCAAAGACACCCCCAGGGGGGCGACACGATTCAAATGAGCCCACCCCCGTCCAAAACGGTACAGAAATGACAGAGTTACCATTTGGGGGTCCCTGGGGGTCCCCGAACCTTGAGACCCCCAAAGACACCCCCAGGGGGGCGACACGATTCAAATGAGCCCACCCCCGTCAAAAACGGTAGAGGAATGACAGAGTTACCATTTGGGGGTCCCTGGGGGTATGACAGAGTTACTTGCCCATGTGCTTCTGTTTACTTCAAAGTCTATATATAGTAACAAGTTCTATATATAGTAACAAGAAGCAGGTGATGTTTTTTTTCGAGGGGATGGAAAAGTTTTTGGAGAGGATGGAATTTTTTTTTGGAGGGGATGATTATTATTTTTTTTTTTCAAAGTTCTTTTTTTTCAAACTTTGAAAAGAAAAACTTAAAAAAAAAAAAAAATGTCATCCCCTCCAAAAAAATATCCTCCCTCTTTAAAAACATTTTCATCTCCTAAAAAAAAATATCACAGCCTTGATATATTTTCTGCCACCAACTGCAAAAAAATATCCTCCCTCTTTAAAAACATTTTCATCTCCTAAAAAAAAATATCACAGCCTTGATATATTTTCTGCCACCAACTGCAAAAAAATATCCTCCCTCTTTAAAAACATTTTCATCTCCTAAAAAAATTATTCACAGCCTAAAATGTTTTTCCATACCAGAAAACATATACCACCAGCTCTTAAATAATCTACCTAGATATGTCCCCTTAGGGGCTCCGTAAAGTAGCCTTTTACAAAAGTAGGCTGACAAAATGCTAGATACCGTGGCTCCCGACATTCGCGGCAGGTTAAAACTAACCCGTGGCAGGTTCAAACGAATCCGTAGCTTCCTGGGAGGTTAGGTTTAGGGTTGGGTATTGCGTAGGGTGTCGGACTCATGGCTGTAGGACTGTTAGGACGTCGGACCAAAGACATGCACTCGGGTAGACATACTAACAGGCCGACAGGCATTAGTCCGACCACACTGTTGTTCCTGACATGCGTGGCCGGTTAAAACTCACCTGTGGCTCCCGACATGCGTGGCATGTTAAAACTATCCCATGGCAGGTTAATAAATAATGAGCTTTATTGACGTAGATCTCGGCCAATGGCCAATGTTAAAACTAAACTGTGACATTAGATAAATGTGTTGCAGGTTAAAACTAACCCGTGGCTTCCTGTGAGGTTAGTCTTAGGGTTTGGGGTAGGGTGTCGGACTAATGCCTGGTCAGACTTCGGGCCAAACACATGCACCTGTTGCTGTTGGCGGTTCAGCATTCCTTTGATTTATTTCATTTACAGTATGGGATGTTAGAATACACACTATCTGGAATTTGTGAGATCATAGTTAAGATGAGGAAGCAACTTTGCAGGTCTGTTCGTTTGGCATTGAGAATATTGTGAGGCCTGGAAGTGAGATCCTGAAATAGGGCTTTCTACACAGCTGTATGTGGTGAATTGATTAAATGCTCGATTAAACACTAGGCAGTGCAGTCTGGCGGCCTAATTTAAAAGCATATGCAAATAATCTTGTTTTGTACATTATTGCCTCTCGCAAGTATGCAACATCTCACACATGCTGTCCTGCTCACACATTCACAAACACACACACACACATATTTACACACCTACATGATCATACATGAATACACACGCACGCACGCACACACACACACACACACACACACACACACACACACACACACACACACACACACACACTCTCTCTCACACACACTGTTTAAGGAGGTCAAAAAAGAGCATTGTGTTGAGGATTACAATTCTCGGAGTTACAGCAAGATGCAAGTACACAGCCCAAGGAATGAATATCCAGCTGTATTTAATGAGATGCTGAAAGTTCAGCTACATTTACTTCTTATAAGGTGCTTATACAGTGGGTATACAAACAATTGTTAGGTCTCTTGTTAAGGCTACATAAAATATAAATGATAACAGATGCCAAACATATGAATATTAGTAGTCTACAGTACATGCACAATTGCACATACATAAAGGAGCATGCACCCAGCCACCCACACAATGTTAACATACCCATTTGCTTATGTGCTTACAAAAACATCTTCGTCCTTATTGCCTTAATGTCAAAAGGTGTGCATTAACCAGGCTTTTACACGGATGCTGAGAGACGGTACTAGTCTAAATGATGTGATAGATAAAACCTGTGCGAAAGCATCAGAATGAAAGACACTTTTTTGACTAACACACATACATTAAGACAACTCTTTTTTGGCTGGACCAGTGGGGCCAGCCCTATAGACAGACATTTATTTGTATTTGACATTACTGAGTGCTGAAGTTACAGCATTGCCAGGGGAGTTTTATTGCACTATACAGACCACACAGTTGCGAGCAGTCTTTAGCTATTGTATTTAAGGATGTAGAAAGCTGATGAGCGCAGCTCTTCCCAGAGCTGTTAAACCAATAGGAAATCCTTTCATTAAACGATCAATTAACTCCTACAGTTTTTGTAAATTTGCTTACATAGTGATTTTAGTTTTTATTGTTAATTGTTGCTCCTGTTTGTATTCCCCTTGTCTAACTCTAAGGAAGGCTGGCAGGTTTTTATTTTATTTTATTTATTTTGAAAGGTTACTTCTCTGATGTTTCAACAATTCCACTGCCAAAATGTCTGTAGTTTGACTCATCTGTGTCATTCATCCTGACAATTTGGAAGGATTTCTTTCCTCCTGCCTGATCAATATTCTAGCAGCACGAACCTTTAGTTACCTTTTTATTTTTTCATGGGCAGCATAAATTTCAATATATCATCACATTTCATTACCACAGAAAAAGAGAGATTGAAGCATGTAGTGTACCGCTGATAGGATTCAAGGGAAACAATTTTGTGTGATTTGGCACAATACGGAAACCTCCTGAATAAAATGATTATGAATACTTATTACTTACCTCATGATCAACCCTTGGATCTGTTTAGTCTTGGCACGTCTTCCAGTGCAAACTGCTTCAGATTTTGATCTGATGCTACACTTTTGTTTGAGCCCATATAGCGGGCAGTATGAACAATCAGACAATATCTCTGCCAGGCCGAGATGGAGATAGATCTCTGTGTAAGACAATGTTTAATGACTCATTATTGCAGCCAGGCCCCTGAAAATAGATGACATAGACATTTTATCCTGATTAACGCCCCTAATGGGTTTTCCCATAAAGACCAAACTGTATCGTCAGTGATGCGTGCTGAGTGTGAGCTCTCTCTCATATTTTCAGGTCGATAATGCATACACTAATCCATCAAGATTGACAGCGATCATTAGAATAATAAGAAGAGCAGATATTTGATATGAACTCTCCTGGTGCCTAGTGCCAGCTGAATGAAATTGTCTGAGACGGGCAGGCAACCTTGACAGCAGGTGCCAATAACTGGGAAGCACTCTCATCATTGTGAGTTCACTGCCAATATAAACTTTTTCCATTTACAACTAAATATAGATATATTTTCTGTCTACTACTGGCACCTGAGAACAGACCTTTGTTTCAGGCTTGTACGTGCTGCCTCAATATCTGTCTCAGAAGAAATACGCTTTTTTATAGAAAGTAGAAAGAAACAATCTTTGTAAGTGTATGTATACAGAGTACGTACAGTGTATGTGCACATGTGTGTGCATGTGTGCAAGGCAGCTCACGCGTGTGCGTGCGTGCGGTGCATGCATGTGCGTGCATGCATGTCTAAGCAAATGTTATTGGCTGACCCAGCAAACGGATTAATTAAACATCATGAAAAGACTTGGCCATTCGGTAGCGAGACTGAAATGGAATCATCACCTTAATATCCTCACCGAGGTCGTCCCTTCTTATTAAGTGACACAAGCTGAAATGTGCTGAAATGTGCATTACATAAGTCCTATGTAATACTATGTAATCGCATGTAATATAAAATTCTCTTAACGGCTCTGCATAAAACATGTACCCTATGCTTGACTTTCATAAGAACATGATAGAATGCCCTCAAAGAAAGTGTTGATCTTTTGGTTTGTATACAGTAGCTACCTGGGCCTGATATATGTCAAAATGTTGTTGATCATCTAATTGCTTTCATGCTCTGTGGGACCGTGAGAGAGAAACCATGAAATGTGATGCGCTGCAGGCTGCAGCACACATAATGCCAATTGTCCCACAGTTCGGTTTTCACCATACAGCTTTAATTAACCCTGTTAGCTATTGCAACTTCCTGAATACGTACTTCCTGAAACTGCCTGAGGAGGTAGTCAACTACTATAACTAAAGCCAAATTCCAATACCCAAAATCGCACACTCACAAATAGGTGACCTATTATGTTACCATCTTGTGGACTTCACACAACTTACATGGTCTTTAATTACGTGGCCTGAATACCGCTAGGTTGAAATCTGCTAATGAACAAACTGCAATAATTTACGTTCGGACACTGACATTATGTTATTGTCTAGTCAGTGTGACATATTTCAGCGGGTCACCAATTTCACCGTAACACCACCATGCTGGAGTGAGTGAGCGAGTGGCCGAGATTTTGGGTGTTGGAATTTGGCTTTTAAAGTAGCAGGTGTATCACCCTCAAGGATGCCGTGGGGCCATCAATGCTCTGGAGTGGACAAATCAAGGAGGGTTCATTCCTTCTAACTTTTCTGTTCATCTTAATGAATGCTTCAGACAAATGTACCATCGTTTTTGTGAGCTACATTATTGCTAATAACTCTAATTTCAAAAGCGTAATAACCTGCCCTGTACCTTTTTAATGGTCCTCAATTAAATGTCCACAAGGCTCTGTTGGAAAATCTGTGCGGGCACAGATCGGTGAACCAATATGTTTTTCTCCGGCAACCCACCCCTCTGGACCAGAAATCACACAGGCTGGGGCAGGCTAGCTGAATGGTGGACATTCTATGTACCATTTAAGTGAGAGACCTTAATGCCCCATTGTGCGTTGTTGTACTGCATTATAATGTGTCGTGATGCAACACAGTGTGAGCTTGTACATTGGCTATTATACAAATAAGTATAACTCAGGCTTTGATCCCACACTTTAAGCATGTACGTACTGTACCAGATGAGAACTGTGAATGCATGGTTCAGGGGTCTAGAATAGTGTTGCCCTACAGGTAGTGTGCACAAGAAATGTGGATCTGGTCCGTCCAAATTAAACCAATGGAAAACTTTCACAATTTTGTGCATTTTCATTCAAATTCATGGAGCACATTTCATGCAGTTACTATTGGAAAACGCCATCAAATGATTAAAATCCTTGCGGAATGTATTTTCATAATGGTTTTTAAATATTTGTCTTGAAAATGAAGCATTCAAAATATGTACCACTTGAAATTATGTATCAATATCACCTTGAAATCCACCATGTTTACAATGATTCAGTTTATTGAAAGTGGAAGTTTTAAAGAGGCACATTTTTTAATTAATTTTCCCATGATTGTGTAAATTATTCATGAATATGGGAAACAGTGACAGGGACTGAATAGTTTAATTTAGATTGCCTCTATGAAAGACGTGTCAAAACATTGTTTCAAAACTAGCGAAAACCTTTTTTGTTGTGATGTATTTGCTGAAATGTGTGTTGACAATGACAATAGCTGAATTTCAAGATAATATTCGTGGTACATGGTTTTAAGCAATACATGCCAGGATAATATCTGCTAAATGTCATAGCCTTTTTCATTTTGTTCTGTTTAGTGTATTTGTATGTGATTCATTAATAGGAACATGAGAAAATTAGATAAAAAGGTTTCATGGTCAGCAACTCAGCATGGTCAGCATGAAAGTGATGCAAATAGGTTTTCACATTTGCCACCCTGAAAAATATAGAAATTGATTTTATTTTTTATTGAGTTAACAGTATTGTGTGTGTGTGTGTGTGTGTGTGTGTGTGTGTGTGTGTGTGTGTGTGTGTGTGTGTGTGTGTGTGTGTGTGTGTGTGTGTGTGTGTGTGTGTGTGTGTGTGTGTGTGTGTGTGTGTGTGTGTGTGCGCAGCTTGCTAGAGCTTGCTTGCTTGTTCATTATTCAATGTACAGTATTCAACACTATTCAATCTAAATAGTGGTACACAAACATAGCAGATCTATGAATGTAAATCAGTTTGTGACATCTGCATGCAACCAACTCTAGTTAAGACCTGGTGAAATTAAAAATACATTTTCACGTGGTATACATATCCGTGGTCATAATATGGGCCATCTTGTATATCATTCAAGTTGGCGTCCAGACGGTGCATTACTCATTGCGAACGCAGTGAGCACCTACTATGAGACCTAGCAGATCATGTCTGTGTGTCTGTCTGTGTGTCTGTCCCACTTTTGTGCCCATATATGGAGCTGAGTGATTACGTCACCATGACTCAGCCATAACCATATAAGGAGTCCCCAAAGCAGCTATACGTCCAAAACCCAAATATGTACGAGCTGCGTTCACTTCCCGCGTTTGCGCGTCTTACTGGTTTTAAACTTTAGTGTGCGTCCATTTGTGAACGTGCATTCGAATTCTGGTGTGAACAAGTGGGCCATGGTCGACCAAAAGTTCAAACTCAGTCTGCAGTCTGCTTCCAAAAGAACTGCGGTCCAGTTCGTTACGGGTGTGACAGACAGCCTATGTTGTTGGGTGAATATTAATGTGAATAGCATGTGCCAGCAATAAACAACAGATCCCATTTGTTTAGGTAAGACTATTATTCATTCAGGGTGTATGGTTGCAATGAGCAGCTGATCAATTTAATTCAGAAAACATTAAATAGCCGACATACCTCACTCATCTTCTACATGAACATAATTATGGTCATCCAGTAGACATCCAAACAGTCTCACAGCCATGGTGATGGTGGTCATTGTGTTGAATTATGTGCTTTATGATTTATGTTCATGTTAGCCATTTTTATTAGGCTACTCTACTTTCTCGGTTCTCAGTACCAACTCAATGGCCTTGTGTTTAGAGTGTCCGCCCTGAGACTGGGAGGTCGGGGTTCAATCCCCGGCCGGGTCATACCAAAGACTGTAAAAATGGGACCCAGTGCCTCTCTGCTTGACACTCGGCATCAGGGGTTGGATTGGGGCTAAGTCCCTGTGACATACTAGCGTCATGTCCAGGGCATGTACTTACTTACTCTACTTTCTGTGTGTTTGACGTGTGGCAATCATGTGTGTGCGTGCCAGTCCGTCGCTGTTCATTCCCCGTGGTGCTGCCTGAAATGTGTGCATTTGGTTACTTTTTGTTAATAAGCGGCCGTAAATAAAACACATATTAAACTGAAATTTGCTCATACAGTTTCCACTGTTCTTATTTAACAAGAACAAGAATTAAATAATGAAAATAATCACAACATGCTGCTGTTGCTCCATTGTACAGTACATGGCAGTGAAGTGATTAACTGAAAGTCAGATGAACGGCCTGTTCAGACCACATGCCATTTGTTTACACATGTTTGTGTTCCGTGTGAACGTTAACTAGACCAAACTAGCCCGATGTGCAGCCACAGCTGCAGTGAGCTAGATTCCACCGTTCCATAGCCTGAAGGGATGGGACATTCATTCTGATTTGTTGTGACCGAATAACCGAAAAACCCATTAAACCCGGACTTTATTTATCCAAAAAAGACTAGAAAGAGCCATTGGTCTTTCTCAAGTATTGTATAGATGGCTGAATATCATGGCATATTATATCATAGAACTCTAATCCTAAAAATCACTACTTGCTTGACCATTCTGTGCCCTGCAGTGCCCTTCCTGATGGCTAAAAATGGAACTCAATTTGGAACAAAAACTAAGTTTTCAGATATCCCGCTGACACATTGACTGCAATTTCTTTGTCCCAACCCCACACTCTCACGGTCGCTGACAAATAATATGGAGGTCTCAAAAGCAATGCCATAGGAGACCAAGCAATTCCACCATGCTGTCTCTATCCTTTTTTTCCCTCTCCCCAGCATGTGTCACATGCTGCACATGTTGAGCCACCTCATTAAACCAGATAAGTGGAGTGTCTGTCATGGCTGACGCAGATATGCACTTGCACACAAGTGCAAAATTTGTGCTTGTGTTGGCATCCTTGTCTTTGCCCTGACTGTCAACCATTTTGGATTGTCTGGAGGTTGTATGGGGGGGCCTGTATGTCAGTGCCATTTTGACCCTTGAGAATTATCACTTTCAAGATCTGTAGGTGTCCTGTATGCCGTGAAACTGCTCTGCTCCATGTAGGATGACTAGGAGAGAGGATTCAAGGTGATTGAGTGGTGGATCTTTTAAGAGTGGAGTGGAGTGGTCACACACCACTAACTCCTGAAGCTGACCAACCTATTAGCTTTAGTTATGTGATTTCCTTGGAGACACGGTGAAAACACGCTCTTTTGTCAAGTGAGGAGGCACGACTGCAATTACTTAATTAATCAATTCCACACCCAAATTGACAGTATTAACAATGTGGTTTTTATCATGGCTCTCCTTCTGTTTCTCATTTCATTTATTTCCATGCACTGAAAAGTAAGCAAAGATCCCAATTCTAAGAATCTATTGTGGGCATGCAAGACTATAGTAACCTTTGTCACCATTGGTCCCTGCATATTTCTCAATACACTAGATAATATGTTTTCTTATATCTTGGGGCATTGAGAAATGGCATGTAGCCTATACATTTCGAATAATTTTGAGTGGCTGGTAATGTACTGTACCTATAGGCTATACTGTACATTTCCAACGGACTGCTCTACAAACATAGCATCTACAGATTTTATATTGTTTGGTGCCCTTATGCAAGCTGGAATTCATTGAGCCATTATACCCTTGTTACATTCATTTATCCAATTCGCTGTAAACCTTTTCCTTGCGAGGTCATCAAACCATTTCCAGGCTGTATAGATTTGAGTAAAACAGTGAAGAGAGGAATAAAATCAGAGATTAATATATTCTGACATTTCAAATACAAGGCCACACTGAGGTTCAGCATTTCAATAGCAGTACACTATGCATACAGAATTGCATTTAGCGTCACACTGTCCTACTGACACAATGCTCAGATGTTTTCTCCTCAACACTGCACAATGCATAACCTAATAGGTTAAGGTGGCTCTAGATGAATTCAATCACCTACTGCCAAAGTGGCGCACTGTATTAGTAATTTTTCAGTGCATGCAGTTGTATTGCACCATGGACTCTTGCTCTAAACGCTGATTATTCTATATGAGTCGTGAGCAGTATCAGACAGCTCAATCCATCATGGAGTTTAGGCAACTACAGTCTTCCTCTAGCCTCCACCAGCCTTGATGAATCTATTGAACCTTTACTGAGAACCTTACGACATACTGATTTAATGTTACATTTTTGCTCTTGCAGGCCTCGTTCCCCTTTATTTCACAGATGCTATAAACATTTTACCAGACCAAGGAAACGGTCAACAGCAGTACCTCAAGACAAGGAATGTCATTGTTTTAGGTCGGGCGCCGCGGATGCTCAAGCAGTCTCTCAAAGCACTGAGGCACCGCTCATCCAAGATAATTACTTTCCACAGTCAATTGCTTAACCACATGAAGCTTAGCACCCCTATTCAAGGCATGTCATAGGAGAACATTAGCAGATCACTACCATCTCACAACCTGTCGCGTTTGAGAGCTTGTAGATCAGTTATTTCTGGTGAAGAGATTTGGTGTTGAGTGATAACGAGTGAAAGAATTGTGGGATATTTGCTGGTTGTATATCACCCTTACACCAGTGTGCCTATTGGAGCACCCGGACCAGACTGGCTTGTGGTTTCACATGGTAGGCCTATATATTTATTGAGGATGACATGGAGTGATGATTTTAAATGTACATAATGCATCAACTTGTGGCACAACTGTCAGGGTTCCCACAGTACTTCTTTGATGGAGGGCAAAATGTTTGTGAGGTTAGTTGTTACCACCTGGGCCTATATAGGCCAGCCGCAGGTGTGCCTAACTAGTAATTAGTATAGGGCCCCTATACTATATAATGAGGTGTTCAGCTCCCACTCCACCCCACTCTCAGCTAGAGACTGAGAGAGGAGTATAGACCGATGGATGGACAGGCAGGGAGAGATGGCTATAACTGATTTACAAACCAAAACTAGTGTCTTCATTAAAGGGACATTTCACTTTCAAAAACGTTTTGGGTCATTTAATCATTTACTCAGGCTTATGTAAACACCCCATAGTTTTTAAGTTGCTCGATTCAGTATTTAGATATTTGATATTAATTTTACCCTGACCCCTTCATACTGTTACTTCAAACTCTTTTTTTTAATCCATGATAGATTCATTGAAAGCACCCGTCGTAGGTTCTCGTGACTCATACTGTCTAATACGTCTAATACTAATACTGTACGTGAAGGGACTGTGTTTTTTAATTTTTAATTAGTATGGACTATGGACCCTTATTCTTTATTTTTATTTTTTATAAATGAATAAAGTAATTGAAAAAAACACAGCCTCCTCACATATTAGAAAGACAATATCGGCTCCCTGAACCAAGGATGGGTATTTACTATTTTTTGATGAATCCAACATGGTTAAAATGGAGTTTGAAGTTACAATGGGTTTGTATAGGAAAGGGGCAGGGCAGCTACAATTAATATCAAATATCTAAATAGTAAATACTGAATCGAGCAACGTAAAACGATGTGGTGTTCAGTTCACATAAGACGATGAAAGGACACAAAACATTTTGAAAGTAAAATATCCCTTTAATCATACAGATGTTTTTTCTTTCTTTAGTTCTTTTATTTAAGCACTTGGAATGTAGGAGTTGAGGCATTACACTTTGTTTGACCCGGTTCCACAGATAGATATTGTGAAAATAGCTGATACAAGCTCAGCTATTTTCACCTCAAGCTCAGCTATTTTCTAAATGTTTCCCCCTTTTTTATATTATTTAACAATTTAACAATGTTTTTTTTTTGTAGGTATTAAAAAGGTCAATCTCATCTGGGGGTTAAAAATAGTCTGGGGACTATTTTTAACAGGGTGCAACAAGAAGCCCCAGAAAATCAATTGAATTGTTGATAACCTTAAAATGGTTAGTCGTCTGGTCACACATGGTGGTGTGCTTGGCTAGGAAAACTGAATTAGGCGCCAATAAACATGCCTTCTCAAAAAGCACAGGGGACACAAGGAAACAGTCCATGTCACATGCCTTTGCATCTGACATTCACATACTGCCAAATACATTCATATGGTTCCACTGTATAATTTAGGAAATTAATAATATTAATATGCAGTTTGAAACAGCATTTGAAACAACACGACTAGCAGGCATAACAAGTGTTGGCTAGGTCCCCCTTGGGAAGGTTTTGTATAATGTACAGTACACAATAAAAACCATGATGTTAATTTAACATTGAGATTTTTTCTCTCATGAACACTGCCAATTGTACTATGTACTGTACTATATACATTCACACCACAATGCCTACATGCAGTCGTGCATGTGTGTGTCAAAATCACACCCGTGTGAACCGAGTGGTGCAACTCCCCTCTCTCTCCCCTAGAGCCCGAATTGTGGTTTTCTGAAGGGATTTTATTGAGCTCCTGGTCTGGTCTAATGATTCCTGTGTCTGAGGGGTAGATAATTATAAGGTGGTATCACTAGTGTTTATGCTCGCTACAACTTGAGTTATAAATCAGAAGGGATATTAGGTCTGTGCTACTTTGTACCATTTATCTGTTCAGCTTGTGGTTAAATTAAATCGTAGTTTTCTTCTGTCGAACTATAATAGTTTTTTGTATTTTATTTCAAATCAGTATACGTCATCACTGAAAAAATTCCAGTTGTTTTGAGGGAACAAACAGGGGCAGAGATCACTTCTAAGCTATATTTAGTGACAAACTGCAAGTCTATAAACTAGACTAGCCTAAATCTAGTTTATCAGTTGTGGTGAGTTTGTGTCACTGTCTGAGGTAATGGATGTTGTGTTTGAGAAATTGAGAATGGTCCTCAAACGATAGTGCCCAGCCTTCATATGGATTCAGTGTGTCTAGTGGTACAAGGCTAAAAATGATTAGCCCAGGGCCCTGTAGTGATCTACATGTATGAATGGGCATCTATGAATTTACAGTTTATTTAACCCCAGATTAACCCTCACTTTAATGCCATTCCTGTGTAAATCCGGTCAACAGTCTTTAACTCTTTTTGCTGCTAGCAGCTCTCCTAGATTCCGACTTATGGATGTTTGAAAATCCTGCTTTGAACCGAGGTAAATGGAGAGGAGTTGTAACGTCACATAGCTGGTGGCATAGCAACCGGATCAGTGATATGAGATGAAGCATGATTTTAGGATGTCAATAAACCTTGAGCATTGCTCCGGTTGGCAGATTAGCGTGTTTCATGCTAGTTTAGGGCCGGATTGAGCGACGGATCAGGATGCGGCTAATACTTCCGGTTCAAGAGCCGTGTCACAGGACACACGATTTGTAGTTTTTTGTAATTTTTGCCTGGCACAGGTAAAAGTGTGCCCCTAGAAACACCTGGCTCTTAAAGTGTTTTAATGGTCATGAATGATTAGGTCGTTTGAAAATATGGTCATAGATTTAGGACACGACAAGCAGCTGGACATTTCCTCAATGGTAAAAAGTAAACGCTAAACTGCTTTCAACTCTGTTATCATGGAATATACATTCGAGGTTACTATCCTAAGGTGACAATTGTTGAAGTAACATTAGTTCTCACTGTAGAAATACAGACCATTTCATCATTCACCCATTGATTTGTCCTCCGCCATGTGGATTGTGTCTAAATGGAGAATGCATTTACACTTGTGGTGGGAAAATGTTATGTTATATGTTTTCTGATAATCATATAACTCCTTCACATATTGTTATTCCCATAATACATAAATATGCACACAACTCAAAGGGTAAGCTTTTCCCCGCATTTAATTGCCACATGCACTCTGTTATAATGGATACATTACTCTGTATCATCTTACATGTTCTGCTAAATGACAACACCTCATTGTTTTACAGTGACTGCAGACATACAGCAAATTAAGATGAATTATTACAGATTCCCTAAACACATAGGGCCGAAGGAAGTGATTGATGACATATCGCATGGGGTGCTATTTTCTGAAAACATATTAATAGCATCCTGTCGGTAGGGCATGGAGACAGACATTTGGTACTTTACCGACTGGAGAAGGGTGGTGTCAAAGTGATGAGGTGTGTTGGATTAGGCTGAATATGATCTGTGGGTGTTGCAGCCAGGTAGATTCAATCTTGACAAATCAAATGATTGCTTTTCATTACCTTTAAGAGCAGTGTGCACTGTGCAGTGCTCAGTGGTGTACTTGGACATTTCCCCAGTCATAAAAGAAAACAGAAATGCAATTTCCCCTTGTGCTGGAGGTGCAGATACCTCAAAAAGACTGCCAAGAGCAGTTGAGATAAGAAAGCCTTTCTCAGTTTTTTAAGCCCAATATCTACCAATTGGTCCATTTTGGGGTTCGTCCCCGCAGACACGATGTCTGAGGAGAAAGTCTTCCCAGGAGGACCGTGCAGTAATACTTCTGTCTGTATACCTATGAGAAATGGAAATGGATACATTCCTTGCAGGTGATTATTAAGTGTTGTAGTTTGGATGTTCTCATTGGATATCACTCAACGGCCCTGCATGCGTACCACCTGTTTTGAATTTGCACATAATGCAGGAGGCAGCAGGACGTTGCTTTGCTGAAAGCGAGCGATTCCAAACTCTGACACTAAATAATCACTCGCAAGGCATTTATTGACAGAAAGTAGCTCATAACTACAGTGCACAAATTGCGGCTAGTTGCCAACCTTCCATAAATGTAATGGCAAGAGTCCAATGACTTTTTTTTTACTCTCTGTTACCACCCATTTTCAACCTTATCGTCATATACGATAATAATTAGTGCTCATTAATGCCACCATTGCCATAGAAGATAGACTATAATATAGCTGGGTGCAGAGTCTTGAAGAGTACAATTGAAAGATTATCCACACACTCTCTCTAGTTTCTTATGAACTTTGATTTATTTATTTTTTCTTACATTTCTTTCTCACGATTTTGTTACCAATTTTTTCACCCCGTGCTAATTGCCTAATCTGTAATCATGGGCACTACACTCCCTCTGCCAACCTGGGCATGCTTCCTTGCTTCCATGCTTCCTTCAATGCATGTGGAGTGAGCAGGCCGCTTCTTATCAGCTGGGGGAGTTTCTCCGGTAGGTCGCAGCACGTGGAAGGAACACGTTATTCCAACCAGTTCCGTACAGATTTACAGTATACATTTGTCACTTTCAGTGTGCTTTCTTTTTTTTTTTTAAGATTTATTTAATGATAATGCAGACATCATTTAAAACAATGAATTACAGAATCATGAATTTCTTTCTTTTTTTTAAACAAGACCAGACAAACTAAAAAAAGAAGACAAAAAACAGCAAACAACCCCCCCCCCCCTCACCCACCCCAACCCTAGAAAAGTTAACTTTCAGTGTGCTTTCTTGTAAAAATATGAAGGCACAAGGCAATGCAAAGTGCACAAACAATACCATGCAGTATTAATGATATGGGACGTGATTCCATAGTGAAGGAAGTAGGACTGAAGCTGGTGAAAGGTAATCTGCTGCAGAAGGAACATCTGTTAGGTATTTCTACAACAGGACTAAGTACATGATGGCTTCCTTGATTTCCAACATGCCCAACAACAGTGGACAAAGGTTACGATGGGATCTCAGTGATGTGTGGCAAACACTCAAGTGTGACAGAGTGGGTGTGCAAACATCTGCACAGCTTCTTTTAGTCTCCTAGAATATAAATTCAATGTCAAAATGAATGGAAAGACAGTTGATACAAATGACAGATAGACTTCGCTGATTTGCTGATCATAAGGGAGGAGTTGGTCATTCATGGCATCAGGTGAAAGTGTGGGGGGGGCTGTTATCAGGTGAAAGTGAAACTCAAGCCAAGTGAGTATAAGATAAGTTGTTAGCAGCAGAGAGTAGATTTGCAGGGGAAGGAGATGTTATCATTATCAGATGAGATTGATATCAGGTGTACTTTGGTCTTCACTTCCCCCCCTTAGTTCAAACTTCATATGTGGAATTTGGGGTGAATTCAGAATAATTCACAAACACGGAATAACAAACCCCAAACCATGCCTGGTTATGCTAAGATTCAGGGTACAGTCTTTAGTTTAGACATACCAGAGAGCACAACGTGTTTTGGCCTATACGCCCTTCGTCGGTGTTGTATGCTGTCAACAACGGAAGTGTCACACAGGACACACCATGTCAGAGTTGTTATTTTTTTATCATCATCATCATGACCTTTATTTAGACTCTGGAGTACAGTTGAAGGGCAAGCCGTCATTTTCTATCTAAGCAAGGTTACAATAGCTCAATCAAAATTACAGATTGACAAGGAATGTGAATCAGATTTATTTATATAGACAATTTATTTATCTACAGCAGTGGTGCCCAAAAGGTAGATCGCGATCTAACAGTAGATCCCAGTTAAGTTAAGTAATTTGTTCTTAGCTGTACTGGGTCTTACATAAATCACAGCTGCTTGCTCAAGTTATCACTTTGTTAGTTTGTCATTAGCATCCACAGCTAAGTTGTTTGGAAACCACTCAGGAGGATGCAGTAGATGTTGTATCACAAGGCATATCCTGTGAAGAAAATGCTGGGTAGTTTATCTCACTTAAAAACAACAAAGCCTAGAGCCTTGACAAATGTTTGCCTCTGCCACTTACATCAATGTGTTACAATGTATTTGCTTGTCCTCATGATGACCATGGCCACACTTTTGCGTCATACACCACCAGTTACAATCTTGTGCTGTCTAATGTCCATTACTGGTAGTTATTTACACTTGGGACAATCACTGCCGTTGTTTTTCGCTGATCTTTGAAGAATCACCCGATAGTGTACGTCGCTCCATTGCACGAACGAATGTGCCTTAAAATAACGTCTCTTAATGTCGGAAAATATTCCATGATGGCCAGTGACAACAAGGAAGGAAAAAACTGCCGCTCGCAGTGCACAGCCATTCTCCATAGCATTCCATTGGAGAGAGATCACCCAACGGCCCCCAGAACCTAGTGAGATAGTTTTTTCCAGGTCACGTGACCCAAATGTGTGCCGTGTTACAAGGTAGCCGCGAAAACCTCTTATGTCTCATAAGTTATCAAAATTGCCCAATAAAACAAATAAAACATAACTCAGGCTTCTCATGAAGACACTACCAATTAGCTCGGGAAAGTCGTGTTTAGCAGTCAAAGTGTCACAATTGCCTCGATTGAATCCCAACCTGCTCTGAAGTCTGAACCCATTTAGACCTGAGGTCGATTCAACAAAAAGTCTTCGAAATCATGACAGTTCTCTGAAAAAACCTGTTTCTATATCAGTGGTTCTCAAACTATTTTCATGTCAAGAACCCCAGAAATGATATGTAATCGGCCGCCCCCATCTGAAAATATGTGGGCCATGGGGACCCATTTTGAACTCATTTGAGTTCAAAAGCAACACTGTATTAAGACATGGCAGTATAATATTGGTGCAAAATGGAAATATGTAATTAAATAGTTAATATCTCAATTAAAAGGACAGAGAGAGAGGTACAGAGAGGTAGAGAGAAACAGAGAGAGAGAGAGAGGTAGAGAGACACAGAGGGAGAGAGGTAGAGAGAGAGAGAGAGAGAGAGAGAGAGAGAGAGAGGAACACGTAAAGCCGTTCCTATTTCAAAGAATTAAAAAATGCTGTCTAGCGCGAGGCCTCACAGGCACGAGGCCCTATGTGCAGGCCGCACCGTTCGCACTACCTAGAAAGCGTCTCTCTCTCTGTGTGTGTGTGTGTGTGTGTGTGTGTGTGTGTGTGTGTGTGTGGTGTGTGTGTGTGTGGTGTGTTGTGTTGTGTTGTGTTGTGTTGTGTGTATGCGTGCACACAATACCAGATCGCTACATCTTTACCATTTTGTTTTGTAAAGTAGCTATAGTGCCTAGTCTACATAAGCAAATAAACCTGGTAGGTTAATAGGAGTAGCCTACTGTCTATAGTGTCTACAAAAACAAACCTACAACTTTCCAGCGCAAACTCCAGCGCAAACTCTTTACTTTAATGCAACATTGTGCAATAAGCGATGGAACCCAATCACCTCCATTCTCTCGCTAAATATCCTGTACACTGCAGTGGTGCACCTTCAGCATTTGATAAATGTGATCGTCTGGCCATATTGCGATAAGAGCTTCTCTTCATGAGACCACGTCTGTCCACGGGACATCTTTACACTACGTAGTAATGCCTTCTCCTTCCTCCTTGTGTGCCAAATACCAGCTTGAAAAGCTTCGTGTATGCCTGGGTCGTGGCTCAGCGGTCCAGGCACCTTTACAGCGTGTCGCGGGTTTGAGTCCCGATCCCGATGACCTTTGCTGTGTGTCCTCCCCCCATCTCTCTCTCTCCCCCTTTCCTGTCTATCTACTATAATCTGTCAAATAAAGGCAAAAAAGTAAATGTCAGGAACGTATGTTCACCAGAAAATGGCTCAATGTTGAAAAGAAGATGTACAGTATGGAAGCGGCCAGCCTAGGAAGTTTCAAATACTTAGTGACACAAGATGGGCATGTCAAGCCTTTGTTTGCAGGAACTTGATGGATCGGTTACTAGCTGTGTTGTTTTTCTTCAAAGCTTCAAACACTGAAAATCAAAGAGACAGATCCATTGATGCTTGAGGTTCACAAGAACAAAGCTGCTTTTTGACCTGCTACAGTCACCTTCAGTTGATGGCATGTTACCTTCATGATACATTTCAGGAGTACAGGACTGAGGCATTTAGTGATCAACTTTGACACTGGCAGAGACAGCCAAACAGTACAATATAGCTATTGAGAATGATGAGACAGACAAAAAGTCATCTCCAAACGTGATTATAGGTCTCATGACATACACTCCAGTCCTGTGCAAGGTTAATGATGACAAAGATACATTCAGACAGAGACTCCATATATGACTCCACAATTGGTGAAATTGAAAGAAGGTTATCAAAACTTAACTTTTTAATAATTAAAGGTATGTACAGTACAGGCCCTAAAACCCTTCAGTGAAAAGTATCCAAAGTTCCATGCAATTAAAAATAGCTGTGTGTGTGTGTGTGTGTGTGTGTGTGTGTGTGTGTGTGTGTGTGTGTGTGTGTGTGTGTGTGTGTATTTTCCCTCTCATTTGTAAAATAAATAGATTTAAAATCAAATACATCAGTATTCGGTACATACTCGCAGTCAGTGGGCAACTACTGCTTACCTTTGTAGGAGTAGAGACACTGTAGGGGGTCTGGAATGAGCAGCATAATGCAGTTCTGGTGACAGCCCTCAAGCTTCCATCAGGTAGAGTGCACCCGAGTGCACTGGGTGGGAAAAGAGGACATTTGAAGTAGAGTGATTTATGTAAATATAGCAGTAGCCTCCCTAATTTAACACTCTCACTCCCCAAAATACAGTACATATCGTGAGTTATTGGGACACAGAGGGAGAGAGGTAGAGAGAGAGAGAGAGACAAATGAGAGAGAGAGGACAAATGTGACCGAACGGTGCCGTCCCCTGGCAAAGTGCCGTTCTCAAACCCTTTATTACACCAAATATATTATTATCATAAAAATTGACCGTTATTCATACCAGGTCTAAAAGTATAATGTGACTGGTCTAAATATCACCAACTAACATCCATGTCACTCAGAGAGTGACACAGATTTATTTTTTTGCACTGCAATGTACTACAAACCTCTGCAACACATTGATATAATAAAGTATGAGTGACACTCTCACTTGCGAGTATCATCCCACCTCATTTTAGGTGGATGGCCCTTTTTCCTAGTGACTCTCGACACTCAAAAGGCTTTTTTTTGTCTGAAGCTACGCTACTCTCCGGTGAGGCTTTCCGCAGAATTGCTTTCATGACAGCAGCAGCTTTGTGGATAATTAGCTGAATGATGTTATTAGGGCCTCTTAGTGCCCGTTGGTCCTGAAGGACTCTGCGAAAGAGCACAGAAATAGAGAGAGACAGTGCCTGGCTTCGTGTTGGTGTGGTGTGTGGCGGAGGAGCCCACATCCATTCATCTTGCCCACAACACAGAGGCTTTTTCCTGCTCATTAGAGCCGCACTCACGCACTAATGAGGAAGCAGGAGGGGTGTTGGCCATGGGGTGGAGACACACAGCGGTCATTTTATTTTTGTTTGAAGGTGACCACGGTGTTTAATGGAGGTGCAGCGCTCGCCGCGTGTGATCCGTCTCCCCCGAGTTGTTAAGCTCACTCGCCTTGTTGTTTTGTCTTTCTAAACTTGGCTCCTGGTCTTTGGCTCCGACTCAACAACGTTCTTTCTCTCTTGCTATCTGTCTCACTCTTAGCCCACTTCCCGCTTTCTTTCTGCCGTTCATTCACTCATTCAGACTCTTGTCTCTCTCTCACGCTCTCCTTCACCACAGCTGAGGCACATGTGAGCGCTCTTCCTATCGTGAATAATGTGCATCAACAGCAGAGGTCGAACGGAATGGGTTTTTGGAGATAATGACTGGAGTGATGGTACCTGGGCACCAACCAGATTGTGGTGCGTCTGAGCCTGTCATAAAGCGACAGGGGAGGACAGTCCTGGATTGCTCACTGTGTCCTTATGAATGTCAGAAGAGGCAATGTCAAAACAGTCCTGCTTTTCATCTCACAACACCCGCAACCCCACCACCTTCTGCAGCTAGCTCATTCTCCACCCCTCTCCCATCTATCTCCAGCAATCCCTTTGTCATTTTCTCCCTCACCCAAGCAGAAATAAACCCCCCAGTTCATCCATAGGTCACGCATCTATATACAGCGTTTACAAGCTCAACGAGCGTCTGACTTGATGGCCATATCGGACAGCCCGGGTGTCATCATCTGACGCTGCGTGCCAATCCAAAGCTAATGTTTATTGCATCTGTCTTCTTGTCATTGAACGACTTTGATGCCTCTCTCCCACACAACAAAGTCATACGCCCCCACCCCAGCCCCCTCTGCACGACAGACACACACACCCACACCCACACACACACACACACACACACACACACACACACACACACACACACACACACACACTCCTCCTTCCCTCTGGTTTATGACCCTGGTGACGGTTTCCCTTTTTGCCCGCCTACTGCAACATGTTTAAAAGCTTCACAAGGAGTGTCAGCGACAAGGAGGATCAGGGGCATATTGCCCTTCATCTTTCCTCCTCCTCACAAACTGCTCTAAACACAGAGATTCTGCTCAAATTGCATCGTATTAAAAGTCAGTGAGGCGGCGTCGCATTATTATGGGCCCCCAAATTGATAGCTCGCAAAAAATAATCTATCACACAACCCGTCAGGGTGTTGTTTGCAGCTGGCGAACAACATTAAATTGATATTTGGGACATGGGATGTGGCCTGTCATTGGGAGGAGGTTGGGGACATGCTTGTATAATAATTAGATAAAATAGTGGTTACAGTGGGGACTGAGAAGGGGCTTGGAAATAATCGATGTAATTTTTTATGCACATGCAGGGCCGTGCGTGAACTGTGATCTTGGAGACAAGTGGAAATACTTTGACAAGACAAAAAAAAAAAAACAACAACATCAGCATGTTGAACAAAGGCAATTGTATGACAGGGTTTCTTGTGTTTTGAAGCAATGAAACTGTCACTATGTGCAGAAAGCTCCTACTGAGGCTCTCTGCACTGCATAATGCTCTGGGGCTTCCTAGTCAGTATGTGGATCAAATATGCATGGTTGTGTTAGTACTGTATCCCATATCCATATGTTGGAATTCTATCCAAAATGATATAGATTGGGTCTTTTCACAGCACAGTTTAAAAGGATATACATTCGAGATTTTAGAGAAGGCGTCTTGCTCTTTATGTGCTCTTTGAGTACAAATGATCGTGGTTAATTGACTTTGAGAGTATCAGACATGTGTAATTTATTTGAGATGCAAGATCTTTTTTTGTAAACCTCTAGGTCACTCTACAGGCTCCTGCCTCCTTCTCTGAAGGCCCTTCCCTTGTGTGGTCTATTGTTTGCTTGAACCAGCTTTTGTAGCCTCTTTTTTGTGTACACATACTGCCCCAGGTGTTTTAGGGCGGCCTTGCAGATGTGGAGGCTCTCTCTGAGCAGATGTTCACACCTGATTGCCGCAGACTCCCTGACTATAGCCCAGGGCCACAGTCGGGGATAGCTGACCTTCTGGAGAGGTTCAGAGTAGTGCCAAGGTTGCCTCCTGTGCGGGGATAGCTGACCTTCTGGAGAGGTTCAGAGCAGTGCCAAGGATGCCTCCTGTGCGCCTTATTTCAGGCTACCTTGTCGTCAGTAGGCTTGGACAGACGATCATCCCTGAGAGAAGCTGCTACGTGGACAGTAGGAGTGGGCGCAGCGGGAGGGTTTTTCATCATTTAGCCGTTTGTCCTGACTCCTCCACTGATACTACTCACCCGCTACTCCCTCATGCCCCCTGCACCAAGTGTGAGCTAAGCACGCTGGTGGGCTCATGGCCAAAACAAGCACACTGACTGTAAACACAGAGATTTGTGCTAAATAAATATACAGGTAATGGTGGACACTGGTCTACAGACGCAGTCATGTGACCACTGCACATGCACATGTGAGTGCAGATGTGCATACACATGCATACACACTGATGCATGCATATATGCAATACTACAAGTCCATTCATTCATGCATACAGTAATAACATGCTGTGCATAAATCAGAACCACAAAAAGTTCAAAACTGCAGTGTCCATGAATTAAAAATGAGACATTATTGAGCTGCTTGTACTTGTAGTGAAAAATAAACACTTCTTATAAGCTGCATTTATAAGCTTGAACAAAAAAAGACTAAAAGAGTGGGGGACTACCTAAGCCTATACTGTATATACTTATTTGACGATAATAGTACAAATAGCTGATCTACAAGCTCACAGCTGATCTACAAGCTCACAGCTCACAAAAAATATGTGTTTGAAACAAAAAAAAAATTTAAATGACGTGCGATTATAGAGAAAATCGATAAATAATTGCCTGCACAAACACAAAACAGTTGAGAGAATAAGCAGTTAAAAGTAGCCAAGCGTTTAGCAGCCACTATCTGTGTGACACGTTTACCTGTCTTCTGCAGCTAAAATCCCCTCATCACACTCGCGACACACTATTATTGCCTCCTCACAGGCGTGAAAGGAGCTGTCAGAAAGAATATTGTCTTTTTGTTGTAAAGAAAACTTTTAAGCTGTTTTTATTGACCAGTTTACTGCCCCACTCCCCAAAGTATATGGAACATAATAAGAATTGAGCGGTTTGAGCTGTCCAGATTGTACCAATTATTTTTTTATATCGTGCCATCACACAATTATTGTGTTCCCAAAGTTTATTCTCATGCTTCTTTTCACATTTTTCTTTCATAGTGCAACAATAATAACCTCCTGTCAATATTTCAGTTTGAAAAATGTGTTTGAATTGGCAGAACAGGTCTGACAACAAAATGAGCTTTCCCTGTCTTTGCCACTGCTGATGGCCACACTGTAGAACTCACATTGGCAATTGGTACTGCGCAGTTGAACTGTGTTAGCCTGACAATAATCAAACTGTGTAAAACATGCACATTTCTTTAAAATGGACTGTTTTCTCGGTTCAGGCCAAATTAATTCATTATCAGTGGCGTAAAGAAAGCTAGGCTTTCTTTCCCATGGTCAATACTTTGTTTCTGCATAGAAGTCTAGCTTTTAACTTCAAATCAATATTATTCATTAGCATACAGTAGCAGTATAGACCCATGCAGACGCCTGAAACAGACTGTGTTCAAGTCGTGTCGGGACTCGGGATGCTTGATGATACAATGCATTATGATACAAAAGCATGTCACAATAATATCGCGTGAGATATAATGATATACAGTATATATACAGTTCGCTTGCACCTGCCGGCACAGTCTTTTGAGCACCGTCGATTACTTAGTAGGCACCTGTTTCCTTATTTTGCTGTGCAGCGCTAGAGGGATGTATTGCAGCTTGTATAACAGCATTGTAAGGATTGCATTACAAGACCTTTTCAGCCTTAGTTGTGCATTTCCCAGTGTTCAGAGTGAGGTCCCTGAAGAGATGGGAAAAAAAACTGTCATTATGCAGTTCTGCTGCAATCAACACAATAGCCTAATGAATTAATTAATTCAAATGATGTCCCAGCTTAATTCGAAAACAATGATTGAAGTATCCCTGAATCATTATTAGTTAGGTTATGATGATGATTTACTTTTAATTGGGATTGATTGCCCTAGTGGTGCCACCTGTGGTGTAAGAATTAATCACTTAACACTGATTTGATTTGTACTACCAATATAGAAGTCTTAGCAGTTAACATTTCTTCAATACACATTCTCACACTCACATTCTCTCACACACACTGTCGTAAACAATACAGAGATACCTCCCCGACAATATCACAGAGACAATTTGTTTATTTTTGGACCACGATGCTAATACTAAAAGAAACGTCTGTGAACCAGAGCGAGTGACGTCAGGACTTCGGTGCTCAATTGCACCTAACACATTTTTTTTTACTGCTGCCAATTCATGCAAATCTGGGCCTGATATTTACCACTTCAGGTGGTGGGGAATTGACCTGAGTAAGATCCAGTGTGGATAAAAAATGTAAAGACGTTTTTGGGTGTAGGACTTTATGCCTTTTATGCCAATTATTTCAGCTTACCATTCATTCCATTGAGGATTTGTCACATTTTTGCTTTTATATTGCTCTTATAAAAGATAGAAACCATACAGTCACATGACTGTGAGTTCTTGCAAAACTACAACTGAATAGTTGTAAAACACAGATTTGCCATGTAGAGGGTAGTGAATGTGAGGGTAGTGAGGGTTAGTTGTGCAAGATGCCCAGTTCACCAGATGTGCACAGGAAATAAAGCATTACAGGGAGACACACTATGCGTCTTCTTTGATCTTGCCAACCTGACAGATGTGATTCACCCATGCCTGTTTACAGCCATGCATTAATTTCCCCTCCCCTCCCTAACACAGTTTAGCTCAATTAACACAGTGGCTCTTTTACTAACAGTGCGAGGGAGAGATGTACGTGTGTCAGGTCTGCAGTTGACTGCAGCCAAGTGCCGAAAGATCCAAAGTGGAGGACCAGCCTTGAATACCAATGCCTCTGCTACTTCCCCTCACTTGAATCAACCAGTCGCAGGGACAGCGCTCTTTCTCTCAGTTACTTCTTTACCTCTCTCTTCCCTTTATGTCTATACGTCTATCTTTTTCAGTCTTCCCCTGTGTTGCCATGGTCTTTTCATAACAGCATTGGGATCCATCAGCCTAAAGCAGGAGACAGAAGAAATAGGACATTAAGGCATACAGTAGCTAGTTGCTTAGTGAAATGACTGAGGGAGATAATGGAAGCTGATAGATTGGTTGTATGATGGGTACCTGTGGCAAAAAACTACTGAAAGCTTTAGCTGAGACTTCAACAATAGGCTATAACATTATATAACATATGGGCATCGTTCCATAGCTTTTGATATTGGTACCAATACCTTGACTTTGATACCAGTTCCTGAACAATAAAATGGTTGACACCAATATATCTATAAATGCACGGAATCTGTGTGCATGTGAACCTGAGGGAGTGCTGCTGAGTGAGAGGTTGGTCGAATGAGCGGTTGTCCAACATTGATAAAACAGCAAATGCCCATAGTACCCTCAATATGACATGAAGATAGTATATGGATGTCATAGACTGGCCTGGACTCTATTTGGGTATGGCTAACACAACTCCATGTGGGCATGAATGGGACACAAACAGACAGACAAAGATATCTCCATATTTGGGCATAAAAGGAACACAGACTGCCCCCCAGTGCCCCTGAGTATTGCATGCATAATCTGTGGGGCATGCGTTCTCAGCTTGCATTGTTCCCAACGGGCATTGCCCTAGTTTTATAAAATACATATTAACAAAATAAATTTACATTACACATTAGCCTGCAGTACATTAACATTCTTCATACACTCACACATTCACACACACATTAGGAACTGTTTTAGTTTAAGAACTTTGAAGCACAACTCTTAATTGTGGTGCACGGTCCATAGGGTAGACAAGTATTTCAGAACTCATGTCCCAAAGTTGTAATAAACTAATTACACCTGTGAACTCTTGTGCCAAAGTTTGAATAAACTAATTACCCTGTTGGGTACAAATTATTAATATGTGCTCTTTTAACACCCACCATGGATGTATTAAAAGGCAAAAGCACACACCCCATCCCAGCCACAGACCCTCGATCTCAATTTACAAACATGGATGTTCAAACTGACAATAAGGCAGATAGAAATGTTATGCACAACAATATTTATTTCATTATCTGGTGGGGAAATTGATGTGTACAGCACCATCATGTATCATGTATGTTCGAGTGTTCAAATCCATCATGATGCCAGTCTTGGTATAGCACTGGCTTTTTTCTATATGCATTGCATTGTATTGTCAGCTATTCCATCCACTATGGCTTGCATGCTACCTCGGACTGCAGACTGCAGGGCTGTCCATCAGCTACCCGCTGCGGGCACTTGCTTGCCTAGCGGTTCGCTCCAGAGCCATTCACGAGTCTCGATGCCCCGCTGGCAGTGCAACTGCTTTGTTGTCAAGTGATTAAAAAAAAAAGTCAGGTATTTGTTGTAAAACATTGCTCAGACGTGGCAGGACATTGAGTGAACCTGGGGCTTTGAACTCAGCAAGGTGGAAATGACGCTTCCCCGTTCTTCCTACCCAGTTTCGCACCAATGAGGGGTGGGGGGTGGGGGGGGGCAAGGTGACGGCCCTAGTTACAGTTAGATGAGTCGTGAAATCTCCTGCCTTTGATCATCCATTTATTCCATTAGATTAGACCATAGACCATTTTTTTATTTTATCCAGAATGAAAACATTCTCTGATGTAAATTAGTTATAATATTTTAGTTATTTAAAATATGCTACTCAGCTACTGGCTGTATTCTTCTTGGAAAAATATAAAAGGATACTCCTATGGAAAGGCTATATTATTTTACTGATATTGACCAATTTAGTAGGCTATAATTTAGTATGTTTTTATTTGTGTTGTTTCATAAGCGCAGCTCTGTTGTGCTTCACGTTCCACACAGCCGTCTGCCTTGACTTCTGTGTATGCTGACTGCTGTGGGCCCGGTGTGCGCTAGCCCCTCCCACCCCTCACTGGTGTGAAATCGTGTAGGAATAACGGGGAAGTGGAAATTACATAAATACATACACATGGCTCTTCTATTTCTGACGACATCTGAGTGGGCCAAACAAAAGAATATGGCCGCAGGTAGGGCGGGGCAATTAACAGAAAATTAGAACTCACCGACTTAAAGCGCCACTATGCAGGAACAGCAATGTCCGTGTTCACCTACTGTATGTACCTATGTGGCCATGAGCACCAGTATATGACTATTAGTACCAGTAGGGGCGCTGTTGTGCCAGAAACAGAGAGAGAGAGAGATAGCATTAGTTGCCTGCTAATGAGAGAGAGAGAGAGGAGAGGGGGGGGGGAGTTGCACCACTCAGTTCACACGGGTGTGATGCAACACACTCCATATCTGGACGTATAGCTGCTTTGGGGACTCCTTATATGGTTATGGCTAAGTTAAAAACTTAACTTAAAAATAAATCTTAAAAAAACCCAAATATGTACGAGCTGCGTTCGCTTCCAGCGTTTGCGCGTCTTACTGGTTTTAATACAATGTAATTTTGTCTAATCTGTATGGTAGAGTATCACATGAGCTGTGTCCTGGTGAGCTTGCAGAATTAAAAATATATACCGGTAGCTTATATGGACTATGGAATTGTGCCGTTCCTGTCAGTGTGTTGGTCGGGCATGTGACATCACGTGACATCATCAGGGATGGAGATCCCTGATGAGGGTATATTAAGCCCATATATGGAGTGCCCTGATGTCATCAATATTGGCCAGCAACTCTACATCTGACCTCAAACCCTTAGATCTCCATACGTATATGGAGCTGACCTGTTCTAACACTCCATATGTTGATCCTTCCCCATCCATACTTCCTCTTCGATGTCTCCGTTTTGACTAATACCTGTCCATTTAAACTCTAGATGGGCCTGCCCCAAAGTTATTAGTGCAGCCGCGCCCGGCAGCCAAAGCACCAGCAGTCTGCTGTCTTAGCAGACCTGCTGTCTTAGCAGACCTATACAGCTCTTAGCGTGGCACCGAGTGCCGCGCTAAGAGCTTGTAGGTCTGCTATTTTTTGAAAAATCGTGAAAATGTGGCCCACGTTTTTAACTCAAATCTTTGCCTGTGGGAGGGTCCCTGGAACTACATATTTTCAGATGGGGGTCGGAGGCCAATTACAGATAATTCTGGGGTCCTTGACATGAAATAGTGTGAGAACCACTGACATATAGAAACATAGGGTTTTTCAGAAAACTGTCAGGATTTAGAAGACTTCTTTTATTTTTTTAGAATCGTGCAGGTCTAAAAGCGTTAAATAATTGTGATATGGATTATATATCATATAACCCAGCCCTAGCCGCAGGGCAGAGTTGCTCTTCTTCACAGGGTCCTATATACTATACCTGATGACTAGATAACAGTGGGAGGGGACACAGCAGTGGCAGGTAAAATGACAGTGGAATTATACGTGTGTCACCAGAGTTAATGAAGGCTGATGAATGTTCGGTATGACTGTACCTGGGGGGGGGGGGGGGACATGACACGTTGAAAGACAATTACACTGGCCTCTGAATAATCAGCCAGAATGTCCTTGGTTCAGTCAAAGCCCGTCAAAACAGCATGAGGGAGGGGAGGAAGGGGAACGGGGTGGGGAAGGGCTGGCATTGATGTCCATCACAGTAACTCGCTGGCTTGAACAGAGAGAGGAAAGTCATACATTGCTGGATAACCACAATGGAGCAATTTCACAGTCACGTTTATCATCGGAATGCAGCCCTGTTCGTTCGGCCTATGACCATTTCATGTCATAACTTTTCTGCCTGTGTGCACATTCTTTGTGATAATGTTTTACGAGAAAAGATAGAAAATCGGATGCATGTCACTGTTGAAAGGCCACCCAGTTGTTAAAGTGGTAAATGTAGTACGCATAAACTTGCAGACACTTGGACATGTGCATAATGGAAAAAACAAGGTCTTTGCAATCTTCACCGCAACTGAACCATAACTCTTATTTTGCTCTCATTCATGAGCGGTGCAAAGATGAAAAAAAAAGGACAAAAAGAAAGAAAAGTGTGTTCTCAGAGCAGAGCCCGCAAACTTTGGTCGAATAGCCACTTAGAGTGGGAATTGAACAATCTATCTCATACATCTTGATGACATGACCCCAAAGATCATGTGCACTGATGTGTGTGAGTTTTTAACAAAATCTTTTGGAGTAGTATAGCAAAAAGTGTGTTTTGGAGAAAATGCAGACAATGTAATCTGGCCTATAAAATGCGCCATGATCCAAGGAAGGAGGATGTTGATCGGACAACCTGCGGTTCAAGAGTTATCTAGGCCAAAATGTAGAGTGAATTTAATTAGAATTTATTATGTCCATGTTTCGTCTTGTCAACCATGTATCGTGATACGTGCTGTTAAGATTTCCTTCCAATATGGCTGCTGTGCATAGAGCCCATTTGAGACGGACAAAAATCCTCCCAGGCCATACATTTACATAACAGGGCTCGATCACCCTTTGTTTATGTGTGGATTAGGGCCTGGTCAGCCAGTAATCCAGGATCTACATGTGCTGCAGATAAAACGTGCTATTTTGAAACATGCTGGGGGGAAAAAATGCAGGAAATTGTTTTTGTCAACCATGTCACGCAAAGCTGTGTGTCACAAATTTTGACTGATTAATACGCAATTTGCATTTCCCAGCCAAAACAAAGTTGGCTAATAGGCTTGCCGCCAAAAGTACGACAAGATTTATATATGCCTCGTAACATTTTCTCCTGACTGTACATGGGCTGAGGTGCTAAAGTGAAAGTAGTGAGAAAAAAAAATACTGTAACTTGTTAAATAAAAAAGAATAATCCAGCAAATCTCTTAGTTGCACCAACATTGTTCTTGTGTAGCAATTTTGTACTTCTAATTGAAGCATTTATAAAGTTTTCTATTTCCATTTGGCCAAAGGAAATAAAACTATGTCCACTTGCCCATAATGGTCAGAAATCTCTTATTGTGGATTTAATCCTCTTTAATTTGTTGTTTCAATTCGGGTTTTGGAATACAAGCCTGCCTCCCTAATCAGAGTTCATATAAGAACACAGACTGGGACAGCTGGTTTCTGGGTGTATTTATAACACGGGTCTGCTCAACAGTCTCCCCTCCCCTCCCCTTCACGTGCACGCACGCACACGCACACCAAGCCTATTTCTCACCCACCCTTGCAATGAATAATGCTGGTGCCAAGCTTAGTAGTTACTTTATGGGGATTTTTAATAGAACAGGAATGCAATTCCACACTCAGTACAAAAGCCTCCTACAGTAGTGTGTGTGCCTTTGTTGCAGAAATAGAAAATGAGAGTGGTAAGCATTGACTTTCTTTCTCTCTATACTGTCATGTCACAAAACAAACCTGATAATTGGGTTTGAGTGTGTCCCTTTTCTCCTTCGCTTGATGGTAAAGGTTGAGTTATCTAACAGGGATGCTGCCTCACCAGCATGCCTGTGTACCTTGATAGAGGTGATTTGTATCAATGAATCGTATAAGCTACTTTTGCCTCGCTGCCATTCATTTTCTTCCTCTTCAATGTGGGTGAGAAAGGCATAATTCTGTGATGGCGCACATCTTGAGAGACAGAGGGGGTTTAAAAGCTGCTGAAACAAAGCATGCAGGCAGACGGTTGGCAATGCGGGCAGGGGGCCCTGGCAGTCTTTTAATCCTTGTCACCGTGCTGATAAATCTGCGCACCACATACATTTATACCCCCTCCTCGATCGCCTCCTCCGGTTTGCCTGGCCCTTGAGTGCTGAACAAATTCCACTCCACTCGCCCTTTGATGCGATATCCAATGGCGGATTAGGCGCCCCTCTGCTTTGAAGCCAGATTGGTGAAGGTAAGGAGGTGCTGGGCTAAACAGGTGGATTGGTCTACTGGCAGCACCCAGCAGAGATTCAGAGGGGGGATTCGCTGGGGAAAACACAGTCACTTAAAAAAACAAAACACAGTTTGTGTTTTATCGTTGCTACTGCTCAACAGCATGAAGCTCTGCTCTGCTCGTCTACTCCAGCCTGTAAGTAATGTAAATGGTGAGGTACTCGCATAAGCCCCTCTAGGGTTTCTTACCTCACTGGCACAACATCTAGTGGTCGTCTTTCATATGGAAAGAAGAATGTTATACATGTCTATATGTTCTGTTGTGCAAAATCTATTAAATAACTAGAAAAGAATTGCTGCAAGCAGCGATAAGGCAGGACCAAGCAGGAAGGCAATAAGCAATAAGAATAATATGCACAATTAGCCATAGAAACATGGAAGACTAAACTTGAGAAAAAGAAGACCATGGAATTGTGACAGTTGTTTTTTTTAGTGGGGGCAGGGTTCTTGAAGACTCATACACTGAGTTGTCTGTACTCAGATTTGAACCCACAACCTTGTGTCCTGAAGGCGAGAGCCCTACCTACTGAGCTAGAGCTATCCGGACAAAATCAGTTGTTGTATAGTTAACATCATCATTCAAGAAGGCAATAAGCAAATATACTTTGAGTACCAACGCACAAGTACTCAAACATATCTACATGCTCATAACACGTCACATCACAGATCAACTTTGTAATTATTTTTGTATCTGCATCTAAAACATGATCATCAGGTATTATTATAATATAAGGAGGAAGAACTTTTTCCAAAAAGTGTACAGGATTTGTTAAAATCATGCTTTTATGTGGACACTCCCACCAGTTCATTAAGGATGCTTGGATTGCCTGGTGGGTGGTGATGGGTGGTGATCCACCTGAACTGAAGCCGCACCGGCTTGCTGTTTTTTTAAGGCTGGTTTCAGTGCTATTTGGCATGACCCTCTACCATACTGTAAAGTTGGAAAAGCATATGATGCTGCATGTATGTATTAGGGGCAAAAGAAGAATTTTCACAAAACGGCAATTTTCATTGGCTCATAAAACCTTAATTTTTTCCCTATACTTTCCCCATGTCCGTATAGGTCCAAAGTTCACGTGTAGAACTTTTTGTGCATTTTGATCAAAGATCCTGGGAGGAGATGCATTTTAATTGATTAATTTAATTTAATTTAATTGATCATTCAAAATGGCGGGTGATCTAGAGATCAGAGGTCAAAAGTAAGAGCACGAAACTTGTTCGGCATGAGGAGACGCATATGTGTATCAAAGATTCATTGCCGACAGTCAAACAGTTCATGAGCTATGCGTGGTCAGTGGTGAGTCCTATAGCGCTAGCAAAATTAATATTAATAACAATAAAGGACCAAATCCTTTCAGGACTGCTTGGTCCTTTAAAAACCTGTTGACTGAAAGTGGGATCTTGTACCATGACACTATGACCACACTGCACTACACTACACTACACTACACTACACTACACTACACTACACTACACTGCACTACACTGCACTAGACTGCACTACACTACACTATGCGCACGCACACACACACACACACACACACACACACACACACACACACACACACACACACACACACACACCACAGTACCACACACACTCAATGCTTGCCTCTTGTGCTATCTGAAGATAACTGAGGATATTGATCATAACTGCAGTTTTTATTGTGTGAGATTTAGACTCTATAGAGGAATGCACCATGAGCTACAAGAATTGGATATCACAAAGGCGGTGGAGCAGAGTGATGCTTCTTCTGAGCGGCACTTAACCAAAAGTGCCGCAATTTGTTCTGAGGGTTTAGTATCTGCCTCTGTCTGTCTGTCTGTCTGTCTCACAAATATAAACATATCTTTCCTTTGCTCTCTTTAACACATTTTTTTCCTGCTTTTTTCAGTTCCCCCCTTCCTGTGACAAATCTTTCTAAATTGATCCTAGGGCCCCTGAGCTGTATCCTGATTGTGTAGGCGTAGATAGGAGATTATGTGCTCCGGTTTGTCATTGCATCATGCAGCACATGTGTCTTCTGTGCCTAAATGAAGTTGCAAAGAGGCTATTGACAAAGAGGTTTGCTCTCATTGTTGTGCTTTTTATGTCTCAGTAGGAGAGACAAATTTATTGCGCAGTTAACAAAAAAATGGCGAGAATACAAACTCTGGGGAGGCTCTTTTTGAAGGCCACGGGAGTTAATAGAAATGCATTACACAACAGAAAAGAGATGAGCTGCACGCACTGCCACCACAACCCAGTTGGTTGTGTTTGTCAGCCAAACTCAATAAACTCAACAGTTGATCTCTTCATCAAGGTCACTTTACTGATTTCTTTTTTCTTTTCTATTTTTCGATGTGGCTCTGCAGGAGCCTATGCCATGTACAAGAGAGCCAGTGTGTGCTGTAGCTGTCTCTGCCTGTTTTTCCAAATATAATCTCACGAACCGCTGGACTGATCAGCTGCAGCACCATCTAGATTTCTTCTGCACAGTGTCAGTAGGCTAACTTAGCACCTCCACTTTTTCCCCACATATATTGCTATCATAGATGATTACGTCATAGACAACTGACAAAAGTCCAAACTCCACACATTTTCCCATCAAGAGAAATGCCTTTTTCAGCCTCGCAAAACAAAAACAGAAATCGTGTCCTTGAAAAGAATTGTGTAAGTGTTGTTGCTGTTTGTTTATGACTGTTGTTGAGGACGAAGACAATTTTCCACATAAATGAAACTAACTAACTAACTAACTGTGGTTCAGACTGTGTGTTTGTGAAAAGTGCACATGCCTTGAGTAGAAGCGTTACACGGGGGGAGATGAGCAGCTCACCAGTCCAAAGAGTGCAAACAGACAGTGAAACAGGGACCACCACATCCACAAAATGGCCTTCTCGTAACAGCAGCAATCCCACTTTGATAAATTGACTGCAGTTTACGCTCCCGGTATGCTGCACGCGTTCCTCAAATCTACCCGTTTGACATTCAGAATGGCCATTTCTCCACACTGGCCCCGTCTCGTCCCTCGTTTCCTGCCATTGCGCATGACCTGTGGTGATGCAGAGGTCTGCAGATTGAATGCACAAACAGTGATTGATATCCTAGTGAGTCGCTGTCTCTGGGTTACCGGGACAACTTGCTCCCTTGGTAACAGCATCACGACTTCTTTGAGGGCTGTATTTATCTGCTGCATAGGTCCTGTTCACCTTATTAAAATCTAATTGTAATATCCATTTACAGTACAGGGCTCTGTGGTATTTCAGTCCTCTGCAGTGTCTGGACTCTGGCTCTATTTGTTTAATTTGGGTTTTTCATAACAATCTTATCAGGAGTCGTATAGGCTATTGTCTATTGTAATGTAATTTTATACTACACAATTGATTATTGGATGAAATCTAAACCGCAGAAGTGCACTGATAAGCAGTCTTATTGTTGCGTTGTTGCCTCCAAAGTAGTTTTAGCACTGTGGAAGGTCCTGGTAAGAATCCCGACTTGGGCCACATTCTGTGTTTTTGTAATTTTTCTCTCTAGTGTTTGCGGCCTAGGAACTATGGTTGAAAATGTACTGCTTGGCTAACACTGGCACATTGACAGTGGTTACTGTTCATTATTACATTAATTATTAATTCATCTTGTAAGAAGCTGTGTGATAATTAGAGAAATACATAGTGTACAGTGTGTGATACCAGAGTTGCATTGCACCACTTGAATTTATTATTTATTATAGAATTTATTATTATTTTGTTTGAGATAATCTGTGATTCTTTTAACAAGGTTTATCTACTGGATTTGTAGATTATTCAACATAATTTACATAATAATTACCATGTTTTTATTATAATATTCTTGAATTATATGGCACCTTTATCCAAGGCACTTTACAGAGATTGTGCATTACATTCACCCATTCATTCATACACCGATGGCAGCCGAAACCATGCAAGGCAACAACCAGCACATCAGAAGCAATTAGGGGTTCAGTGACTTGCTCAAGGACACTTCGACAGTAACTCTGGGGGAGCCCGGGTTCGAACTGGCAACCTTACGGTTACCATCCAGCCACTCTACCCCTGAGCCACCGCCACCCGTTGTATCACTGCATCACTGTTGTGAGGCATGACACATTGAGAATATTAGGCATAATTTCTTGGTTTCTCCATGACTCCATCATAAAAGGCTTACTGACTGGTCAACTAGATAATTACTACTGCATGTTCTGTTATGCACATCACCGGACATCATTGAACCATTTATTAAGCTGTTTATGTCGTGTATGTAGTGTTCAAAACAAAAAGCAGATGTGTACATTAATGCAGAATCCTTTTTGCGTTTTCAAAGTCCAGTGTAGGCATACTCAAAGAATACTCGGAGCATACCACATTTATTTTTAGAAATGATGATGGACTTCGTATAGGCGTTTGATCAGATGTGTGCATAGGGGATCTGCACACGTACTTTTGCGGTTGTTTGTCTGTGCTGTGCAGTTTATTTTGGGATTATGAATTGGATTTATAAACTGGCCTTCACACTGGATAACTTCTCATGCAATAGGAGACAGGAGTGGACCAGTTTCAGGTGTATTAACTGCATTTGTTGTTTTCCTTTACATTATTTCATGCTCATGGCAGTCTGTTTAAGGTGCTGTAGATTTGTTGTTGGCGACTCTGCACCTCCTGCACAAGGACATCAGTTTACTCTTGGGAGAAATTACATTTCAGAAGCTTTTCTTCCATGACACTGTGAACATTTACAGCATGACCTTGCACTAAGCACAGTGCACTGCTCTTAGAAAATGAAAAGTGATTTGATTGGTCATAATTGAATCCACCTGCAAAACATCCACTTATAATATATTCAGCCTTATCTAACCCACGTTGCCACTTTGCTGCAGTTATTCCACAATACTCCTGTGCGGAATATACCAAACATCTGAAGGCACACCCCACATGTCACTCTGTTGGCTGCACTTTGCACTGGTTCACCCAAAATACTGTAGGAGGTAGGGCGAGCTGCCGAGCTCCAAAGGTGGTCTTTGGTATACCACACTACAACAAATGGTATAGTGGTATAAAGTTGTATACCACTTTTTAAAAGTGGTATACCACTTTTTATATTACTGTTATAGATGTTTTTATTGATGACGTCGCCAAATCAATTGCATGAAAAATAATGCATGATTACAGAATTGCACAGCTTAAACATCTCTATTAGATGTTTTAAATTATTTTAATTCATGTTTTGTTTCATGTACAGTATACTGTACCTGTCACTTCCCTCATGGTGTTGGAGCCAAAATAAATGCTGAAAACATACCATATTGTTCTCCCTTTTCCCCTTTTCCATCCAATGTACAAACATTGCCTTGAGAAGTGTACCACCGATCAGTCTGCATGATCAAGATGTGTTTTTATACTGTCAATGTTAGATTTCCCCAGACTCCAAGGTTTTTTTTAGGCAACTTATTTATTTTTCCTTGCCTTCATAGAGACCAGAAATAGAAATAAATACGGTGTGGTGTAGGGAAAACATTGTGTTGGGTCTTCCACTTTGCTGTTGATACATTCCAAGTCTCTCGAGGGAAGCACGCATACGGTAATGGCACATTTGTCCCTGCACATGCAACAGCAATTCCAGTGGAGACAAAAAGGCTAATAGCGCATTTGTCTCTTCACACACATGATTGCTGTCTGTGTAATCCAAACTAGACCCTGCTGCCTGTGTCAGCTTCCCTGTGACAGTGATGATAGAGGTTTGTGTCTCTCCCTTGCTCTAGGGGTTACATGCACGCCATACCGGCGGTCATTCAATGCTGTTCCCTGTGGGTACAGTCTCAAGCCTAATGTCCCTAGACCCTGTTGATGGACGAACTGGCAAATATATATATATATATATATATTTTTTTTAATTATTATTATTTTGCCAGTTGCAAGGCATCAACAGGGTCTTTTTTTTAAACATTTTACAGTCATGAGTCATGACTCATCTTATGACCTCGGTGTCCTTTACACCAATGGTCACTGAATGCTCTTCTGGGGGAAACATCTTGAAGCCTTTGATGGACACAACTTCTACCTCCAGAGAGGGAGGTTCTCTTGAGAAATGCTGGAATGAATGAGGGACTGCTATTTCCTCAGAGATGGTCATGCATAGGCCTATATATTGTTCAATTATATGTGCAGTGGGTTTTTCATCGGTTTCTAATGAAAGCAGAGAAAGGCAAGGGAGCCTGTGACTTCATCAGGTGCTGACTGAGATCCACACATTGAAAAAATAATGATAATAGAACTAATTACTGGTGCAGTCCACACATACAAATGTCTGAAAGATAAGTATTTTGTGTATTTCCTGATTGGTGTCTTGGAGAACATCCCCAATGTCAAAAGTTGTCAGTCAGTGCTGTTTTTTCCAGCATTCCTATTCTCTCAATTGAATCTTGATGCCAATTCCTCATGTATTCTAGTTATTTGTCCTCACAACACTAATTGTTGTTCCTATAGGCAGAGCTCAGACAATTAAATCACAAACGCCTCTTTCACCTGACACTGAAGAGTTTTACCGGGAAGGCAAAACGCATGCGGTACATGCAGTAGGCCTATATTATTTTTCCTTGTTCAACACCCCACTGAACAGGGACCATGACCAACAACCTGTATGAGGGAAATCTCCCCATCAGACTGGGGACTGCCCATAAGTCCGACCACCCGTCCGACATACATGGCCGGTTAATAAGTGCTGCGCTGTGCATGTTGGTTCATGTACTGGAAACACGCTCAAAGTGTCCTTGAGTGGGTTCCAAATGGCCTGTACGGGTGTGTAACTCTTGAGAGCGTACATATGGAACCAAATTGACATGTAAGGCTCCATTTGGTTCCATTTGTACAGAGTTATGGGGGTCCTTGAAATTAAAACGCCTTAGTTAGTATCACCAGTAACACCTGTGGGAATAGGCCCGGAAGTAGGAAGAGTTATTTCCAAAATGGCGTATGTGTGCAAACTGTGCATAATGCATATAGAGCGTGTTATCACCAAGCTGGAGGCACTGTGGAGGATTCCATTTCAAACCTCTACTCTACAGAGTTGCTTTATTAATTTGTTCAACTGACTGTAATGTCCATGGACAAATCAGTGTCTGACAGTCCTTCACGTGTTTCCAGGAGCTTTCATTTCATCTACGTCATACTTGGCATGGTTTACAGCTGAAGACCCAAGGGAGTGCAGTGTTGGGTGTGAGGCGATCAGATGAGCGATTGGGCTTGTGACCAACAAGCATTGCACTGACTAGTCTATTCAAAGACAGGGGGGGAAAGCGAGGAGGTGGTTAGTGATGCTTCTTCTGAGAGTCTTCTTAACCAAAAGTGCTGCAATTTGTTCCGTTGCTGCAAAGTGCTGCAATTTGTTCTCTCTCTCTCTCTCTCTCTCTCTCCCCCCGCCCTTCTCTCTCTCTCTGTCTCTCCTACCCTACCCATTGGGAGATTAATACTTTTTATACCAAGGACAATATGTAGTCAAGCAATAAAATAGTTTGTTATTTTCCGTTATAGAAAACCAATATGTTCTGTACTCTAGGAAAACTTCATTAAATATCACATGCCACATGTTCTGTTGAAAAATGTTATTTTTGCATGGCTTGGCAAAGTAAAAAAATATATATATTAAAGTCTAACTTATGTTCATATGGTGATGTAAAACAAACGGTGCACAAACACAAACATTAAACGCCATTAACAATAAAGAGACAGTATGATGTAATGGGGTATATTATGACGTCAATGTTCCCTTCATTGTCAATGGCGTTTACAAAACAAACATTGAACTAAAGACAAACATTAGGCCTGGGCCGAGTCTGGCAGTGTGCCGCGGGTTCGACTCCTGATCCCGACGGCCTTTACAGCATGTCACTCCCCCATCTCTCTCCCCATTTCCTGTCAGCCTACTGTCTGTCCCTCTATAAAATAAAGGCGAAAGCCGCAAAAAAACATAAAAAAAAACTAAAAAATCATACCTGTGTGAACTGAGTGGTGCAACTCCCCTCTCCCCCCCCCACCTTCCTCCTCTCTCTCTCTCTCTCTCTCTCTCTCTCTCTCTCTCTCTCTCTCATTAGCAGGCAACAGTGCAGCACTATCTCTCTCTCTCTCTGTTTCTGGCACAACAGCGCCCCTAGTGCCTATGCTCATAGTCACATAGGCAGGTTAACGTCACATAGGTGAACACGGACATTGCTGTTCCTTGGAGTGGTTGCACCACTCAAAAAAAACATTAAACCTGTGTATAGGAGGGGATGCATGCTGACCTGCAACACGGTTCATCAGCATACACACATTATGACGAGGAACAGATGCCATGTTATAATGACATTAAGCGGTGAATCAACATCCACAATAGATCTCAGTAGGAGGGAGAATAAGATTAAAAAAGAAAACAGAAAACATTTTTTTCTGTGCTACAAATTTACAATAGTTGCCAACTGGGCGTTGGAGCCCAGAAGACTTGGAGAAGTCACCGTTTTTCAACCTTATTATTGTATAATCTATTCTATGGAGTGCATACAAGAAAAACCCACCAGCCATAGCCAACTTAAGTCTTATCCATCTTCTCTGTTTCACTTTCACTATCGCATTAGATACTTTCATTGGCCCAAGCATTCGATACTGCAGAATGCTTCGCTGTAGCTTCAAGGCTTTCTCTGACTCGAAATAGCTCAGATTCCTTTTGTTGAAGGTTTCTTGTCATGCCAGGACATGGGTAACAGCAGCATGCACCTTTGGGTCTTGTAATTATATTTATTTTACTGTGTACTCTGGCTCATCTATCTATAAATGCATTCTGTATGTCTGTCTTTTTTATTTGTATTAATATTTTTTATCCGATTTTTCAACCCATTTTTTCACCCAGTGTCAATTATCTAATCATGTACTGTAGTCCTGCTCGCTACACTTCCTCTGCCAACCTGGGGCGGGCAGCTGACTGCCCTCATGTGTCCTTCTATGCATGAGGAGTCCAAGCTGCTTCTTTTCACCTGACTTGGGGGAGTTTCCCCGCATAGCTCAGTTAGTAGAGCTCTCGCAATTGGAACACAAAGGCATGGGTTCAAATCTGGATACCGACAACTCAGAGTATGAGTTTATCAGTGTATGAACCCTCCTTTTAGTTTGAATACCGTTTCACTCGGAAACCGAAACCCAGAAAGTGAATTATCACTGGTGCCACGATTGTTATTTAATTCCCCCAAAACATACATGTTGTAACCAGGGATCATATCGTTTAGAGAAATGTGGTGCAAATCAAGCTTGTTTTGAGCCAAAAAGAAGAATCCGAGATATTACCATTCTAAAAACTGCCTCCCATAGTTTTTTTTAATCACCGGAGTGATATGAGCGTGTACAGAACACAGTTGTGAACCGTAATACATTCATAAAAAATCTGCGCAGAGGGCGTTTGGACCAGGTAGCGTCAAAAGGCGATATCGGCGGTAAATTAGTTAAAAGTGCTCTTTCAGATGTTACTCAGACTTGAAAGACAAAACAAGCCACAGACCTTTCCAACAGGTTCCTCAGTAGAAACAAGAGTGGGTGGATGCAGCTACAGTAGGGAGCACTTTAACCAGGAAACACCAGAGTGATTGCCTACGCCCCCCAAAAAAGAAAACCAGTAAACATGTGCTGCACTATACACTCCACTGGGCTCACAGTTTGGATGTGTCATTCAAAAATATTGCCACCAATCACGCCCCCAAATGAGACAGCGGCCCCACTTCTGGTCCGTTTCAACGGTGTACTGCAGCTGCCAGTCTGCAGTACTTTATTGTGTTCCAATAAAGTGTCCCATATGTTTGATTTGTCCCATACTTGCCATCTCAATATACAACCCACAATGTATTATAATATACTCCACTCTACTTTTTGAAAAGTGCTAGCCTTGTAAATCTCAAGTCAAAGTGGTCGCACGGTATATACTGTACATCACGGTCGCATCCCTTGAGGTTTTCAATACCCAGATATATTTGTTGTATTTCGTTTTATATGCTATGTATTTGTGGAAAATTATCCAAACAGCATCTTTCTAGACTAATTATTAATACTCATCATTCTCCTCTGAGGGGTGGACCTTACAGGTTCTATCCCTGGGATTGGTTTAGGTTGCTGTGCTCTTTCCCACTCCCAGGTGTTATGCATGTCATTAATCAATGATTTTTGTATATATTTGTTCTGTTTTCTGTCATTATAACATTTGCCTGATGAAGACCTAAAGGGTCGAAACGTTGCATTTTTTGCCATTACATAAAGTACTCCACTCATGTGGAGCTCTAGAAACAAGTGTATGGATGTTTCTTCATCCTCTTACCCAAACATGAAAGTGAAATATCCGTAGTCCAAATCAACCATGTCTGTATTACCCAAATGATTGCTTTAAAATTCCATGGCAAGGCAAAAACAGACAGAGCGCCAAACATTCACAAGTTAAAGTTCCAAGTGCAACAATTCATGCAAGATGCAAAAACTTCTAACTTTTAATGTAGGCTACTGCAGATGAAAAGCATGAAAGAACATCTGTTGACTACAACATCATGTATCTCCTCCTGTCTTTTGTTCATGGTAGAAGATTCCACAAAACACTACATTTATTTTCTGTTCTCGTGATATATCTTCTTCCACACAGCCCTTAACTCACAGAGGACGCTTAAATGTGTCTCAAACATTATACTTCAGCTGTGTTTGTTTACGCTCCTGAAGAAGCAGAAAAGAGGAGCAGGATCAAGCATAATAGAGCATCGAAACTCAGCCATCCATTTTTCTCATGGAGTCGCGGTTGCACTGACATCGAAGCAAAGGTTGACCAAAGCTATAAATCATACAGCACAATAGCAGGGATATTTTGGGGCGGTCCATCATTGGCTTGTTTTGTTTTCTCATTGTCATCTTGGCAAATTGCTGTTATTAATGGGAGAAAGCATAGTTGCAGCCCTCATTAGATATGTTCCAACAGCACCTCTGATGGATTAAGACAAGCCAGAGGCCTTGTCTGCCTCTACAGCCACTTAATATGAGCCAATTAACTGCCCATGCACTCTGCGGCCCCTCCACTTGTATTGGACTTATGTGTTCTTAAAATGATTACCACCATCATTCCACAATGCTTTTCATTGCCAAGACATATACACAGAAAACAGTTTACTGTTTAATTTAGCCTCATAAATATCGACACAATGAAAACCCTCTTGAATGCCTTGAATCCTCAGAATTTCAACTTGAAGTGTATTGTCACAACAATTTACAGGTGTAAACGAATGACAATTTGAAAAGATTTTCCGAACAAGCTTCCACAACTTGCAATACAAAGGATAATCATAAGAAAAGTAAAATATCAAATAACAAAACAACAATATCAAAGATCCAGTATATGGTGTATACTATACTTAAAAGGAGTACCTAACTCTGGTGTTAGAGACATGATTTAGCAGCATAATATAAATTAAATAATTGAGAATGTATCTAACATGCCATATTTATGGCTTGGATCTGTAAGAAGAATGTTTTGTACTTTTTTGAGGCGCTTTGTCTGTTTATGTGTATGAGCCGTGTTTGTAGCACGGAATGTGATGATTTATGATGATAAGAGCGCCGCTCACTTCACACAAGAGTGTTTTATTTTGAAACTAGAGCGGTTCCCGTTGGAGCCTCTGCAGCGGTGCGCATTGGGCACTGGCCTACTTGGAACGATGCATGTTGGAAATGGATGGCCCACCCAGATGTTATGTCTGTGTCCCTTTTATGGCCATATATGGAGTTCTTTGTCAGGCATGCCCAAATATGGAGACTATGCAGACGTCAGAATGATGTCAGAACAGGCCATAACAACATGATCAGTGGCTGTCTGCTGGAATATGTGCCAGACTCAATCAAGGGTGTACTGCTCCTACCAGGGGGCACAGTGGCACAGTTGGTAGTGCTGTCGCCTCACAGCTAGAAGGTCCTGGGTTCGATTCCCACTCGGGATGCTGTGGGTGCTGGCGGCGTGTTTCCTCCTCCACGTCATCAGTGCCCATACCCGAGGCGGGGTTGGCGAAAGGTCCTTTCTGTGTGGAGTTTGCATGTTCTCGGTACCCTAGGGGTCTCTAAACTACCTCCCCCTGGCCAGCCGGGGCGCCTGATGGAGGGGAAAGGAACTGGTTGGAATAACGTTCCTTCCACACGCTACGTCCAACCAGGGAAACTCCCCCCTGTCAGGTGTAAAGGAGCAACTTGGACACTCAGGCATGAAGGAAACATGAGTTCAAGTCCGTTGCTCTCCCCATGTCCCCCATATATGGGGACTAGGTTGGCGGAGGGTGTGTAGAGCCCAGGATCACATTAGATAATTGGCACAGGGGTGAAAAATGGGTTACAGAAATCGTGGGATAAGGGTGTACTGCCGTAAAGATTGACATGAGGCCATGATGGTATATCTGCAATGTAATATCAGTCACGCAGAACTTCTGATTCATGCCAATGAATGGGTGTGGGTGTGGGCAACATTATAGTTGTGAGCACACTATAAATGTGTCCGTTCGGCATCCTTCCAAAGCAGGGCTTAGGCCTATATCACATGAAGGATCAATATTGTGCTGAGCTAGCATTAAAATGGAATGGAAGCCTCCTAGTTTAAGCCCAGCTAAACCTGGAATGCTTGCTTCAAGACACACCTTTTTGGGATCACTGGATATATACATCTGAACACTAAATTATATACACATTATGTACAGTAGCCAACTTTTTATTATTTCCACACAACAGCTTTAAGGTATATTAATGACATAGTAAAATATTGAAAATCAGTGGTATTCCCCTTTAAAAGCCCTGCACTGGAATGATGCCGACCAGTTGCCATTATCGATCCCAGATTCCCAGTTGCCATTATCCATCGATCGATCCATCAATCGAATCGATCCATCGATCCATCGATCCATTGATAGATAGATAGATAGATAGATAGCTGATCATCATAAAACTTTACACTCCAGTCAGAGCACATTCAAATTGGCCTCATGGTGGCAGTCTTAACAGGCATGTTTTGGCCGATTACTCTTGTCCCGGGATATCATCTCTTGGTTGGATGAAAGGATGTCCTTCCACTTTGTTTTACAGAGAAGCAAATTTTCTGTGTTAGCCCAGGCTTTAAAAAATGTCAAGCAGCACAATACATATTTGGAATACTTGCAATGTACTAGAATTGGTAACATACGGAACATGGATATTGAATTGCGTGGGAGTTATATACCCTTGTGTGAAAGTGCTGCTTGCCACTGCAGGGTTTTTCACAATCATTTGAAATGTGAACTTGCCTGGCGTGAGTGCTTAACCCATGTAAATTGCTCTTTTAAAATCCATCATCCTTCCCCACATGCTCAGCAGTCATTGGTTATGCTACATTTTCCTCTGCTACATTTCCAATGAATTAAAATTACATGAGAATTAATGTCAACCACCCCAGAAGATAACTAGCGTCTTACAGTACAGTAGTATATGCTTGCCTTATCATTGACTGGATTGACAGTATACTGTAGCTTCTTCAGGCATGCATTTTATGGCATTTTAAATGTATACAAGGCACAAGTGACATTCAGCAGCGTTTTGGTTATTGAAACTTGCTAGTTAGTGCTAGTTAGTGTTTTCATTAGTGTATCTTGTCTGAACATCTTTTTGCGGATCATTTTCCACATATAGATGAGTGGTATAGTGTACCACTTGGCTTAAACCTATACTACTTATGCCATTTAGCAGAGGCTCAGCTCACCTTTCAGCTCGGTGAGTGCTGACATTTCCATAGAATGAACATGGAAATATTGCAACCACCCTTCTGGAGAACTTGCGGGGAGACATTCATGAGTCTTGGCTGCTCCTCATGTGGCTCTGTACTAAGTGGCTGGGATTTTCTCTAAGAGCATGCAGCTCTGTTAATGACATGCAAACTCCAGCAAGGTTTATCCACTGAAATTGACTCTAGAGAGAAGATCTCTTCAGTCTGCTGACAGAATTAAGATTCCCTAATAAGCATATTTAGGTGCACTGGCACGAGAGATACAGTACATTGATCAGTGTCTGTGTTACGAGGGAAATAACATAATGAGGACAACAGCTTTCCAAAAAGATGGTTGTTTTTTAATGTGTTATTCTTTTTTCCCCAGCAGAGATAGAATTCTCCTTTGTTTTGTTTTTTCAAATGCAGAATAATAGGCAATAGGGTGGTGGTTTACAGATTAGCAAAAATAAATGACCTATCTAAGAAACAAAAGATGAACCCCTAACTCAATCCCTAACCAAGAAGAAATAAAATACAATTACTAACCCTAACTAATCTAACTAACAAAATTACAACTAGATAAAGTGCCCCTCGGGGCACAGGTCTCCACCAGGGCAGGTCAGGTTGTGGCACTATAACAGGCCAATGTGAAAAGGGTGCCATTTCTTCTTACACCTTGGATGGCAATTGGATGATTTGAGGCATTTTATTCCAAATCTATTTAAATCCACCTGTTGGTGGCACTATAACAGGCCAATGTGAAAAGGGTGGGATATATTCCTCGGTCTAGTAGGAAAGTATGTGAAAGATTTCACGTAAATTGAATGCTGCGTTCATGATGATACGACCTCACGCTAAAGTGTGAGGTCGCTTCTCATCCTCAGGGCATTTTCTATACTGTATATGTAATATCTACACCATTTACCTTTCAAGTTGTCCCGAGTCTTGTCAAAACGTGCACGTTCTGTTCTTTCATGCCGTAGTGTGGTGCAGAAGTGGTGCAGAATCCTAATCTAAAATGTGATTCTGTGGACAGTAATAAAAATAGTAGGGGAGAACCGCCTCTTATGTAACGTTTTGCACCTTTCACTCTTTTACTCAGCAATTTTTTTACCCACACTTTCACAATATGTTCAAGCACAGGACCTACACATCATAAACCACTTAAAGTTAGTTTTGATTAAACAGGTCGGGACCAAAACTGGACGCTGTTCCAACGTTACATTTGTTGCGCATATGGGACTAATTTTGTAACTGCATCTTCTAAAAATGTAACGACACTAAAAAGCGGCATTAAACAAATCGTGTTTTACATTGTTTTCATAACATGGATGTGATGATCTTTTATTTTGAATCAAACACAAGCCACAAGGTAATTATTCAATAATATTACCAGTACCAGTTCGAGGATTTGAGTGAATTAAATGGGAAAATACATTGTTTTCAATGCTTGTTACAATTAGCCGACTTTACGCACCTCTGCTTTGGCGTTGCTTACAGAACAGAACTAACGTGCATAGCGTGTAAATACATAATATATACATGCAGACAACCATGTGGATTTGAACTCGGCAACATTAAAGAAAAGATCTGTAGACCAAAGATACTCAATGTGACACATTTTTACTCACTTTGAGATGAACCAGTCTGTTCGTAATAACTCGGTCTAGAATGAATCAAATTCGTTTTCACTTCCTGGGCACGTTACTTATGGCCGAGATTGAAAAGTGAGATACACAATCTCCGGTTTACTTCCCATATCTGTGTGAAGTGGACGGACACATTATTAGGAGAATGTTGGAGTCTATTCATTTCTAATGGGAGAGTGAACGTGAACACAACTTCTGAACCATGCTTTTGCTCCATGGTCACTGAACTAAATATTGGACCCAATCATCATCACAAGGCATATATTGTGCCTTATTTCCAAGATGTTCATACTAACATTCAAGTATATTTAAAAGTTTAAACTCTAAAGGTGACCTTATCAATAAGCCTCAGATGAAATTTCCACATCTTAGCATAAATGTGTCGAAATAATGTGTCATAATTCTAATTATGTTACATAGAATAGAATATAGTTGAATATTTTAATTTAAATTTTAAGCAAATGTTCCAGGAAATGAGTTACAAGGAACTATTGTAGTTATAAAAGTACAGGAAGTGAGGTGGGGGTTCCATTTTAGGTAACACAAAGAGTGTTTGGTGGTGATTTGTCAAAGAGACTTTTAAGGCCAATACTAAACCAGAATCAGAAATTGATAAACCACAGAGTAGTGGGACTGGAAAACTTTGAGAGAAGAAGAGTTTGGTCAAGGAACATTTCCTGAGGGTGTAGCACTGAATCCATTCCATTCAGAGCTTTTAGACAAAGGGGAACCTGCTGTTGGCCTCCTGACTTGAAGGTTGGGTGAGGAATATACTTTTTGAGCAATGCATTGCTGTTTTATTTGATGACTTTATAGATTACTTGATTTTTGATAAATAGAAGATAATTTATTTTAGAAGATACATTTTTTTGGTTTGATTACTTTTGGATTACTTTTTGGGAACTATACTCTTCTATTGATTGTTCAATGGAATTATTCTGTTTGATCAAGTTTAAGACGGATACAAATATTGCAAGTTTTGTGTTTTTCTTTTGGTCTGCAATACAGTTCGGTTACAGTATAAGGAATTTCTGGCGCAATTACAGGACCTTTATTTCTTTTAGTTCTTTAATATAACGCAATGGTTCTGATTGTTACTTATATTGGGTCATGCATTTTGACAGGTTAAAAGACGTCATCTACAGTATGTAGGCTATGACATACTTCTGGCTGTGTCTAAAACGTTGGGCCATGTTCGTGCAGTATGGCTGGTGCTATGATGATTGTTATCGTAAGATTTCCTGCCAGCAACATATAAAAACTTGTAAAATGACAGCGTAATTAGTTCCTCATTTTTAAAATAATCAATCAATAAAATCATGCAGGGAATGAATGACAGAAATGACTGCTTTTTTGAGGTAGATTTAATACAACTCACACAGTCACATGAGGTAGATTTAATGCAACTCACACAGTCACATGAGGTAGATTTAATTCAACTCACACAGTCACATGAGGTGGACAATCACGAATTTACCATTTCTTCCCTCATTGAAAAGTGTAGCATAATGATTGTAAGGCCAAAATAATGCAGTGTGCAAGGCTGCAAGACTGGACTACTGTACTCTTTCAATGAGAAGCCGGCTACACAGTCATATCCATCAACATCCAACCTGTTTTAAGCTGATTGGTGTGCTTATATTCATGCAGTTTATAGAAATTGTGTATACGTAGGAATTTGCATTGCCTATGTCCAGATTTTAGTATCACAACAGATAATAGATAAATCTGTCGGCTAGGTTTTTTCAAGCTTGCTCATGGATTGATTGATGTTGGTGTACTATCTGGCCATGCTGATGCATGTGAACATCCATCCAAAAGAAGATAGCAACAGAGGAGATTTGACAGGATAGTGTCCACACTTTCATTCATTCATTCATTCATTCATTCATTCATTTAAATGGCAGCTCAACATTCTCTTACACCTTCAGCTAATGTGTTTGCTTCGAATTAGCCCAACATTTGAATGTTGTTAATTAAGGTTAATTATTTAGTTGATTATTTTAATTTACCTAATAGCCAATCCTGGCTAGTGATCTCTTGTATACTACACGGAACCTTCCTCATGTCCTGTTGATATTTATTTTCTTTCTCTTTTATCTAGTTAATCAATTATTTTTTACCTCTTTTTTAAATGCACTATTTAACATTTTACCAAGCTCAACATGCCCTGCTGATATTATACCTTACACACTTCTTGTAGATGTGTTGGAACTGGACGTAATTGCCCCTTACTCATTTTTGAGTGGTGCAACCACTCCAAGGAACAGCAATGTCCGTGTTAACCTATGTGACTATGAGTACCAGATGGGGCAAAAGTGGCGCTGTTGTGCCAGAAACAGAGAGAGAGATATGTTGCACTGTTGCCTAGTGCTAATTACAGAGAGAGAGAGAGGCAGGGGGAGAGGGGAGTTGCACCACTCAGTTCACACAGGTGTGATTTTTAATATCACTTTAACTTGCAGATCTGTCCCAGATTATTGTCTCCTTCCTTATAAAACAAATCCAAACAAAAAGCCTGGCCTGGTCTCTAATCATGTGTTACACTTAAAAATCTTCTGCCAAAGACAATATTTTTGACCAACTTCAGTCAACATTGCCACAGTATTGAGACTGCACTTATTAGAGTCAGATAAAGAGTCAATGTACTGATTGCACTGGTGATGGTTCTATAATCTATTGAGTGCAGCATTTGACACCATTGATCCTAATATTCGTATCAATAGATTACAGCAGTGTATTGGCATACTGTATATCTGGGGCTGGGTTGCAGTTGTTACAAAATATTTGACAAATTGTAGTTTCTTTGTATCAGTGATGTTTCCCCTTCCTCCCTTTATGACCTGTGGAATGCCCTCGCTACATTTTACATCACGTCATAATATCTCCCTCCATTGTTACATACTGTATGACAAATGAGACAATTACATCTCCCGCCCGATGAGGCCCAACAACCCTAACCCGACTCCACCAGATGGTGGCGGGAACCCTCTGGCGGGTTACAACAACCCTACAAACTAAATCCCATCACCCTCCGGCGGGTTACAACAACCCTACAAACTTGCCATATGGTATGATAACGTTTTTAATAGACTGTATGTCAAAACATTGCATTCTGTTGAACTCTGACAAAACTAAAATGTTCATGATTGGCCCACCTTTTATTTATTCGTGCCTTGATTATTGCAGTGGTTGAACATGCCTTAAAGCTGCTATAAGCAATAATATGTCAACATTTTAATTACTTTTTATTTTTTTATTTTGTTTTATTCAGACAGCCAGGAATGCAGGAATGGGTAAAACGGTCCCAAAAATTATTTAGTCTCTGTGACACATCATGGGGCCAAATATGGGTCAAATATGTTCCTAGAAGCTTTGTCATTGGTCGCAATGACTAACCAATCAGGAAGTAGACAGGCAAATCAACCAATGACAAAGCTTCTAGGAAAATCTTTGAATGCAGATTGCGGCCCCTAGATGTGTCACAGAGACTATTTTTTTTGGAGCGTTTTACTCATTGCTGGCTGTCATTAAAATGTTGACATATTATTGCATATAGCAGCTTTAATGTGTTAAACAATCACAGCTCCACATACAGAACAGTGCTGCTAGACTTTTAACTTAACTAAAACCAGAAGAAGAGAACATATTACTCATATTTTAAGCATATTCCCCATGCAGGTTGTCTGCCTGTTGTGTTTGCAATCCATCAGCTCAAATTGCAATGGCATCATGTCATTCTAATCTTGAATGCAAATGTAAATGAATACGCAGGTCAGTTCCTGGTTCCTACAGTATACTGTTCTTGTGGTTAGGAACCGTTTGTGACAGGCTGCATCATATTCAGGTTGCTGTGAGGTCATAGCGATTCGGCCTGGTAAAACTTATGTATAGGATTCTGCCTCAGTGAATAAGAGTGAGATGACTTAGCACAAAATAATTCTCCATATTTTGTTTTCTTTCTTGGAACTGATAAAATAGTAGGGTGCAAATATTCAGACAGACGTTAGGCCACAAGGTCAATCATGTTTATTATCTGTGAAATAGCTATATACAGGTATTGGCTTGGCTTTGCAGACTCTGGTATCGTTCTGGATACTAATCCTTAACACTTTCGTTGTGTTTACAAATATACTGATTGACATTCTCCACCATGTGTTTTGTATTAATTGAACTTGATAGGTATTTATTCTGATGATTCCTCAGCGGAATAGTCCCATTTTCAATGTCATTCAAATTACGCTGCTTCTCCGAACTGTATTGACTGGGGAGGTTTATTCAAGGCCAAACAAGCCTCAGATCAAATTAGTGGTTCAAGGTAAAGCTTGAATGCAAGGGGTTGCCTGCATGGTGGCTCAGTCAGTTATTGCACAGACATATGCTCCTAGTGAGCAGTGAGCATGAGGTCCCGGGTTGGAATTTGACCTTGTCCAGCATGTCTCACACTGAGTAAAATACAATATATAATAACAACAACAACTTGTGCAATGCCTGCATTATGTACAGGAAAATGTTTATTTGTTACAAAATTAGATAATGGATATTTACAGTAGTACAATGACATATGTTGTCCAGGTGAAAGAAGCAATCTGACTGGAAAACACCTAGCTGGCCTGAATCCCCAAAACTGATATGGCTTTCTCCCCCCCCCCCCCCTTGTTTTACTTTGAAGTTTCAGTCTAAAACAGTGTTTCAACCAATCAGAACGTCTCATTCCCTCAGGCTATATGGAAATGCTGGATTCTTTCTCCACTGCAGCTTTGCAGCAGAATGGCTAGTGTAGCCTGTTGGCTGTTGATGTTCAGGCATCGCAAGGGAGAGAGAGGCCAGTGTGATGCATGTTGTTGCTACTTATTTCTAACCCAAAATAGCCTACACATTTTAGTGTGCTGACTGCTGAATCACTGACTACGTTTAAAACAAGTGCAATACATTGTCTGGACGTTGTCTTGAGATTCAAAACAGCATGTGCAGCTATGTGAGTCACACAGGTGAATCCAATCAAGATTCATAATATTTAGGCACGGGTGTGCCTAGGCTATACTCGGTATACTGTATGTCATAATGCAGTAAGTTGTCAATTAATTTTTTTCCATCTATTGTTGGGTACAATATGTCCATATTTTAATGTATGACCATGATCCTCAACTGCGGCTGTTCAGTGACAGTACAGCAGCTACAGCTCTTGACAACGTGGGGTGTGGAGAGATTCCAAGGACAACAAACATTCTCTGAATAAATTAATACAAATTATGGAAATACGTCTAAGCTTTAGTCCTGTCAGCCACTGGTATTTCTTTCCTGTTGGAATAAAACTATGGAAACTACTTTTACAGCAAAAATGTTGAAAATATAGAATGTGAGCACATTGTTAATAAAACTTCTCGTTTTGTCTTTTTCAGGATATTTGACAGTAACCATTGACCCTCTGCCTCCTGTGGTTGTGGGAGAGACCGTTACCCTCAAGTGTAACTTTAAAACTGATGGACGCCTTCGGGAGATTGTTTGGTACAGGGTGAGTTTGCCTCTTTTATACAACCATTGCTCTTATCGAACTTATCGCTGCTGCCGGGCAGAAACGTCGTTTAACTTTAGATCATCTCCATATTTCAACTAAATTAATGCCCTACTGTCATGCTACAGCTAGGTCACAACGTGTCGTTATGTGACAGGTTGAGACCTTGTAGATCTGCTTTTTTTTCCCTCTTTTCTATTTGTGATGTGTTGGGGTTTTTTGCGTCAAAGTGTGTCTGTGGGTTTTATAAATGTTTATTCCACGCGACAGCAGCGTTATGCTGTCAATAACATCTGTGGCATATCCATTTGAATTCTTGAATTTGAATGCTTTAACTGTACTATAACAGAGGTCAGAGGTCAATCGCAAAAAAAGTCCTATTCTGCCTTATTGTTGCGATGGGAGAGCAGCACTGGGAGAGCAGTACTGTGTCAGATTCACATCATTAGAAAACAAGCCATCATGTTGGACAGCTGTAGGGGAAGCTGCACTGGCTGTCGCTTGGGAAGCCGATTTCTCAATTTGCTGGTCATTGCCATCACTTCTTAATAGTTCACAGCTGGGCACTCTTTGGTTATTACAACCCCAGTGGGTGTATTACGCTACACAAATGCTGCTGGGTAATTAAGTAACTTGTAGAAAGATCCCCTTTTTGTCTTCAACCTGGAGAGTTCACATGGAGGCAGCATACGGTGCATGTCCTCGTCTGACAATGCCTGACAATACACACACTCAACAATGTATTTTGCTATGGGCTATATGAGAAATCACTCACTGCACACAGTGACGTACAGTACTGTATACTGGCAGACATGATACAGGGACAATAGTACAATGGGACAGCTAGGACAATGGATTAACACATCTCAACATACTGTTCATATTCAGTAGGGCACACTGGCGTCTGGAAACATAACTCTCTGTTCTGCACGATAATATGCGACAGTATCTGATCCAATATGTCTAATCTCTGGCCAAAGACCATGCGAGACAAATAGTTAAATTAATATGGCAACTGGCATACAATCTAATGATATACAGAATACTTGGCGTTTGATACTTGATGTGGCTTTGGTTTCAGAATAGAAAACAATAACGACATTCACCTTGGCCTCCACTACTCTGCTGTGCTGGGACAATGTCCACTGATGAGCAAGCAAACACTTTATTGCTTAGGCAGGATCTCTGTCTTTAGAAGTGCGTCTCTCTCTCTTCCCTTCGCACTTTTATCCCTTTTCGGATAAGGCCGTGTCTCAGAGCTCATCTTAGCAAATGCTGACTTTTCAAGATGGGACCGAAAGAGATTTATAGGACTTTACACATCTACCAGAACACCATAGATCACTTTGAGCTCTGTGACAATTTCATTTAATCAGGCAGGAATCGGAAACTTATTTTGTTTTTGCCATTTTTGTCTCAGGCTTTGGTAATATCTATTGATAACTGTAGATTTTGAGACACACTCTCATTAAGGAACCGGAATTGTTAAAATTGTAAGGATCCCAACCCTAGAGTAAATAGAATTGGGTGGTAGCATGAATCTGTACCATCTCTCTTGTGGCTCACAGCCCAACACACAAGCACTAATAAATTATAAATCAATTACCTGCACTTATATTCTTTAATCTCAGCGTTTTACTTGACTAAATGCTGCAGACTTCTCATTTTACTTTCCTGTTCAATTGGAACTGGGGTGGATACCTACTTGGGGGATATGCTCATATCTAATCTACACCCTGGCCAATGAATCAGGCGAGAATTGAATGAGCTGAGAGATCTCAGCAAGGGTTCATTCATTACAAGGTTGTTGCTGTTATCTTGACAGACTCTGTTTGAGGATTTTGCAATGCACACCGCACAGACTCCACTGCATTCTGACCACTATACATCCATCCACAGGCTTTAGGCTCCACTTAATCAAGATTGTTTCTTTTCATGGAACCTTTTCTTAATGCTAGTGCAGCCCAGAGTTCTCTTCACCCTGCTATCCAGTACGTTGGAGAGAGAGATAAACGTAATAGGCTTGATAGGATAGGTTCCCCCTGGGTTTCTTTCTTTTTCTTCTTTTTTTGCTCACTTTTTTATGAAAGTGTTTAGCATTTTCTATTCCCTCTCAAAATCATGAATAGGTCATAGCTGAAAATAATTTCCATTGACTTAAGAATATCCACAATTAAGTGAGACAGAAACAATTTTGTGTAAATAAAATTATGTTTTTGCACGTAGTATAGGCACTTTTAGCTTCAGCCTATTCCTTATTATGTTGATGTACAGTATGATTGTATTGTACATGTGAAGATGTCGTGTGAAGTGAGCGGCGAGTGAATCATTCCAGCCAATCACAATTTGCGTCCTCACTTTTGTCTTCAATGTTTGTGTTTACACAAACACTCAAAACTCATGGGCATAGGAGGGGCTAGCACCCCTCAAAAAACAACAACAGAATAGACAGGCTCAGTAAACAGAACGAAAGCCACTTGAGTGTAGGTGACTTAGTTTGCACAGAGGGGGCCATGTGAAGTTGTGAACGTTGTTGTTGTGTACTGTGCACTACAGATGTGATAGCCTATACCTTTTCATGCAGTCTCTTATGCTTTAATAGCATACCAAAAAGTACTGATAGAGCAGTTGATAAGAGGGGTCCCATTGTTCTGCCTGTAGAGGAGAGGCATGTTGACAGGATTGTGGCGGTGGTGGTGTGTGTGTGGGGGGAGTGTTGTCCTTGGAGCCCACACTTCAGTGAGACACGTGGCAGCTCACCTCGCACTGTACAGTTCATTCTGATTCAGTCATTCTAAATGAAGATATACTAAAGGACCTCTCCCAGTGGGGAATACTGGGCTGTGTTGCTAGAAGCTCGCCTGTTGAGTGCCATTCTGCACACACAAATCACAATTCAGCCCTCTCCTGTGTGCGGTGAACTTTCTTTATTGCTCATATCAATGACTAACTCATACTCTAAGCTTCTACAACACAGTACATCTTTTTCAGGAAACATCCCTTAGTGGAGGCCTTCAACCTCAATTCTGTATGCACAAATGGCTCCCTCTGAAGACATTGCCATTATCTGAACGGCACAGAAGCGCCATACGCACGTCCTTAAGGGTTCACCAGCTGTGTTACTGGACACAGGCCAGGGCTGCCCGGGTTGCTTTGAGGAAAACATGACGTTCTTATTCTCGAAATGTGAAATGTGCTCTGAAAACACTGACCCGATTCCAAACGCGCTGTCATGAGTTATGTCTTGAAAGCAATCATAAGATGGTGTTATAGTGCTAGACTATGTGCCCACGCACAATTCCTTTTGCTCGGCATGGTCTTCTAACACCAGTGGCTCCCACAATGCTTGTGTGTGTGTGTGTGTGTGTGTGTGTGTGTGTGTGTGTGTGTGTGTGTGTGTGTGTGTGTGTGTGTGTGTGTGTGTGTGTGTGTGTGTGTGTGTGTGTGTGTGTGTGTGTGTGTGTGTGTGTGTGTGTGTGTGTGTGTGTGTGTGTGTGTGTGTGTGTGTGTGTGTGTGTGTGTGTGTGTGTGTGTGTGTGTGTGTGTGTGTGTGTGTGTGTTTTTGCTTTACTTGTGGCCCACGTTTTGACAAATCCCATTATAGCTCTTGACAGTGTCAAAGCACAGGATCCCAGCTATGCAAATGACTCTTCTTCAGGGCACAGTGTGCCAAGAAATACTGGAGTGCAGTACCCTCCAGTGTAATGTGTCAGACTGTTGGCTTTTTCTGCTTAAATGATATCCCCAAACGCAATGGTGCCGATGGGTCACTGGCTATTTGACCCATTTGATAATCCTGTTTCTGGACAATGGAGGATAGTTCATTTATGTAAAAAAAAATCACACTGTGTGAAGTGAGGGGCACTCTTATCATTGTTATTGTAAGAGCCATATGATCTAAGGGTTTTGTACTAATTGTGTATGCCACCACCCGGGCTTGGCCAAGGTTGCCTGGGTATTTAATGCGTCCCCAATCAAGCAGCAGGTGTAGCTGATCGGCAGGCTGTGGACTGAGTATGTGTATAGTATAGTATAGGACAGGGGTCCCCAAACTTTTTCCTGTGAGGGCCACATAACTTTTCCCTTCTCTGATGGGGACGGGGTCAGTTTGTAACAGAAAAAGTGTGACGATCGCAGGGGTGCCAACGTAAACATTTTTTTCCCCCAGAAAGCCACACATATATAGCCACAAATATTAATAACCAGTGCACGTACTACAGGGCTGCATAGTGCCAGGGTTTCCTGCACAATGTTGTTGGCATGGCGCCATGCTTAAAATAAATCGCGCCATGCCAAGCTGGTTTTTTTTTGAGGGGCCTAGTGAATCATGATGCCTCCCCAGTGTCTCCCCAGTGTCTCCCCAGTGCCTCCCAGTGTCCCCCTGAGTGTCTCCCCAGTGCCTCCCCAGTGTCCCCCTGAGTGTCTCCCCAGTGCCTCCCCAGTGTCCCCCTGAGTGTCTCCCCATGAGTGTCTCCCCAGTGCCTCCCCAGTGTCTCCCAGTGCCTCCCCAGTGCCTCTCCAGTGTCTCCCAGTGCCTCCCCAGTGTCTCCCCAGTGCCTCCCCAGTGTCTCCCCAGTGCCTCCCTGAGTACCTCCCCAGTGCCTCCCCAGTGCCTCCCTGAGTACCTCCCCAGTGCCTCCCCAGTGTCTCCCCAGTGCCTCCCCAGTGTCTCCCCAGTGCCTCCCTGAGTACCTCCCCAGTGCCTCCCCAGTGTCTCCCCAGTGCCTCCCCAGTGCCTCCCTGAGTACCTCCCCAGTGCCTCCCCAGTGCCTCCCTGAGTACCTCCCCAGTGTCTCCCCAGTGCCTCCCCAGTGCAGTGTCCCCTCAGTGTCCCCCCAGTGCCTCCCCAGTGTCTCCAATAGCAATACAAGAGCAATAATACAAATTAATCTTAATTTATTATTCTAATTATTTGCTCTCATCCAGTGCTAATGAAAAATAAAAATAAAATCCTATATTTTGGTTATTAAATAAAAAAAAAAAAAAAAAAAAACATTTCTTTTTTTTACCTTGAGGCAGGCGGGCCACATAAAATGACATGGCGGGCCGTATACGGCCCGCGGGCCGTAGTTTGGGGACCCCTGGTATAGGACAACGGCAATAATAAATATATTTTACGGCGAGAACGTTTCGACTTCAGTTCATTGAGCACATGTCTGAACAACCTCCTTGCAGCCACAGTGTTCAAGCATAGGGCTTGGACACTACAGTTATATCATTGTTAATGGGAATTTGTAGGACCGAAATAGCCAATTTGCTCGTCTATAATCTATATGCCGTAAATTATCCATTCATTGTCAATGGGAATTTCCTTTGTGTAGGACAAAAATCACACCCATGTGAAGTGAGGGGCGCTAATATATTAAATTCTTAAACGCCATTAACAATAATGAGACAATATGACGTAATGAGGCACATTATGACGTGAATTATCCCTTCAATGATGTAAATTCTCCATTCATTGTCAATGGCATTTATTGTTTGTGTTAGGACAAAAATCTACACTATAGCTGAATATAGGAGGGGCTAGCACCCCTCAAAAATTGAACCTGTGTTAATTTAACCTGAGTGTGTATACAAATCTATATCAAATGGTCCATTTGGTTACAGATTGTGCACATGTCAGAGTTGACTACAAGCTAAGGATTTTGATGGGTAGGAGTCATCATATTCTGAATCCAAGTTTAAAAAAGTCCAAGGCAGGGTTGCCTGGGCAACTGGAATCAGCGGGTAGCATAGAGAGCTCTCTGATTGTGTACACACAGCACACTCCTGTGGGGTTCTTTGTGTGTCTAACTTCCCGCTGCTTAAATCCTCAAGTGTAATTGTGGAATCTTCCCTGTCTGTATACAGTAGTCATACTGTAGGTTGAATGTGAATATTGTGCAATGTTTTTGTGTGTGTTGTCGTTATCAGCATAATACTGATTTCTACAAAATGTATAGTCTGGGATACTTTTCTTTCAATTACTCTCTTGTATTCTCTTAGTATACCACGCACACGGATCAATTATCAACTGATCAAACTATTAAAGTAAGGATTAATTTTAAATAACATAAGAATATGAAATCCTTTATTTTTAGTTATATATGGCATGTTTTATTTTCTTTGATAAGAGATACATTTTATTTGAAGTAGGCCCACGAGAGCAACATGCACGGTGATAGTAAATCTCACGATCAACAGTCCAAGTAATTGCTTGACATCCTATTTACACACAATTTAGCATTTGTTGAATAGAAATTCAATTTTCCTGGATTGCATTGGGGGGCTATTAGGTTCCTGATGTGGTCATTGTCTGCTTCGGTTTTGTGTCCTCAACCAAATCTAATTTCATGGACAGAAGACCCTGCGATTGAGCAATCTCGAGTGCCACATTAACAGTAATTTCTAAACAAGGGGTAGGGGGAAACCGTGCTCCCCCTGTTTAATAGTATGCAGAATTATGCTTTGTTCACATGGCCCCATCTGCTTAAGCCCGTCTCCACAGGGAATCCCCTAACTGGCCTGTATTGTCCAGACAGTGCCTGTGTACTTGAAATAAACAGAACTACTAGAGCTATACTTTTAACCCCAGCCTCCCCAAGAGGACCTGTTAATATTTGAGTTCTGAATAATATTCGGAACTGTCCAAGTGTCCGATACTGAGCACTATAGATTGGTTTTAATCACATGAAGACTGACTAATCTATTGTCTCTCCTATTGTGATCTGATTAGAAATGTGTGTATTGATATGGAACATTCAATGAAAATATCAGATCTATAAGATCACAACACAATGCATAGTGACACTGTAGAAGTGTAGATCTTCATTTTCACAATTTGATGGAAGTATTTGACAAAAGCATCTCTACTCTTTTTGCTGAATTAAACACCCAAAAGGTAGAAGGGGAGATAAGGTGATCACTGCACCATGCACAACCTTCACTTTTGAGTTTGTCACCAGGCCAAATAAGCCACCTGTTACACATGAAGTGATAATTGGAGACACCACCATGTCTGCAAACTAGTGCGTGTGTGCGTGCATGTGTGCGTGCGTGCACTAATGGCATTGACAGTGGCAGGTTTCCCCCCCCCCCCCCCCCCATATAGAGCAGGGTGAATACATGTGTCCTCATTGTTTGCCTTTCCCATTGATCCCCAGGTATCTATCATAGGCAATGTCTTTGTCTAATTAATTAGTTATTATTTCAGGAAGTTATTACTTGGAACATCTCTCCAGGAGCTAATTTGTATTTTCATTTGTTCATCATTCACATTATTATGTCACCTTTGATTTCCATAGCAACATTGGCACAGCTTTGTCACGTTAATCAATTCAAGTATTTATCACTATGGCACCATCACTGGATAAATCAAGAGCTACACAGTGGAACCTCTTAGTACTTTTATGCAGGAATGAGAATCACTTAATTCGCACATGGTTTAAAGATTTAAAAAATATATTTATTTTATAGTATAACTTAATAGTATGTATATCAAAGCTGAAGGTTCCTGACATAGATTGCAACACACTGTAGTTACATAAACATCAACAATGACTATCTGTGACAGGATTTTAATTTAGTCAGCATACCTCTGGCCCGATATGACACTCTCAATATAGTACTAGTACCTCCTCAACCTCATGTTAATGAACATTTTCAACTTCCAAAGTGGTACACTTGATTAATTGTATGGGCCTTGATCTTGTTCTTGCACCTTGTTAGTATTTATTTTATGTTCTTTTGTTTTACTTTCTTTTTCATATCATGAACTGCTGTTGTTACTGTTATTGTTAGAATAATCTTTGCATTAACATGAACCTTGCCACACCAGCGTTTCACTGCTTGTGCTGGTATATGAGTAGTCTTCATTATTCTTGATTCTATTTTTTGCTACTGTATCTCTCTGTCAGTTCAAACATGAGTGGGAGTGATTAGATCAGAGCATTGTGGTGACATTTGCATTAGAGCAGGAGAAGATTCTGCATGCAAGAGGAGTCCTAGAAATGAACTCACATGCTTTACATCATGAAACACACGTGTGTGTGTGTGTGTGTGTGTGTGTGTGTGTGTGTGTGTGTGTGTGTGTGTGTGTGTGTGTGTGTGTGTGTGTGTGTGTGTGTGTGTGTGTGTGTGTGTGTGTGTGTGTGTGTGTGTGTGTGTGTGTGTGTGTGTGCGTGCGTGCGATCAAAGTAAAGTTTTTTTTTGTTTTTTTGAGTGGTGCAACCACTCCCTTACAGTACGTTTTCACAGCGGGCGACAGCCAGACGAATTTTCCGGAAGTGCATTATTTGTCTATGGGACCCGGCAACTACCCGCGATAGCAGGCGAACAGGCGATGGTCGAAAAGTGTTCGGGGCAACGTCGCCCGAAAAGATACAAATAATTCATCTTTTTGGGCGATGTGTCGGCCGATGCTCGCCCGCTGTTAAAACGTACTATTACGGAGCTATGTGTGTGGCTGGGTGGCGCGGTGGGTGCCTGCCTGGGTCTGAGCATTCACCACCTGTGCACAACCTAACACACACACAAACGCACACACACACTCATCATATATACAGTTAATACGTGCAACTGTATATATGATGATTTCGGATGTGCCAGTACAGTACAGTGACAGTACAGTACAGTACCGTTTCGGACGTGGGGCGGCTTGCCAGATTCGGCCCGGCCCCCTGGGCGTGTGACCCCCACACGGAGTTGCACCACTCACTTCACACAGGTGTGATTTTTAACCTCTATTTAACCAGTATAAACCACATTGAGAGCATAAACCACATTAAACTCAGAGCAATAACCCACCTATCTCCCAGAATCCCTTCCCAGTTTGAACGAATGTACAATTATGTGCAGGATGTAAATTGTATATGATCCCCCTCCCCTGTGCCAATGTTAGCACCCGTGCCTAAGGTTGCTACTGTACCCCTGATCTATATGATGATTATTATTTAACTTATGGACAGTGAAGATCGTGCAACCGAACATAGGGATCAATGCTTGATTGGTTTTAACTCAACTGACAGGCTTGTGTTCATCTTAGATTTTTACACAGAAGGTATTTATCATCAAATAGCTGCAGAATTCAACCCTCTTTAAGGCAATTCAAATAGAGTTGCTGCTCCCAACAGTAATTGATATTGATCTTGTACAGTTTCATTGTAATGGTAATCCACCTCATTGTGATAGGCTGTGTGTAAAGAAGAAGTGATCAATGAGCAGTCAGCACACCCCCGTCCCCTATACCATATGTTGCAGACACCTCTAATGGAAGCGTGGATATAAAGCTATAGGGTTTGATTGCATTTATTTTAGTTATTATTGCACTATTATTGCCCTATAGGGACATTTGTGAGCCTACCTGCACATTGTTCAAACAGACATAGGCCTACTGTATATTGACAATGACATACAATGTTATGATATGAAGCATTTAAAATGTTATACGTACAGTATCACACCTATGTGATACTATCTCGCTGATCTCTCGTCATCCTGTTTGAATTGAAATTGTGTGTGTGTGTGCGTGTGTGTGCGTTTGTGTGTGGGTGTGTGCGTGTAAGATCTGGTCGTCCCAGCTTAGTAAGAGAGCAAAAATATTTAGGACGACCGTTGAGCCAATTCTACTCTATGGCTCCGAGACACAGACACTTTCAAATAAATTGGAGAAACGGCTGGATGGCACTTACACCCGGCTTCTAATGAGAGCGCAAAATCTCTCTTGGAAGAGCCACCCATCGACTAATCTAATATACGGCAACCTTCCCTGTGTTTCTTCACTACTCGTGTGTGTGTGTGTGTGTGTGTGTGTGTGCGTGCGTGCGTGCGCGCGTGCGTGCGTGCGCGCGTGTGCGCGCGTGTGCGCATACAGAAGTCCAGAGGTGATTTTTATTTTATTTTTTTACTGGGGAGGTCGATATTTTTTATCTTGTCACATGCACGCATGGCACACATGCACGCTCGAATGTGCACTCACACACACGCTACGACCAGCATTATGAAATATTAATTTGTAGATTGATTGATTCATTTTAGTTGCGTAAAGGGCCTTTCAAACGGGAAGCGAGGAATGCAGGCGTTGTTGCCTGGATCAACGACAGGTCTCCTCCAGGTCTGCTGAAGAGGGGCGCAACAACGCAAGCTTTAAAATAAAGCCAAACGGTATCCAGGTCTGGTGAGTCGCGGGCGTGTGCACGTAACGAGCATGCACGCAACAAATTCACGGGACCGCGCTCACGTGAATACACTTGCGTCGTCGCACCGCGACTGCTCCCCAGTGCTCCGCGCTAAAACGGAGGTCTCATTGAAAATGAACTATAGGCGCGTTATATCGCTTCACGTTTGAAAGGCCCTTAAGTCGTTTTAGTTAGAAATATAAGTGACAGTGTGCGGGTCTCCCTCCCACCCTCCCTCCCTCTACATGTCTCTCTACACCTGTTGGCAGTATAGTAAGTCGAGTGTGTGGAGGTCTTCCCTTCAAAAAGTTAGAAATATTTAAAATAAAACATAATTTTTAGTTATTTTCCAAAGAATTCCTTCATTTGCGTGCAGAGCCTAAGAAAGAAAGGTAGGATAATAGAATGCATGAAAACGAATGGCTAGACTATGGCTTGTGAAACACGTTTGACCTTTCACGCCATTAGCCCTGGCTAGACCAACACATTCTACTGAGTGGAGAGACCAGATGGGGGTTTGGTTGCACATCTGATGGGGTCTGAACTCTGAAGTGCCTTTAACTGCTGGATAGACTAAATTACATATAGGCTCATTTTCCTACTGATATTTATCCCAAATGACCTGCCATGTGGTCTATTTTGCAGAAATGCCGCTCGTCCAGTTTCTCCGGCAGCCCTCCCTCATAGCATAGAGCAGAGCCCATTTAAGCAAATCGCTTTTACAATATTTGTTGCGGTCAAAAGTGGATCACCTATTTTCACTACTTTAGCTTGACACTGTGTTATAACGATGCAGGCCATTAAGTGAGTAAAAAACTGAAATATAGACACACAAGGTAGTTTCTGCCCTATGCTTACAGTACTTCGGTGCAGTGTTGCTCCACAAACATAGGTCGATTAGGTCGTCGGCCCGTCGCACAAATAAGTGTTAATCAGCATTTTGACACACATTTTGTTGGGCTGTCTGTAGAATGCCTAAAATGTCAAATGATACCTTAGACAAATTAATAACCAAATGAAATGCAAAAGTCTGTGCCTCAAGCAAAATGTCATACAGGAAATACATTAGCTATACAGCAATCTCTAGCAAGGAAATTAATGGGCATACACAGTAATATGCATGTGCAACTACTGTGTGATCCAAGCACAGAAGGAGCTGTTCGTAAAACCGAGAGCTTGTCACAGCTTAGCATGGATTATGTGCTTGTTTAATAATTATAAGTTAAATAAAGGGGTAAGCTTTCTTACCCCTAAATTAGCAGGCAATAACTAATACTGTAGATGCACTGTTTTTCAACGTTTCATCAGTAGGACATTACAGTTGTGGGCCATTGACCTTGTCCGTTTATCTTTGCAGAGGTTTGCCTGATCTGCGCATTTCACAGTGTAGATATTATGTCCACTAGGGGGAGTAGAGAGCTATATAAAAACCTGCGACCAGTCAAAGCCATCAAGAGCGAGAGAGAGAGACTAAAATGCACGTGATTTTCTGTTAATGTTGAATGTTACTGCAGAGGGGGGAACAGAGCTGCTCAGATAGTTGCCAGGTCATAAACAGGAGAAATGTGCAAATAATTAAAATAAAATAATAATAATATATTGCAGAATTTATTTTAAAAATAATGCTTTAGCATTAGTATTGTTGTACACCCTGAGAAAGTTGTATGAAGAAAAGTAAACACTTGCTTCCCCCCAATATGCTCAGAACAAAAAAAAGCAATATACCGGTACCTTTGTTTTGCCCCAAAAGTACATTTTAATCTAATGATTAAATTGAAAAACATATCTTTTTTTGTATGGCGGCTGTTGGAGTCAATCAGTTTGTGAGAGGCTTGATTGGTTAAACTGCATGCAGCTGGTCTACAGATGGCCCCACATTACCATGGAAACCGGAGGCTGTGCCAAATTCTTACCTTAGTTACAATGCTACCATCTCAATTCATCCTTTTGGACAAAACATGCTTATAGGGACATTCAGGAACTAACTAGATAGCGGGTGATACAGAGGTTCCTTTCAAGTGAAACACAGACTGGAGCTTATTTACATCATAGTTAGTGTTGGGAAACCAGATTAACCATTGGTGTTGATCCAATTTGGATGCATTTGGCTCGCTGGAGGACAATGCATTTATCTGGAGGACGAGCATTTACATAATGGTTAAGCCCAATAGTAATATATATTGTATACCTAATTGTCGTTTTTCATCCCATGCTTATGATGCTGGCCACCTGCATTAGAGTAAAAAACATTCCGCTCCCACCACATTTTGTTGGGTCCCATGGGACCGGTGGTAACCCAATCCTGTTGCAGTCCTTTATGTGGAGCAGAAGTCATTACTACTACTATAGTTGTCGCTTTGGTTCATACCCGTACTGAGTGTGAATTTGAGCGTATCAGAGCAATGGATGCATTTCATTCTAGTGTGTGTGTGTGTGTGTGTGTGTGTGTGTGTGTGTGTGGTATATATAATGTGGTATTGGTTAGTGGCATACAGTATATACTACTAAATGGCACCTGAGCTGTTTAAAAAAGCTTTAATATGCAATTAAACTGAACAGAGAATAGGCTACTGTATATGTTACACGATTGTCATGCTGAACCCTGTTTCCTGTCAAGCAATGTTAGCAGCTACAGTACAAAGGGACAGTATATGTTCCTTTGTGTTTATAGCTGATACAGGACAGAATTCGCCGTTAGCATTCTTGTCATTCATGTCATTATTTTACCACTGCACAAAATAAGTTTCCGAGAGGAAAAAGAAAGTTCCTTGAAGTTGAAGTTGATTCTTGTTTTCAGAGTCTGTTCGTGCAGAAACTATATCAGGTAATTGTGTGTATTTCAGTGTCTGCACTGAAGCCTGGAATCATGTTTCTCCCCTCCACATCAGTTGCCATTATGATGTATGGTTATAATTGCATTCATTACTATGATTGTGATGGGTTCCGCTTAATTTATACTCTGACGTGCAACTGTGTCATTTGCTGAAAATAGCCTAACTACAAGTTATGCTATGCCCCGTGTTGTGAACTTGTAAATTGGCTATGGTGTATATTTTCAGCAAGCAACACCAATGTATCAATTAGGCTTTCCTCTCCAGGTTTCCACCCCTCTTAACAGGTTTGGTAATGTCTTCTAACACTTTGCAGTTGAGTAATTAATTAGCCTGGCATGGCCAGACTAATATCACTGCAGGGCATTTATTTTCCTGTGGCAGATTTGTTCAATTCCTTGTTTACGGGCCGACAAAACGTGCTATTATCTGTAAATCTACGGCGCTCTCCATGGATTTAATCAAATGCAGATGTTCTGTCCTAATTTCTGACTTAACCATGCATCTCGTTTGGAATATCAACGCTTCTAAAGAGAGATCAGACTTTTAATGTGCGAGGTGTAATGGAACATTATACCTCCTGGTTTTGTGGGGAAATGGAAGGTGGGGCTTTTCAGAGTAAAATCTGCCCATCTGCTTGGCACTGTAGCACCTTTATTCTGAGAAATTCCCCAGCAAAACTAGTGTTAAGTAATGTATTCACGACTGTTAAGTGTTAACACAGTGGTGTTTAACCCATTAAGACCAGGAAAGCATCTGTGTCATTTTAGATTTGACTTGAGCTATTTTCAATCATTTTAACCACTTTAACCATTATTTGATAGCCAACTTTTGCTTTTCAAAAAGATGAGCAGATGAGCTTTAGATCTGCTCTGTGTAAATCTCTTATCATTTTTCTAAAGCAGACTCCAATTTAGCTTCTGAGGGTCACTGGAACAAAATATTTTCAGATGGGGGTTGGCGGTCAGAAAACTGTTGGAATGAAACCGCTGCATTTTAATCCAAGGTGCAGACCGCCATTGATAGGATATTCGTCATTTGGTTTTTCAGAGGGCTCTTTCCCGCAACCTGAGTGATCCTAGGACTTCCGAAGAGTACTGAGTACAGTACACCCGGAAATATTAAACATGATAATAATAAAATCCAGCCGGTCCAGTCTAATGTTATAGGATTTTCAAAGATACTGCTTTCTGCTTTCATTTTCTCTACTGCCCCCGAGGGCAGTAGAGACTTGCCTTTGTAAGATTAGTAAAGACGCTAATAAATTATGGCAGGGGCTCCAATAGGCTATGTAGAAACTCTGTCACTTAATGAGTTACTAAAGGAGGACACTGAGCGGTTTAGTAATGTATTCAGTACTACTGCCTTGTACCTGTTGACCACATTGTCCGGCATTTCACTAAATATTTCGCCTCCTACACTTCTCTCTCTCTTTCTTTCCCTCTCTTTTCCGATTCTTTCTCTTCTCTAATGTCTTTAATTCCCTGTGTTGCCATGGTCTTTTCATAACAGGATTGGGATCCGTCAGCCTCAAGAAAGAGACATAGAAGAAATAGGGCATTAAGGCATATTGTAGTGGTTGCTTAGTGAAATGACTGAGGAAGATAATGGTGGCTGAGAGATTGGATGTATGATGGGGACTCGTGGCAGAAGCTACTAAAAGCTCTAGCACATGCAGATTTTGACACATTCAGAGAGGCTATAACCATAACTCACTCAATGGTCTGTCTCCTCTATCTTTAGTCTACTCGCAAAAACAACCATTGTACTGGTGTATTTCTTTCTTTCTTTTTTTCTTTTCTTTTTCCCCTTTTCTTTTTACAGTGATTGTGATCTCCATTAGATTATGTCAGAATGGTCACAGTCCATAGACTGCTACTGCTCTGCCCTCTGTGTTCTGTACTCTGACAACTTTCCTAAACCACACACACAAAATGTTTTGCAAATAATTAGGCAACAACGGTAGGCATTAATCTGTAGGGAATTGTGGGTAGCGTGTACAAAACAATAGCATTACGGTATATCACTCACTCATACCTGTAGTTGAATTTGTTGGCTCATTACCTTCCTTCAATGAAACTGATGATGGTATCTTAAACCATTCTTCAACTTTGTAACTTTATATATGCTCATGCAGCCACACGACGGTGTGCATGGTGCACCGGAAATAGCACCCGCGGACTGCGCGTGGTTGCGGATTGAGAGATGTTGCAGAGATTCTGTAAATTTATAAATTGGAATAATTAATCAATGCGGTCGGATAACGGGCGGATTATTAACCCATTTTTGACTGTTATACTTTAGCTATTTGAAAATGTGGCACACGCACCGACCGTTTCTGTATATCCGCTCTAGACTGGAAGTGTATGAACTGAAATGTTAATCCCAACCAAACACAGGAGCATAAAAATCCCATAACCAAAAAAACAAAACAAACAAAAAAAACTAGTTACTAGAGGTTCAACACATTGATGTTAGACAACACACTCCATACTCGGGCGTGGTTATGACTCAGTCATAGTGACACCTCAGTGTGACGACATGGCATGGCCGCCTGCCCGCCGACCGGTCCTCCCTTCACGTCATTTCAATATATTGGATACGCAGGAATCAATATATTTGTCCCTTGTGCAAAGGCTAAGGAGATGGCTGAGACTGGCCAGCTCAGCAGTTCAGAAACCACATTGTGCCAAGAATCACAGACCAATGCCACAGTTGACCCTGATGGCTTAACCCATTCTGAACGGTAACCCCTTTTGGTGTTTTAACTAAGCATTATGTTATACTTTAGCTATTGAAAAATAGCAGATCTACAAGCTACGAGCTTGTAGGTCTGCTGTGAAAATGCAGCACAAATCTTTGAATATATATTCTTTCAGAAGACTTTGTTTTTCATTTCGACGTCAGGCCAAAATGGGTTAAAAAGGCCAGCTCAGCAGAAGCATAACTGAGAAAATGGTTTAACACCTTACACCGCAAGCTGCAGTCTGTAGACAGTACATGATCATTTCTCCAGCAAGTTGTAAAAGTATACATTATGCATGATGAAACAGGCACGTACACACACGCACACGCAAACACACACACACACACACACACACACACACACACACACACACACACACACACACACACACACACACACACACACACACATGAAATGCTGTACTCTGTTCGGTTATGGGATTCAAAGAGGCATTATGCCTATCAACGAATCATTAGCATGCAATACACTGTATGGTTGTGCTGACTTTGCAAAGTGAGTGCATGCACATCATTGGATAATGTGTTTTCTAACAATGTTACTGGGATTCAAAGAAGAAGAAAAAAGTTCCCAGCAGCAGGCATAGTGAGACCTAGGGAGATATCGGGTGAACCCAGCAATTTAAAGTACAGTACAATAAAAAATAGTTACAGTGAAGTCCAACTTGTCTGTATCAGTAAATGCATTTGACTAAATTAAGACGAAAATAGCTCTGGTGCCTTTATTCCTTTAAGAAACATTGTCCTAGATGAGATGTTTGAAAATAACTAGGGGAATTTAAACCAATACGAATGCCTATCAGCTATTTAATAATTTTGTTTAACTTTTATGCAACCATGCAGGTTATTACTGACTGCAGTCACAGTAATAATAATAAGTTATACATGTATAAATGTTTGTTAACACGTACAGTATGGTGCCAGGGAATCTTTTCAGAATGAAGGAGCTAGAGTGCCAAGTAAATGAGGGAGATTTTACTCTGAATACCCCTGCCTTTCATTTCCCCCCCAAACCGGGAGGTGTACTACATGGCCTGCGTAAAACTGATCTCTCTTTAGCGTTAATATTCTAAACGGGATGCACGATGTTAGTGTTAATGTTAGTGTTGATGTTAATTAGGACAGAACATCGCTGTTATGATCAATCTGCGTGGAGGCAGCATAGATTCAGAGTAATTAAGGAGGCAAGGCTTTGCCTAGCAACGGCCACTGTCAAAAAATTGATTTTAGCGATCCCGTTTTATATCGATAAAAAATACCGTAAGACGTGTCCACACGTCCCAGGCACCCCGCGGTTTTATTTGATAGGACGTGTGTGGACGTCCTATAGGCATCATAAGTGTTTAACTAGAACTAGAACAAGCATCCAATGCTATGCATTGTAGGCTATAGCGCAAGATTCCAGCAAATATGTTGAGTTTTAACGTTATCCCCATCTGAGTATAGTATGGGTGGGGCCTAGATGGGGAATTGCATCATGAACCAAGGAACATAACATAAGACACAACACATAATCTCTGGCATCTTGGAGATAGCTATTGAAAAGAACGCACTGTTGGGCTACATTTTCATCCCTTGACCACAACATTGTATTCAATTTGGATTATTCCCAACCTATTACAGTTACATACCTGTAGGTCTGAATATTATCATAAAGAGCTGTAAACATAGGGGGTGAAAACGTGACACGTTCCAAAATCAAACCCCTGTTGTGTGGTCCAGGGATGGATTGCGTGCGTGCGAGAACAGGGACCTTGGTTCCAATCCAATCTCTGTCTTGTCTCACATGTTTATCCTCTCTCTCTGTCCGTTGTTTCCTATCTCTCTACAGTGACTTATCTGAAATAAAATCTAAGCACAAAACAGTGAAACTCAGCACCTGAACTGATTGGTTATGTGCTGGCCATAATAACAGGATAGACACTCAGAAGGCAGCTATACTGTATAGTACCAAGTACAAGTAATTAACACCCGAGGTATGTTGTAAAGTCCAGCTGTTGTCTTCTCTGAAACATATTGCAAAGCTTTATTATCAGTGGAGTTATTTTCCAAAACCCTATTGTAACTTGTGAGGTGATGGTATTTAAGGAGTCATTCAGACCGCTGTGATTTATCTCTGCAGTGTTTTAATCACGTGAATGCCAACGCCTCTATTCTGGGGGGAACATCCGCCTGAAATCTGAATGTACAGTACAAGCTTAGAATGTTCACAGCTTGTAGATCGGCTACGTCTGGAGAAGAAAACATAGGTAGGCCATGAAGTACAGAGCAACTCAGGTCCATATATAGCGTATAGGGTTTAAGTGGTCAATTCCCAATTTCCCATCATACATCATGAGGAAAGTCTACAAGCTCTTGTAGCCTTGTATGTGCAATGCGGTGTGAGCTTGTAGATTTCATCTCTTGCAAATATTTGATCCGAGCCCGACTTTAGAGACATGCTCTTACCCATGGGTAAGAACAATGCTCCTTGAATTGTGCTTTAACGAGTACTATGATGTCTCTTGGATTTTACTTTAACATTTTTAAACCTTTAACAATTGCACTTTAATTGTATGAGTCCAAATGGTAAACTATTGTTATTGTTATTGGTATTGTTGACAGCTACTCGGCTGGGCCATTTTTAACTAACGTTTCTGTCAGTTCACTGCATTTTATTCCTCAATGCGTCATAAGACTACTATATACTGTCATCTTGTCTCAAGGCCAAAGTAAATTTAAACAATTCTAAGTTTGAAAAACGAGCAATTTGTGGGCAATTTAAGACAATGATGCACACCATGATTTTGTTACAGTATAAAGGGAATGTGCCAGTTACAGATTAAAAGTGACTTGGCAAAGAATAGACAAATCAAAACAGAACAGAACAACAACATTGTTTGAGACTTCTTAAGTAGCCTCTTGGCTTCTCCGGAAAGCCACTCCACCAGACTCAACCAACATCCTTACAAATAATAATAGGCTAATATTTAATTATATTTAAATTAAAACAGCTTCAGCAGGTTACTGTAGTAAAGAATACAAATACAGATAGCAGTTATACATTGCAAATTATGTTAATTACCAGTATCTACTTATCTATGACATTTAAATGACATACTGTACCACTACACAAAATACCGTCTCATGATGGTGACAAAACATGGGATTATCCCCTTAATCACTTAAGCCTTATTCATATTTATTTGTATGACGGTATCGTGCAACATAAATAGCACAGTATGAGCTTACAATCGATCCGGAGGTGATATTTTTGACAATTCACGTTTTTGATGTAGCAGATTGCATGCACTGAGTGACCCAACTAGACATATTTTGTACATCAAAATATATGACCTGAGGCCGATTTTTGAAAAGGCCTTCTAAAACCTAAGGGAGTTTTATGAAATACACCCTGAAACCTGAAGGCAGCTATACTGTATAGTAGCAAGTACAAGTAATTAACACCCGAGGTATGTTGTAAAGTCCAGCTGTTGTCTTCTCTAAAACATATTGCAAAGCTTTATTATCAGTGGAGTTCTTTTCCAAAACCCTATTGTAACTTGTGAGGTGATGGTATTTAAGGAGTAATTCAGACCGCTGCAGTGTTTTAATCAGAAAAGGCCTTCTAAAACCTAAGGGAGTTTTATGAAATACACCCTGAAACCTGAGGTCTTTGAGAAACTTCACAGAATTTAATCTGGAGAAAAAAAACCTACAAGGAGACGTGCCCGCATTCCCGGCTTCAGAGATAAAGTAACGCTGCCGTTGCAGCGTTAGTCTTAAGGGAAAAGTAACGTGGCAATAACTTGACAAATTGTTGTCTTTCATTAAAAGCGGGTAATCTAGATTCTCAAGCTTATTGTCTCCACCAGGCCGAAGGCATGGGGAGAGAGTATGTTTTGCACTCTGTCCGTCCATGTATGTGTGTCTGTCCGTCCGTGTACAGCTAAGCTCCGGCAAACACACTCCCTGGATGCCAACGACTAACCTCTGCCCCAAATTCTTCAGAACGGCCTGTTATAGCGCCACCATGAGGCATATTTTTGCAAAACTCATTTCATTTCATTACTCGTACACATTTTATCCTTACATCACGCAAATCGGTATCTCTATAGTCATGTGATCGACACGGATCTGTCCCATTTCCCATATTCCATCCCGACTGATGGTCGGTGGTGCTATAACACACCGAGTCACGTTTATATATATCTGCACCGATCTGCGTAAAACTTTGTATGCCCAATCCCTACAGGCCAAGGAAAAACGTCTGGCCTGCATTTTTCAATTCTGCCTTTTAGTGCGCCACCAGATATTAGTTGTTGAGATTGTATCCAAATATCATGCAAGTCGGTAGCCTGCACATGATCTTATAGTCATTTGGTGGAGTTTCACAAAGGAAATATGCATATTAGTGAGTGGGCGACGGGCGTGTGGTGTTTGTACTGGTAACTTTGACTGCACAATAGCCTCCCATTTAACCTCCTTGCATAGGCCTGTATTTATTAACCCACAATCGAATGGTATTCCATTTAATTCACTTGCACAATGGGACAGTAGTGTTTTTATATAGGCCTACATTTACCTTGCCGACGTCACTTCGCCTCTGAAATTTAATTTAATAATATTGGACTGCTGTACAGCTGACAGTAGGCTCTCTTCACTCTTCATTTATATATATATATATATATATATATATATATATATACTGTACATACATATACACACATATACATATGGCAATTTAAATTATTTGATGCTGAAGTAGGCCTAGACATTTAATTTAAATGTTTTTATATTTAAATGAGAAGTCACCACTCACATCACACATTTCTCTGTGAATGGTTTTACTACTGCCACATGTCGACAGGTGTGTGTGAGTGTGTGTGTAGGCTAAAGAGACTTTAGGGGAACAGGTCTTCTTCTAAATGTATTCATGCAGGAGGCCTTACGTGCGCAATGAGGACAGGTATGGCTGTGCTCTAGTCTAGGTTGTCTATTTCTATGCTCTTGTGTTTGACAGTGTTTCCCAAAAAAGGACATAGTGTCTGATTGGCTGCCATGCATGCATTAGAGGGGTGTGTTCAAGCTACGTGCGACACTAAACTTCTTTGGGACATCCAGCCAATTATGTTGAAAGACTCAAACTTTAGAGGAAATCTTGGCACACGCCAATAGCCAGAGTGCCAATATTTTATTATGACGTAGCAGGTAAGACAAATTAATCCAACGTTTCGGCGGTTAAGCCTTCATCAGGGAATACAGAGTACATAATGGTTCACACTTAAATATGGTGCCAGAGAGTCATGCAACCAATCAGAAGGGGTTAGGGGAACACGGGTTAAATAAGACCAGTCCCTGTGCTATGAGAGGTCAGGTCTGGAATATAAATTCCTTGTCATAGAGACACTAAAATGTATCTGAGAAATACTGCAGATATACAATTGTGAAATATAGAACCATACAACAGCTAAATCTATACAAAATTAAATACATTCAGTACAATGAAAGACTCAAACTTTAAGCTTTCGAAAGTCAGAACCACATTGAAGCTAATCTTTTTTTATTGTTATTATTATTATTTTATTTATTTTTTGCTTTGTAAACAGCCAGGCCTCAACTTGCTCACTTTCAAGTTGGCAATATATTTGTGGGGTGTGAGATGTGTGATATATTTTTGTATGGATCTTGGGTTTTAATAGCCAGATGCATCCACCACACCATTCCAAGGCTGTTGAGAGCCACATGTCATGCATTGCAACAGTTTCCTTACATAGATTAACTTTTCGCTGTTGTCATAAGGCATTTTCTTAAACTTTCACAGAGCAGGTTTACAGTATGTGGCAAAGGGAGGAGTAAATCCCTCTATGCTGTAGGTACAGTATAGCACACAACCAGGTAGCATACAGTCATTTTGGACAGTGCCACGCATGTATGCATGCACGGACGGACGTGCACACGCGCACACACACACACACACACACACACACACACACACACACACACACACACACACACGTGTATGTGCGCACACACTTCTCTCTCTCTCTCTCTTCCTCCAATTATTTTTTCCTACAGTATTATATTATTTTTGTGAAATTTATAATAAATAAAGATCAGATTTTCATTTCTTTCAGCACATACCAGATACCATCTGGTGACCCCTCCAAATTATAAATTACAGACGCTCTGGTGACCCCCTCAGGGGTCGCGACCCCCAGGTTGAGAATCACTGATCTAGATAAGCGAGAATGCTAGCCACCTACTTTCATTAGGTTCACAGTCAAAGGTACAGTACATGAATATTCATAGGTTATGTCAGTCCCAATAAAAGAATAAGTCATGCTTTCAGACGAGGGGTGAAGCGGCCACTCTGCACGGCGCTTTGTCACAGAGGGCAAGAAACAAGTGCGTATTAGATTTATCTCCAGTCACGGTGTGAGGAAGAAAAGAAGGAAAAAACCTTCAAATGACACCTTGGCTAATCCCACACCTCGCCGATAGAAGCACATTGGATGAATAATGGCTCCGGATGCCCCTCTCGACAGTAAGACCCACTGGATGGACTGGGCTCACTTGCAACCGGGTCAGCCCGGCAGCCGAGGAAAAACAATTAGAGAAAACCTCCTCTTCCCCCTGGTGGGTTTAATGCATGTGGTGAGAGATAGGTTTTATAATAGATTTTTGTCTGTGTAAAATGAGATGCTGACCTCCAGGTCCAAGACTCTCAGAGACATCGGAGGAGTAGGACAGCACACTCCCTATGGGGGTTAAAGGATATCCATCCTGGACATCATTCTCTGGCTTGGTGTGAGTCACATCTACCAGCCATGACAGTTACTTCTCACGGCAGTTACCGCCAGCCGGCCTCTGTGGATGTCGAAAATAGAGATTTTATCTATGCAATTAAGTTTCTCGATCTCTCCCCTTTTTTTAGTTGCCCCAACAGCCTGCCCATAAAGTTACATGTTATTGAGTTTAATTTACATGTTTTTAGATCATATTATCTCAAGACTTGTGTTTGTTTTGAGGTAAAATATTTTGCAAAAGGCATTTCCAAAGTCTTAAAATACATTCTTAATTTGGGACAGAAGGAGGTGTTGTTTGTTTAGTTTTTAGTGATAGAAGTGTTTTCAGAGATGGGCTTCTGACGGTTGAAAGAGTATGCATGAAAGAAAGTGCTCCCAAACTAAACACACTTCAGCACTGTTTGATGGAAATTAGAAAGGAGTTGGATTCTTGTTTCAAAACTGGCAGCGACTTTTTTTTTCTTCAGTGGACAACGACTGGTAATCACTTAATTTATACTTTTATTACAAGATCCAACAGCATCATATCAAGTTAACAATAATGATGTTGTTGTGTTTAATATTGTGTCACAGAAACACTGCAACTAATCTGGGCGGCTTGAGCTGGAGAACAAAGATAGCTACGGCCAATCGAAACGACTCTATGTAAATACGTGCAGGAATGTTCACACCCCCAAAATGCGCAAATAATCTTTAATTACAGAGACATTTTTGCAATGTAATTACAACGACTTAATGACACTAAAACGACTTTCTGATGGAATAAAAACATTCTTTAACATTTAATGTTAATATGGCTAAAAACGAAAACCACACAAAAAAGGTATTTTGGTCTATTGTGTAGTTTCATTAGAGCCGACATGTGGGTGAAAATACTGGAAGGGGTCACATATGCATAAAACAACCTCAGGGTTAATGTTTCCATCTGTAACTCTGTGCACTGACACTTTGTGACTTTCCACAATTCCACTCCTATTATTCCATGTAACAGTTAATTTGAAGTATTTGGCAGTATTGCAAAGTAAACCCATGCTTGCAGACGGTTATATCAAGAATAGTTTTTGCACGATATTGTCGGCAGGACGTTCGCTCGCTGGCAGTGCGGACGGGGTGTAATTCTCTTACAACCCTAACAGTCCCAACACCCCCCCAGGCGCTCATCATAACCATCTGAGCAGCCATCAACTGGGTGGAGCTGAAACCGAATTGCCCCCATGTTGAATTAACAAGGTTTCCCCTCCCATATTGTTGGTTTGAAAGACCCATTTCATTTTATTTCCTTAATTCCAGGAATAATGCCAGTCTTGGCTGCATACCATCCATCCATCCATCTTCAAACGCTTATCCGTAGTCGGGTCGCGGGGCCACAGCGTAACCAGAGAGCTCCAGATTTCCGTCTCAAAAGCAACATTAGTGACTTCCTCCTGGGGGACCCCGAGACGTTCCAAGGCCAGTGAGTCGATGTGTTTCCTCCAACTGTGCCTTGGTCTCCCCCGGGGTCTCCTCCCAGTGGGATGTGCCTCGAGGACCTCCCTATAGGGAGACGCCCGAGAGGCATCATATAACCAGATGCCCGAACCACCTAAGCTGACTCCTTTCCAGGTGAAGAAGCAGCAACTCTACTCCGAGTCTCTCTCGTGTGACTGAACTTCTCACCCTATCTCTAAAGGGAGATGCCAGCCACCCGTCGAAGAAAACTAATTTCGGCCGCTTGAATTTGCAACCTTATTCTTTCGGTCATTACCCACACTTCATGACCATAGGTGAGAGTAGGAACGAAGATTGCTTGGTAGACAGGGACCTTTGCTCCTACCTCCTAATAAAATATGAATGCCTCAAGCATAATTAATCAGGGTGCTTAACATCCGAAGGAGACTTGAAATATTTAGGGCTTTGAACTTTAATATCCTCCATCAGAAAAAATCATTCGTATAGCTGTCAAAATGTTTATTGTTTTCCTTTTCTGTCTTTTCTGTCCTCACTACGTCTGATCTTTGTGTCTCCTTTAGGAAGCTTGCCTCATGAAATCATTATAGTGATCCCAATTGAGTCAGAAATTCATAATTTTTATACCATCTCACTATTACAGAATCCAAAAAGCATTGAGTCCCACAGGATACACAAGTGGAGCACATGACAGATGTACTCTGCCGTTCCACTGGGGAGATCATTTACACCTTCTCTCAAAAGGCTTGATTTATCCCCTCCAGAGTGCAGAGTATCTGATGATTGCCAGTAGATTACAGTATACTGCTGTACAACAGCAGGGGTGATGTGCTGAATGAGGCATATTGATTAGTTGAGAATTTTATGAGAATGTTGTTCACAATGCAAGATCTGATCATATCACACTCAGGGGTTGAACTAATCAAAGTAATCAATTTGACAAAGATCCAAATTAATCGATTGTGGGCTTTCAGCCAACATCAACTAGGGCCTGCTATCAAGGCAATGGAGTTTTGCATAATTAAAAAAGTGTTTTCTCTATAGTGATAAAGTTCCACTATGCTCCCATGTTGAACAGTGATGTATGAATGCAATCCATTTTATATAACGAGTAATAAAACAAATTTGTGTCATGACTTTCATGTTTAATCAGGACTTTGCTTTGTGCCACATCTTGCTGCAATTGGATCCAGAGGCTCTAAATTAAGATCCAATATATCTCAGACAATCCTTTGGCAAAGACAATAATTATATTCTTTAAAAAATTTGGAAAACAAATTGACTCCTGTTACAACTTCTATCTTTCCAAATGAACCTCCAGAAATCGTTGCATACACCATTCCAGCAGCCTCGCACCGTTTCGGCATATAGACAGATGGGGTCCTACTCTCAGTTTGGCTGTTCTTGAAAGCAGCTTGAAATTTAACCGTACAGATTTTATTGATCAACCAACCATGTTCAACATTGCACAACAAACACTCTTAAGTCTATTAACTTTATTCTGTTTTAAAAAGGTACCAATAACCAACCAATAATATAAGACACCCTAAGTAAGTGCATCTCAATGAATAGTTTAATCTGTTAGCTCATTGGTGTGCCGGGTAGTCCTTAAGTCATGGTTACTCTTCCCCTCTCTCGCACTGGAACTAGAGTTCTTCTTCTTTTCAATATGTAGTGCCCATGCTTTGAAGTAATAGTCTGCCCCATGGCATGTCTGCATGTTAGAGGTCAAGTACACTGGCATGTCTGCAGCACATGGTGTGCGGCCTAGTATAGTCAGAGTATTTATCTCCACTACAATCACACCCACGACCGCTTATAATCGCAGAGCACCTAGCTGTGTGTTTGTGAAAAAAAACAAAAAAAAAACAAACAAACAAACAAATATTCTTATTATTATTATTATTATTATTATAAAATATTGTCTTACAGCCCATGCGTTATCGTCCATCCAAAATGCAATGGTGGCGGATGTGGAAATGGAACAATACAGGAAGTAAGGGACAGAGGTTTCTGTCTCAGAGATTTGGCTGCCAGACACGGTGGACAGTCTCACGATACTTGGTACGTTCAGAAAGGTACTTTGTGCTCTTTAGATACCATACCATGAAATTGCACAGTGTACACATCGAAAAGAAATACGTTAATTATATGTCTTCTGTTTTTTTCCTAGAAATGATTACTTTACAAAAGGTCTCAGTCATTTAGTAATAGTGTTTGTTCATGAGCTGGTCACTGGGCCCTCAGTGACTTCAATGCATTCCACCGAACTTCCGGGTATAGTTTGGCTCCCATGAAAGTGCCACGGTGCAGCCCAGTCACATGTTCTTCTGTAAGCTTCCTTGGTCCCTGGCCTCAATGAGACTCAAATGGTGAGTCATAGGTTAGCGAAGAGTGCATCTTAGTTGTTTTCCATGAACATCAAGGGCCCTATTTTGCATGTCTTAAATACCAGGTCTTATGACTTAACTTACGACCTGGAGGCGTGGCTAATGCTGTTTGGCCACTCAAAACAGCCAAATCACTATACTTCTAATGTGCTGTGAGCTTGTAAATCGTTTTAAAGCTCCTAACATACAGTACTGTAACCATAACGTACACCACAGTAGGTAGAAATGTGTCTATAAGTTGTTGCGGTGCTTCTGGCGCCACCTTTTGGACAATATAATGTGATGATGCCTACACATGGGTTACCATTACCAACAGGTCTCTGAAACGTTGACAATGAAACAGTGTAAAGTGGTAAAGTTATATCTGGCTCCATGATTGACACTTGGTAGAGTTGTGTAGAGTTGCAGTATGTTTATTTGTTCAGAAGTAATCTCTATTTTGCATAATTCATTCTTTGCATAGTTCTTCCTTGTCAGGACCCACCTGGTCTGTGCTGCTAACTGCTTGAGATATCCTGACAGACAGACATACAGATATGGACAAACAAGGCAAAAACATTAGCTTAAAAAGTTAAATGACAAAAAATGCACTGCTTTTGGGGTTCTACATTGCACACGATCTATAATAAAATGCATTAAGTTGCTCTACTGTCTACCTGAAGAATATGCAAAGAATTCCAGACAATTGAAAATGTTAACAAAATCACAAAATGTAATGAAAGAGGATCAAATACCTCATTTGAGATGTGAGAGAACAATGTGGTGTCCTAGTTCAAATGAAAGCTTGTTTAACTTCATGAAAGTCCATACTGTGTGATATGCATCATGGATTGTAAATGTCAATCCTGAGACACCCATATAGTATAAGAAAAGAGCCAGAGGCTTCCAGGATATTGTTGGTTTAGATGGCACTGATTTCATGTATTTGCGTAACAAGCATAAGCAATGAAACATTTTCACATTTCAGTTGATTTTACAGAATATTACCTTTGACAAAATACAGAAAGTGCAATTTACTTTGGAATGTAGAAACCAGTGCGGAATCTTTAACATGCATTTCATGCAACACCACACACTTAGCAAAAACAATATATTGCCTTTCCCTGGCATAACAAGGGCGGGCATTTGTGTTTTAGAGCTTGTTAATTCACAGAGCCAATCATCTGTGAAATGTAGTGCCTTTAAATGCCAGTACATCCTCTGAGCTTTGCTTTCCTTTTGGGGGATAAATGCAACCATTGCGATGCAATGAAACTGTCAGACTACAGACCATGCACACACAAGACCACTGAGGCCAACAATAACAATATTATGTATTTCAGTATCATACTATTAAAGCTACAATTTGGGACGTATTTTAAATACATTTGTATCTGTACAATTTACAAGTTAGGCATTTAGCAGACGCTCCTTAATCCAGAGTGACTAACAGTAAACAAGAACAACACAAGTTAATACATCAAATGCATAAAAATAGTCATCTAGGATCATACTGTAAGTAACCCAGGAACCTTGGTTTATCATCCGTCTAACAGTAGAATATCCGTACATTGAAACTATAAACACTATAGAATACAAGATCAATAATGACCTGTCAACAACATCTGTAAAGGACATTTTATCCTTTTTATACGCCTGCAAGGTTGTCGATGCTATAGGGCAAGTACTGTGTAATAGAGTATGTTAATACAATATAACTAGCATCATCTGCAGTGGGTGATGGGGCAGTCTCCCTATCCATTACTCCATTGAGAAATGTTTACTGTAGTTCGGATATTGTTGCTATTAACTGTCTCCATCGGGAGAGGGAGACAATGGACATAAAATGCATATAGGTTTTTATTGTTTATTTTGTATCTTTAGTACTTGGCATTAAGGGGAATTCAGAATGTAGGAAGTAGGAACGTTATTACCTCAAGTGCCCCCATTAACTATTAGGGCTTAAAAATATTGTTTTAATATCTTCATTTCATGTGCATGGTAACTGTCTGTGACAGTAGCAACCACATGCTTTCATTTCAAGTGCTTTCTTTACAGTTCTGAGGAACTCCCAACAGCTCCCTTTCATCTATGGCCTTCGTCATAATTATGGAGAAAGCTGCAATTCCGGGATGCATTTTTAGACCCTACATCTCAGCCAGGATTATATATGGTCTGGGTAAATCCTATTCCTCACTATGCTAATGACTGAGATACCCAGAGCCAAGTGGCATCATGCAAAATTAAATACTCTAATTCCCTGACTTACAAAAAAATAGGTTTTTGCATTTTGTTTTAGACATTTTTAATTCACACATACAGTGCCGTTATTTTGTTTCGTAATATGGGCTTCACTGCTGGAGTTTTTCACTAACCTTTGAAGATTCACCCGGCAGTCAACGTAGTTCCCTTTCGCGATTGTACACGCTAAAATCGCGCGTTCGTTTCTCATCATTTCGAGACATATTCTAAAACTGCCATCCAAAACAAAGAAGCGACCACAGATCCACACGGAGGCTGCCATGATTCACCGTTAGAATGCTTTGAGCCTCAATTTCCCAGAAGCGCTGAGAATTAGTTTTGTGGGTATTTAGTCCGGTCACGTGATGCAAACCTGTGACGTATAAGGATACGGCACAACATTTTGGTGTCTATAAATGAAATGTTAAAGCACTCCATGTATATGTTTTTCTTTCGTCGTTGTTGTTTGTAATTTCATACAGTGTAGTATTCTGTCAAGATACCCACCCTGCAACTCCTTCCTTATTCCGGCTGAAACTACTGGTAACTTTAAGCATAGTGTTTCTTCCTCAGGCGTTTCATTCTATAACATAATAAACTGTACAGTAGATTGTGTTTTACCTCACTGAAACCACCAACCATATGAAGCACCGTGAGGCGTGAATACAGTTTAAGGAAGATGCCTTCCAGACATCTGTGAGAGTACAGTATCTTCACAGGAGTGTTCTCAATTAAAAGTTACATGTACTAATCTTGTTTGATGCACCCCTGATGTCCCCATGCTGACATGTACACTCAGGCGGTAAATCACTCGCGGGTAGGTTGCTGTTGTTTGTTGAATCTCAGGCCTTGGCTCCAGATGACTTGCACGAAATGTACAAAAATACCATTAATTGACGGGAAATCCATCCATCCATCTTCAACCGCTTGTCCGTAGTCGGGTCGCGGGGGCAGACTTCCCTCTCCAGAGCAACATTAGTGACTTCCTCCTGGGGGATCCCGAGGCGTTCCAAGGCCAGTGAGTCGATGTAATTCCTCCAACTGCGCCTTGGTCTGCTCCCAGTGGGACGTGCCTCGAGGACCTCCCTAGGGGGACGCCAAATAAAAATAATAATATATATATATATATCCAAATCATAAATGCACTTGTGTTGTTTTTAATTGGTTGGTCATTAGAATATACAGTATATATTTTGTAATTGTCTACTCAAGATTTTTTGTTTTTTTAACCAAAATATGTTAATGTTAAAGAGCTTGAGTGACAGTGTTTTCTCAGCAGCATGGTGTCAATTGAATCAGCGTAGCTATGCAAACATATTTATTCATGCCATATACTGTAGAAAATAGATACTGTACCAATCTAGTAATCTTGTCAGATAAAGACACCATTTTAAATTAAAATTAACTGCTGACACCTTGGATTCAGACACAGTGTTGTGGATTAAGTAGGATATTTAAAATGGCTTGTTATTTACTGGTTCAATTACCTTGTTCATACAGTCACATACAACGCAGTGCTGCATAAACATCATTCATGGAATTAGATAAATCTGTCACAACGCCTCTTTATGCATCTTTTGTAAGCTGTTAAGATATCTCTGAGGCTAGCCCCCCTCCCCCATGTCAGACACGTGCACTGAATGTGCAGCTGATAAATTGAGTGAGAACAGTGACAGAGAGATAAAGCGAAATGGCGAAGCAGCTGTGATGCGTTGATAAAGTGCCGTGATGCCAGTGGCCCTTTGCAGACATCTCTCTCAAGTGGGGATGCTTTCTGAATAAGGAAGACATGTGATTGGATCCGTCGATCTGATGTCTGTGGTCTAACCACACCCTCCCATGGGTCTTCTCTGCAGCCTGGCATTTGACTGGCACATTTGTGTGCTTTTGAAAATCAAGCGTTATTTACGTTTAGCTCAGCAGCACATGTGGTCCTCAATGGATCTGTTTAAAAAGAGTGACAGGTACAGTAAATGGTCAAACAGCGTCTCTGCCTCCTCTTCTGTGTGAAACTGGCAAAGTACAGTATGTGGACTCTTTGTGATACTGAAGCTTTTTTTAAATTATTGATTGTATCCTTTTGAATTTATTTTCAATAAACTAATCAAACACAAGAAAGCCCACAGGCAGCGGTGGCCGAACGGTTTGCGGAGCGGTCTTGATACCGGAAGGTCGCCAGTTCCCATCCCTGGACCAGCACGTTAAAATTACCACCGCTGAAGTGCCCTTGAGCAAGGCATTGAACCCCTACCATGAAATGTTCTATGAGCAGGGTGTGGCTGTAAACAAGTCCTTGGCTTAGTCCACTTCCCTGGGTAAACAAAGAGCTTTGCTTTGGCTTGTATGCTATGACTATTAATAGCATTGCTTAAGATATGCTCATCAAACCTACTGTATACACTTCTGTTGTTGGGGAGAAAGGTGATTTTCTTGTGGAAAGACAGTGTTACTTCTGGAAGATGTTTTTCGTTCTGCTGTCTAGCCTGGCAAGAAAACAAAGCATTCTCCTTTCTGCAGATGAAGGTCAGAACTCTGTGATGCAAGAAAAAGGCTTGTCATTGAAACATCTTTCTTACGCTACCACTACCAGGATCTTAACAATTTAACCTATTCACCAATGTGGGCTGCCTGAAAACAAAAAATCACACCCATGTGAAGTGAGTGGTGCAACTCCGTGTGGGGGTCCTCGGAACTTCCAGACCCACAGGAACGACCCCAGTGTGTGTGTGTGTGTGTGTGTGTGTGTGTGTGTGTGGGGGTGTGTGTGTGTGTGTGTGGGTGTGTGTGTACAACAGTGACACTTGCTGATGAAAACCAACCAAACACTATTTTCGTGCTCGGACACAGCCAGAGACACACAAAGCTCTGTATAGGAGTGGTTGCACCACTCAAAAACATTACCTACTTCCCTACTGGACCCTAACAAACGTGTTGTAGAGCAAAACAGTTTCCAGTCCAATCCATCATGTGTGTGTTGCCTTATATAAGTTATTTTCGAGTGGTATGTTGTATTGTCAGCCTGCTGCTAAAGTGTTCTATTTCATATTCCGTAATCTAACAAAAAAAACAAAAACAACATTAATTGATGGAAAACTACATATTTTCCACATTAAAAACATAGGTAAACAGTAAAACATAGGTAGCTAACCTGGTGTGATATTAAAAACAGTAGTATATAGTATAATTGATTTCTTAAGAAACCACACAGTGTTTTCCCCAGTTGCCTCATGTGGGTTCTTGCACTTAGTATGAGGAAACAATATATTTTTATTTTCACACTTTCATTTGACAGCTCTTGCTTGCACTGCGTTGAAGTGTTGTGTGCAAGGCAAGGACACAAACTAATGAGAAGATATTTGTGGAGAAGAGAGAGAGAGAGAAAGAGTCTTTCTCCCTCTGCTTCTCTTTGCTTCCTTGCTGTCATTATTATTGTCTATCGCTTCATTAGCCAGTGTTCGCTTGATCAGAGGGCCTTGAAATCCCATAGCCCGTCAAAAGATGACCAACACCCTCAAAACACGGTTCATATGTCCATGGCCCCCAGCTCATACCAAAGAGCCGGCACTTCCTACCCCCCCCCCCCCCCCCCCCCCCCCCCATGTTTCCACTGAGTTGAGATCAAGGCCATGTTTTCTTCTCCGGTTGCCAAAAGCAAGTAAACAGTAACGCCTTGACATGCTGCTCGGTTCTGTTTTGTTTTTGTCCCTCTGAGCTTTCTTTCGTCTAATTGGAAGCCATTGTCTTTGGTGACTCTAAAGACCAGTTCGCTTTCCAGAGAAACTGGTTCTGAACGGGTCTCTCTGGACCCAAGGTTTCACTTTTAGCTGAAGGGAGGAGGGGGGGGGGGGGGGGTGGTAGTGCTGGAAGAGCGGAAGCGACTACAACAGATCAGAGGCAGTGTGTGAGTGATTCGCCAGCTCTGTGGTAGTGATCTGAGGCCCAACTGATGCTCATCATTAGACCAGCAGAGAGAGTACCCAGCAGGGAGGAGCCGGAGATCAAATGAATGGCCAGTCTGATTAGTCCATCTGTCTGTCCGGACACATCTCAGGGCCTGGCCTCCACCGTGCTTTTTGGCACAGAGGAATGATGCAAGACAAGGACATACTCATGTGACACCCAGGGGTGTCACTAGTCTGCACACATACATGTCGTGTACCGAAAATACCAGCCAATCCACAAGCTCACAACACAGTTTGTGGATTGGAACGGCTATTTTTGGTGAACGACACCGGCACGCAAACGTACTGCAAATCTGGCATGATGCTTCCAGCTAGTAGTTTTCACTGTAATATCAGCTAATGAGCGCCTTCTTCCTTTTCTTGTTTATATTTACTTTATTGATTTTATTGTCCTTTGTGTGTGTGTGTGTGTGTGTGTGTGTGTGTGTGTGTGCGTGTGTGTGTGTGTGTGTGTGTGTGTGTGTGTGCGCCCGTTCCAATTAATTGGCTCCCATGTGAGCTTGTAATGTTTTACTGCAGGTCTGTTGCTGTCACTCCATGGAATACTATACATAATTTCACATACCACTCTTTCTTTCATTTCCTTTGTCATCTTCAAATGTATTGTCACATTGCAAATTTACAGGGGAAAATAATTGAATTTTTGTGAGGAAAGATTGTTTTCACTTTGTCAACATCAACATCAGCATGTTGTTGTTTTGCTTTGCAGCATGTGTTTGACATTACTTAATGAGTGTTGTCACTGACAACCTACTAAAAATGTTGCCTGTTTTATATGCTAACAATATTGCAGTTGCATGCAGTAAACAAGCTCATTTTGATAACATGTTGTGGGTAATTACGAACTCTGCAAATTAGCCAAATGACCCTTATTACTAATAATTTGGAATGAGTTCACTGTATGTCCCGGGAAATTAATGTTTTTATTTTGTTGTTGTTGTACTCGGAACGGCTACTCACTGCCGGTATCATTAATTAGCATCTTGTTATTTGGAAGCCATCCTTTTAATTAGGCAAGCCCATATAACTGTCCTGGATTAAATGGGGAACAGGCTAGCGGTATGGGCTTGTTGACAGGTTGGATTCTTCAGTGACGTGCAATGTGCCTGACTTACAATTTAGACATTTGGGAAATAAGACTTTTGGCCCAGCGTTCCCTTTCTTTAGAGTGGACAGAAACAAGGAGGACTAAAGGTTTTAATTGCATGTTTCATGCATGTTTCCAGTTTAACGACATGTACGTGGCTTGAAATGGGATGAATGGAATAGGAGTGGTGTGCTTCGGGAATTACAGCAGAGGTATGCAAGGACGTTTCCTACACATCTTGGAACAAGTACAATGTTTTCATGCTCAATTAGTGTTGAATCATTATGGTCTCAGGGTAATGTATGATATCAAATTGAATCTCTGGGTAGACCAAAATCTAGGTAATACTCTATTGTCAAAGCCCCCCTGTAGATAGCTGTAGATTAAAAAAAAAAAGATAAAACAGTGGAACATAAGATTAGATGAGGATGAGGAACATGGTGCTATGTAATATTACATTTTCATCCACAGTGCTTGGCTCAGTTGGATGGGAAGGCAAAGTCACCCTGGAAACAGGCATTAGGAGTAAATAATGTGTGCCACTGTCTGCTTCCTCAATTTAACTCAAGCATGTCTTATTAAAAGTGTGTTGTATTTATTCTCAAAAGGAGCCCTATGCCAAACACTGTTGTGGACAGATAAGTATTACCCAGGATGGACAGACGGACGACGTCCCCGGTTTAGTTTTGTACATCATAAATGCCATATTTACCTAAATAAATGGCTAAATACTTAATGAGGCATGGATTAAAGTAAAAGCCTTCAACCTTAGGGAAAGCAATGCTGGCTTCAAATACTGTAGGTATAGAATCCACAGCTTATTTTGAATGGGAATATTCTTCTGTTTTACAGCAAATTGGCACCGTTTGATTATTTTGAGTGAGCTTCATCATAACAAATATTTTGGAAAACAAATTAGAATTGGCCCTTCTACAACCATCTGTCTCCCCAACTTGTGTGCTCACCCCCATCTGTGAGATGGGGAATAAAAGGCTTTGTGGACTAAATAGATTACCTGTTGGTAATTGAGTTCTGATCAACCACACCATTTTCATTGTTGTGAGAGCATGCATCACTTGTATGGAATTGGTACTGTATCTTTCTCGTCTATACCTCCCTCATCTCATTACATTGTGGCCTTAAGCATATAACCCAGGCAAGTTGACCAAGAACACATTCACTATACAGAAATTGCCAGAGGGAGTTGTCTGTATCAGCACACCCTCCAGTATAAGCTGCACAGCACTGCCACTTACCATTGGGCAGTATTCGTCATTATTATCTAGTATCCATCTCTAGTATCATTCACTTCACTATCCTTATGGTAACCGGAAAGCTCGGCACCAATACCCACTCAGTCCCATCTTTCTCGGAATACTCTGCCCAGCGAGGTGGAACACTCGGGTCGCACCGCCGGTCCGACTGATATGCCTGTATATGGAGATGTCTATCTGTCAGTCCTAGTCCCTTTTATGCCCATATATGGAGATCCCTAATGTCATCATCAGCATATGCCCATGTATGGTCATGCCCGCTTTTGTGCCTATATTTGGAGCTTAGTTGTTTGGGAACTCTTATGGTTATGGCTGAGTCATGGTGACATGAGTGTGATGTCAGAGGTCCGCCCGCCCTTAAGACAATTTTAATATAGGATAGAGGATATTTATACGTGTAGATAATTGTAACAGAAATTGCTAAATTGCCACATTTTCGAGATTCAATAATTGGATATTGAATTGAAAGCGCTTTGGAACGGACGGAATGGTGGGAAATTATGTGAGGGTTATAGGAGAGAATTAAAGAAAATATGTGATTTATTTAGACAGCAATTGATAAATTGCCACATTTCCGGGATTAAACAATTGCATACAATTGCTTTGGAACATATGTTCAAAACGCAAATTGTTAGCCTATGTGAATGCAATTGGGACCGTTGGTAGGTTCTGGTGCTCAGAAAAATACATGGCGCCAACCATTCCGAGGTTACAAGTTTGACTGGGGCCGAGTAGGTTTTGGTGTCCACGTTACCGGGGCCGAGTAGGTTTCAGTGCCAAGAAATACATGGTGCCGAGTGCCGACCGCATGGGGCTGAGCTGAGTAGGTATTGGTGCAGACCGCTTTGTGTATTATTCATTATGCCTTCACTTCACTGACTTCAGTATCCTTCATTATTCCTTTACCTCAATATCCTTCAGTATACATTCACTTCAAATGACAATCTTCACTTGAACCTGAATTGTAACAATGATAATCCAACAGACCAAAGAGAATGTTGACCTTGCGGGCTGTCCATGTTGAGTGCAAACATTCACTGCCATTTACATTTCCACTTCCTTTATTCATTGCACATGACATAACAGTAGGAATGCAATGGGGTCAGTCGGGTTGATGTTGCTCCCACCTTGTGGTTAGAGATGTGTAACAGCAAAGAGGAGATATCTGGTTCAAATCCCAAGGGCAGCAGGAGCGCAGACTGACCATGTATGATGTCCATGAAAGTGATTGTTCTGAAATGACCTTTGGAGATACTACGCTTATGTCTCACTATTATTATCTGATGTACTTGTATTATCTGTGTCCTGTTTGTTGTGGGAAAAGATAATAACTCAACCTTGAACTAGTATGAAGTATGTGTGCTGTCCCCATGCACTTTACGGTATGTCCAAAGTCCATGCATGGGGAATCACTACAGCCAGGCCAGGCAAATGCCAGTGCATTTGGTATACAATGTGTAGGTCTGGTCATGGTCTACAGTGCATGAGACACCTTTAAAGTGCTCTGACTGATTCCAACCACATTTAGTTGGACATACCCTGCCCTTTCCACCACAAGCCCTGATGTAATTGTGCCCATTGTAGCTACTAAAACCAAGACTAGTATAGGCCCAATTTATAGAAAATACAATTCTTCTTCCTAATCTAATATGAAACTTGCAGAATGTGAACTGACTGCTGATTTCACTTGTCAAGATGGTACATTTAATGATGTGTGCCCTGAAAGCATGCTCCTCCAGCACCCAATCTATAAATACATTCATATTATTACACACACTGTGTGCGAGTGCAGCTGCAGCATGAGTGTATGTCAATTTGTCTGTGACATATACTACCGGTAATTCTCTAGGTTTTTGAGCTACGGGTAAAGTTAAAAGGAGTATTTTCCGGCCCCCGGGGAATAGCTTTTACTGCTTCACCCAGTCAGCATATGGCTGCTCAGATGGCTCATGTGAGCGCACAGGGAAAGGTCTTGGAAGTTAATGCTTTATTTATACTTGGTTCTACACCGAAAATAGCTCATCTACCAGTTCACAACGTGTTTGTGAGCTCGGCCTCAGGCTTAAATGTCTTCTTCAGGGACACTTTAACACATTGACTGGTACCAAGGATTGAACCAAGGATTGAACCGGTGACCTTTCAATTCTCAAGTGGCCTCTCTCCACCCACTCAGCTACAGTAGTAATAAAGAGTGTTTTGTATTGCACTGAATCTTTGTTACCCATGTCATTCCATTATGTTGTCGCCTACAGTACCTTTTTCCTTCCCAAAATGTAATGTACTTGACAGCTGTCTAATGAAGACCTCGCTAGAGGAAGGTGTGAATGCATTGTCCATGTGTTCGCTCACTTAGTGCACATTGATCAAACAGATTAAGGGCAAGCACAAACAATGATGTTCTCACCTTGACACTGCATTTCATTATGTGCTTGTACTTGATGGAGTGCTTTTGGTATTTAGCTGTTTCTACAGTGTTGCATAACATTCTATTAATTACTCCCCCCCCCCCTCCCATCTTGTTTTTTTTTTTTAGCTGTGGTGCTTTTGTGTGGTTTTGATAATGAAGTCGACGTTGTTTCTACCTGCATGAAACCTGCATGTGGTTGAGGGATTATAGTGACAATAGGTATATTAAGCACTTCTGTCTATACTTAACAATAAGACTTTGCTCATTATCAGAGTGTTTTGGCAGACAAGATCTTATCACAAGATATTTGTATTTGCTGACACAGCATCCTCTTTTCCACTACTGTCCTGCTGCCTCCCATTCATTTATACTGTACATAGGCCTACAGTACACACACATTCAGTCTTCTACTGTTGGTTGGTAGTCAGCATTCCCACTGAATAGCTCTTTGCTCTGGGGCACTTACCTCATCAGTAGTTGTTGAGATTCGGGAATGGTTAACTCATTCATATTCCCCACACATATTTATCACAGCCAGTTTAAAAATGTTAAAGTCCACTGCTCCAACCTGTAAGCTAGAGCTTTTCCTCCACAATCCCATTTTTCTCCAGGGAAATGGAGTCTGTGTGGGTCCACTTCTGAGACCGAGTCATGTCCATCTTGATCTCGGTTTCATTTTATAATTTATTTACAAGGGTTACAGTGGAGAGTACTGGTAGCATATGCCGGCTGTCTCCATCAAGTCTGGCCAGCTTTGATCTCATCGCCCCCTAACCGACAGGCCTACAGTCACAATGACAGCCATAACAACCCTCTGTGGATGGCCTTGTCTCAGATGGCTTTAGATAACGTGCTTGCATAAAGCTTAAGTGCATGCATTTATACTAGGCTGTGGCTGACCCTCACACTGGTCCCTTCAGGGCATGCATTGTTTCTAAAATCTGAAGGCTACTGTATGGCCTGGTCGCTTTTTTCCCCTTTCCTATTGTACGTTTTTTATTAACTTTTTATGAAGCTTTACTTTAACCCCCTGAATGATTACCTGGCAGATCCAGTCATCTCGACCTGCTCGTACACTTGGTTATGTTGGAATGGAAAAGAGTGAGTAGCTATTGGGACCATGTGACCCAGATAACAGAGCATGAGAAAATATAATCTACTCTCATGGCCGATGTACTGTACAGTATGTACACGCATGGGGCAATGTCTGTTGTGTACTGCATGTTTGAATTCAATATGAGTACATTTATTATAGCCAAGAACCCCAACAAAGAAATGTCCTGACTCTCCAAACATGTTTTGCTGGCCGAGATCCGAGAGGCCGAGATTCTGCACACTACTTGGAATACAGCTATTATGATTCCAACATGGACAAGCAGAGCTAAACTAACTACTAACATGTAAATGAGCCCCGCTGTTCAGATATGTTCTTTCCATTTATACTGTGATTTCATTTTCACAATAATACTGTTATATGCACACGACAGACAGCTAGAAAGGATGCATATTAGTTTAAAGGAACTACAACATGCATCTTAAAACTGTTTTGAATATAATATCATAGTGTTTATGTCCCTCAAACGTATTTCTAAGGGTTTGAGCCTAAAGTACCACAATGTCCTGATGTGGCGGGGGCACTGTGTTGTGTATGTAAATACTTTTATCTGGCACAGGTGGGTTTAAGCACTATATACGATTAGCATCGACATTGGCATAGATTGAGTTGATGGAGAATTCCGGACCAGCGCTTTTCTCCCTACTATGCTAGGTACTATGCGAGTGTGCTGACCATATAAGGAGTTCCTCCCTGTTCCCAGTTAACCCCTGGGGTCAAAAACCCTTAGGTTTCATTTTTGGCTAGGGTTAGCCAGCCTTCATCTAATCAGGATGAGAGGGGCATTCCTCCAATCATGATCGAGTGGCTTGGTGCACGTGCTGTTGGCCTGTTGCGTGTCCCCCCACTGTAGAGCGTGTAATCTTGATAACGGGGCGGACCGTTTTTTTCCCTCCAAATCACCCAAATCACTGAATGCTCCTTTAACAAACAGTGTAGAGGCAAAAAACAAACATCCAGAATGGAGCGCAGCTCAGATCATATACATGCTGGCCGCTGGGTCTTAGGCTCGTTCACCATTATGTCGTTATGAAAGACGGATGTGTTGGGGGAAGAATATGTGATAAAAATATGTAAGACCCAGTGCGCACGGAGGATGTTGTGTAATTTTTCACCTGTACCACTCATTATTGGATATAATAATCAGATTAATGTAAGAAAACAGTTAATCCGTAATTCACATTTTATATTAATGAGAAAACATATTTGATGATCTTCATGTTCATATGTATTTGTATGTCAGTAGATGCAGTCTTATGACAGTGTAGTAACCCAATGTAAAACGGGTGTTGGAGTTTTGTAATTTTAACAATAGGAAATCATTATGTTAATGGTATTTCTTATTTAATCATATAACACATCTAGGTCAAGGTCGGGAAAACTTTATCCCCAAGAAGCAATTTCGTTAACAGTTAACACACATCAATCAACAAACAAACAATACAAACATAGATCTTGCCACACTAATTGAAAGCCCTGTGCCCGTTTATACGTTGGCCTTTGTTTGCCTTCTCCTACCATACCACTCTGTTGGCACACATCTCTTCTCCTACCATACCACTCTGTTGGCACACATCTCTCCTTCTCCTACCATACCACTCTGTTGGCACACATCTCTCCATGCACAATACCTACTGCATGCAACTGTCACACCTACCACTCTGTCACACTGTCACACCATACCACTCTGTTGGCACACATCTCTCCATGCACAATACCTACTGCATGCAACTGTCACACCTACTGTACAGTTTGCAATGTTTTAAATCCTTTATTTACCCAACGTAGTAGCTGAGTACAAGTGCTCATTTTCAGCAACGCCCTGCACTAAATTTCACGGTGATGCAAATTACATCATATTTTAGGCCACACCCCGTTCCACTGCACGCACACGCACGCATGCACACACACACACACACACACACACACACACACACACACACACACACACACACACACACACACACACACACACACACACACACACTAAAGTTCTAAAACTCTGCCCGAACACGACCTGGCCCGATCGGACCACGCCTCAGGCTCTGTGATTTTCTGTGATTTTGTTCTTTTGTCTTTCTTTTTTTTGCGTTATTATAATTTATGGTACAGTACAGTACAGTATGGTACAGTACAGTCTGCTACAGTACGGCACGGTACAGAACAAAACAGTATGGTACTGTACATTACGGTACTTTACGGTATGGTACGGTACAGTACAGCCTGCTACAGTACTGTATGGTATAGTACACTGGCCACCTGGATGGCGTGGCGTGGCGCTAGAGTGAGACCGGCCGAATTGTAGTTCAAATTTGTTCTAGTAAAGAAGAGACAGGTTGTGTCTCTCAAGCAATCACAGTCTGTCCCATTCCCTTGACTATGAGGTCTGAATTCAATGACAGGGCCTTGTGGCGGCGCTCGTGCACAGTGAGGCAGACAGAGAGAGAGAGAGAGAGATATGAGAGGCTGTTTATGTTACTGCACTGCTTATTTTTCATCTCAGATGTTTTCAAATACATCTTTTAGTTTTCTGTTTAACTTTAAAATGAGAACGTTTGAAATGCACCGTCAGGCAATCATCTTGAATTAAATTCATAACAGAGTAGCAGCCCTGCAGTGTCTCCATAATGAGAATCAGCTACGTGTGGAGGAACATTTATAGCTATGGGAAACACACAGCTGAATGAAATCATCATTCTATGATTATTCATTGGGGCCTGCCCTGATGATGTAATCACACATTAAGTTTGACAGGAAGTAAGGATTGGACTATTAAAGGATCACTTCACCACTTTCCAACCTATCTTCACTAATGTTCATGATAAAATACCACAATCTTTTCTACTCGGTCTGTGTCTCATAGGAGGGCTGTGGGCAGTTCAGAAACCCGTCCACCAGTGACATCCTCGTTTGGCAGATCTTTTTTAAATAACATTTTTTTTGAAAAATATATAGATTTTTATTATCGTGAGAACGATGCCTTCAATTTTCGCATTGCAACTTTTCAGGAATAGAAAGCATGCAGTTTCTATTAGCTTGGATTCCCCATCAATGATGTCACTGGTGGACGGGTTTCTGAACTGCCCATAGCTCTCCTATATGAGACACAGACTGAGTAGAAAAAATGTGTGCTATTTTATCATGAACATTATTGAGGACCAATTATATGAAGATAAGTTGAAAAGTGGTCCTTTAAGGACTTTGACATAAAAATACACCAATCAGTGCCCATACCCAAGGCGGGGTTGGCGAAAGGGCCTTTCTGTGTGGAGTTTGCATGTTCTCCCCATGTCCGCTAGGGTAGGTACCCTAAAAAAAAACATGCAATAATCCTGGTTTCCAAACTGCCTCCCCCTGGCCAGCCGGGGCGCCTAATGGAGGGAAAAGGAACTGGTTGGAATAACGTGTTCCACACGCTACGTCCAACCAGGGAAACTCCCCCCTGTCGGGTGCAAAGGAGTCCGTTACTCTCCTCATGTCCCCCATATATGGGGACTAGGTTGGCGGAGGGTGTGCAGAGCCCAGGATCACATTAGATAATTGACACAGGGGTGAAAAATGGGTTACAAAATAAAATTATAAAAATTATAAAAACTGGATTTGTTTATTTCAGCTGGCCTTATTGTTGGTATCATCTGGGAAGATTGTATCTACAAGCAGCAGATGGAAGCAACCTGAACACATTGAACAGGATTGACTGGAACTTCTTTGTGGCTCTGACTTTGCACATACGGTAGAGGTCATTGAGATGTGTGCCAGCAGTTGTACTGCACATCCTAACAATACCTTCTAACCTGATCATGTAAGTGAGCCAAACGATCAAATAAACGAAAAGCTTATTGCAGATTCAATGAAACAAGTATTAAACATTCTCATATACTGTCAACCACGTTAATCTATTCTGGGGAAAACAATGATGTTTGTTGTCGACAGACTGTTTAGAGATTTGGTTTGGAGGTCATTGCTAGCAGACCTAGTATACGAAGCCCTGGGGGACTTATTCCAGTCAACTAAGGTCACATTCCCACCTAATACTTCGGTAGACTCGATGCGAATGGGCGGAGAAGTTGGGATTCTTGCATATTTAATTTGCAGCAATTGGAAACGCAGTAGGGGGGACCTTTGTCAATGTGTTCCATTCATAAACTAGCCTACACAGTGAAATCTATGGTGATAAATTATACTCATAACGTGCATGTGTCGTGCCGTCTGGGACTGGACCCCCCCCCCCCCCTCTCTCTCTCTCTCTCTCTCTCTCTCTCTCTCTCACTATACGCACACACTGTTCTTTTGGGCATGGAGGCACAGCGTTGAGCGCACTGATCATATAACAGACAGCAGCGCAAAATGTTTACAAGTTTATCGAGATGAAAGTCCCTACTCCCCAGTGTCACTGTGTGGGGCACAGTAACGGCACTCCATGTTTACGGCACGCACAGACAGACAGACAGAATGTTCTGTAGGCTATAATACTGTACACTGCAGTGTTTTTATGTGTTTCCTTAAGCAATTGATTAATGTACTCGTCCTCATTTCGATCAGGGCTTCAGTCTCCTCATTCGACCACGTCTATCCACGGTAACAGGACATCTTTGCGCTGCGTGAAATAATGCCTTCTCCGTCTCCAACTGTGTTCAGCTCCTCACCCGTCACATTGTTTGCTTCATTTCCTTTATTTACTGTGGATTGCATTCACACCTACATCAAATCGTATTCAAGTGCGATTGGAAGCAAAGCGAAACCCCCGTTTTTTCGCGGAGTAGAATGCGGTTCTTTGATACGCTCTTTCTGACAATGCGCAGCAGGATTAGTTATAATCGCAGGAAAGCTTTCTGGTATGAATGTCACCTAAGTACAGTATATAGGATTCTGAGCTTCTGAATACAAGTATTTACACGTAAATGTGTTGGTGGGCCTTTGCACAAACATCAGCAGTTCCTTCAAAGGTTATTATCAATATAGCCCTTACCCGTTGTGAAATACTTGTGGCCGCGGGGGGTACTGCGCCCTGTGGCCGCTTTCGCAGTTTAATTCATTATTGATTTATAATTTGTTAAATTGGAAAAAGGGCTTTGTTAAGACCTCCATATTATTATGGTCAATGCCTGTGTAAAAAGTGATTGGTGCAGGCAGTGAGGAGCTACGGCAGTCACAGTGACACACAGACACACATTCATTCAGACAGATATTGGCTTAATTATAGTATGATGATATGATGATAATATGATGATATGGTAATATGATTGTCTTAAATACTTGAACTGTTGAACAACTGCAACCGCCTAGCCACAAATAACAGCATGCTGAAAGAATAGTCTTCTTTCTAAAGTAAACGATCATTTACATTGTTTTAGACACATTGGAACATATAGTACCAGCCAGGCGGCCACTAAATTAATCAACCACTGGACCATGGTCAGTTTCGTCGTTACCGAACAGGGACACAATGGTGGAATCGTCCTCGAACTTGATGATATATTATGTCAGCCCTCATGATCACACTGACAATCATTCAGTACAAAAGCAGTTAAAGTGGTGAGAGGACACACCCGTGGGCCGGTGGGGGTAACCATAAGATAAAAGGGCATCAGATAAAAGGCCATGCCATTGATTTTCACTGTGTTGATTTTCTCTCACACAAGTCTCAGATCATACAAAATAAATGTGTTTGTTTGTGCACGTGATGTAAAACCCATAGAGTATTAAAAGGATAGAGAAGCTCCGCCCCCTCCGCTATTCATGTCATTGGAAGTTGCTCAGTGGTGTTTTGAAGCACCCGGAAGGACCGCCTACTTCCGCCTTTTTTTTCTCGATTTGGGCACCAATTGCCGAAGTGCAACCGAGCCCTCAATGTTAAAGCCCAGCTGCATGGGGTTTCCTCGTCATGAATCCACGGGTCCGCCTGCAGTCCCTCCTCTTACCGCTAGGGCCCAGTGCTTCAACGTTGGAAAGCCTCACTGGCCCCTTGGTAAAACCTGCCAATTCAGCAGCAGTTCGCAGTGAAGCGTGATGCGCCCTCCTCCCCAGTGAGCATCAAAGGTGCACGTTTGCATCATCAGTTAGCTTACCTTGCCTGAATTAGCCACAGCTTCCCGCCAAGCGCGGTGACAGAGAGGGTGATGAGAATGGCTGTCATGTGAAGCATGAAATCCCTTTAACCAGGTCCTCTGTCACTCAGCAGCCAGTGGGGGAGCGCAGCATACAGAGCCGTATACATCCACAGGTTAAGAGGCAGGGGCCACTGACAGCTTCACGACGCATTTACTCGCTGAATGAAGATCGACATAACACAGCATATCCACAGAGCTCATTGTATTACCGGTGCATAGGGGCCTCAGTGAGCATCTGTACTGTATCGGCACTCCAGGCTTCCCTGCATTAACACTCAGCTGCGGTACCTGCTGCAGAATAAAGTAGAAACTAATATGCACGGTACATAGAGGTGTGCATTGGTGCACTGCCCTCACAATTCAATTCGATTACGATTCACCAGGTAACGATTTGATTCTACGATGCATTGCAATGCATCACACTTTTCTATATTACTGGCACTGCATGTTATTACATGTTATTAGTAATGTTATTACTGCAGCATAACATTGTCATCAGTCAATATAAGCAGTCAGATTTTAGAATTATATTATATATAATAACATTTAGCCTTCGATTATCGATGATGTCACGTTGCTGCAGGGCTGAATTGTGATGCATTGCTGAATCGACACCACTAACAGTACATTTTTACATTATGTAAAATATTTAGCTCACGTATGTATCATATTTAGCTCACATTGCAACCTACCACAGATAGATCTTGTTTTGTTCTCCATAGATGGAGTATTGTATTCTTTTTAAGGTGAAGTGAGTATTTGTCTTCAAAGAAGAACTTCCCTTAGAAAGAGGAAGGGACCGCACAATCCAAAGATGCTCAATGGAACAGGACCTAATGCTTCATATTACATTTTATTTGCACGACGTGTTTCGCCATGTTGGCTTGGTCAGGTGCTATATGAGTATTTGTCTTCTTTGTGAATGCAAACTAGAATCTTTATTGATCCGCCCAACACATAGACTAATATTATCACGTGTAATACTGCCATAATAAATAGCAGATATAGAATAGCAGAATTACAAAAGAATAGTAATTCTGTCAAATGGAAGAAACCAGGTAATCATAAACACAATTACAGATTCTGTGCCATCATACAATGCAGTACAACATTCCGATGATTCAGATTCAAGATGAAATGTTAACAGAATATTTGGTGGCAGGCCTTTATTGGCACATTCAGTAATACATTAGTTTCCATTTAAAAATACATACGACCACTGGTGATTCCCATCCCATGTCTCATTGTTTGGCAGCATTTGGAGTGCAATTTACCTACTAAAAAATGTGATCGTCCTACGCATGCCCATAGTTTAAATCTGCATTGAGGCAGGAATAACTGTTATGGTCCAATCTGCAGTAGTGTAAACTATTGTCTAAAGACCTCCATTTGGCTAAATGAGGCATAGCCTGTCACCACATTACACACACAAAAGCACCCAGCCAGTTTAGTGTTACTTTGGCACTGAACACTAAATTGTGATTTGTTCCTAAACTGCAAATAGCTGGAGATTGGACAGGGAGACCACACCATTATTTAACTATGTCTTGTTTTGATCTAAACAACTCTCCATTACATATTACTATACAGTGTCTAAGTAGATGTTTTATCTGCATATTTGCTATAGTAGTGACCTGCAGGGCAGGAATTTCAGGGAGGCCATGGCCATGCACGAAAGCCATGGCCGTTATTGGCCTCAGTTTGGCATTGTGCCCTTCAGAAGACGGCATGCTCTGAGGCCAATGTGGCCTAGCTATGCCGCAGCTGTCACTTTCTCCATGTCTCTTTCTTGTCTACATGTATATGAAGACACCAGTGTCTCTTATATATGACTCATATAGACGTGTGTGTGTGTGTGTGTGTGTGTGTGTGTGTGTGTGTGTGTGTGTGTGTGTGTGTGTGTGTGTGTGTGTGTGTGTGTGTGTGTGTGTGTGTGTGTGTGTGTGTGTGTGTGTGATTGTGTAATAGGCTGCACAACAGTGAGACTTGGTGGTCAAGAAACGCTATTTCCGTACTCGACAGACAGACAGACTGACAGAGACAGACACAACCAGCCAGGGACACACATAGCTGTCTATCAGCACAGCACACAAGTATTTTTCTATTATTGAACTTTTCACTTACTCCCCCCCCCCCCCCCCCCCTCGCTGCCAACCTCCAGTTGGACTATGGAGGGCATATACTATCCCTGATACACATGGAATTTACTTTCACCCGACAGCAAGGACTTCCACCGGTAGAGTGTACGTAAGTGGAGATTCATGCTATCTTCCCCGTTCCCCTACTTCAGTGACAATAACACAATCCCCTCCTGGCTTCAGTTCCCACATGAGAACCTGAGAACACTGTCAGTTTTATTTGTTGAAGTGGCCAGCTGGGAAGCCCACTACCTACGTGGATGAAATGAATAGATACATCCTTGTATGTATATGTCTTGGTTCTGGTGACTCATACTCCTCCTTTATAAGTGACAATAAATGAAAAGATCACACCCGTGTGAAGTGAGGGGCGCTAATATATTAAAGTCTAACTCATGTTGATTAGGTGATGTAATGGTGATGTAACAAACTGTGCCAACACAAACATTAAACGAGACAACAATAAAGAGAAGATATGACGTATAATGAGGCACATTATGACGTAAATGTTCCCTTCATTGCGTTTACAAAGCAAAAATTTAACTAAAGACAAACATTAAACCTGTATATAGTGAGGGGCGCTTATGTATTAAACTAAAGTCTAACTCATGTTGATTAGGTGATGTAATGGTGATGTAAAACAATCTCTTTATTGTTACTTAAGGCATTTAATGTTTGTGTTAGGGACAAGATGACGTACATTTTCCCTTCATTGTCAATGGCGTTTTTAAAACAAACATTGAACTAAAAACAAACATTAAACCTATATACTGTATACTGTAGCTCAAAAATGAAATTAATGAAAAAGTTAGTAATTGAAAAGATGGCCATAGCCACTTGCCCAAATGTGCCCAATTGTGCTCACATGTGCTGACCTCATCACATTTGTGATGACGGCTATGGCCGTTTTTAGCCCAAGGAGTGTTTATTGTGCATTGTATTGCCCGCATTTTTGCGAGGTATACATGGGGGCTCAATTTGTTTTTGAACCTTCATAGATGATAAATCCACCGCGGTAACGGAAGTATCAGATATGACCCAACTAGGGGTCGTGTCCAATAAAATGAATATCAAATATCTAAATACTGAATCAGGCAACTTAAAAACTGTCCGGGATGCTCACAAAAGCCTGAGTAATTACCCTTTCTTTTGTGTTTATTTTTTTTAAAGTGAAATATCCCTTTAATGGTAGTTCTTCACCAGAGCACATTAACATGTACTGTAGGGGATTCAAATGTCAACATTGTATCACTTTTATTGTGGCATTAAGTAATTTTAGCAATTTCCCATTTTAAAATCCCACTCAATTATTCTGCCCTGCTTTAGAAAGACTCTGTGCCTTGGAATAATGGATTCCTTTGTGAGATAATATTATTAGGCAAATTAGCTTGAATATGTAGGAAAGTGCCAAGACAATGGTTTGATCATTTCCATTATTGTTGCTTCACTAAGTCTTTTTAATTGAGGGATTGGATGGAAATGCCGTAAATCGTATTAAAACATTAGTTTAGAGCTTGCTGCTGTCCATGAACATTGAGGTACAAGATGTATGGATGTACTGTCGATCACAAAAGGTACAGACCGAAAAATAATGAAAGTTTCCTCTATAAACCTATTATCGTGTACTGGGAAGCGTTTCTTGTGTGGAACATAGTGTGCTGTTCTTCCACTTTTCTCCTCCTGGCACCCCATCAGTCTCCGTGGGCTCTTTTATCTCTCTGTGTACTTGGGGAATTAGATGACCCTCAGCCTTGTGATCCCATGCATTTCCCATTTTGCCTTCCATTCTTCCATTCCTTCCAGCTCGGAAATCCCTATAGTACTTGATGGGTTCATAATTCCAAAAGCATCATATTTTCTACACGACACCCATCCAAAATAATAGTAACCGACAGTATAACGTAATGTTCTCCTCCACATCAAGCAATAGTTTTCTCCAGCACATCTAATTTAGGGAGGAAATACTTAAAGGTCGAGTTAGTGCTGATGTTGTCTCTCTCACAGTGCAGTGTGTGAGCTATATTTCCTCCAGTGGCTGCACAGGCAGCTGCAGCCTATAAATAGGCCTGCCCCAGACATGCAGAGGGAGGGGAGAGAGCTTTTTGGTTTAACCCCCGAGACCCAGTACTAATATGACCTCGATAATGGGAATCATCATTAGAGAGTCAGCGGGAGAGTCGGCAGGCCAGGTGAGATCTAGGTCGCCCCGCCGTCTGGAGGAGAGATCTCCAAACCATCGCATCTTGGGACAATCGCAGCACCTGTTGTTGCAGCACCTCTCCATCTCCCCCTCCTTGTTAACTCGCCTGTCCTAGACTCCTCTTTAGCCCTGCTGGCTACCCTTCCACCAATACACCGTCTGCCTGCCGCGGTACAGACAAGGAAGGGCAGCTGACTCGTCTCCACCCATGCCTGTCTCTTTCATATCTCCAGATGGCGTAGTGCATGGTTGCATCCGTGCCTCGTCTGCATAGAAAGGCATGGCCTGGATTCAACAAAGCAGTTATAGCAAAAGCTTTGCTCTCCCCAACGGTGCTTTTCTGCAATCAAAGCCTGTTCATCTCCCTCTTGCCCTGCCTAGTACAGCCATTCTGGCACAGATTCCATTCTATTTCTCTCTCCCACTCTCTCTCTCTATATTTTCCTATCATTCCCTCTTTCAGTTTGTCATTCACACACCGGAGCAGTTCCCTCTTGGTGGGAAAGGGGAGACATTCGCTGATGTGTGACTTCTACCCAGACTTGTGTCATACACGTGGGTTTTTAGGTCAATCTTAATTAAGAGGTGAATTCATTAAAGGGGAGTAGATAAAGAGAGGGGAGTCACGGAGGTGACCCGACCGAGGCAGCAATCTTCTCATCGCTCCTTACTCGCTCACAGACAACCTGAATCTGACACCTGTATTATCCACAGAGGTGAGGGGCGGAGGGGCAGGAGAGAGGCAACTGTAATGTCTTTTGGATCAGATGGAGCGTGAAAAGGGAGAGCGTCGTAGAATGTCTCTTTAAGTCACCTCGGTACTTCGGGGCCAGTGGAGCATTATTGCCACAGTTTATGTATCCTTGGCTTGCATAACTCTAAATTCAAAAGTAATCTTTCTTCTCTTTTTGAGAGAGAGAGAGAGAGGAGACAGTGAGTTTGTCTGCTTTTGGTCGTTGTTTTGCACTTTATAAAAGCACAGGCAAGTATTGAGCTTTGCCAGTCCTTGTCTTTGTCTTCCCACGCAAACCCAGTGGGGTTTAATCATTTGTTGGTGTCATGTGACCTCAGTACATCATAGAATTGAAGGGGTGGTTAATTTAGATTAGTCTTTGGACAAAATATCAACATATCAATTACAACCAATATCAATTTGTGAAATAAGGATAATTTATTATTAAATTACAAACATTACTGTAAACATGTAAACAAGTTTTTTGTCTTGAATTATTTAGGCATCTTGCAGTAACTTATTTTGAGAATGAAAGGTCATTGACAGAAACCAAATTGGATATTGTAAAAGCAAGGATGAGGACAACAAGATTCAGGACTAGGAGTGAAGAAATATCTTTGAAATAAGCCTCATAGATTGCTTGCCCAGAAAATATTATTTAACAGGATCTGTTGAATTTGAATGAAAAGTATACATCTGACTGCAGATGCCAATAATATTCCTGAGATTAAGTTTTTATACTTAATTTGCAATTCATGCAGTACTGTCTTTATGTGTGCCCGCAGTAGTCTCGTTGACATCTCATCATTTAACCAATGAAAATGCACCACCTACCAGTTTGTCAGACTGGCATCATGTATCATTAACATACACCCAATGATGATATTCCGTTCAGCCCCGTTGAACACTCACTTTTTCACGTTAAGTGTTTTACAACGATGTGAGACAGAAACATGTTACTTTCTTTACGATGATTTTGGTCCATTATGGTGACCACAGTCAATGGTGGCACAGTGACAAGGCGGTGTGCATTTTATTATATTTTTCAAACACCATTTGCTTGTAAATGCTGACGTTTTTCTGGTGCCATTGTCTGTATCCTGGTGTATGAAAGTGGAGCAGATGGCTTGGCCTTGAGCAGGGAAGCCACAACATCTCAGTTGGACAAAGCAGTGTCACTCACAGAAAGCTTCTCGACATTCTTGTCGTGTCCACCATGCTGACCTTTGTAGAGGTTGAGTCGAATAAAGATAAACATGGTGAAACCTCAATGGAGTTGGATTGCGTGTAATTATTGGTCACAGGTGACCAATGTTGTTCGGTTCACACACGGTTCATTAAGCATACTTTTTTGAGTGGTGCAACCACTCCAAGGAACAGCAATGTCCGTCCTAACCTATATGTGACTATGTTTAGAGTACCAGTAGGGTTCAAAAGTGGCGCTGTTGTGCCATAAACGGAGAGAGAGAGAGAGAGATAGTGTTGCACTGTTGCCTGCTAAAAGAGAGAGAGAGAGAGAGACAGAGACAGACAGAGAGAGAGACACTTTTGTTTGTTTCAGCATTTCCAGCGCCTCGTACAGCACCACTCAACAAGCTGAGCCTGAGGCAATCTGCTTCCTCTGGAGGCAAGAGGTTATATGAGTTGGCCCCCAGTCATTCACAGGGCACAGAGAATTGCTTTCTCAAATAAAGACAATTTAGCAATGTCTCTTCGTGGTGCGGCGAGTACAGTACGTTGCGCTGGTCACTAATCATAAAATATGATGCTTTTATTTACCTCGCTTTGAAGGGATTGCATTGCATTGACCAAGTGGAACGATAGCATCTTCTCCAGCAGAGGAAAGAAAGACCTCCCGGCCCATCGACAATTTCCTTCTTCAGAGAGCAGTATTAGCGGTTCCATTAAAATCCTGTCATCCTTTTTCTTTACGTCTGTCTGTTGCTTCTGAGGAGGGGGAGAAATCACAGTCATTCAAATGCTAAGTGACTTCCTCTCTCCCCTGTGAATATTACAGAGAAAAGCGCTACTCCATCATTTACCATGCTGGACAAAAAAGGGGGGGGGGGGGGGGGGGGAATGAAAAAAAACAGTCCCTTGAATATCCTACCCCTGCTACCTCTGCAGTATCTCGTCACAAGCCATTACCTCTGCAGAGTGCAGACTGCTAGACACATACGGAACACCGTGCTGCGTCAGTCTTCATTAAGACTTAACCATATATGCGCGCCCGCACACACAGTGACACGCACAGACACATACACGCACACAAGCACGCACGCGCACGCATGCACGCACACATACACGCACGCACGCACACACGCCTATAAGAGCAGGTTTCACTGATTTCATTATGCTGGCAGTTTTCAGCCCCACTCCACTCGCCTGTCTTTTGGACGTGTTGAAGAAATGAGCTTATCATGGCGGTAAATGGATCAATGGTATAATTGTGGGCAAGAGCACTGTCTTCGCCTCCGGCCAAAAAGATTCTGCTATGTTAGATGGCGGCTAGGAACAGAAGCTTGTGTGGGATGGAGAATCTGCGGGGTATAACGAAGCGTATACATGTCTCTACTATCTGTCATTGGTGAAATTGCCTTATTAATGTCTTTGCTCCTTTGTTCGACAGGTTACAGATGGAGGCACCATCAAGCAGAAAATCTTCACCTACGATGCAATGTTTAACACCAATTACTCTCACATGGAGGACTACCGTAGACGGGAAGACCTTGTATACCAATCAACAGTCCGGTAAGCTTCAGCATCAATAAACATATACGCATATGAACACGCACGCACGCACACACGCACACAAACACACACACACACACACACACACACACACACACACACACACACACACACACACACACACACACACACACACACACACACACAAGCGTACGCACACAAGCGTACGCACACACACACAATTCATTTTCAATTCAAAGTGCTTTATTGGCATGAGAAAACATACGTTTACATTGCAAAAGGAGAAAGCACAATACAACAATACAGCAATACAATCAAAACAAAAATGATGTACATTTGGGAGTCAATATCTTCAATCTTCAATAGATCAATTTCTATGTACCAAGTGCACTCGATGCAGGACAGTGCAGGAATATACACAATGATTAGTCTTTAGGGTGGTTGTGTTTCATTTGATATCCTTCTCCTATCACAGCAACTCACAAATCTTGCTGCTGTGTTTGCAACTTTGCACATTGTCGTACTTCGCCCAGCAGATATGTGAGTTTTTTGTCATTTGTCATGCTTTCAAAATCTCCGTGTGTGGTTGTAATCTGGGGGAGTATGTGTCTCTGATATATTGGTACAATGGACAGATGGTTAGGAAGTGTAGCACACACACACACACACACACACACACACACACACACACACACACACACACACACACACACACACACCATGTAGTCCTCAGCAGTGGTTCTCAAACATTTTCATGTCAAGGACCCCCACATTAGTCATGTATTTGGCTGCGGACCGCCATCTGAAAGTACTTTATGTCAGGGACCCCCATTCATGATGTGTGTTGTTAAAGTGTTTCCAAATCTTTTTCAAAACAGCAGATCTACAAGCTCACATTGTGTTGCAATACGATCAATTATTGTTTGCATGTAGATCTGCTTCTTTCAAAGAGCTGATATATAGGTTTAACGTGGCTTGACTGGCCCCTGGGGGTCTACAGCATCCATAACTGAGTTAGGAGAGAGGAATCAGAAGACCTCCGGTTTTCTCACCGGTGAACCGTGTCGACGTGTCACTGAACAAGACACTTGACCCCTAACTGCTACCCGGGGGCGATTTACTATAATAGCACCTGCTACGCCTAATAGCTAGGATGGGTTAATGCAAAGGACACATTTCACATACAGTATAATTACATTTACAGTGACAAAAGAATACCCCAAAGGAGTTTGGACTAAATTATTAATTACAGGGACAATTCCTTTCAATTTGTGCCGTGGCTGCTTTGGGGAAATATGCAGGAATGGAGTGACCTCTTAACGTCAAGGTGGGAAGTGCGCTGAGACGGAACGCTGCTCAGCAGTACACCACATCCTCCCAGAGCATCTGGCAGTAGGTCAGTCGGGGTGAGACTGTGGCTGACCGGGGCCATCAGGGGTTATTTTGGGTTATCGTCTCGGTCAAGACAGGATGAGGGACTCTAACTGACTCACTCAACTCCTCAGGATATGGAGCTTATAGTTTTAAAGACTCCATCCAACAGCTGGCCAGTGAAGTCCTTATACCCCCCACTATGCTACTGCATTACGCCTCTCCCCTTACCTCCAGGCTCCAGACAGAGAGCACAGCAGGTGCTCTCTCTCTCTCTCTCTCTCTCTCTCTCTCAGCCAGTTCTGCTCTGAGGCATATAGTTTTGTGGGTGATAAACTGGTGCACGAGCCTGAACCATGGTGGTGGATGTGGCATTCCTGATGTGGACGTGTCATCAGTTTGATTAATGACAGCCCACATCTAAATGACAAATGTAATAGTTTCTACATTTTGTTCCAAGCATTTCATCTCTCTTCCACAGGGAAGGCTGCATACAGTAGATCGATATTTGGGTTATTCCACGCCCAGGAAGCCAACGTCGAAAGCCAACATCTAAACCACTTAAAGCCAATGGGAATTCCTTTAGCTCGGGGGAGATATTAGACTTTTAGGTCATCAGGCTCAGGGTGTGAGCCACTCTGCTACATTAGTACATTACCAACAGTGGTTCCGCAGCTGTGTGTCATATACACTACCTCCGATTTCGGTCAAATGTCCTGCTGGTAAATATGACATTTTCCCCAATGGCATTCTCTTCCAAGGACGACTTTGGCGACTTTATGGTCCTGTGTTTGATTTTGAATGTCAGCGAACACCACCATAAAAACACTGGAGTTGCTGGAAATATAGGCCATCGAAAAATCACATCCTGATCTGGTCCGTCTGTTGTTTACACGGAAATGGATGTATCTCCGGTGTCTTTTTTTGCCGTTTCTTTTCTTTCAGCAAGGCATGCTGTTTTCAAATGGCTCTAACTTGGGAATGCCATGTCCAAAAGGAATATATTTTCCCCCGTGTAAACATAGAACACGTGTCCGCAAAAAAGTACATAATTGTAAATACACAGACAAATATGCACACTGTAGAGAGAGAGAGAGAGAGAGAGAGAGAGAGGTGTGTGTGTGTGTGTGTGTGTGTGTGTGTGTGTGTGGGGGTGTTACAGAGAGTGAGGGACAAAGAAAACAGAGTGAGCCGAAGGAGGAGGAAGAGGAATCATCTGGCTCTGGTTGGGTAGATTACATGTTTGAGGAGTCCTGGGGACTGTGACTGTCTTCCTTCACCCCGGGCCTCAACAATGCACTTGGCAGCTGAACGGCTGTTTCTCTCTGCCCATCCTCCTCCTCCTCCCCCTGCTGCTGCTGTATCTGTGTGTTCAAAAATGGAGAGAAAACCTATAGCGTATATATGACCCCACTTAGAAATAGAATGTGACATTCTGTCCTGCGTACAGTGCTGTAAATATTGAGCCTTTGGTTGTTCTCTTTCATTTTCCTTTACATGCTTTAATTAGGCCCACTCACATATTCCCACTTATGTCATGCCTTTTCTCATCCGTTTCCTATTTTCTTTATTTTCTCATGGCCGGCTGAGCATGACGTGTCCACACAATCCTACTGCACACAGTACTCAAGGTCATTTTAACGTTGAGTGTATAAAAATGGACCCAAATGGTCCACATTCACACTCTCAGAGTTAAATTGACACTGAGCGTTTTACTGTGTACCACCCCTTTGGGAGGATATAGCCACCGTTACAGTGTCTGTCACAGTTACCTGCCCACAGAAAAATATAAATGTACACTTGCAGAGAAACATGAGTCACTGAAGTATGCAGACCTGTGCACATGCACACAGACACACGTTGCATATGCATGCACACAAAGAAAGGAGACGAGAGTCTCACTCACACGTAGCACAGGCACAGCAGGGCAGGATTTCAAATGGCTCAGCGTGAGCAACAGTTGGATGCCATACTTGCACTGACCTGTGCCTGGCAAAGTGCTTAGCATACGTTAGGCAGGCAGTGAGGATGGAACAGGGACTTCATGCTTAGTCGCACTAGATCTGTCTGAAGGAATTAACTCTCTCTGACAGATGTCTTTGTCATGATGTCATCCCATTTCCATGGTTGTAGCTCGGCACTGCTTAGTGGTCTGCAGGGCATTCTAGCCCCTCGAAACAACAGCAACATTTCAACGTCTTTTGTGTGACATTTCCAGCACTCTTGGGGGCAATGTGGTGGCCATGAGGGCCCTAAGCAGGCACTTCATTCACTTATGCATAGACCAGCCATGGCAGGATGGAAAGGCTGATATTTTACCGGCTCTAATCTTCAGAGTGGCGAATCTTCTCTACAAAGCTGCACCATTCCGACAGATCCATGCGTTTGACTTTGAACAAGAAATTAAAGCTTAAACGTATATATATATGCATTTTCTTAGAGAGATAAGGTGTTTTGCAAAACTCTCTCAATATGTTCCCACCACTTTCACTTTCACAACGAAATCAGGGTTTCGTGTCAGGAATAATTGTGCTGATTGAACTGTAGCAGACTGACACTAATGGAAGTGATTTGTTTTTTTCTCTCCCTATTCCCTGCACTGTGATGTATATAATATACCATACAGAGGAGAAATGTGCACGCAGCAGAGACGAAGTGAAATTCCATGATGTTTATTCAAACGGAGTACAGCATACAGCATTGAACAGCAACAGCATCACGCCAGCCATGCAGAGTGCATGGCTCACGTCTCCCACAAGGCTCGCGCCTCGACTGACTGACTAAAATGATAGCATTGAAGCCACCTTTTAAACACTCCACATTTGGTCAAGCGGGTCGACATGGTGCATATAATTAGTAGCAAAAGTCCTTTGAGCAACTCAGGTCAACACAGACCCCTAATTAACATACAACGGAATTAGACTCCTAGCTACTCCTGAGGAGACCGACACCCCTCTGTAGCAGCTGCTCACCAAGAGGTCTACTGTATGTAAATTTACACAATTGACATAGGCCTTGCAACACAGTATAATTATGAGATCCTAAATATTCTTCATATTCCCCCCTTGATCATCACAAGATGATCATCTAAAAATATGGAACCATAATTATCTTACACCCCCCTTGACCCTTAGCTTAGACAATACATTCAAGAAACCAAAAAATAACAGCATTACAGTACAGAACTTCCCAAAAATGGTTTTCAAACAGACATCCCTACGTGTATGAATAATGGAAAAATGATTAGTACAGGTAACAGACATTAAACAATACATATGCCGCTTTCAACTCCCTTTTACAAGAGCACTTTTTGATATGCAATAACCTACATGATTTACAAACTAAACTCTGCTGTCCAATGTTAAATACACAATGCCAGCTAAACCACTCTCGGATTTACGTCTGACCAACATCACACACTGGTGATCCAAGTAGATACACATTCCACGCCAGAGTCTAACAATAATATCACATAAACCTCTTCATATCTATAGGAAAATTCCTCATTGATTCATAATTAGGCTAAATGACTCAACTTATCTAATTATACACAAACACATACCAACATGAGGCCTATTATAATTCATGCTGAAAACAAACGAGACGCACAATTTGTTAAACAGAGAGAAGAAAGTCCATCTTTTCTCTGTACGAACAAAGGAAACTTCTTCTCTGTATGCTGCTCATTCTAGTTTACCTCGAACTGTTCGCTCAGCTGCACGGATAAAAGTTCAAGAGTCTGTTCACTGCTGTTGTCCCGCTGTCCTCGTCATCATCATCATCCTCTCCCCCCTCCCAACTCTGTTCAAAACAGAGATGGGACGAAAAGAAAAGCCTGGAACATCTTCATCACAGACCCCTGTCTGTGAAGGCCCTCAGCTTGCAGGTCAGTCGGCCACTGCTGCTCCGCGCTGCGTCTCACCGATCCCCGCCCGCAATCGCTGTCCCCGCGCCGACGTGATGAATGACCAAGGCCTCCGCGTGGCTGTCGCCGCTCCATCGACCGCTCCGCAGCTCACCCGTGACACCCGTCCGGTGGCTCGTCATCGGTCCCCGTCGCACAACACTCCTCGCGGCGGTCGTCGTCATCATCCCCGCTGCGAAATGGACAAAATCACGCTCGGGTCGGGTCCGCTGGAGCTCCTTCGTCGCCGCTCACAAAAACTCCCCTCCACCGAATTAGACGAAAAAAAAAGCCGCTGGTACTGTTTCATCTGACGTGATAAACACACCAACACGACCGGTTTCTGGCACCATCTGATGTATATAATATACCATACAGAGGAGAAATGTGCACGCAGCAGAGACGAAGTGAAATTCCATGATGTTTATTCAAACGGAGTACAGCATACAGCATTGAACAGCAACAGCATCACGCCAGCCATGCAGAGTGCATGGCTCACGTCTCCCACAAGGCTCGCGCCTCGACTGACTGACTAAAATGATAGCATTGAAGCCACCTTTTAAACACTCCACATTTGGTCAAGCGGGTCGACATGGTGCATATAATTAGTAGCAAAAGTCCTTTGAGCAACTCAGGTCAACACAGACCCCTAATTAACATACAACGGAATTAGACTCCTAGCTACTCCTGAGGAGACCGACACCCCTCTGTAGCAGCTGCTCACCAAGAGGTCTACTGTATGTAAATTTACACAATTGACATAGGCCTTGCAACACAGTATAATTATGAGATCCTAAATATTCTTCAACTGCCAGCAGGGTTTCAAATTATTACACATCTAGCTGTTTCAGGGATGACAGCGATGCAGTCTTCATCTCAGATTGCTTGGCCTTGCCCGGCTTTGACAGATAACACTCATAATATCTCAGATAGAAGATGAATCTTAGCATGTCAACATGCAGCTACAGTACGTACACAAACCAATGCTTAGATTATTCTCTAGGTAATCCCTGGGACACTTTGGTGAGACAAAATGTCCCAGGGATTCTTGACTTGTCAGGTGATACTGTAGAACTTGAAGGGCCCTCCGCCACTAGCAGGATCCTACAAAAGATCATCTAATCTTCCTTGCAAAATGAATGCTGCATACCAAACACAGGAATTGGAGCAAATTGAAAAATCTTGTCTCTTTCCAAATTGCCCCGTGACAGTTATACTACAGAGGGGAAAATGAGTTGTATCAGATATTTAATAGGCAGAATGTGCATGGCGCAACAGCCCCCCCCCCCCCTTGTGTGTGTGTGTGTGTGTGTGTGGGGGGGGGGGGGTCACAGCCTGGCTGAAATCAGAAAATATGCTGCGTTGTGAGGATTCTTTCTAGCCTCTCATCCTTCCTCGGGTTGCCTTCCATCATGCCCCGCTGTCATTTATCACCGGGTACTCCTCTCTGTGTTCGTGTGGATTTGAATCTGTGAATGCAGCGTTCAGGATTCCGGACAACAGAGCTCATGCAGCTTTGTGTGCAACAACAGAGGAATGGGCCAGCATCAGCATTTACCAAAATGTAACCAGCCAGCACGGAGCCAATCACACCTCCCCCATGGCTCACAAGTAGAAATCCCAGTATTATCCTCATCATTTTGTTCCATTCTTATTCCTCAAGGAAGCATGGGGCGATTACACACCTCTCTGTACATCCCAGTCCCGTAGGCCATCTGTCTCTGTATTCCATATATACTGTACTTGCTGTATACTTAAAGGGGCAATTTACCCATAATTCATCCCAGCTGTATTTTGTCCTGCAGACTTCAATGTCACACTTTCTCTCCAGGGAAGTGTTTCACTACAGTCTATAGTTCACTGTCACGTCCTGTCCTAGGACGTACCACGCCTGGACCGCCGTCCCTACCTTTGCCCCTCTGTTGCCTCCCTTCCCCTGGCTGATTGTGAGACTGTGTCCACCTGCGCTTCTAAGCTGAAGAGACTTTGGTTAATGGGTGAACTCACAGCAGACTAGAGTGTGTTTTTGTTAAAGGGACATTTACGGGATTGTGTAGGCCTACAATAAATCTATCGCTATATATAATCTATAGCTATTTTCAGCGAATGACACTGTCTTACATCAAAGTATACAGTAAATCAGGCTTCAGGAAGAGAACCCCAGTGAATCAGAGGCATCTTTTCAATATGATACCAGATTTCTACAGATATTGACTGGATCAACTATCAGAACCTGCCCAGTGCAGGATTCTGTCAGGACGACTCCCCCTTCCTCTCTATTTGCACTGTTTTCTCTCGTAGCTGTTATGGAGGTCTTTCTCCAAAGTTGTTCCTTCCTGCATGAGAGATCTCATATGCCACTCCTCAGGGACAATCGATTTCTCTTGAGCTGAGTGCTTTTTTTGCTTTGCTATCGATCTCCACCTGGTACAACTCTACATGAGTTTTTTTCTGTTCCCCCCCCCCCCTTTTTTTACTGTGTTTAATATGTAGTTGTAGTTGTATTTTTTGTATCAACAGTAGGTTGTATTGATGTTAATTTGTGTTTGCGAGGCTGTGGGTATAATGTTCTTTTTCCCAAGCCCTCACCTTGGTTTGGGTCGGTGCTAATTAGCTTTTTATAACTCGCTGATTAATGAGGCCAATGATTTCAAAACAAAGCAAAGGACAAAAGCTATCTAAAATGCTCAGAAAATATGCTGTGATGCAGGAAAAGGGGTAGGTAATAATGGGATGCTGGAGCTACAGAAAAAGGGGAAAGGGGGTCGAGGTGAAGAATGGTTGGGAATTGGAAAAGTCATACAGACAGACAGACAGACATATTTAGATTGATTTACATGGCAGTTTGTAAGGGTTTTGGCGTGCAGTTATGAAAAGAGCCACAGATAGTGCCAGAGCAGGTATGATGGAAGCCAAGTCTCTCATAAATTAGTATAATCATGGCTTGTGAAGTGTTCTGGGAACTGAAATGTAGTGGGATGAAATCAAGGGGACACAGGGAGCGATGTTTCTGTGGTTAACATCTGGGATACAGGATGACCAGGACAGTATTAATACACATCTACATTAAGAGGCAGTATAATGGACTTAGATAGTAATTATTAATCAATGGTAATATTATGATAAAATGGGACTATAACTCCCATTGTCACTGTCACTGAGATGTCTGTCCACTCTTTTCAGTGGACAAAGTGTGTTCTATATCTCTCCATGAATTAATTGTCATCTGGTTGCGTGTTTGTACTGTGTAGTCTCAGAGTGCATGGGATAATAGAGGTTTGTTGTTGTACCTCCTCAACCCATCTTTCCTCAAAGCTGTCCATGGTATGTTGCCGGCAGATTGAGGAAATAAAATAAATCACGGCCACCATACATTTCTGACAATAACACACACTGTTCACATTGGTGCCTTCTGCTTGGATGTTTGACTAGATCTTGGGGTGCAGTTCACCCCCACTTCATTTTCAGCATAATGCAGCCTTGAGAGCAGAGAGGGATGCCCATTTCCATCCGGTCAGCTACTGTTCCGATGTGCTGCCTACACTCCCATCAAAGTATTATTTTAAGATTATTCAGGCTGTCGGTGGTCCAGTGGGAGTCAGGTTTCTTTTAACATGCTGGAAGCTCCCACACCTTTTCTATCTTTGCCACCTCCGTCAGAATGTAGCTCTCCCTTGCACTATTGGACATTGATGAATAGTGCGGTGTGCTGCAAAATTACAGTAATTCCAAATGCTTAATGGCATAGCGTTAGTGTAAGTGGCACGACCTTTCCTTACACTTGACTCCTATATATCATTAACGAGCCATACTGGCACACTTTAATTTAAGGGGTGTGTTCGATTGGGCTGACTTCAGAGGCTTGTTGTGAGTATGGTTTTCTTCCCTGTTCCGGTGTGACCTCCTGGCCTCTCTTCCAGCAATGTGTATCTGTCTTCATTTATCTTATCATCAGGCTTTCTCTTCTCTGCATTTTGTACAGTGTGAGTGTGCCATTCGGAACGTGGACAACAGAACTGGAGGTTTATTTTTTTTAAACAATCAATGGGCCTACATCAGCATTTGCCATAATCCAGTCAGCAAGCACAAAGCCTCTCCCTTCCCCCAGCAGTAAGAGAAATGCTGTTATTCTCATCATTTTTGAATTGTGTTTAAAATAGAACTATTGTCACTATACCCCATTTCATGCTTTTCCCTCGAGAAAAGCACCGGTGGAGGAAAAACCTCAGTTGATAACCTGAGGCGATCACTCTCTCTTTCTTATACGTTTTTTTTTTAATCCTTATTTACCCCAAGAAGGTTTTCTGAGGACATGCAGAATTCCTTGCTCAGTGAGCTATGCCAGTGGTAGAAAGTAACTATGTTTACTCAGTACAATTTTGAGATATTTTGAGGTTTACTTTACTTGAATAGTTTCTCCTTTTTATAGTTCTACTTCACTGCATCTCAGAGACAAATATTGTACATTTCACTCCACTGCATTTATTTAACAACTTTATAGTTACTAGTTACTTTGCATTGTAATAATAGAAAACATACATTAACCCATTTCGGGGCGGAACCCCTTTTGTTGTTTTAACCATTATTATAAACTTTAGCTATTGAAAAATAGCAGATCTACAAGCTCATAGCGCGGCACCGAGTGCTATGAGCTTGTAGGTCTGCTATTTTAGAAAAATCGTGAAAACGTGTGAAAATCTTTGAATATATATTCTTTCACAGCGAACGTTTTAACTCGTATGTTTGCTTCTGGGCGGGTCCCTGGAACAACACATTTTCAGATGGGGGTCGCCCTACACATACATATAATTCTGTGGGTCCTTGTTTGAGAACCACTGACATAGAAACATGGGGTTTTCAGAAAACTGTCAGGAGTTTGAAGGCATTTGTAGAATCGTCCTCAGGTCTAAATGGGTTAACTGATACATTATAAATGTGCCTATTATGTATTTTTTTTGTTTACACTACCCAGCAGCACATGAAGAAGCCCACGGCCCCCACCTTTTCCATTTGCAACAATCATTGTGAAATGGGTTATTCAGCAAAATGAGTACAATTTACAATTTAGGCATTTAGCAGAAGCTCTTAATCCGGAGCAATTTACAGTAAGCAAGAACAACAAACAAGATAATACATCAAATGCACAGAGTAGCCTATACTTTTACATTCTCAATTCATGACTTTGACCCTTGTACAGGGTATATCTCCATTTTGGTGTCCGGTGCAACAAGTTGCTCAGCTGGGGGTTAATTGTATACAAAATGAAGCACCTTGATGGTAGTTTTTTGAGACATCTTAGTTTTTTGAGACATCTTACGTATTCATCACACATTACCAGCCCAAATAGAACCGTTAATAAAGGCCATATATCTGCAATATATGACATTTGAGACCAGTGGGAGAAAAAGCTAAAAAGTGTGCTGAATTCTGGCTGAAGTAGATGATGTTGAATGCTGCCCTGAGGTGTGGAATTAATTCCCTTCTTAAAATATTCGACACTCAAGTGTATAGTAAAGAATGCAGTGCGAATAAAGCCTTATGCAGTCTGCATAATTAAAATGGAGGCAAATTCTCCTGAGTTGAAGCCACTGTTAGGATTGCATCCCCTTTTGACGCCGGTTAGTGTGGACACCACTGGTTACAAAAATACATAATTATAAATGTGGTGATTTTATTTTCACTTCATTTATTTTTTACTGCATTTGGGGATAGAGTGGGGACTGGGGAAAGGTGCTTGGGGATAGAGTGGGGACTGGGGAAAGGTGCTTGCTGGCTGCCTTCGAGAGTTGACTGCTCTCCAAAAACACACACAGATACATTACATAAACATAGCACACATGCACGCACGCACACACGCACGCACGCACACACGCACACACACACACACGCACACACACACACACGCACTACTAAACTCATTAGAGCTCAGCCGCTGTGAGTGCCCTGCCGTTGTTGCAATAGAGGTCCCTGTCTGTCACACCCGGGCAGCAAGGACAATTGTTCCCGTTTTGTGGGAATAAATCACGCGGGCTAAATGTGACCAGTAGTGTCTCTCTTTGATTATCACTGTTGACACATTAGCCGAGTGTGGAATACAGATGGGATCCCTAGCTAATATGGTGGCTATATTGCAATGGTGGACAAAGTACTCCAGTACTCGAGTCAAAGTATAGATACTAAAAAAAAGTATTAAAAAATGTACAAACACAATTGATAATAGATGAACTATAATTTCTAAGCTCACAAGTTCACAACACATGAACGTGTGAAGTAGATTTTAAATACGGCTTAAGTAATAAAATTCATAATGTACTTTTTCCCTTCCTAGAAAGTACAATATTTGTCTTTGGAATTTAGTGGGCACAAACTAAGTATCCAAAAATGCAAAAAACTAACAAAAAGTAAAGTGCAGATACTTCAAAAGATATATGTTCTTAAGTACAGTAGGGTAGTGCTGTATTGTGGTGCTCTGCTGTTGCTGGCTACGTGTTGCTCTTACAGGTTAAGGGGTTGTGGTATTATCATTACTCCTGTTTGTGTTATGAGAGAGAGCATTTTGATGTTCTATCAACTCCCCACCCTCGGGCCCCACACCACCCGCAGCACACGCCATCGGCCTTTGACATAATTAATTGCTTTGGGAAGTTGGATGTAAGCTGTGCATGCCATAATGATTACATATTACAGCTTGATTAATGATCACATTTTTAACTGCCAAAAATAGGAAGTAGCAGATTGTGAGTACGATACTGACTGTGCTTCAGCAGGATTTTGACTCACTGGCAAAAGGTTTTAGCATTCAGGTCCAGGCATTCAGGTTTGAATGCCAAAGCATTTGCCAATTGTGAATGCAATCAATACAATTATTTGTGTGCAGGCTATGCCTTGGGCAATCTTTTAAGAGTATTTTTTAATTGTATTTTTTAATCGCCGTTTATAACTTTTTAAACAAACACCTTGAAAACATACGAGGTTCAACACGGTTAATTGCCTATGCAAGAAGTATGAATGGGACAGATATATTTCAGTATCGGCTCATTGATTGTCATCACCTGTGGCCTTGTTTAACATCAAATTGCATGCATACTGTAAATCAATGATAAAAAGGTCAGTGCAAATCTGAAATCCATCATGTGTGATAAAAAGGGTATTATGGATGGATTTAGTGTGTGAGCGCGAGGGGGGAGGGAGGGGGGTTGGGGGCTGGCAAGAGACCAAGAAGAGGAACCGATTACAATGTTTGCAGATGTGCCACATCTGATGTGGCAATAAAAGTATGAAGCTTCAGGGATAACCTATTACTGTATTCAAACAGATTGTATCGCCATGTTTGCTTAAACTCATTGTGAGCATAGGCTGTTGATGGAAAACACCATCATACTAATCTGTGGGATGTATACTGATCGACAGATAGAGCACTGTAGCTCTACTGTGTCATAGGCATGATGTCCCTTTCCAAATATGACTGACAGCATGGAAATGAATACAATTATGAAACCTTGTAACCAGTTGGTTGTAAGGATCCATATTCTTGGGAGAACATTAGCCAAAAATAGCCGATTTACACGCACACATCCAATATAAAAAGTAAGGGGCGCTCTTATCATTCATCTCATTCCGGCAAATAATAATTTGCATCCTCACCTTCGTCTTCAATGTTTGTGTTTAAGCAATGTTTGTGTTTACACAAACACTCAAAGCTAGCCATTGTCAATGGCATTCAATGTTTGTGTTTACACAAACCCTCAGAAATTGGGCGGTTGGGCCGGACCACTGCAACCCGTCACAAGGACACAGACATAATCCCATCACATGCCGCAGCATGTTCTGATGTCATCAGGGATCTCCTCCATGTGGGCATAAAGGGGACAAGGACTGACAGATTCCAGCCTTGGTCCAAACATTATGCTAATTAGTCGGGCCGGGCCGAGCCTCGGGCTCAGTGATTTTTCCGTGATCTTTTCTTTATTTATTTTTAGAATGGTATTATAATAAAAATAGCAATGTGTACGTGTAATGTTGTATGCTATAGCCTACATTTATGTATTTATTATGAAGAGGGCTGCGCTATAGGCGATGCACTTGTTACAGGAGGCGGACGAGTGGAGGCGGGTGGCACAGTGCACTGGCAGCACAGCAGAGAGAAGTGAATGGAACGGTGGTTATTTATACCTCTGGCTGGCCTCTGGTTTGCAGACTTTGCACACCAAATGAGCTTCTAACCAGTTAACTTGCCATATGCTTAAATGTTTTATAAGATCAATCAGATTATATCACACGATAGCTGAAGCGTCAGGTTATCGTCATGTTGCACTGAGCTATCTCGTTAAACCCAGCTGGATGCGAGGCCTTAATTTTTACGCCCGTTGAGAACTTTAGTACATGTGCCGAACTTGATAAGGAACTAGAGGTTCAGACTGGTATCAGTCTGAACCTCTAGTTCCTTATCATTTCATAAAATATAAAAACTAAATTAGACTGAAAAGAAAAAAAAGTACAGAGACAACTCGGGTCCAGTTTATTGAGTCTAGATACGGTTTAAGTGGTTAAAGCTTAAACAACTGGTTACTATTTTGGTTACATTGGTTATCCTGTATTACATGGTTATCATTATTTTACTATTTTGTGTTTTTATTCTTTAAACGTTTCAAACGGATATATAGCATCCTGGAAATATACTTTTCATATATTGCCTTGGAAAACAGCCATCAAACTCAGCATCTCAAGCGGCACGAAAACGGTTGTCAGTCAAAATGTTGCAGTCCACACGGACCACACCTCGCTGCTTGTTGACTCATCAGAAGTGTCAGCATGTGATGCTGCATTTACTGGAGAAGTGGCATTAATAAAGGTTTCGGTTTTATGCAAATGAAAATTTCTGCCAAGCAAAGTTTTCGTCATATACTTTCTTGTCCCTTTGCGTTCCTGTCTATGCTGTGTACATTTATTCACAGTGGAAATGTCATTTCTAGGTCAGTGCACACAATAGTTTATTTGCTGACTAATACAATTCCTACTCTGAGGTTTACATACATGATCGATTCGTCACTGTCTTGTATATCCAATACAGAACCTGTGTTCAAATGGATCCATTATTTGTATTTTTAGCATTATTATTACTTTTCATTGGATAAATACTACCCACATTTTGGGGATATCATTATAGGTGAACAGTAACACGTTATAAAATATTGAATTGCAAAATCTTGAATTCACATTTGCATTCTCTGTTTCATTTCACAGCCTTCCAGAAGTACGGATCTCAGACAACGGGCCGTATGAATGCCACGTGGGCATCTATGATCGGGCAACGAGAGAGAAGGTGGTCCTGGCATCAGGGAATGTTTTTCTTACCGTCATGTGTGAGTACTCCTCTTGACCGTACATTTGCATAATATATACACTTCTTACCCAGAGAGCATCATCTGCAATGACAGTGAATTAATGGGCAGCTAGTCTGGGGTTCAATGCCCTGCTCGAGAACATCTCGATAGGATATTGTCAATGCATTCTCACACCTGTTGCGTCAAACTGGCGATGAGGTGATTCTCACACCTGTTGCATCAAACGGGTGATGAGGTGGGGCAGGATGTGAAGTCGCTGCAACAGGGCTTTCCTGTTGTGTCAGATGTTGCCAAGAACGGATGATTTATGATTCCAAGCCTATCAGCATGCAAGTACTGTGAATCGGTGCCGAGTCTGCAGAGCAGACCTCATACCACTGGCTCGAGTCCACAAAGACTCACGTCTGTTTGCTTTGTTTTTCTTTACCAGATGCGTCAAGCTAATATGAGTTGTAATTTAGGAGTAAAAACGGTTGTTTTTATAGACGTGCTACATTTTGGAGGAATTGAACCACTGACCTTTGACCTGGTTGCTGTTGTCTGGGGCAGTGATTCTCAAATATTTTCATCTTTTGTCCGAAGATGAATTTAGCCATGGACCCCCATCTGAAAGCATTTGGTGCCAGGGACCCCCATGATCCCATCTGAAAGCATTTGGTGCCAGGGACCCCCATGATCCCATCTGAAAGCATTTGGTGTCAGGGACCCCCATGATCCCAACTGAAAGCATTTGGTGCCAGGGACCCCCATCTGAAAGCATTTGGTGCCAGGGACCCCCATCTGAAAGCATTTGGTGTCAGGGACCCCCATGATCCCATCTGAAAGCATTTGGTGTCAGGGACCCCCATCTGGAAGCATTTGGTGCCAGGGACCCCCATCTGAAAGCATTTGGTGTCAGGGACCCCCATGATCCCAACTGAAAGCATTTGGTGCCAGGGACCCCATCTGAATGCATTTTGTGCCAGGGACCCCCATCTGAAAGCATTTGGTGTCAGGAACCCCATCTGAAAGCATTTGGTGTCAGGGACCCCATCTGAAAGCATTTGGTGTCAGGGACCCCCATGATCCCAACTGAAAGCATTTGGTGTCAGGGACCCCCATCTGAAAGCATTTGGTGTCAGGGACCCCCATGATCCCATCTGAAAGCATTTGGTGTTAGGGACCCCCATCTGAAAGCATTTGGTGTCAGGGACCCCATTTGAAAGCATTTGGTGCCAGGGACCCCATCTGAAAGCATTTGGTGCCAGGGACCCCATCTGAAAGCATTTGGTGTCAGGGACCCCATCTGAAAGCATTTGGTGCCAGCGACCCCCATCTGAAAGCATTTGGTGCCAGGGACCCCATCTGAAAGCATTTGGTGCCAGGGACCCCATCTGAAAGCATTTGGTGTCAGGGACCCCATCTGAAAGCATTTTGTGCCAGGGACCCCACCTGAAAGCATTTGGTGTCAGGGACCCCATCTGAAAGCATTTGGTGTCAGGGACCCCATCTGAAAGCATTTGGTGTCAGGGACCCTGTAGCCCCCTCCGGTAGAATAGATACGTCACAAGGCGTTCTTTGTATGTACAGACATTTATTTAGCGTATGCTAAATGCCGTGAGAACTGAATAAAAACATAAAAGACAATATACATTCAGTACAATATTCTCATAGAGAACAATAATGAAGAACAAGACAGGTTACAAATAAACAAACACAAATGTAACAAATATACCTCATTGGCCGCATCCACTTTGGGGGGAATAAACGGGGGAAATCTTTCAGTATCAGTACATTGGCTTTGACTGATATCAAGGGCTGGAAAACAGCAAATCTACATGTGGCAGCAGCAATGCATTTTAGCTGTTGCACGCTGAAGCTCTCTCTCAGAATGAACTGTCTCTGCCCTGCTCTGCTAATTATGAGGATCCAAAACACCCTTGCTCAATCAGCAGATCAGGCTTCCACTGCTCAGAGGTTTAAGTGACCTTAGTCAATCAATCAAACATAAATTACCCCAAAACACATTGAAAACAAAGTAGAACACAATAGAAACATGAAATTGACATGAAACAAAAAACATTATGAACTTTTAACTTATGTACTTTTTATAAATGAACTTTTAATTCTGTAGGCAGCTTTTAATCTTGATGACAGCTACACTCCCACCGAAATCACCTGGATTTCTTTAATTAACTTTTACATTTTTATAATCATCCTTTTAAGTGTCATGTAGTGTGTTATGAACACTAGTGTATGGAGTGCATGAGAGGTAGAGGTTGCTTAGTCTGCTTCGTCGGCTTCAAGCAGGGTAACCGTCTTATGGATAGGCCTCTTCAAGTAGACTGGTTCGGTGAGTCTCTTCCCTTGGCCATCCAGTGCTGAACTTCCAATCAGCAATTGTAGCTTCCTCACACATCCATCTTCACCAGGGTGCACATCCGTGACCTTGGCTAGTTTCCACTCATTTCGTGGTGCAGTGTCGTCTTTCACAATCACTATATTGTTGATCTTTGCATTTCTGCGGGTCTTATCCATGCTTATCTCCTTCTTGGGTTGAAGACTCTGGATTTCATCAGAGGTTGCTCTCTGGACAATACCTATGATGGTAAGTTCAGCATCCTTTCTCTCTTCGAGACTTGTGGCTTCATTGGTTCTTGACGTCAAACCTTTAAGCTCCTTGACACAACGCACGAGTCTTGCAATGGATTTGACTAAACTTGTCCAGCTGGAGAACTTCAGGAAACGATCAGGCAGTGAAACGTCTGTTGCCAAGGTCTTATGTACGATGGTCTTACGAACTTCTGGGTCTTCAACTGCTATGTCTCCCACCTTAACATCTCTGCTGGGAAGCTCGTCACACCAGAGGAAATCTGGACCAGTAAACCAGTTGGAAGCAATGAGGTCCTTTGCCTTGAGGCCTCTTGACACGTGGTCTGCTGGATTTTCTTCAGAGCGTACATGTCTCCATTGACTTGGATTGGTACTTTCTTTGATTCGTGTAATGCGGTTTGCCACGAAAACATGAAATCGCCTGGCATTATTGTTGACGTAACCCAGGACGACCTTTGAGTCGGTCCAGAAGAACTCCTGGACATCTTCTATATCCAACTCCTTTCTGAGCAGGTCACTTGTACGAACAGCAACAACCGCTGCTGACAGCTCAAGTCGTGGGATTGTGGTGATCTTCGTAGGTGCCACTCTGGACTTGCCCATGACTAGAGAACAATGGATTTGGCCTGATGCACTGACTGCTCTTAGGTAAGTGCATTCTCCATACCCTGTGACACTTGCGTCGGAGAAGTGATGGAGTTCATACTTCTTGACTTCTTTGAAACTTGCTGGCAGGTAACATCGCTGTATCTTGACATCAGCTAAGTTCTGCAGGTCCAAGAGCCAGGACTCCCATTTTGGACGTAGTTCTTCAGAGAGTGGCTCATCCCATCCAATCTTGTCTCTGCACATCTGTTGCAGTATTTGCTTCCCAACTAGGATGAAGGGTGCTACAAAGCCAAGTGGATCAAAGATGGACGCTACTGTCGACAGTACTCCTCTTCTAGACAGCGGGTGTTCATTTACTACCACTCTGAACTGAAACTGGTCTGAAACAAGACACCATCGTACACCTAGGGCTCTTTCAAGCTGCGGCTCACCCAAGGCTAGATCTAGATGTCTTACTGTTTCAGCACATTCTTCTTTAGGGATGGATGCAAGCACCTCCTGACTGTTGGAAATGAACTTGTGGATTCGCAGCTTGCCTGCGCTGCAGATCTGCCTTGCTTCACTGACCAACTGTATTGCTTCATCTGCAGTTGCCAGACTTATCAGACCGTCATCCACATAAAAGTTCCTTTCGATGAAAGCGATGGATGCTTCACTGAAGCGGCCTTGTCCTTGTGCAGCAACGTACTTGAGGCCATAGTTTGCACAGCCTGGCGACGAGGCTGCTCCGAACAGGTGCACTCTCATCCTATAGACTGATGGTTCTGATTGAAAGTCTCCATCATCCCACCAGAGAAATCTCAGATAGTCTTGGTCTTCTGCTCTTACGTGGAATTGATGGAACATGCGTTCAATATCGCACATTATTGCTACTGGACCCTTGCGGAACCTACAGAGGACACCTACTAGGGAATTTGTCAGTTCTGGTCCGGTGAGCAGATGATCATTCAACGACATGCCTTGGAACTTTGCAGAGCAGTCGAACACAACCCTTATCTTTCCGGGTTTCTGAGGGTGATAAACCCCATGGTGAGGGATGTACCAGACAGGACCTTTGTTCATTTCTTCAGCTGGAACCTTTTCAGCATCTCCACGCGTGATTGTTCCACTCATGAAGTCAATGTAGTCTTTATGGTACTGCTTGTCTTTCTCGAATCTCCTTTTCAGACACTTGAGGCGGTGATTTGCACACACTCTATTGTCTGGTAGACTTGGTCTGTCTTCCTTAAACGGCAACGGCATTTCACAGTGACCGTTTGCCTTGATCTTGATTCCATCTTCCATCGTTGCGATGAAGCGCAGATCCTCTTGGGAGAAATGAGCATCCTCTGCCGTTCTCTCATTGAAGTCTGATTCAAGCACCCGTATCACGTCTGGTGGAGTGACAACTTCTCTGACTTGTGTTCGGCAGATGTATCGGACTTCACTTGTTTGATTGGCATGCGAGTGAAGATTTGGTGTCACTTCTTTGACAACAATCCTGTGGCTGCTTCCAATTACATCGCCATAGTCGACACAGGGATTGACACAGCCGACTATACTCCAGCCGAGGTCTGTTCTTTGGGCAAAAGGCTCATTGTCTTTGCCTGACACCACTTCTCTGGGTAACAGGGCATGGGAACAATTATAGCCAATAAGCAGACCAATGTCGCAATCGATTAATGGTGCGATCTCTTCAGCAAGGTACTCCAGGTGAGACCATGCTCTGGCAGTCTTGGGTGTAGGAATATGACCGAGATTGGCAGGAATGAACTCTCTTGTATAAGTGACTGGGAGAGGGATTTTCTTAGATGAGTAAAACCCCCTGACTTGTAGCCCAGTTAACTTCTGACTTGGAATGATTGTGTTCTTGGATGACAATGTAGACAGTTTTAGCTGCACCGGAACCTTCTGTGTGTCCAGAGTGTCAGCTTTCTCTTGCAAGATGAAGGTGGTATCACTTTGGTTGTCTAGAAGTGCATATACAAGAACTTCATTCTCTGGTCTACTTGTGGTGGATAACCATACTGGAACAACTGTGGAAGTGCAAGCGTTGCTCCTATCCTGCACTACACGGAGTGATGTTGCTTCACTTGACGTTTCATCTGTATTGTCCTTTGACCTTTCTATGTCCTTTGAGTGCTTCTCACTCTCCTTTTGTTCATCATCCTTCTGATATTTCCTTCCGTCGTCTTTGGTACGGTCTTCGTGTAAACAGGTAGGGTGCTTCCTTTTACATGTGTCACAGACACTCTTGTTGTCACAATTTTTAGACTGGTGACCTGATTTCATGCATCCAAAGCATAATCTGTTGGTCTGCACAAACTTGACTCGTTCTGCAACTGAATTGGCCATGAACTTTCGACATGTGTGAATGCCATGGTTTGACTTCTCACAAAAGACACACTCTTTAGCATCTGGTTTATCTTCAGAAGTGCTTGTAGTTGCTAGTACCTTTGCGCCAATACTTCGTGTCTTGGTGTCTTTGTCTTTTGGTGGTGTCTTTGACTTCTCGACATCACTCAACTTCAGAGCGTAAAGAGAGGTCACTGGATTACAGGCTATCTTGGCTTCCTTTGTGACAAATTTGACAAATTTCCCGAAGCTAGGGAATTCCTGCCACTCTTCCAGATTCTCAACGACCTTTCTGTTCCAACTGGCTGTCAGCCAATCAGGAAGCTTGGTAAGTATTCGTTGGTTTTCAGCGCAGTCATTTAAGACTTCTAGGCCTTTAATCTGTGACATCGCTGATTGACAGCCTTGCAGGAAGTCTGCGAACTCTCTCAGTTCCACGCTGTCTCTGGGTCCTATCTTCGGCCATGCGGTAAGTTTATCTCTGAAGGCTTTGGCTATCACAAATGAGCTTCCATATCTCTCTTCAAGTATGTCCCATGCCGAATGATAGGCTGCTTCTGTGCCTAACAGGAAATAACCTTCTATGGCTTTCTTTGCCGGTCCGCCGACGTACTTGCGAAGATAGTATACTTTTTCATTTACTGGAATGTTCTTTCTGCCTATCAACGTTTGAAATGACATCTTCCAGTCTTTGTACCTTAGTGGGTCTCCACTGAAAACTGACGGCTCTGGTACAGGGAGTCGGCTTGCATTGATGGACTCGGCAATTGCTCTGGCGATTGCTGTAGCGCTATCCTCTTGCTGAGCACTAGCAGCAGGTTGGCTTGTGACTGCTTGTGTCATCTGCTGGGCATTAGTAGCAGGCTGGCCCCTTGTGGTTGCTTGGGTTATCATAGCCGATTGTGCTTGTGAGACATGTTGTGGTGATGCCACATATTGCACAGGCAGACGCTTTGACTTAAGTGTGGGTTTCAGTTTCATAGATTTGCTGTCTTCAAGCAACTCCGATATGTCGTCATCTGAGCCCACTTCTTGTTCATACACTTGTAGTCGTGCCTTTGCAGCATTCATCTTTTTGACTGCATCTAAGCGCTCTAATTGCCTGCGCTTCTCTTCTAAAGCACTTTGCCTTGCAGCATTTTCCACTTCTTGCTGTGCAAGCCTTTGCCTGTTCTCAGCTTCAAGGGTTTCAAGCTGTTGCTTCTCATAGTCCATTACATTTAGGACATCTAAAGTGGCTTGATTTGCAGCTAGATCCGCTGCAGCTTCTTGTTTCTTTGCAGCGGACAGGTTTGAGTGCCTTGATCTTGTGGTTGGTCTACTTGTAGACACTGAAAGTTGGCTGGCACTGAATGTGAACTTCGAGCTAGACTCACTCAAAGCATCTTGATTTCTGTTCTTAAAAGCACGCGTCAGGATCTCTGACACCGCTACACAAGTGTCGACACGACGGCGGGTCTGGCTTTCAGGGGTAATGTGTCGGCGTAAGTCAACATAAGCTTGTGTTACATCTTTCTCAGCACAGCTGACCTTGGTCACAACGCTTTCCAATATGTCATTGGATAGAGCTCCATTGAATGCTTTCTTAGCCTCCTTGGCAAGAGCTTTCCAATTTTCATAGGAAGTTGTGAAGTGATGCTGCATATTTCTTATTCTGTCATCTTCGAGGTTTTGACCCTTTTCAGTAAGCTTTCGGGTTCTCCGGCTTCTTCGCGGTTTATCTGCATCATCTTCACTCTCTTCTGACACATTGTCGGCCCCTTTTAGTACCTCAATTCCCGATTGTGTGTTAGTGTCTAAAGGTGCATTATCAGTACTGCTAGACTGGTGCACTAACGCATCAACTGTAATGGTAACGTTTAAATCTGTTTTACTGGCTTCGTGCTCAGACATCTTTAGAATTGTTTAAAATTGACTGTAAGCTATCCTAAATTAGTAGCTTTTAGCCTTTATAGCTTAAACAAAAACAAAAAACAACAGTTAAATTAACTGGCTTAACCTAAAATAATACTACGGTTTTGGAATGTAACACTTGCAAATTAACTTGGATTTTAGTTTGACATAATTGTTTTAGAAAAACCTTAAAATGTATCAAACACCCTTAATGAAATTGTTTCACTTGCAAAATAATTACCATAAGTATTTTTAACCAAGTATATATTTTTAGACTGACTTAAGTATCATAAATTATTTCACAATACACATGAACTTTAAATTAAATTACCCAATGAAATGGATAACACTTGTTTTAACACTAGTAAACTTATATCACTCTTGGTTGCAATATAGTCACTTCAATTCTTTAGGAGTAAACCACTTAAGATTAAATCAGAAAAATGTATAACACCAAAATATTTTCACCCTTAGACTTTAAGTGTCGTTTACACTTGAAACTTGCTTAAAATTAAATGACTGTAGTGAAATCAACAACAACTTGAACATAGAAAGACATGTGCAAAATACTAGAAATGTCCCTTTAAGCAATTTTATAGAGTCCCTTTAAAGCAGTGAGTAGGTTACTCCACTCAACATTTAACTTATTTTAAATGTGTTACTTCTTGTTGGCTTAACCACCCAAAGCTCTCGAACTCCACTTGCTGGGAACCCAATGTAGTCACAGTCTTATCTGTTGCTGGAAGTCACTGCAGGTGAACCATGGAAACTTGCTTGCAGCACGGTCGACGGTAGGCACAGACAGGCCCCTTCACCTCGTGTCGAGCAGGCTGAGTTCTCACTGTAGCCCCCTCCGGTAGAATAGATACGTCACAAGGCGTTCTTTGTATGTACAGACATTTATTTAGCGTATGCTAAATGCCGTGAGAACTGAATAAAAACATAAAAGACAATATACATTCAGTACAATATTCTCATAGAGAACAATAATGAAGAACAAGACAGGTTACAAATAAACAAACACAAATGTAACAAATATACCTCATTGGCCGCATCCACTTTGGGGGGAATAAACGGGGGAAATCTTTCAGTATCAGTACATTGGCTTTGACTGATATCAAGGGCTGGAAAACAGCAAATCTACATGTGGCAGCAGCAATGCATTTTAGCTGTTGCACGCTGAAGCTCTCTCTCAGAATGAACTGTCTCTGCCCTGCTCTGCTAATTATGAGGATCCAAAACACCCTTGCTCAATCAGCAGATCAGGCTTCCACTGCTCAGAGGTTTAAGTGACCTTAGTCAATCAATCAAACATAAATTACCCCAAAACACATTGAAAACAAAGTAGAACACAATAGAAACATGAAATTGACATGAAACAAAAAACATTATGAACTTTTAACTTATGTACTTTTTATAAATGAACTTTTAATTCTGTAGGCAGCTTTTAATCTTGATGACAGCTACAGACCCCATCTGAAAGCATTTGGTGTCAGGGACCCCATCTGAAAGCATTTGGTGTCAGGGACCCCCATGATCCCAACTGAAAGCATTTGGTGCCAGGGACCCCATCTGAAAGCATTTGGTGTCAGGGACCCCATTTGAAAGCATTTGGTGTCAGGGACCCCATCTGAAAGCATTTGGTGTCAGGGACCCCCATGATCCCATCTGAAAGCATTTGGTGCCAGGGACCCCATCTGAAAGCATTTGGTGCCAGTATTATTACAATTTCTTTCTCTGGGGACCCTCTGGAATCCACCCAAGTGCCCTTGGGGTTTCCGAACTCCACTTTGAGAACCACTGGTCTGGGGAACACTGTGTACGATTCTGCTGAGAAAATGGCACCTTGCGCAAATGACCACCTGTCAAACTGGTGATCATTGAGATTGGTTTGAATTTTATGTAGATTAAAAATTTGTTTTATTTTAACAGCTTTATGCCATGCCGTATAGGGTGTGTGTAATGCTTAATTTATACTCTGTGCTCTGCGAAAATAGCCGGAAGCTTGTACTGTAGATATGCTGTGAGCTACACGGTCGTCCGCGTAGTATAAAATCAGGCTTAACACTGCTCTGTGAGCGGAAACAGAATCGCAGTACCACAGGAGACTGTGGATTCATCAGAATTTCTCAATGAATATTAAAGATTTCTCACGGGGATGTGACTTTCCATTTGTAACTGGAGATTACTGTTTTCCTCCATTATTCATGCTTGTTTTGCGTGCAGATTATGCTGCAATATGTTAGAACTGTTGATTTACTATCTATCTACACTATAGTATCCATCCATCCATCCATCCATCCAATAGCCAGAGGACTTGGAGCTACAGTACCACTACTGCACCCTCCCTTCCAGACCCAGTCTTTCATCTGTTTAACGTTGTGCTGTCCCCATGTAGCAGCAGCGCGTGCGGCGTGCGGCGTGCCGTTCCTTGTCAGGCTTACCATGATATTTCTCCCACTGACTCCTGCGCTGTAATTACAGGCGTTAACTTAAGTCTCCCTAATGACTGCTGCTTTGCGCCCCTCTGAAGTTTCAATTCCAGCAGCAAAAGCCTGCTGTTCTCCATGTGGCTCTTTGGCTAATTAGCAACAGCATTTTTCAGCAAAAACACACACAGAGAGAGAGAGAGAGAGAGAAAGGGAGGCAGGGGAAAAGAGAGACTTTGACATTACTCCATTATCACATCTTTTATCTGTTTTCTTTTGACTGTCTTTTCTCATTGTTATGCCTCTACCAGCGGACAGCTGTGGCACGAGGCATTACGTTCACAATACATGACAGATTCATGACAGATTCAGGGACAAATGTCCACTTGGACTCAATGATGAACTGACTAGAAAGTAGGCGGTCCAAGGTCAAGGCCACTGTGACCTCACAAAACACTTTCCCTGCCAAGAATATTTAATAAAGAATAACAAATCTGTTTGAAAATCCATCCATGTAATAGTTAGAGCCCATTCAAGATTGAATGGTCTCTCAGCGTGAAATTGAAAGGACACACAAACAAAGCTACAAGGCAGAGAGAAAAGTCCCTACCAGGAAATGACAAGGAGGCAGAGTTTTACGAGCACATGGCTACCACAGTGCATTTCTGTAGAGGGAGTTGCAAGGTTTATCATAAGCTAGCTAAGAGCTCCCTCTAGTGGAAACACTGACTTAACTTCCGTCCCTGGCAGGATTATCCATTGAACAAAAATGACGTAATATATCATTGGCTGGTCTAATTAAATTCCTTCAAATTCTTCACTACATATCATCGCCGTTTTTAACTTGTTGGGTGGGGATCTTGCATGTTGCTACGTGACTCATTGTGACCGTACATATCTGCCATTCTTTCTACTTTTACACAACACAAATACAGTAAGCATACAAAGTCTAACAGTACACACAAAGTCTGGACAGCTGGTGGAGGCAAATGAAAAGTTTCCTCATGCCTCTTGACTTTATGTTCACTTCTATGTGACAACAAACACACACCAGCAGAGCGGGGGGGAAAGTGCTGATATGGCCATAATTTGGCCGTGGCAGTTCATTACACCTTGGATTTGTAGAGGGATTTCACTTTGGATCGCCGCCTCACTGGATAAAATAATTTACCTTGCCTTAATGTATTATGATACACATTTGCTTTGGAATAATGTACTTTATTGAAATCGTGCAATGTTACTGTGTGTGTGTGTGTGTGTGTGTGTGTGTGTGTGTGTGCTGCGTGCGTGCGTGCGTGCCGTTATATGCTAATTGTCCATTATACCTGCTGGTGAGAGAGAGAGAGAGAGACAGAGAGAGAGATGGGTAATGTGAGGTTATGCAGTTGCTGAGTATCCTGATAATTGCATTTTGTGTCTCAGCATCATGTCTGTTGACTGTGTGTGTGTGTGTGTGTGTGTGTGTGTGTGTGTGTGTGTGTGTGTGTGCGCGTGTGTGTGCGTGTGCGGGTGTATGTGAGTGTGTGGGTGTAATGGCATACCGTATAATGCACAAAACGTACAATTTTTAACCACTTAAAACCTCTTTGGGGTTACTTTGTTAACCGGCGTCCCCCAGGAGTCTATCGTTGGCCCCTCCTTTTTTCCTCTACACCAAATCTCTTTGCCGAAAATAGGGACCTGTAGGAGAGTTGTGTACGGTTCGGTTCATGTGGTTAAATGCCTATATATGGTCGAATCCTTTTGTGACGTCACACTGAAACATGGACCCTGCAGCACGGCACGCACCGTGCTGTCCATGGGTGAGCTAAATCACCACTCCGGTAAGAGAAGAATAGCCCCTGGCATTGTGGCTAATTGTCGTCTTAAGCTGAAGCAGAATTATTCATAACCTATTAATGTGCCAAGTTCACTGTGGAAGTGAAGGGAAAAAACGATAGAAGAGAGGTGGAGAAAAGATGAAAAATGAGAGGGGGGAAAAAAAGTTAATTAATAGGAAACCATACATGGAGAGTATTTTAATTTTTTAAAGGGCTTCATAAATAAGAATTATCATTTTAATGAATCCCCCACCAAGGAATTCAATCATTCACTTTCAGAAGGCCAAAACCTGAACTACCTTGGCTCCTGTCCTTCACTTGAAAAGTTTGAAAGGCCCCTTGCTTTCATCTTGGACTGAACATGCATAGTGTCGTTGAATTGATTAAGTCTGGAGGCCAGAGGAATGTTAAGCTAATACTAGGATAACTAAATGTATTCCCGCTAAAACTATCATACCCGATCAGTGAGATATTCATGGCTCAGAATGGTCTTTGCAGGACTCAATTTCATATTTCCAATTGTAGTGCTCGATACGGCCAATCATGCATACAATCTCCCAATAAAAGATTTATCAGAATCACCCATACTCCTTATCGCATTTACTGTTCATTTTTAAAACTGCACGAGCTGCATATTCCACGAGGAATCAACTAGGATATGAGCCTTTATCCAGAATATAAATACCATTAACATATTATTAAGTATGTGCCCATTGAAGCAGTTATGCTTGTACATTCCTCTATACACCAACAGCTAATTCCTTTGCAAGCAGTAACTTAACAAGTAACAAGTAAAATCCATAGTGTTCATTTAACAATGAGAACAATGTAAAACATTGACCCTTTTATGGATCTATTTGAACACTGTGTATTTTACTGTGTGTGTGATCTGCATGGTACTTTAATTTGATGGTGTATGGGAGTGCTGAGGCCCCCCGTCCCACCATGAACCTTCACATACTGTTAACATATTCATCAGACGCAGCAGGGAGGGGAAATGGAGGAAAATGTTGATGGATATGCAGCTCACAGGGAGTGCCATTGTCATCACAATTCATTCCACATCATCACTCATCGTTTCATTCGACCATGTTTAGAGGAGCGTTGACGGGAGCAAGTTGTCAATAAGCGCTGTATCAGAAAATGACTCTTTGCATTTTGCAGTGGCGGATGTGGGAGGTCGGAATATTGAGACGTCAGAATAATGACATGGCGCCAGATTTAACAATCTGGCGACTCCCGCCAAAGCTGAGGCGGGGTGCTCAGCGCTGGCGGGCGGGTGGTGGGCGTCGTTGCCCCCCCTGCCTCGGGGCTCCATGCAATTGTGTGGTCTGCATAGTGCAATAAACCGCCCCTGGCATTTTGACCCTGTGACCTTCCAGTTCCATTATGGATTTATTTGTTTATTTTTTTCCTATCTACTGTATCTACGATAGATAGATAGATAGATGGATACAGACAGACAGACAGACATGTAGACATGTGCTTGTGTGTGGACAGACAGAGAGACAGACAGACAGACAGACAGACAGACAGACAGACAGACAGACAGACAGACAGACAGACAGACAGACAGACAGACAGACAGACAGACAGACTAATTACATGGCAAAAACCTTTCATGCGGGTCAGCATATTTTAAATCATAAATGTACCCTATAGGAAGTATTATGGATAGAAACTAGTTCACCATAAACACGGCTGATATAGTTAATCTGGGAATGAATCCTACACACCAGGTTTGTTTTGTCTATGAATTAATGTGTAAGTAATTCATTCATCATAATTCTCTCTCTCCTCTTCTCATTAGTTTGTGTCCTTGCTTTCCACACATCACTTCAAGTCAGTGCAAGCAAGAGCTGTCAAATAAAAGCGTGAAAAGGGGGAAAAAAACATTGTTTCCTCACTAACGGATATTGGGAAATGTCTCAGTGTAGTGAAATCACAAGAACAAGTGCAAGAACCCACATTCTTTATTCAGATGGATCCCCAGTAGCTGCCACCAAAGTAGCAGCTACTCTTCCTGGGGTCCATATAAGTAACAATACATAGAACACAACACAATAAGTAGCAGCTACTCTTCCTGGGGTCCATGACAAACAATACATAGAACACAACACAATAAGTAGCAGCTACTCTTCCTGGGGTCCATGACAAACAATACATAGAACACAACACAATGAGTAGCAGCTACTCTTCCTGGGGTCCATAACAAACAATACATAGAACACAACACAATAAGTAGCAGCTACTCTTCCTGGGGTCCATGACAAACAATACATAGAACACAACACAATAAGTAGCAGCTACTCTTCCTGGGGTCCATGACAAACAATACATAGAACACAACACAATAAGTAGCAGCTACTCTTCCTGGGGTCCATGACAAACAATACATAGAACACAACACAATAAAAGATAACACTGCACAATAAAAACAGGTGCAATCTTGAAAATACATTCATAATACAAAATAGAACATGAGGCAACTGGGGAAAACAATGTCTGCTGCCTTAAGAAATCAATTATACAGTTTTTAATATCACCATGGGTTATCTACCTACGTTCTACCGTCCATGTGGAAAATGTGTAGTTTTCCATCAATTAATGTCAATTTCAATTCTGGGATGGATGTGCATTGGAGACTGAAATATTTTACACTGCAGCCAATTTCTTTTTGCAATTATTTCAGACCTGTGCCCGTCGGCCTAGCCCTATAGCCCTGTCCCCGTCGGCCACCGGCCTACTTGGGAACCTAACTTCTGCGCGTCCTCCCACAGAAACCTTTAAACAGAGTAGATCTAATGTCCTGTATTCTGGTGAATTTGGGGAGTTTGGTACTTTTATCAGGCTTGCTTTAGCATTGGAAAATGATGGGTACAGTTTCAGGCATTAAAACGCCAAAAGTAGGTCTACAGAAATTGATTGTAGATCTGCTATTTTGTCATACAGCGAAGTAACTTTGTTGTATGACAAAGGGAGAAAATAGCAGATCTACGAGCTCACAATTTGTCACTTTGCAACACATTGCGATCATGTACATGTTTTTTCATGTACAATGTTTTTTCATGTACAATGTTTTTTCTTTTCTTTTGTTTTCTTTCTTTCTTCTTTTAACACATTTGATAAAACTTTAACATATTTACCAAACATAGGAATATACCTTATTGAAAGGATAAGCCCCTTGACATGTCGCATCTCATTTTAGAGGGGGTCCTCAACACAGATACATTGTACAATATACAGTATAACCAATACATACAGACAGTACAAAACAAAACTAAACTAAAGCTCTCCCAAAGATAGCCGCTCCCACCCCACTGTTTCAACCCTAAATAGCAGAGTTAATATGGAGAAAATAAAACCATGTTACTAAGCAAAAAACAACAAGCAATACCAGCATGCACATGTGATAATAATAAACAGCAGGGAACACATATGAAGTTACATGCAGATCAATCAGTATGTTATGTTTATAGAAAGGCAAAGACAACTGCCAAGAAAGTTTGTTAATTAAAAGCATGAGCACGGTGTTAGAAGGTGTATGAAGATTGATTCTTTAAATACATTGAGGGAAGTGATTGATCTAAAATTCTAAATGGACTTGGTAGGTCATTCCAATCAGGTGGAGCTTTAAATATGAAGGCACGGCGCCCACTTTCCTTTTTTATCCTTGTGAGGACTGTAAAGTAGGGATGGTCTGTGTGTCTTAAATTATAGGGTGGTGTGTATGGGACAAGAAATTGTTTCAGATACTGTGGATAATTAAAGAAAATACATAAAAAATAAATTGCAGCCAATGTGAGTGTCTTCGTGATTTAGGTGATTTTAGAGACTCGTACATGGGCATCTCAGTATGAATCTACATAGGTTATTATAGGTGACATTGAGGGGGTAGAGGTTTGTATCGGTGGTGTTCTGATATATGACATCCGGGAATGCCCGGGTTAATGTTGTCAACGTACATTTTTAAATTGTGATATTCTCAGACGGTCTACATCCTTATTTAATAAGAAATGTATACATTTAATTCAGTCTGACCAGAGGCATGCACAAAACAATGAATAACCAGAGGCAAAAGCAAAGGCATTGTTTTCCAACCCCCTCCCCCCACCCACATCAGCTAATCAAACCCTGCCCCACCCTCCCCGTAGTGTTTAAAGTCCCTTTGTAATTCACCTGCAATCAAAACCATTTCGATACTGATGCAAAGTGGCCTAGAAACTATTCAAGAATACTACATGACATGTAGTTCACTTGAGCAAATGATTAAATCAATTAAGAGCTAAATGTTTAAATGGTTATAACAGAACCTGAAGGCACTCAAGCTCATTACTTATGTCACCTCTGCCAAGTCATATATTTAATGAATAGCTTTCTTTGTGCAGTTTATAATCTCTCATTGAGTTTGAAATGAAGATAGGACTGAGAGTGAGTACTCTGTTTCTTGACAGGTGTACGTGTATAGACTTTGTACATATATGCAATATGCATGTGCGTGCGTGCGTGTGTCGTGCACCATGTGTGGTGGCGAGGGGTGGGGGGCAGACTTCTAACCTGTTGCTAGTCACAGGAAAGTAATATTTAACTTTGTATGCTGTATCAATGGCATATCCATCCATGTGAAGAAGGATACACACAAAAGGTCATAATTCCAGGCTTGGCCAAATGAAAAAATCAATTTTTACCCAGTGGTAGAAATAGGCCCATCATTTGTTATTACCTAAAGTGATTCCTGTGCGATATTCCAAAGATTACGAGAGTGGTCATTTGTCTCCTCAAAAGTGAGCCTGACCTTGAGAAGGCAGCTCCTGGTGGAAGTGACAGTGCATGCTCATTGCTTACACCGCTGTTGTAACATCTCTGAAAACTCATGAAACTATAATGTCGCGGTCGTAAATGTCCTCCAGTGGGTTGAAACTGTTCACAGTGGATGATTGTCAGGCTTCACATTCACCTTTACAAGCGACAAGATCCTCAGACAACCCCTGGTGCGCGTTTTAAACATCATATCACGTAATCCTGCAGAAATCCTTTGTTTTAACCTCTGTGAGGCACAAGGATATGATTTAAAGGATACCCTTCATGAGCCAGCAAGAGGCGTGGTATTTATAACCCCAGAAACTGAGATGAGCTCTAAGGTGTGGAGGGACTAATTACCTTCTCATCCCATAAAACCGGGCTTCGCTTCAATAATGGATGCCCAACTTTAATTAAGCGCTGTGTATATTTAGCCGCTCGTTTATAAACGGGTGGGATTAATGGCATACTAGCCAAGCCGAAACACAGCAACGCCTGCAGACACAGCAGTTTGGTATAGTGTAGTGTGTAGGGTTTATGAGGTGGTGTCTGCATGTGTGTGAAGTGGGTTTGTTTGGGTGGTGTCATGTGATTGATTGCTATAGGAGCGCCTGTTCCCTCTGTAGCCTATACTTGTCAGGAGCGTATTAGAGCACCTCTCGACCAGACTCAACACGCTGAAGGACTCAGACACAATGGCCTACTAATCACTTCTCTCCCAATTTAGATTCATCAGACGTGTTTTGAAGTGCACATCATGGCCTGACATTACGACGAAGGGCACCGTTTATAACAGTAATGAAATATTATTCACCATTCTCATTTAGCCTCTTTGTGTCTCCTTCCTGTTCATCAAGCCACATGCCCTGTACGTCATTGGCTGCTCAGTCTCTTAAAGCCTTTGTAGAAGTTCCCCTTTGTGTTTGTCTGTTTATCCTGTGTCTATCCTGCACTACTGCAGACAGCTTCTTTTGTAGTGATGCAGTAGGCCTTTATTGCAGAACCAAAATAGTAGCCTATATCAGGAAAGTTATCTCTTACAAGTAATTAGCATATCATTGTTATAACTTAATCCCCTTGGGATAAACAAGTCATATTTTTAATTTCCATCAAATTCCAATTCTTGAGAGAAGATTGTGCTAAGTGGTATGTTAACTCAGTGAGTGTAAGAATTGACCCAAATTGACTCATATTTGCATTCACCCCATTTTCTAGACTTATCAGCATCATATTTATTCAGCACAGCAATCCAGTCCAAAGACCTCTATTCTCAAATATTTGTACTCTGCTTGTGTAGCAATAACATCAAGACATTGCAACACTTACTTTCTCATGCAAAGGACTCACAAAGCAACTGTGTAAAGCTAAACCCCAAACATATTTCAAATATTTTGTGTGAAGCTAACCCGCCCGACTTATTACTTGCGCAAGCAGAGCATGCAAGTAATAGTTTCGCCCGGTCCGTATGCGCCGTTCCAGCCAACCCGCCACTTTTGATGCGTATGCAAATAAAACAGCAAATTGTGCCTGATTTGCTGGGACCAGATTACATACATGACCATATGTCTTACGTCATCATTGAGAGCTAGTCATACATACTATGTATGTAATTTGTAAAATAAAATAGCAAATTGTGCCTGATTTGCTGGGACCAGAGTACATGGTGTGTATATGTATAACTAGGCTGCAGCAGAGATGGAAGCCCCAGCCCCAATTCTCTTAGTGCACAATACAGTGTACCTTGACCTTGATGACATGCCCACAATAGGGCATGTGGTTCAAACTCAGGAATTTATTTTGCAAGTGCAGCAGTTCAGCAAGCATGAGCAACGTGTTCCTTCTACAATGATGGCAGCATCTGTAGAATAACCTTGTGTAGAAATGATCAATGGAAAAGCCCACCACCAGCCTCTGTATTATTTTCTGACAAAGCAGTTGCATCACTGCTTGCCCATACATAGGTTTCACCATATAATACCGTAATGTATTCTCTGTCGTACGATGATGTCACATGCCAAAAACAGCCAATCTATACAGTATATTGTAGACAATCATAGATGACTTACATCACAAGCTGAACACACATCAAAGTCTGAGATCCACATGACTCAATGTTTTAGAATTACGTACCAGTACATTGTCTTTTCTGAAATCATTCACCACCACTATAGTTTTGACCGAGCAGCACAGATTATAGAGGCCCGTAGTGCACACTGGCATGCACTACGTTCATTGAAAAGAAAAAATAACCAGATTTATTCAACGATAAGATTAATTATTTAACAGTTGTCTTTGAGCTAAACCCTCGGGTAATGACTGAGGGAAAAATAAACAACCCATTGAGTTCCTCCAGGATTTCTCTCTCCAACATTGAACTGACAGTTTGCATCACTTAGCTTCCAGCCTTACACTAAAAAGAAAACTAATGTGGTGTCTGTTCATTGACATAAACATTTTATAGACTTTGTTTTGAGTGCCTGAGGTCACGACATGGGCACTATAACAGCATTTTAGCGCACTGAGCAGAAATAGCGCACTGCACTGTGCAATGCAAACTAATAGTGCGCTCCCGGTGCGCATTTCCGAACGCACCTATAGCAATTGTTGAAGTTGAATTGAAAAAATGTCTCAATGAGCCAATGAATAGCCTTTTGTGTAATATAGAGAGTAGAGACTACAATACCCAGAATACCTCAGCATGTCTCACAAGGTCCCCGGTTTGACCTTTGCCTTAGGTTTGATTGAAATTATTGATTAATGCATGTGCATTGTGCACTTTTTAAAAATAACGTGAAATTAATGTATCTGTAATGTAGTTGCCAATTAGCAACAACTGGGATATGTCATGACCTTGCAAACATAAGAGTGAGACTGTTCTCTCACCCAGAGACTTTACGAAGGATCTGATAATAAAATATTTGTTCGAAGATATGTATTGAGTAGATCCTGAAAATATATGTAGATATCCTGCAACAAAACAAACTTGCTTCCAGTGTGCTTCCACTGTGCTATATGGGGACATGGATTAACATTGTTTCCAAATCTGCCACTTCACTTGAAATCGGACCGTGGGCATGAAGTGGCCATCAGCAAAAAGCATTAATAATGCTTGTGCACCACTGTGGAAATGAAGCTATTGTAATAGAGAGGTAGTTGGACCCCATAAGCCATCATTACAGCTTTAGTTTCCCACAGCGGCAACTCTGTATTGTATTTTCTGTTAAGAATGTCTCCATACAGAATACTATGAATATTAGTAACATAAGCCAAAAACGATAAATAGCTATTCTAAGTACACCATACATTTTGTCTCTCCACACTTAATCCACTTAGAGGCAAGGGACCCCGCAGGCACATTAATGGTGCACTTGACTTCTCATTTTATGTGTAAAGATGTCCTGAGTAGATCCCGCTGTGTTCCTCCACCATATGGCACTATTGTTAAAGACACAAATTAGGGCTGCTCTGTGTACTGTATAAGCTGCCACATACCATTTTGCTCTGCGTGAGACCAAGGGCTGTTTATTGAACCCTGTAGGACACAGCTTCCTCAAACTGTCCTCTGTTAATCTTATAGGAAGTATAAATATACAATATTCAGTCATGGCAGAGTAAAATTGAGGACAATCTACATCTTGCAGTACAGTGTGAACAGTATGAACGGTACTGTATAGGCCTATACAGTTCAGAGGGAACCAAAGTGTCCTATTGGTTCAGATTGTTGAGCCAGGTCAAGGTTGGAAGTACAGTGAGTTCTGTCATACCAAGACATTATTTTCAGAAGATTGCAAAAAGTTACTCCCTTAGAAATAAATTCTGAAACAGAGACCATGTGTTTTCAAGCAGTTCCCCAAAGACTTTTAAAGCACCACTTTAGAATAACCTTGTTGTGTCTTTCATGTTTCAACCCTTTTACTATCCTCTCCTTAATCCTGAGATGTGCGAGTCTGATAAGGAAGCACAGCACTTCCCTCAGCGTCTCCCTGTGTGCCATTTAGTGAGGGCGTCACTCTTCATGGCATTGGTCTCTCTCACACGTCACGAGACTGTGCTCTGCTCCCCACCAAGGCCTCTCCTTTTACACCTGGCCCTGGGTGACGACATTGACTGGTTGAAACTAACAAAGGTCCAACAAAGGTTGAAAGATCAGTTCTTGCAAAAGTGGCAAAGTGAATTTAATGGTATATCATGTGACATTTACGTCGAATACAAATAAGAGTTTAAGTTAGAAAAATACCTTTTATGTGAAAACCATATAAGTACAGACAGGACATTTGTAACTCTAGGTTGAATAACATAATAAGATCCCAAAGGTCATGGCAGATATAAAGGGCTGGAAAGAATCCAGAGGCTATACAATCTACTGTATGTAATGATAACCGAGTTCTCTCTACTGTAGGTTGTCCTCAGAGTCGGAGATGAGTATCACGTTATGCTGGAATGTAAGAATACATGGCCTGGGTTCCAGCCTTATTTAATGTAAGAATACATGGCCTGGGTTCCAGCCTTATTGGAATGTAAGAATACATGGCCTGGGTTCCAGCCTTATTTAATGTAAGAATACATGGCCTGGGTTCCAGCCTTATTGGAATGTAAGAATACATGGCCTGGGTTCCAGCCTTATTGGAATGTAAGAATACATGGCCTGGGTTCCAGCCTTATTGGAATGTAAGAATACATGGCCTGGGTTCCAGCCTTATTGGAATGTAAGAATACATGGCCTGGGTTCCAGCCTTATTTAATGTAAGAATACATGGCCTGGGTTCCAGCCTTATTGTAAGAATACATGGCCTGGGTTCCAGCCTTATTTAATGTAAGAATACATGGCCTGGGTTCCAGAATACATGGCCTGGGTTCCAGCCTTATTTGAATGTAAGAATACATGGCCTGGGTTCCAGCCTTATTTAATGTCAGAATACATGGCCTGGGTTCCAGCCTTACATACAGAATACATGGCCTGGGTTCAGAATACATGGCCTGGGTTCCAGAATACATGGCCTGGGTTCCAGCCTTATTTAATGTAAGAATACATGGCCTGGGTTCCAGCCTTATTTGCTGCGTTCCGTGAATTTGTATTGTCACTCCGCTGACATTTATTTATTATTTTATAACCCACCGTCTACGTTTAAATGTATTTTATTACTAAAATCTGACAAACCAAAAGTTCCCCTTCATTGTCAATGGCGTTTTTTTAAACAGACTTGAACTAAAAACAAACCTGTATATTGACAATGAGGGGAAATGTACGTCCTTTTGTCCGTAACACAAACATTAAATGCCATTGACAATAAAAAGTGTTTGTTTTGTCTGATAATTACCCCATAAAATATGTATATAGCGCCCCTCACTTCACACAGGTGTGATTCTTCCTTAATATCACCCTGCATGATAACACATTTTACTCACATACAATATCTCAAAAAAATGATTTCCCTATGTATTTATTTGGACTGTAATGTGGGAATTGTTGTTCTTCTTCCATTAGTATCTCACCATGAATGAGCCAGAAAGTAAAAAAAACAAAGACAGACAGACAGACAGACAGAGGTCAGGGGCACACCGTAGTGCACAGCCGCGGACAGACGAAGCTGGTGGATGGAAAAGAAGCTCCACCTCCGCGGCTGACTGACGTGACGGACAGATTCCCGGAAACACTCTCCTCCGCGTCAGTCAGCCGCAGGGGTGGAGCTTCTTTTCCATCCACCAGCTGTCTAAAAAGCCGGAATGACGTCAGGCGTCAGCTTCGTCTATCCACGGCATGTGCGCTAAGGTGTGCCCCGGCCCAGACAAGACATTTTAAAATTCACCACCAGGCAGAGGTAGGCAGATCCCTAGCCTGTAATGTCCTATCAACCCTTTTCAAGGACCCAATAAATGAGTGGATTTATTTTTAGTCCTGCACGATCATGACTACTGTTTTGGCTTCAGGGAAAGACCTATATATAGGCTATTCTTTTGACATTTATAGCCCCTTGGCTTGTCTTTCATTTTATTTAAAGTTACGACATACAGGATGCTGATGCCCTGTGTGCAGCTTTCTGTGCATGCCCTCCGTTCTGAAAGAATATATACCTATTCAAAGATTTGTGCCGCATTTTTACGATTTTTCAAAAATAGCATACGATTTTTCAAAAATAGTTCATAGCGCGCCACTCGGTGGCGCGCTATGAGCTTGTAGATCTGCTATTTTTCAATAGCTAAAGTATAACAGAATGCTTGAAACACCAAAAGGGGTTCCCGCCCAAAATGGGTTAATGCATACAACCTTAACTAGACTGTAGTTGGTAGTTGGTACTGAATTCTCCGCATAGCCTTGTGGTTGATGACGTTCTCTGTTTGTTGTGGTTTTGAACACATTTTAGATGCCATATCTAGACCTCAATGCACTGTGAATGTTGTGAATTCCTATTAATTTGCTTTGTGCTCCCAGGGAGTGGTAGGTAGTGCTGTATGTCAAATTATGTTAGCCATTATTCCTTGTGAAATTATTATAATGTCAGAATAGCTCGCGGATGTTTCATTCAAAATTACACTAGTTTGAAACTGTGGTCTGACTAGGACTTTTCTCTATTCACTTAATGTTCTGGAATGCTGTATTGTTATAAGGGCACACCCTTTTAACATTATATATTCATGGCCGAGAAAGCTTTTTTAAATCCTCAACCGGTGTTAGTGAGTTTCCCCTCCCTCATTGAACACATGCAGATACCAAGAGGCTGTAAATGTAATTTGGTTTGGCTGACCACAGTCTGAGGACAAAAAGTAGCAGATATCCACTACTGAGTACCTTTCACAGTGGTCTCAGCTCAGCTCTCTGAGAATTGACACTCATCCCCATTGTGGCACAAAAGGTGGCAAGAACAGGCGATATATTTTCAGGGATAGAAGAAATACAGGTTCAGGAGCTCCTGAAAGCAGCCCATGGGCACGCATCAAAATGGATTACTTGCCAGCGTGGCCATTCTTCGAAACTTGAATACAAATCAGGGGAAGAGAGGAATGAAATAGGACATTCATGGCCACATTGGAGCCCCCCCCCCCCCCGCCCCTTCCACTTGAATCCATCAACTTACTGGTGTGTTAAGCTATCCTGCTTTAATTGCCTAAATGGAAAATACATGAAGAGATACTGAACTGCCTGTCTGCAGTGGCACATCGAGGAGAGATTTGTAATGACCTCTCCTGGGGAAAGCAACAGTTGCCTTTAGATGTCACAGGTATTAATCTCTGTCGGCTATGGGGACCAAAGCTGTTACTGTATGGAACTGTGTCAACCTACAGTATACTATCCAGCCTACAGTATAATACTGTAGGGGCACCAAAGTAGTTTATTAAGGGAAACATTGTTGCCAAGATGTTTAGCAAAATGGTTTAAAGGGCACGTTGATTTCTGTTTTTGAAGCCAATGCATGGCTTTTGAAGATTATTCCGCTAAATATGACGTAAATTAAACATCAAAACATTAAACGCCATTGACATTGAAGGGAAAACTTACATCATATGTAAACGATGTTGGTGGGAGTGCTTGGCCAATAAGGGACCACCTTATGTACCTTATGTAGCAATGCCAATTGTCCGCTAACATAAATTGATGTACGGTGACAAGAGCGCCCCTCATTTCACACAGGTGTGATTTTTTTGTTCATGATCACTCAGAGTTCTTCCAAAATTCTCAATCTACCATCTGGGGAAAGCAAAAATGGCTGATAAAACAAATTAAAGTATAATTTCAAGTTTGCAGATAGCATATTTGTTACATCTCACAAGAGTAAAATTGTTTGATTTCAGTTCCTCTACTTCATTGCATCAATAACGATGAAATGTCTCCTATCTATTATTAGCGCTGCTACAGTGTCTGAGGAAACCAGAACAAAAGAATATTACTATTCTGTACTCATACACAAGATGTAACAATAAAGAAACCTTGAACCTTGAACCTTGAGAAATAATCAAGAACAACACCAAGTAAGAAATATGTATACATTAATCATGTAGCACTTCGAGGGGCTTTGAAGGTGCTACTGTACATTATGTGCACAGTATATAAGGATCCCCCTCTCTCTCTCTTGTGCTGTGTGCATACAATTATGCACAAAACAAGTATATACTTGCTTTTTGCAAATGCTGAGGTTAACCCACTGCAGTGCTTTGCGAGTATGCGGTTGAGTCATAGACTGTAAAAAATATGGACAAAGCGTTCCCCGGGTCTAACATGAACGTAAAATGAAGCCTGAAATCCCTTGCACTGTAAGTCGCCATCTTTCTAGATCCGTTTGGGCCCAGCCGAGCCATTGGCTGGCCCAGACAACGAGGCGGGACTTCCCCCCTTCTTCTTTGTTGGTTTTTATTTTGACTCGAGTGGGTGGGGGATCCCGTTCATAGACTGTAACGGTAGCCACGCCCCTCAGAACATACGCGACTTTATGGTAATTTTTTTAATAAATGGGACCATAATTTTCCAAAAATAATATTATGACATTAGAAATGAGACTTTAAACTAGTGACTGGAAGCAGAAAGTATTCATGACCATGTTTATTAAGGTAATACAGTCTAGGTGAAGTTGGGCCCAAATACATGGATCTCTATGGAGCTATGGGTTTTTTTGAGCCCAATGACAGCGCCACAACAGGCCATTACATGAATTTTCAGGAAATCCCGATTTCCTTAGTGGCTTCACAGTCTGTCTGACTGCCCCACTGGGTTGAGTGCAGTGCAGTCCTCGTGATTCAACCAGCTAGGATGCTCTCAGTGGTGCCTCTGTAGGCCTGCAGGATCTTGGGCCCCATGCAGAACCTCTTCTGACCCCTTAGGTGAAACGAAAAGAGGCATTGCTGTGCCTTCTTCACCACATGTAGAGGTCCTCAGTGAACTGAATACATACGAGCTAGAAGTCACTCACCTCTCCACTCCAACGCCATCAATGTAGATGTGTTCTCTTTTTGGCCTTCACGCTAAGTTTGGTCTTATCAACAATGAGAGACAGATTTTGACAAAGTCCAGGATCCAGGATCAACATTTAAAACTAAAGGCTGTCCATCCACACACCAAGCACTATACTATATTGTTCACCACTGTAATTGTTATAGTTGTGTTCTGGTTGACTCTGCCATCCACTTGAATTAGAATACGTTTTAAAAGTATATTTATATTTATAGTGCTTGGTGTGTATTTCCCTTTACTCTGCTTTCCATATGCATATTGCATACAGTAGGTGCATGATAACCCTGCTGTGCCCTAAGAGGAATGGGAACAGTTACTAAAGAGTAACATACTGTAGCAATAATAGTTTTATGTAAAAAAAAATCTGAAACCTTTGGTACCTTTTCATACCGCACTCACTGTATATATCCTAAAAGGAAAATAAATAATATCAAAATAACAATGGGTAGCCTACTTTTCATTTCCCATCAGAACTCTTTTGTTTTGGAAAAGCTATTTTGCATCAAAGGGTCTTTCATTTGAATATTTAAAAAGAAAAGAAAACTGGACTCTTTCTATGAAATTCCAATTCAGCAGATGAACTGATATTTTAATTATTTAACTCAAGAACACATAAACAGTTAATAGAACTAATATAAAATCGGCAAAAATGTATTTAGTAGTAGTATTAGTAGTAGTTAACTATTCACAAGAGATGAAATGAATTAGTTTCTTGTAAGATTACCATATGCTTAAACACATCTCACCTCCCATTTTCCCCCTCTACACAAATCTACAAGCTCACTATACGTCACAACGTGCAGATATGCTAGTTTTGCCGAATGCCGAAAGGACCCAAAGGGTCATGTGGTAAATGTTTTGACATGGTTCCCAGTGTCACTTCCCAGTGGTCACACCATGACCACTTGTTCAGAGGTCAGTGAATGCATAGGCTAGACAGGGACCTGCTGTCGCCACTGCCCAATTTCCAGTTTATATTAGAGATCGGATGTCGGCTCGTTTCACTCTCCTTCAGCCCTCCTCTTCCATTGGTGCGCCTTTGTTAACATTCCTAATGACAACTCTACATGTTGTAATGTGGGTTGCTGACAGACAGTTGTCTGTCTGTCTGTCTGTCTGTCTGTCAAATTACTTATAGGCTCTCCCCGAGTTTGCATTGTAAAAGTCTTACCTGTAGCACTGGGACAGGCACAAATGACATAATTATTAAAGGTGGTTTGTCTCACAGTCCCTTTCCATTCTATTCCTTGAATAATGGATGATCTGAGATGCTCCTATATTACCTGAACACAGACAACACTCTGGACAACACATACTGTACCTCGCATTTCCAGGAGGTTGACGTCATTGCACGGCTCGTAAATCACGTGACAGAACATGGCATACTATTATCCTCTTGAAAGCCAACATGTTTATGAGGTGTTGAAATGAAGAATCACTGCAGGGGCAGACACTGCCATCTAAATCAAATTAGGCCGTAATGGAAAGTAGGTGCCGAGGTATCTGCAACCTCAAATGTGTCAAAGTCAATATGTTTGTCAGATTGCCCCTGAACAGAGTAAGTCTGCTCCATAAATGATTCCTTGTTCCCTGTAATGAAGACTCTTTCAGCTGGTTCTTGCTCGCTGGCTGTGACTTTGTCCGAGAGCCTATTCCCACTTGTTCTAACCTATTGTGACTGAATGACTGTGGAATGGAAACAGGCTCACAACCCAACTTACAATTATAGGTGGGCTATTTCTGTCAAAAACAAGAGGTTGTCTCTGACTGTGTTTCTGCTCTACTGATCTGAAGACAAATACACGTCCTACTTTTTCTTTTACTCATTCACACTGATGTGTTGTTTTTCTTTTTCCCCCCCTCACACACTCCAAAAGCAGTCAGGGAAAAACAATCAAAGACATTCTTAGTAATATTTGGGCTTAAGTCGATTTTGTCATGTGCCTTGAATCAGAGTCATATTGTTCTGATGTGTAATTATTTTGAATATTTACATTGATTGATTAAGTTTACACTCCCTTGAACTTCTATGTACTGTATGCCATGTGATATTTACACTGCAACACGAGAGAAAGAAAGAAAGAGACCACTTAATTTCCCTACATTTATGGAAAATTGTATCCACTTTGGGCTTACAAAAATGCACTCCCTCTCTTCACAAAATGGCAATGAGAATTAAAAGATCAAAAAGTCCAATATTCGTTTGATTCTAATGAGCATGTTTCCGCCTGTGCTGTCAGGGGACTGGCCATTGGGGAAAGTGTTGATACTTCAATCCAAGTCATTTTTGCAAATCAGTATTCTAAAAACACTTAATTTGCCTGTGTGTGTCACATACCATAGGATAATCTGATCTTGATAGAAGGAATGCATGCGTATGTAACTCTTTACAGGTGACAGAGTTTAGGGAAAGTTCTGCTCTCTCAGCACTGAGTTGAATTGCAAATTAGCCATCACAGTATTACCAAAACACTTACATTTGCACTCACGTATACGTTCTAAAAACCGTGAATGGGCTTGCCTATGCACTTCTGAGTAGATAATGGTGACATCAGCTTTGCAAAGTGTTATACAGTACCTGTATGCATGCCACAAAAACGGAGCTGTCCAAACTGCCCCTGTCTACTATGGAGGGGCATGTACTGTGCAAATAGAATAGCCATTCTGACCAGGAAGATCCACAGTGTTTTGAATTTCATAAGAATTGAATCATTCTATTGTATAACAATCATCAGCAACAGCATCATTTTGTTGAACGCAAACTTGAGAACAATCAACCCACCCAGGGTGGATGTAACACCCACTAGCAACTTGTCATAATGTCTTATAGCAGCGCCAAAGGCTTCACTAATGGGGGGCCATGTTCTGCAAATTTCTATCCATAATGACAACAGTTCATCAAAGGGAATTAAATTATCCCTGTGTATGGGCTCATAGGGAGACTGGACAGCGATATCAACTGGAGAGGTGTGATTTTCATGTTCCATTAGTAATTTATGCGCCAAAAAGCTGATGATGGAAATTATTCCTTTGATGTGTAATTCCCACTGCGAAACGGCCCCAGCACATAGGATAGTCAAGCCTCGCTGCTCATGAGTCCATAGCTACAGTCAGCAAATGGAGGAGTTGTGTCTGTAATGAGTGACAAATGGCTCCATTTAGAGAACGCACATGCCACACACACACACACACACACACACACTACAGTGACTACAGTATTGCGACACGCTAAATGTTAATCCACAAATTCCCATATGCACACAGGCGTACATACTCAAACATGTACGCACGTTGTTGAGTATGCTGCAGCATGATACATTCTACACACACACACACACACACACACACACACACACACACACACGCACGCACACGCACACTATCAAACACCCACAGGCGGTCATGCACACACATAAAACACACGTGCACACAACATAAACTCCATATCCTCCAGGGGTAGGCGGTGCAATTTCCAGGGTGAATGAGAGCAATCTGGTCATCCTAATTACAGCATGCTGCAGGAGAAACGGGTATGGGGACTCGAGGAACACACACTAATCAAAAACTCTGACAGGAGAGTGCCAGAATGAGCTGTCGCTCTACATGTGCAGTTAATACGAAGCCATGAAATTGCAAATCCATGACCCTTGAATTCATCGTGCTGTCATTCATCTAACGACGAGTGTACTGTCTCTGTTCATGCCACAGTCAGTAGAACATGTTAGTGGAGTGCTCTTCACCCAGTGGAAATATTAGGGGCTGTATCATTATGCCAAGAACTTTCAGCTGAAGATGTAGTACAGCATGTCAAAATGTCTCCACTCGCCTTCAGCAACGGCCACAATGCATAAATCAACGTATCTAGACCAATTCATTGTACAATGCATCATGTTTTTATGTGCCCGTCTCCCAACTGGTTTACTACATATCATGGTATATGACTGGGAACTTACATATAATTTTATTATCACTGTAAAATCCCGAGTGTTCATTTAACTGAGAGAGTATACAAATGTATTTGTACACTCTCTGAGTTACAAAATGATAAATTATCATTTTCCTGTTTATTGTTAGGGTTAGGGCGAGCTGAAAATGAATCTCTGAATCTATTGGCTTGTGTAGCAATAAAGCCTCTCCCTCATCATTTTGTTTCCTAATTTGTTTGTCGCTCTCAGAGCCTCTCATCATGACTTTACTATATTAACGTGATGAAATTCATAACTAGTTTAGCAACGAAAAGCATTCTTAAAACAAAAGTGCTCCATGTCTGGAGGCAACAGTTTCAGATTTAATTAAGGTTATTTGGCAATGTGCTGAGTGTGAAATATCCGATAATAATTCTCTGAAATGCCATGCTCAACTGGCAAATGTGGAAAAGAACAATATTCTCTGGTTGTGAAATAGATTTTTTTTAAATCCAGATAAACACATGCGCTAGTCTGCACAATGTGTGCATGTTTCACTCTAATCTTAAATATTAGGTGACATATCCATCCTCGAATGGATAGTTTAGTTTGACTGCAGTTTTGTAAAATTAGCATCTCTGTGATCCTTGACACTAAACGTGAGTGATGAGGGGTTGAAAGTTCACTTTGCAGCCATTTTTGATTCATGTAGAACGCACATACGTAAGAACCCGTCTTTAAGAGTAGCACAGTTTACATTTCAGCAGTTCAAATGACTTATTCTGAAAACGGCTGATGCCCAGTGGGCATGGTGGAATTATTTATTTTATTATCGATTAGTCCTCACTGTTGACAGCAACAGTTCATTCTTCTGTCCAGAGTTCCTGCCAAGCGATTCTCCATCGCTTGGAGGGACAAGACTGACTTTGAGAGTTTATTTACTCAGGGAAAGTTGACAGGACTGGGCACAATGCTCTTTCACTGCAATGCCTGCTTAACGCAGATACAGACAAGCCTGTGATGTATACTTTGTTGTACCATCCATGTCATGTACTTCTGACACGTTGTGAGCTTAGATCAGCTGTTTTTGGTGTGACATACTCTACATCAGGCTGTAACACTGTATACATGCTCGCACGTACTTAATGCTATTGTACCTAGTGAAAATATATGTCATACTGTGGGTGATAATTGAAAACGTTGGCTGCTTTTTCTATTAAATTGCAAATGTAAAATGTCACCATGAAGGAAATCATGAATTTTATTTCCATGCTAATGGGGCATTTACATGTGCATCATTTAGTGATTTAGTGACATGAATTCAGCCGTCTGTCTGTCTGTCTGTCTGTCTGTATCTATCTACTTTGTTTGTTATTTGTTTGTTGACAAATTGGAGTGATAGTCAAATCAAATTATCATTGTGTTTACTTTGGAACTATGAATTGGCACATATATTATAAAGACTTACAAAGGGACAGGACTAAAGCTGATCACCCTGCAAACTGGCAGACTTTCGACAAATGGCGTTCACTGTTGAACGTCATTTGTTGAATGTCTGGCATCATTTGAGAACATCTTTCTGCTGTTGCACGATGGCATATCCATGAACACACTGTAAATATCTTCTATTTACTTTGACTTCAGATTCCAATCATGGTACTGTCCAATATAATCAAGTTCTGAATGAGGCAAACAAAGACAGATAAGATAAACAAAACAGTTGCATGATGAGATACGGGAGAGAACAGAATAGCACACATTGGACCAACAGGCTAAGCCGTGTCCTGTGAGAAATTAGAATGGTGTGTGGTCTGGGAATGTTGTCTTTTTCAAGGCACAGGTGTGATTATCCATCACAGAAGCACTCAGGATTTGCTGCGAACGCCAGGTAAATATTGATTGCCGCAGCATAGTAATGAACTGGAGAGAATATGCAGGTGCACTGAGTACAACTCCACCAGCTCAGTGGCCTTGTGGTTAGAGTGTCCGCCCTGTGACTGGGAGGTCTGGGGTAAGTCCCTGCGACATACTAGCGTCATGTCCAGGGGTGTACTTGTACAGTTCTCAAGATATGTAAAACACAGACACATGGACACATGGACAGGGATTTTGGCAATTTATAGTAGTCTAATTTGCACTAACTATATTAGTTCATGATGATGAGAACAACATTGCTAGGATATCAGCTACATGCAGTACCACATCACTGCTACGTCAGAATCCTCCTTTTGTCCTAACAATTCTGTTTAGTGTGATATAACACATTTGCTAGGAAACTTTGATAAAACCATGGCATGTGTCGTGGCCCTTGCATCCAACCTCAGATGGATAGGCCTATCCCCTGGCATCCAACCTCAGATGGATAGGCCTATCCCCTGGCATCCAACCTCAGATGGATAGGCCTATCCCCTGGCATCCAACCTCAGATGGATAGGCCTATCCCCTGGCATCCAACCTCAGATGGATAGGCCTATCCCCTGGCATCCAACCTCAGATGGATAGGCCTATCCCCTGGCATCCAACCTCAGATGGATAGGCCTATCCCCTGGCATCCAACCTCAGATGGATAGGCCTATCCCCTGGCATCCAACCTCAGATGGATAGGCCTATCCCCTGGCATCCAACCTCAGATGGATAGGCCTATCCCCTGGCATCCAACCTCGGATGGATAGGCCTATCCCCTGGCATCCAACCTCAGATGGATAGGCCTATCCCCTGGCATCCAACCTCAGATGGATAGGCCTATCCCCTGGCATCCAACCTCAGATGGATAGGCCTATCCCCTGGCATCCAACCTCAGATGGATAGGCCTATCCCCTGGCATCCAACCTCAGATGGATAGGCCTATCCCCTGGCATCCAACCTCAGATGGATAGGCCTATCCCCTGGCAGGGACGAATGCCATTGATAAACATTGCTCATGACACACCGTCAACTGCATATAGTCCCATGCTCGCTAACAAGGACCCATCAATGCATCATTGGGGACACAATTCACATTTGATGAACCTCTTTCCTCCTTTTATGTGTAAATGTGATCACTTCAAAGAACATCACCTTTCATCCCTGATGAAAGGATGAATGCGTAATACGTACATACTGAACTTTTGTTGCTATACTTTCTTTTTCCTCTTTGTCTGTATAGTACATGTACGGTATAATAAACAATGATTTGTTGATGAAAAATGAGGCATGATAGAAGCTGTCTGAAATGTTGGTTGTCTGAAACTGCTTGTGTTTATATTCGGAAGCCTCGGTTCATTTCCATAAATCAGTTGTGAGAGGCGTGTGTGTGTGTGTGTGTGTGTGTGTGTGTGTGTGTGTGTGTGTGTGTGTGTGTGTGTGTGTGTGTGTGTGTGTGTGTGTGTGTGTGTGTGTGTGTGTGTGTGTGTGTGTGTGTGTGTGTGTGTGTGTGTGTGTGTGTGTGTGTGTGTGTGTGTGTGTGTGTGTGTGTGTGTGTGTGTGTGTGTGACATTTTTTATGCTAACTACAGTACTCCGCTTAAATAGTCAAGGAACTCAGGTTAGGAGAATCATAATGTGGGATTCTGTTGCAGATCAAATTTTCCTGTCTTAAGATGAGTGATGGCATCTCAGCCAAGTTGTATGTCATCATCATGCAGTATAGCTGTCAAATAACCTGCCGGGTGTACTGTGTATGGAGCTCAAGTGAATAAAATAGCTTATACAATCAATACGCTGATTTATTAGTTGGAGAAAGAAAGTACTCAATATCATGTCCTGGTGATATATCCTGTGCTCTCTAAAATGTTGTAAAACAATTTTCATATATTTTCAAAAACATTTGAAAGATGACAGAGAGCTACATTTATTTATGGAGTACTCTGAAATTGATTGTTTGTGAGACCTCTTCTTTGCTGAAAATTAACATTCCTCTGTTTATACCCAAAAATGGCCAAGCATTCATTGAATATTCCAACTCCTTTTGTCAAATAGTAAAACATTATGATAATTATAAACAGTGTATATGTCCATCACTTGTCCACCACCTTGATATAAAAAGGTCCAGGATTCTGGAACTTTTCATGTTGTTTCATGCAGGCTATATGAACACGTACAAGAAGGTGACAAAATATCACTTTATTATCAAGGTTATAATTTAAATAAAAAAATTATAATATAGGCTACCAGTTGCAACAGTGAAACAAAATAGTTTTCACATTGAGAATGCTCATGCTCAACCTCCTGTCCAAAAATATGTATTCATATATGCATGAATACTAGTTACTACATGTTTGAAAATAATTGTTACATTTATGATAAGATAGGCATAGCATGTTAGGCCTAAAAATATACTATTTTTATGGTTCCCACATTTTTATGGTTATTTTTATAGTTGATATACGTAGGCTGTGATGAGCCTATCATCAGTTGGTGGACTGTAAAATGGAAGCTGGTGAGTATATATACCTTTTATTGAAAGGATAAGCCCCTTGAGATGTCGCATCTCATTTTAGAGGGGGTCCTCAACACAGATACATTGTACAATACAGTTCACAAAGCAATACAACAGTACAACCATACAGACAGGACAAAACAAACAAGACAGAACAAAAGCTCTCCCAAAGATAGCTCCCACCCCACTGTTTCAGCCCTAAATAGCAGAGTTCATATGGGGAAAAAAAATAATATATATATATATATATATATACCCTTTGCACAATAAGACCATGTTATTAGGCAAAAACGAAACAAAAGCAAACAAGCAGTTCTAGCATGCATAATGTGATAATAATGAGCAGCAGCATCGAGCCAGCAGGGAACACATATGAAGGTACATACAGATCGGTCGGTATGTTATATTTATGGAAGACAAGGACAACTGCCAGTATGTTAGTTTAGAAGCATGAGCACGGCGTTAGAAGGTGTGTGAAAATTGATTCCTTAAATACGTTGAGGGAAGTGATTGATCTGAGTGGACTTGGTAGGTCATTCCAATCAGATGGAGCTTTATATTTGAAGGAATGAGAGTTATAGAGCGAAATGGGAGATATGGAGCTTGCTGCTGCTGTGTGTCTCACCTTACAGCTAAACCAAAGAGACATTCACAGGAGGAGGGTAACTGTGGAGGCTTACAGCATTGTGTTCACAAAGGTAAGAGGATACTGATATGGGTTTTGAATATAGATCACAGAGCATGCTTAAATCAAATAAATCAAAGCATCACTGGATTTTTCCCCCCTGCATATCTAATGTGTATCTGTGCAGAATATAGCCATTATGGTTTGCCCTACACAAGGATTATGCATCGTTAGGTTTAAAAAAAAAAGGAAATGACAGGAAAATACAGCATGTATAAATATATGCCACCCCCAACACCCATCTCTCTCTTGTGCACATCTATTTAGATCTATAGAAAAACATTCGCTTTGATTATCACTACCTACCATCTATTGACTCACTGATGGCACTTCACCTCACTGGCACAGTGTGTGCTGAATTGGCCATGGCTCCCAGCACCTCGCCAACATCGCAGCCTTCAGAGATTGCGGGAGCCACTGATGGATGCTGCATTAAGGCTCCCCATGGTCCACAAATGCACCACGAGGGGTGCGCACGCTTTTCCGACACACCGAAGATCCGAAGCGGGGGGACATGCGATGCGATGCGATGCGAAAAATCGATGGTCCGACATGCGCTGCTCCCGTGCTTGCGGTTAGGGTTATAGGTTAGGATTGAGGTTTCGGATCAATAGTATGTCGGAACTAAAGCCTGCACCAGCTTCAGAAAGAACTGTGACAGCAACGGAAAATGTATGGACATAATTTGTTAGTTACCCTGATTCAGTTCATGACATCAAGGTGCTAAGGAATAATCCGGTGTTTGCCAGGGGATGGTATACCCATGCCGGTTACATCATCATGGGGGATGAGCATGTCTGACTGGCACGGTGCACCAGTCAACCTCGTTATCCTGATACAGGGAAGCAGCAAGGGGAAGAGTGGAGGCACACGCTTCAGCGCTCACCATGATAGGGGCTTTGGCTTCATGGAGACACATGGATCATGGAGAAGGGATCTTCTTCAAAGCCCTGGAAGTGGTTTGCACCTTTGCTCCTTATGTCGCTACAGTGTGTGCACTGCTCCATAACATCCAGCCTACATCACTGGGATATCCTGGAGCCAGCTGAGGAACCATCACTGCACCTGTGAAAGGGGGTGAACATGGCAGTCAGCGTCTCTCACCTCTACAAGAACATGACAATTTAACTTTGTACAGTAAATAAATGGTCTTTCGGTTAAATGAAACAATTCAACATTTTTGTTTGCACATTAAATAAATTAACGTGTCTTTTCTTTCACACAGTGTTTGTCATTTATTAAAGTGGATCTTCCTTTTTTATCTGTGTGCCATTATATTTAGCTTGTAGCACATATTTAGCTTGCAAAAAATCACATGTGTTTGAAGTGACAGTTCTGAAAAAGGGGCTTCTGACATGAACTTGAGTTAGGCAGTGGTTAGGGAGTGGGACAGTGACTGACAGGTATAGGCTTGAATTTAGTTTGTAGATCAAAGCATTGTGTTATTCAATTCAACTCCATATACCTTTTTTAATTTGTGTTATTTTATCTAGTCTAGTATTACAATTTAGAGAATTCCACACCCACATTTCTTTGTGCGCATTGTGCACAATGCAAATGAGGACAATGCAAATGATTTTGTGCGCATTACAGCTTTGTGCACAGTTCAGTTGGCCAAGTCATAGACCGTGACGTATGTGGAGTATACGGCTGTGTATACGGCTGTGCTTTGTGGCTGTGATACTGATATGTCACTGACTTTACCTTTGCGTTTTCAACACAGATTTGTGGGTATTCGACTACTGGCCAATCACAGCGGGGCTTTTACCTACCTCTCTCTAGCATTGCTGTACTTCCCCCCTTTCTCTCTCTCTCTGCAATGGACTAATTACACAATTACACAGTGCCCACACAACCTGCCCAGCATGGAATAAACACGCTCAGTGGCCAGAGACACCATCACTGTCTGCCTTCGTTCCAAATGTGTGTGTGTGTGTGTGTGTGTGTGTGTGTGTGCGCGCGTGCATGTCTCACTCGGACACACGATATTTACAGAGCAACAACAACACAGGCGCGTGACGTTAGAGGTTAGTGCACCTGCAGGCGCACAAGCTTCTAGTTTCTAACAACTTCACCCAAAAAAGGCCAGGTAGTCCTTGATTTGACAGAGCAGAATGGTGCATTTATAGGCTATAGAACAAGAACCTTTACAAGCACTTGACAATTTGCGTCATATTCATCGATTCACATACTTTCACATTTCACACTGACGGTGGGGGCAACCATGCAAGGTACCAATGTGCTCATTGGGAGCAGGGGGTTCAATGTGTTGCACAGGACACTAGTATTGCATCCCTCGCTTTTCAGCCTGCTTTTTGAGGAAAGTCAACAAGCCCCAGCCCTCTTTGGCATTTTAGTGGGTGTCCGGGAGCATGTGGAGGGCATGGATTCCTCCTCACAATTTGCGCCAGGCAGGAGGGCCATGTTGATATCCAGAGGATGAGACCTTTCGCTGCCATGTCTTGGCACCGTGCAAGGGCCTTTCCCCAAATGCCTCATGCATGGCAACAAACTACGGCCAAATAGCTATTGCCACACCACTGTCCCTGCCTGTGCCAGCATGGAGATTCTTCAACTCCTATTAATACAATGAATAACAGAGTTACAGAGTTACCAAAAGGGCAGTTGGGGCAGTAACCGTAACTTTGTGGCTACTATACTAATTAGCCTGGAAACCAGAGCAAATATTTATTTGCAGTGGCAATTGTGTTTTAGTCTGCCCATGCCATGCTTCTCATAAATAATTGGCTTGCTTTCATTTCAAAAGTTGAAAAGTTGAAAAAGTTGAAACATTAATCAAATGTGTATTCATATAATATATGAATACACATTTGATTAACTTGTGCAGATCCAAATAAAATAATTCAAATGTGTGTGTGTCTGTGCATATTATACACAGACACACACACATTTGAATTAATTTTTTTTGATCAGAATTTCTATACAGAATAGACCCAAACACTGGTCAGAATAAGGTTATACATTATATGGTCCAACCAAGCTGCTGCACATGCTTAACACACAGAGGGAAAAGAAGAGAAAAGAAAAAAAAAATATATATATATAGCACATTGTTGACATACTATACTTGATACTACTAGACAGGATGTTTGTTTTGGGTTTTTTAAGCCACCTAGGGATAAATGAAACAACGCCTTCTCCAGACAGACAGACTGCCCATAGTAGCTGAGACAGAACAGTATTTAGCCAGCTTTTTTGCATTTGTTTTTAGCAATCCACCCAATTGCAAACCCCTGAGCACAAGTTTATGGACATGGCCCAGACTTCCAAATACAAGGACAATAAGTTGACAGTTATATCCCAAGGCCATAATACGTTCCACCAGAAGCTGATATTTCATAAGTTTGGATGTAAAACAAGTGTCCATATACAAATCAAATGGGCAGCCTATTTCAAATATAGTGACAGTTTTTCTAATTTCATTGATGAACACAATATCTGGGGTATTTGGAATATTTTGTAGTGAATTGACATGCGTGTCATTGTGATCAAACCAGTCTATTTTTACAGTGCTGTGTTTATACATTCTGGTTGTCCTGTCCTGTACTCCTCTGATCTTGTCTGAGACCAGGTCCACCAGACGGTCATGTCTGGCAATGTACAGTCCTTTATAGTGGCTGCAACCATTTAAGATGTGTGCGACTGTTTCTTTGTCATGTGGTACTGCATGTAGGATGCAGTGTGGGTCGTGTGCTGATGGGTACCAGGTTGCCAAGTTGAACTTGGTCGGCAACACCTGTACGGGTTTTAATAGTGAAAATGAGAATGTCCTCACCTATGGTGTTATTTGACAGTATAGAGTGTGATAATGAGTGGTTTGCAAAGGGAAGAAGAGCCAGTTTTCCCTGCAGCCTCAGACTGCTCCAGTGTTGTGCACTTTCTGCTCGCTTCATTCCTAGAATGGTGGCTCTTGCGGTCGCGGATTTGATTGACAGTTCATGGTGCGCACCATCTTGCTCGTAGGTCGCACATGCACGGACACGCGGATCTATGATGATGCTGTTGTTGAGCGCAGCAGTTGTTGTATCAGGCGCCACCCACTTTAACTGTAATCCTGATCGCTGGCATAGATCATTAAGATCCATCCAGTCGGACCGCACACCGAATCCAGTGGCTTTAATGGCCAATTTACCATTCGCCTTAGTCTTGAATCCAAGGAACTGCGTCTCATTCTCCAGCACGGATTGTACTTTACGTCGCTGCATGTGTTGAATGAGTGACTCACGAGCCATTTCCCTGACTGTGGGGTCGTCGCTGTTGAGCATATTTATAAGGTGACTGGTTCTGGTGGCTGTGTAAACCCATTAAATATTCGGTACACCCAGACCACCATCTCTGATGGGCTGAAACAGTATGGCATGGGTGGAGTGAGTATTGAGACAGAACCAGCCCCTCACCAAGCGCACTGCCTTGTTATTCAGTTCTGTAAGGGTGTTCTGTGGCAAATGGATGTTCGAGAATAGATGTTGAATTTTGGCGAGTGCCAATTCTCTGATTGCCTGCAACATTCGGATAGGGAGGGGGGAGGAGTCGATCAAGTCCAGTCTGACAGAGTAGTCATCATACAGTTCTCTGACTTGCTCTTCCCAGTCGCCTGCAACATTACATTTATGCCCCAGGTATTGATAAGTTTCATGTCTTGAATACACTCTGATGGGTTTTTGCATTAGTGAAAAGGATGGGGGCTTGTCGGTTTTAGAGAGACACACACACACACACACACACACACACACACACACACACACACACACACACACACACACACACACACACACACACACACACACACCATATTAACACATTGCAGGCTGGGGTAGCCAATGTAAGTTTGATTTAATTTTACAACATAATACCCACAAACACTAGCCCACCCATGATATGATTGTCAAACAATAATGATAATATTTTTATTTATTTGTATACTTGATACTTTTGTAAGATGATGGCTCATTGGCTTCCATTATCAATGTGTGGAACCAAGGTACCTACTCAGTATTTTACAGTGTGTCCCTTTTTAATTTGTATTCAGTTACTGATTTCCCCTGCCACTGTTGGCATACCTTTGTATGACATCAAGATTTCTCAGTAGATCAACATTTGAAGTGATACAAGCGGAAAAGTGGAATCTTTTAGCTAAAATGTAAAAGAAGAAAAAGAAAGAAAGAAAAAAAGCCTCCTTAGGCAGATGGCTTATCAGCATAACACCCTGGTACTGATGGTGTTTTTATCAGCATAACACCCTGGTACTGATGGTGTTTTTATCAGCATAACACCCTGGTACTGATGGTGTTTTTATCAGCATAACACCCTAGTACTGATGGTGTTTTTATCAGCATAACACCCTAGTACTGATGGTGTTTTTATCAGCATAACACCCTAGTACTGATGGTGTTTTTATCAGCATATAACACCCTAGTACTGATGGTGTTTTTATCAGCATAACACCCTAGTACTGATGGTGTTTTTATCAGCATAACACCCTAGTACTGATGGTGTTTTTATCAGCATAACACCCTAGTACTGATGGTGTTTTTATCAGCATAACACCCTGGTACTGATGGTGTTTTTATCAGCATAACACCCTGGTACTGATGGTGTTTTTATCAGCATAACACCCTGGTACTGATGGTGTTTTTGGGTGGTGTATATAGCTTGTGGGTGGCATGTTGCTTCTGGGTCCTGTCATGTCTGTCCCTAAACCAATTTTATTTTTTGGATTATGGATTACCAACAGCAGTAGAGAACAATTGCATTATGCCCAGATGGAGTTTTCTGGAGAGCAAGCCTGTTTAATCAAATACAGGCACAGCCAGAACTAGTGGGAGCAAACAACAAATGAATATGCCATTGGTATGGGTTACTTCATAGGACATTATGGTCTTACGGTAGCATGGATAGAAATGTCTTACGGTAAATAAAATGGAGCCCCGGTTTATGTGCAGGGAGATCCAAACATGACACCATGACTTATTGTAACATTTTGTTGGCCAATAAAATCTCTATTTTAGTGGGTAGAATCCAGCCTGATGTGGAGATTGTGGTCACAGCATCAGTGATAATTTGCAGTAGATCCAGAGATAATGTATTGATTAAGACCCCTGACCCCTAGAACCAATAAGACTCATACACGCATCAGCACCTTTTTCAGTTGAAAATACATCATTTTTGTTGACACTTTGACATGCTATGTGACGAAATATTTCATTTTATAGCTTACATTTGTGATGTATCCCACCTAATCTGTGTCCCCCTCAGAAATCTCTCTTTTTTTCTTTGCCATGTCCATGTCACTTACTGACTTCCTGGGTGACGTTGCATCCATACGTGTGAGCAATTGTCTCTCCACACTAAGATCCTCTGTTGGCCTAACCACAAACTGGTCATTTGCAGAGCAAACCTTGTGAGAATAATAACATCTAGCCTGGAAATGATTTATATACAGTCCAAAGTCAAAAGCACACCTGTGTGAAGCGTGATGTCTGGTAATGTTTGTTTAAAGTGCTCTAAACAAACATTAAAAGTCCATAGACTTGGCCGCACTCTGTTTAAAGTGCTCTAAACAAAAGTCCATATACGTGGCTGAGATATGACGTAATTTCAAAAGCCAGACGTTGGAGGGGATCAAAACGAACGTTCTGATTACATTTTAGGCATCAAAGGGATATTGTCGCTCAATATTAATCTATGAGAGTGACAGATGGACATTTTTAAGTTGTGAAAATAATAGCTTTATCCATTATCCGTTGTTTCCATCTTTTCTATTTGGTAACAACATAAGTTGCTTTTAAAATAGTGTTGCCATTAGAAGATTAGAAGAACATAATAAAATCACACTCGTGTGAAGTGAGCTGTGCCTTTTCTCATGATGATGTCTGGGGGAGAATAAATAAACATACACACAAAGCCACACGTTGGAGTGGTTAGCACCGCTCAAAAAAGTATAGGTAGTCCTTGTATCCTCTTGTAATAACCTTGTATTTGCCAAGCCAGTAACAAATGTATCAGGAACCCCTTAGCTGGATCCTAACAACATGGGACAGAGTCGGAATCAGAGGGTCCCATTAAGAACTTCATATTTTCCGCCATGTAATATGACAGAATTTAAGAGATGGGGGCGTGGTAAAATGCGCTCTCTGACATGGTGGAGACACTGAATTAGTCATGGGTGTGTTTAGGGCGTCACCTCCATCAACCCAATCAGCTTGGCGGGTGCCATTCCCTTTAACAGTCAGCTGATCCCCAGTACAATATGCGCAAATTAAGCTTTGATTAATAGCGTGTGAGTTGTAGCCACTTTAGACTAAGTCTCTCTTTTTCATTTTGTTTCCCCACACATAATGACAATATACTCATGTTGCGCCATTTTATGTCTGCACGCAGGCACCAGACATGACATGACTTTGTCACATTTATGTTAACAGTCATGACAGCATAGCAGCGATAGTGAGGGAACAACTTTACAGAAAAAGAAGCCCAAAGTAGCTTATAATAAACAGACATGGCAACACTGCTGAGCAGCACACGGATCGCTCTTGTGTCAAATCAAACATTGCTTTTTGCATTTAAGAGGTGGTCAGACCCAGGTGTAAGCGGTATGAGCTTACTCTTTTTAGGTCAATTAAGGGGCATAATAGCAGATAGCGCAAAGCAAATATAATTAACATATGGACACTCCCCCAATGCTAAAATATTCAGGAACGTGGTATGCCATATGTGTGTGCGTTCAGCACGACTTGCATAATATGAAAGGGTGCATAACGAGATTCAACAATAACACCTGTTTTTTTCACGTTCTTAATGGGACTCAGAGTCTTTGTAACATCACAGGTTTACAGGTGTACATTTGTTTTTGTGCAAGCTCCATCGCTTTGATTGTTTTCAGAACAGGAATCAAAAGAGACAACAAGGTATCTACATATATTTACACATAGCATCCATCCAAACATGATGTACATTTTTAAATAGGATGCTGCATGAGCATAGCAGCTGGTATGTACTGTTCATGACATACAGTAGACATGCAAGTTTAACCGAGACTGCAAAAAGAGTATCAGTGCGTTGTACATGAGAAGGTCCAGGTTATTGGCAAGTGACATGTTCAATCACTATAGTCCACAAAAGGTAGGACTTGGTAGCTCCATGAGGAAAGCAAAGGTCTAAGGCCCAATGACAGGCGGTGGTCATGCCAAACAGTCTGATTGTAGTCGGTGGAAATTGTTCAGAAACATGGTGGTCTGGCCCTTGGTAATACGCTAGTCCAACTTGCCCGGCAGCGGCCATTGCAGGGGTTTGAACAGTTTGTGCCAGGGGTGGTGCCTGTCCTTGATGATGCACTGAGCTTTGACTACGCAGTTCCTCCCATTATGATCTGCTGCCTAGAACACGCTTAGGACATGGCCTAGGACGTGGCCTGGGTCCCATCGAGTCCCAAGGCTTTTATTGATGTTGGCTCTCTTGAAGGCTCTGCACACTTGGTCTTCCGAGATGGTTTAGTGGGCTGACCTTCCCTGCTGGTGCTGCCGCTGGCTCGTTGATGTTCTTAGGGCCGATTCATACTCCTATTTTACAGATGTTTCGGCGCTGTAGTGCCGAAATGATTTCGACTCGTCAGACATTTTCAGTAGCACCGAAGAGCCGACTTTAGGACGGTACCCCCCCCTCCCCCAAACCTCTCATTGTCACATTGTAGGCTCTACAGCGCCGAACCGACTTTTATTCGTCTCTAAAATAGGAGTATGAATCGGCCCTTAGTCACTACTGTCCCCGGCAGGTTTTAGCGGGAGGAGCAGTTCATCAGGGAGAGAGGCGGGCGGATTCACTTCGCTTCTGGTTTTCACGTTGCAAAAGTATGTACCACCTGCCACATGCTCCTGTTGTCGCCCCACTGTTGAGTTGGTCTTCCATCTTTGCAACAAACTTCCCCCCCCCTTTTTGTGTTATGAATGATGAATGCAAAAAAAATCACTGTATCAAAGATGTGTTTTGGTCTATTTAAGTCTAGGTAATGTAAATCATTACCCCATTTTGGAAGAAATGGTGGGAAAAGCTCTCGAGACACCGATCCATCTGTCTTGGTCATAACTGTCTCATCAATACCCCCTTGCATGTCAGTTTGAAATATGAATTCTACTCACCGTCTCAGAATTCTGTGTATACTTATCGACAGCTTGTGGCCCTCTGTCTGTGGGCATTTGATGCTGTCCCTCTTAAGGCGTGTTCTGGGGAATATGGCTCATATGGTCGAGGGCCAACACTGAGAATTGAATGATGGATGCTTTACTACCTGCACTGACTCTCTTTGGCCTCATATAACTTTACAGCCACAGCACCCCGACCACCCCCTCCTCCCCCCGGGCTGTAAATTAGGTGTCATAAAAACGGCGTCTGAACCAGGCCGTACAACCGCACTGATCAACCAATTTGTCTGCGACACCTCAGGCACTGGGGAGCTTTAAAGGCGCACGCACGTCTGTGGTCTGTGAATTACCCAGCTGGCAATGCGAGAAGAGGTAGAGAGTGAGTGGAGAATTCCAAAGGTAAAAGGGCCAATTCATAACAGATTGCCTATACCCCCCCCCCCCCCCCACCCCCCCCGCCCCCTCTGCCCCAGAGCTGGAAAAAAAATACACTTTAGGGATGAAGGTGCCAATCATGGTATTATTGATGCTGAGTTGTGGACAGGGTAGAGTCCATCTGCTGCTGTCGACTGTTAGAGCGGCTGGGGGAAAAAAGAAAAAAAGCGTTCCCTTTTGTCTCCCGCCTTAACTGAGCCCCAAACTATATGCTGGCAAAATTCCTTGCTTTCGTCCCACTTGTCCTCATTATAGACACAGTGCAGTAAGTCCAAGGCTGCATTGGTTTAACCTCAGTAGGGCTGGAGCCCAAGGAGCCGAGGCCTGCATAACATATCTCATTTCCTATCATATGGGAACAGAACAAGAGAAAAAGTGTAAGGCAAGTTCTGCCTAAGCTCCTAAATCGCTCCCTGTGGAGAGCGAGAGTGATCCTTCGTTAAAGTTTCCTCTTCGGGATGCCATCACTGCTTTGCGATGAGAAGTTTGACATGTGATGGAAGTGTTGCTGTAAATGGCTGTGAATGTGCTGTGAAAAAGCACTGTGTTGGGTGTGGTTTGAATGCTGCATTATCTCTTCTCAAGGAGACGGCAATATCATGTCCACACAGACTGGGCAACAAGTACATAAAAGCCTATGCCTCGCAAGATGGCTCTCATTGCTCAGCGATGCGTCAATGAAACCATATGTTTTCAAAGACGAGCACCGGGCAAACGCATTCTCCCTCTCTCTGTCTCTCCATGTCTCTCCGGCTCTCTTAAATGCACACGCACACGCACACGCACACGCACACGCACATGCACACGCACACGCACACACACACACACACACACACACACACTCACTCACACAGACACACAGGCGTGTGCTTGCTGTTTTCAACCACATCGGTATGATTAATGGGCTTTGGAACTGGGGAACTTGTTCAATGTGACACAGGCTTTTGTCTCTGGGTGTCATCCCTTTCCTCTTCCTGACAGCCACCAGAGTCCCCCCACCCCCACCCCACACACACCCAAACCCCCACCCCAACACAGTGCTTCTGCCTGCTGCTGGCTGGATGGCGCAGGAGAATGCGATACAAGCTGACAGCACAGTAATAACCCATGCAAATGAAAGGGGAAATGCTAAACGCACAATGGAAAAGTGATTAAAGGCATTTCAGTGTCTTTTATCTCACAGTACATGCTCATGATGGCAAGTAAGGTATTTCAAAAGGAACCCAGGCGGTCTCAGGGCCTTATGCCAGCATTCTTTTTGATATGTTGCTTAATTATTTTCCGAGAGAAGATTTAACTTTGATTGTTTTTTAGTCTTCCTTCTACCCCCACCCCAGAGTCATCAAACACACAATACAGTACTCGCCATACAGTCTCTGAACAGTATGATTATCGGGTAAAATATACAATTTTAAGTTTCTTATTGTTTGGTTTATGATGAGCCATAATTGGTCCAATTCGTGTTTACACTAGCATGTGCTGTTTTAGCCTTTCCTTTGCAGTCCTTTGCGGTCAGTACCTTTTTGTCTTCCCCATCTGTATTCGTCCCGAGCTTTTGTTATGGATCTGTGAGCGGCATTAGAAGCACAGCGTTATAGTTCTTATTAATATCCACAGAGCCAGAGGTGGAAGATACCTCAAACTTACTTTCCACCACTGTTCCTTTTGGAGATCATAACATATGAATACTATAATCCGGGGAAGACAGATCCCGTGCCGTCGGAACAAAATGATAAAAATACATAGACGGATGCAATGACCAACGCTGGCTCAGTAGCTCACGAACGACACATTCCAGGCAGAATATCACCACCAAATTTACATCACACATCAATGGTGTACTTATGATTGTACTGCAGCATTACTTTTGTGCCCAACACAACTTCCCAAGACCATCTGTAAACAATTCCCCCAGTAATGTGATCTATTACATCATTTGCATCATTTGCCGTTTTTAGCCCAAGGAGTGTTTTTCGTGCAAAACTAATGCTTGGAATGGATTCAGAATGATGAAAACCCCCTAGTTTGACACGTCACATGCTATTTAAAGCATAATGATTTTTTGAAAATGTTGCCATATATTGGCTGTTGATGGTACCCCAACTTTCAGCAGCTGTCAAAAATTACCCTAGGGTGGTTGAATATAAACCAATGTGGGATATGTTAGTAGACACGTTTACAAAAACATTGGTGAAGAAAATTATTGGTAAGAAATGTATTCCCAGATTTGACATTATACTGATAATATTAACTGACTATCTCTCTCTCTCTCTCTCTCTCTCTCCCTCTCTCTTACTTCACTTATTCTCTGCATGTCTATGATCTATATAGGCTTATTATCCTGCCCTCAATGTCTTCACATATTGTACAGTTAATATAAAATGTATTATTCAGAAACATTTCAGCCACCTAGAATACGCCCACTTTCACCTACATCATTCTACAGGCCACAGGTTTCTGCGTTACACTTTTTGTTACCTTTTTTCGTGGTGCTTCTAGTTGTAATAATTGTAATAAGCATGAATTTAAATTTGAAGTGCGAGTATGTTTGAATCACATACTCGCAATGAGTATGTGATTGCTTTGTTGTTTCGCTAATATGTATAGGCTACTACAATACAAAAGTGGCAATATCAGATAGGGTAATCCTAATCTGTGTGACATTGGAAAAACTAGATTCAATATTAGACTAATGTTCCTTTCCAACCAGCATTTCAAATTGACTGTCCTGCAGCGGCTTCAGTTCAAGCAGTAGTTTTACATATATACCGTATATGCTTTTTAATAGCCATCTGTTGTCTGCGATTGACTTATGCGTTTTGTATTGCTTTATATGGATCTGAAATGGCACGCTTAAAACCAACTTTTAGCCCTGAGCCGGTTGCTGGGCAACGCCTGCACCCCCGCACGCACGTAACGTACTCGCACATGTGTAGACTACTGTTATAATTAGGATCTGTTCTGGCTTTTTACTCAAACTATGTGCTGATCAGACATCCGAGGTTCCAATCTGATGTCAGATTTTTCATCGCATCGCGATTGACATATAAACGTTTCTCGAGAAAGCGTGATGCTAATGCGTGAGCTAATGCAGATGTAGCTAATGTAGACTTTTTCTCGAGAAAGATAACTAGCGTGAGCTAATGCAGATGTAGCTAATGTAGACTTTTCTTACAATGGAGGTCTGCGAGGCGTCTTCGAGCGGGGAAAACAGAAGTACTTGAGTAGTAATCTCCCCAATACCGGCCCCGCGCAAGCTATTTACTGTACCACTTGTGGCCACACGGCCGCAGTCTAAGTGTTAATGTAAGCCTATTGTCCCTGGGATACAAAGATTTCCCTGTCACTAAAAATAAATTGGGTCGTGGTGTGCTGAGCACTCAAGTAGCCAAAGCATAAGAGGCAGCAATGCTTAAGTTTCCAGGGTTTGGAGGCGCAACAAAAGGAGATAACATTCACTCGCCTCCCTGACAAAACAAAGGAAAATAATGTATTTTCTGTGTGGTAGAAGGGTGTTTAAATTCCATTATAAAAGGACAAAAATAAATCATGGAGAAGGAAATTGCCATATGACAGGCTTCTATACTGTTTTGTACAACAAAAAAGGGGACAAAAGAAAATAGAAACCAAAACAATAATCAGACATTCAGCCCAGTGGTTGATCATTGCTGTCCACTCCGACTAATTTTTTACAATGTCAAATGACATGGTCAATTTAATTAAATTAGCTATTCAACACCACTGATCAAGTCAATTCAAGACCTTGGATTAAACAATAATTCACTTTAATGTGAAGCAGTTTTGACCATCAGTGTCAAGATCAGATCTTTCTTTTTCTATACCACTATGGAATAAAGCCATTCTCCAGTGAATATGATCTGATGACACAACGGAGCCCATGCCTCCAACAATAATTTAGCACGGTGACACCATTCAAATTCACACTGATTATACTGGGAGCCTTACAGTGCGTTTTAACTGCGGGCGAGCATCGGCAGACACATCGCCCAATCGCCTGTTATCGCCCGAAAAGATGAAAAATGTTTCTCTTTTCGTCCGACGTTGCTCCGCCCACTTTGCAACCATCACCTGTTCGCCTGCTATCGCCTGTAGTCGCCGGGTCTCATAGACAAATAATGCACTTCCGGAAAATTCGTCTGGCTGTCGCCCGAAGCCAGGGATGACCTTAGCACCGTTCCTTTGAGTCCTCCCCTTCTCCTCCAGAGAGGTGGGCTTGAGTCCTGAGCACCTCAAGGGGACATCGGAAGTGTGTCTTACGAGCCCAGCTGTCTCCCGACCACTAAATCCCTTAATTATCAGGCCAGGAAGAGATCAGTCTCCTGGGAGCTCTAAACGTGTTCTTGTTCGGCACACTCTCCAATCCCATTTGCAGGGTTTTTCCCTCCTTTTAAGAGAGCAGGGGGTAATGGAGCCTGAGGGCACAGAACAAGGAGGTGGGAAGGGACAGATGGAAAGACTGTTATCGATTTGAATTGGTACAGTAAACCTATTCACTGTGGACAAGGGAGTCTAAATGTTTGCCTTTGACCACTAAAGAACTATTTTAGTTTAAATAACCAATCTACAAGCTTAGCTTGCAGATCGGCAATTTAAAAAAGAATTGGAAAATGTCTCAACATTTTTCTGCTACATCAAGCTAAGAGTTTCAATATGCTGCCATCCAACAAATAATCTTCATTGTTACTGTAATATATACAGTGTATAAAATGTGACACAAGGCCATCAAAATGCTAGGCACATTGCTTTCGATGCAAAAAGAGAGGAGGCGGTATGGAAAGTAGAAAACTGGAATATTGCTTTGGCTTCCACACTTGAACCTTTTGAGCCCTTTCAAATACCTAGAGTAGGCTTATGTCAAATATTGACTTTTTTATATAAAAGTTTCTTTGCTTTAGATTTTCCCGTTTTCATAAGATATGTCACTAGAATGCATACAGTATGTTCTAGAAACATTGTCTACGGTGGCTTTTATCATTTCATATCACAAGTTGAAGTCTCCTCCTCATGCTTATAGTATCAGCACTCTGCAGTATATCAGCAACATGCTCAACACTAACCTTGTCAAGAGAGAGAATTTCAGGGGGTTTGTGACTCATTGGTATGCATGCCTCACCGAGGGCTTGCAAAGAGAAGCAGACGACCCCATTTCAAACGCCTAACAGATAGCTCGCTGGGAAAAAATAATAATACTGCAGCACAAAAGTACCAAAAATAACCTTTATGAAGTGAGAGAAAAGAGGTTAAATTAAATGAGGTTTGAAAGGCTAAAACTCTCTCACCACAGTCCACAATCTTAATCCTTGGGTATTATTGTGTTTGTGCAAATGATTTCTGTTTGCACGGCAGGTGTTGTTTTTTGTTTGCCATGTCACATATTTAAACTTCACAAAAGTGTATTACTACGTCTTTGGATTGTTATGGCTCCTAATGATGGGTTGCTCTCCTGCATGCCGTGCAGGGCCTGAGGACAAGAACACCGAAAAATGAAGGAGATGTATTTCCCTTCACCAAATGCTGTCCATAGCGTACAATTGTTTATCTCATCATCTAGGCTACACAACACAGCACTTATGATTTCAGCCAGATTAAACAAACAATTCTTGTTGCCATTACTTCAGAGCAATCAATGTCATAGAGGATTAGCTAGCAGTCAAGGGGATGCTCTAAACACATTCACAGTTATTTTGCTGATACAAGAAACCTACATTGTAATGTCTTTGGATTTTTCACTGTGATATTGCACAACTCTTTGTTGATCCTATTACATTAGTCGCTTACATTTGCTGATTTCCTGGAATTAGATCATGAGACTGAACTGCATTGAGGCGTATTGCATGCAGACAAATTGGATATTGGAAATAGGTGCCAGCTAGTGTGATTGTGGTGACTTTCTGAACTAATGCAAAGTAAAATGCTGTTTACCAGGCAAACCAATATCTTAAAGGAAAACTTTAAGCAGATTTGTAACCTAAATCCCATTGTTCTGAAATGAAGAGAAAGAATATACCGGTAGTGAGGCAAAAAATACCCTGTCAGGGCTCAAAATTTACTTTTTTTACTTTTTACTTACTATTGGTGCTACCAATTTCAGAATGAAGGAGCTCCAAAAAGAAATTAGGAGCACCTACCAAAATTGAAGGAGCACCAATATATAATCGATTGTTTTTACATTCATTATTTCATTATTGGTATTACACTTGTAGCCTACAAGTCAGTTGGTATGAGAGATGCTATTTTTGTTTAAGAAGCGCCAATAAACCATTTGAAAATAAATAATTAAATTCCAAATACTGTCTGTGTTATAATTTGTGGATTTGTAAATGGCTGCAAAACCCTTTGTTTTATGCAGGCCTGCTTTTTTATTGAAGTGATAAACAATAAATGGTGATTGGTGAACAGTGAATATATTATAGTTTTTAAATGGATAGCCATGGCCAGCATGTAATTTCATCTGTCTTGTTTTCACTTGCTGCTTCCAGCAGGGACCAGTTTCTGAGACGTTATTTTCATAACATCATTAATTTGCATGTCTAACATGTGTAATCTGCAGACAGTGGTAGTAAAAACATGCTGTATATGTCTGTGTGTGCGTGTGTGTGTCCTGTCCATGCAGACATTCCATTCAAATCAACTCTTTTGTTTCTCACAGCTGAGCTGAGTGAGGTCAATCACCCAGCTGCAGCAGGGGGGCAGTCAGACAGATATTTTGTGAAGCCACTGAGGAAATC